>NW_027507718.1:96420929-97620929 GCF_037356315.1 Lithobates pipiens
TGAAAACATTAGTGACATCCCGTTGTTGACACTCTCTCAGAAAGTAGTCTTTTCAGTGGCTATTAAATCTGCAAGGTGGGTTTCTGAGTTGCCAGCCTTGTCATGCAAGTCTCCTTACTTGGTACTTCACAAGGATAAGGCGGTGCTGCGTCCGCAGCCGCCTTTTCTTCCGAAGTTTTTGGCTTTTCATCTTAATGAGGACATTGTGCTCCTGTCTTTATGTCCTTGGCATCCCAAGGAGGTTGCTTTACATTCGTTTGATGTGGTCTGGGCTCTGCGGGTGTATGTCTGCTATGGCTCCTTTCCGGAGGTCACCCTCTGTATCAGTGGCTGGTCCAAAGAAGGGTCTGGCGGTCTCGTTGGTCACCATTTCTCGGATCAGACAGATTGTGGTTCAGGCTTATGCCACAAGGGGCGGGCGCCTCCCTTTCCTGTCACGGCACATTCTACCAGGACAATTGGTGCCTGTTGGGCTTTCCGACGTCAAGCGCCCGTTTCCCAGGTATGTAAGGCGGTGACCTGGTCATCCGTCCATTCACAAGTTTACAAAATTGATGTGGGTGCATTTTCGGATGCATGCTTTGGCCACAAGGTTTTGCAGGGGTTGCGACTCCTCTGAGGGTTTTTTTGTTATGGGTGGAGTTTATTTTCTTGCTGTTCCCACCCCTCGTTTTTGACACTGCTTGGGGATGTCCCTAAGGTCAAGATTAAGGTGCTGTCTGTCAATGAACAAAAGATAAAATAGGATTTTTGTACTCAACGTAAAATCCTTTTCTCTAAAGTTTGGACACAGTACCCACCCATCCTGTTTGTTTTGTACTGCTTTTTGATGAACTGAGCTGCTGGAAACGGAGTGAGGGGTTATAGCCAGTAGGACAGCCCTGGGCGGTGCTGTTTTTGTGTGTTCTGCCTAGTCCTCTTCTAAAGGTGGAGATATAACCCTAAGGGTTAAGATTAAAGTGCTGTGTCCGTCAATGAACATCAGAGAAAAGGATTTTGCAGTGAGTACAAAAATCCTATTTTTTGAATATCAAGTGAGGAAAGGAAAAGGGATCTTAACGGTGCAATAAAACCAGATGAGAGGATTGTAACCAAAATATAAAAATGTAATTTTTAATTTTGAGATAAAAAAAAAAAAGCACATATAAACATTTGTCAACAAAGAAGTGGGCAGAGATTCATGAGTGGTGGTCATAAAAGGCAAGTTGAAAAAAAAGCACTATCCCGACATGTTTCACTTCAAGAAAAACTGTAGAAGCGTGAGAACAAGAATCGTGCAATGATCATAAATCCATATAATAGACCGTTATGTACAAAAGGAAATCGGAACATGTAGGGCATTACAAAAGACCCCTCTTACCCCGCAATAGACTCCCCCCAAGACCGCCACTGCCAAATACCAGAGCTGAGCATATATCCCCCGAGGAAGGGGTCCCTAAGTGGTCATAGACACAAAAGGCCAAGCTTCACAAGTAAAGGAAATCTATGATCATGAAAGGAATTAAATGTATTGGTAATGGACACAAAACCACACAGCAGTGGGTTTTACGTTAAAACCAAAAAATTACTGACTAAGCATGGAATGGTGGGCAAGAAAAGCCCGCTAAACATTGTTAGAGGGATGTCATGCTATTTTACAAAAAAGTAAGCAATCAAAAGTATGTGTATTATAAATGTATGGGAAGATAAGGTAAATAATCCTGAAAACTCCCTATAGGTAAGAAGGTCTAAAGAATATGTTGTATTGCTTAAAGATGGCATGGTAAAACTGACAGTTTCAAAAGAGTGCAACGGCTCACGGGAGATATAGATAGATAGATAGATAGATAGATATATATATCTATCACAGCGTCCGTCTGTTTTTCCACCTACACTGGCCTCGCTCTTCCCAAGTCCACGGGCATGTTTGGGAGGATCTTGCACAGGTTGCCATCTCCTATTGGCGCACTGGCCAGGGTCCTCCCTCTCTTTGCGGTGCAGCTTATTGTGTATTGTAGTTGAGGGGGCTGACCAGGTCCCTTGAGCATGCGCACTGGCGCCCTCATGTTCGCATCAAGTTGGTGATGTGAGACGCCGACTCGATGGAGGACACTACAAAGCCGGCCATTCTGGCACCTCCAAAGTTAGAACCAGAGGGCTAGACTATACTAACCTGTTCATCTCATTGGTAAGTTTAAACTTACTCGGCTTACTAATATCATCCTCTAACCTTTTTAATGCTTTCATGTACTTGTATATACTATGGATATTTTGTGCTGAGATTAATTCCCTATCGCCTGCCTTTTTAAAATATACATATAGTGAGATGTCCGTTGCATTCTTTTGAAACTGACAGTTTTACCATACTATATCTCAGCAATATAACATAACACAATTCTAAAGAATTGACGCCCTACCTATAGGGAGTCCTTTTCAGGATTAACCATTTACCTCATCTTCCCATACATTTATTACAATACACATACTTTTTGATTTCTTTCTTTCTTTTTTTTCTTTTTTTTTTTTATAGAATATCCCGCTAACATTGTTATTGATAGGGGGGGCTGCTTTTTGATCTTGCCCTCCCATTCCATGCTTAGTCATTTTTTGGTTTTAACCACTTTGCATCCAGGCCAATTCTGACATCTCTAATGCATGTAAAATTCATCATTTTTTTGTTAGAAAATTACATAGAACCCCCAAACATTGTTTTTTTTAGCAAAGACCCTAGAGAATACAATGACTGTCATTGCAACTTTTTCTCGCACGGTATTTGCGCAGCAATTTTTCAAACATGTTTTTTCAGAAAAAGTTTCATGCTTTAAAAAAAAAAAAACAGTATAGCCCAATTTTTTTGCATAATGTGAAAGATGAAGATACGCCGAGTAAATAAATACCCAACATGTCGCGCTTCAAAATTGCACGCGCTCGTGGAATGGCGCCAAACATTGGTATTTAAAAATCCCCATAGTCGACACTTGAAATTTTTTTACTGGTTACATGTTTTGAGTTAGAGGAGGTCTAGGGATAGAATTATTGCTCTCGCTCGAACGTTCGCAGCTATACCTCACGTGTGGTTTGAACACCGTTTTCATGTGTGGGCGGGACTCGCGTATGCATTTGCTTCTGCGTATGAGCTCACGGGGACAGGGGCGCTTTAAACTTTATTTATTTTTTTTTTATTTTTTTTAGTTTGACACACAAAAAAAATTACTTTTATTCCTATTACAAGTAATGTAAACATCCCTTGTAATAGGAATATGGCATGATCGGACCCATTTACAGTGAGATATGAGATATGGGGTCTTATTGACCCCATATCTCACCTCTAGGCTGGGAAGCCTAAAAAAAAAATAATGGCTTCCCAGCCAAGGTGGCACCATTATTTTTGAATGCAGAGGCCGGGCGTGACGTCATAACATCGGCACCATCTGGTCCACCAGAAATCTGATACCATCCGGGAGCCGGCGGATCCTGTGACCGACTCACCGATGGAAGCGATGAGTTGGTAGAAGCACCGGAGAGCGGCGGGAGGGGGGGGGGGAAATGTCCCCTCCCGCCACCCTTAAGAACGATCAAGCGGCGGAACAGACGCTATGATCCTTCTTATGCAGGGAATCGCCGGTCAAAAATGCCGCTATCTGAATGTCTGTAACCTCAGGCATCATTCAGATAGATATAATGCCACAAAGTCTATGACGTAGCTTGGGTGCCAAGTGGTTAAAGTAAAGCCCTCTGCTTTGTGGTTTTGTGTCCATTACCAATACATTTGATTCCTTTTTCATGATAAAATATTTCCTTATTTGTGTAGCTTGGCCTTTGTGTGCCCTCTATGACCACTTGGGGACCCTTTCCTCGGCATATATGCTCAGCTCTGGTATTTGGCAGTGGCGGTCTTGGGTGGAGTCTATTGTGGGGTTTTTTGTAATGCCCTACATATGTTCTGATTTCCTTTTTGTATGTAATGGTCTATTATGTGGATTTATGCTCATTGCACTATTTTTGTTCCCACTCTTGTACAGTTTTTTCCTTGAAATGACCGATGTACTCTGCACATCCCCCCTGAAGAAGCATTACAGCGAAACAACATGTCGGGAAATGTGCAATGCTTTTTTTTTTTTTCTCAACTTTTAACTGTTTGATCACCACTCTATGAATCTCTGCCTACTTCTTTATTGACAAATGTTTATGTGCTTTTTTTTTTTCCTCAAATTTATTCTACATTTTTCAGATTTTGGTTACAATTCTCTCTCGTCATTATCAGGTTCTATTGCACCGTTAATATCCCTTTTCCTTTCCTCACTTGATGTACTATCTTATGGGATGTGCCAATCTTACTGGGTGTTTCACCACTAATCGGACACAACTCCTATGAATCCTTTTTTATTTTATTATTTTTTTTTTTGGAATGTTCTAATCTTCTTTTTTATTTTTTTTTTTTTTTTTAATTCTCCAGGTTCATAAATTGGTTTTCGCACCATCTAAGTAACTTTCAGTTCCGATGGAATTGGGAAGATTGGTAAGTGCATTGATAAATACTTATGAGCAAAGCTACCCCTGGAAAGCACTTTGTACAACCACTTTTACCTACAGGTAAGCCTGTATTACGGCTTACCTGTAGGTGCTGGAAATATCTCCTACACCTCCGGTTTAGGTGATATTTACGAAATAGCGTCTCGCTGATGACTACGGCGCATGCTCGGGTGTCATCGGCACATGCGCACATTAGAAAGGGCACACTGTGCCGTTTTTATAATAGGTATCATGCCAGTCACAGCCAGAGTTTGCGGTCCCAGAAGGGAGTGGGGAGAAGATGGACGCTCCCTGCTAGTGGGGACAATGGGTGACATTGCGGGCTTCGGTTTCAGTTGAGTGACACATAATAGACTACTATGCCATGCATAGTAGCCCATTGTGCTTTGCCTTTGCAGGGAAATATTGATGTCTGTCCCCCGCTCTCTGGCCTGTCTTCCGGCGGTGATGGGGGGGGGGGGGGCGTTGCCTGTCATATATTCGCACCATGAGACAGACATTTTCCCCCATATTTCTGTAAGTTTACAGTGTTCCAGAACATAAATTATGTTAGAATTGTTTTAGCCCTTTAAAATATATGCTGCTATTTTAGTAATTTTAGTTGAAATCCATGTTTTTGTACTTTCCATTAAGATCCCTTTCACACTGAGCCGCCACCGGTAAAGAGGTGCTATTTTTAGCGCCGTTTTAGTGGAGCTATTCAGCCGATAATGGGGAGGTGGTTTTAACCCCCGCTAGTGGCCGAGAAGGGATTGTATCTGCCTGCAAAACTCGGGCAGAACGGCGTTTTGCCGGCGGTATCTCAGCACTGCCCCATGGGGAGCAGCGGTGGAGGAGCGGTGAGTTCATCGCCCTTTCACCGATCCAAAGTGTTTTTCAGGCGCTATTTTTTAATGCTATATCGCCTGCAAAACACTCCAGTGTGAAGGGGATCTTAATCCTTTTTGTTGGAGTCCATTAAAGAACACGGGAGGTCTTCTACTGTTGTGTTGTACTGCCACCTACAGGAGGATTGGACAAGCCCACATGCAGTTACATGAATATGATAAACCTAGAACAGCCGTGGAAACTGTGCTGCCAAAAGGACTTTACAGTGAGTACACAGGAAGTCATTTACTGTTGGGACGCCCAAAGGCATTCCAACTGTGAGGAGTGGGCAAATGGCAAAAACTGTTAATGTGCTCAGAAAAAAACAGAATCGAGGACCACCTCGAAACTGCCTGCTTAAAGGGCTTAATGCCTGAATTGTTAATTAGATGTGGCCAAACCCCCTGCCCAGTCGTGACCTGCCAACATGACCAAAAGTGACTCCTGAGGGTAAGACCCAGTTCACATCGGCATGATTTGACATGTCAAATTGCAGTCTGTTGCCTGCACTGGCACTGTCTGAATCGGTGCAAAGCCGTCTTTGTGGTGCCGCACCGATTTTCCAAAAGTAGGTCCTGCACTACTTTTGTCAACTTCGGGGGCTATTTCAGTAGATATCTGTGCATGAACCCACACAGATGCCTTTCAAATTGCCCCCTAACTTACACTGAAATGCGGTTTTGAAACTCACACGTTGTCAAACCTGCATTCAGTGTGAACGAGGGTTAAAGGTACAAGGGAAACACCCAAAGGTTACACCGGAACCATACACTGAATATATTACAGCCCAGTACACATTCTTGCCAGTAGGCAAGAGGCACCTCTAGGTTGAGTCCTAAGAGGGATCTTGTTGAAAAGCAGCACTGCTTTTCCTTGACCTCAATAATCGCAGGATTAAGGATGCGCTTGACTCCCCAGTTTCAGCAGAGCGGCAACATCCGTGACACAAGGAGTAGGACTCTTATCACAACAACAACAGAATATTGGTCAAAGTGAATTCAGAACATGGGGAAACTACCAGAGAAACCTTCCCAACAAGTCTGCCCCTTTTTAAACTCTTGTCTGATGCTGAAGGGTACTGAACTTTCAAATGCCCCTGTATTTGGTGTGGCTTATAACCAGCATAGGTAGACGTGCCTTTCTTTATATCACCTGTCACTCTTTGCACTGTGACACAGACTGGGAGAGTGAGGAGGTGCATTAGGATCTATTTGAGATGTGCTGCATACATGTGTCCTGACAGGTGAGTGCAGTGTGATGCCTTCTCCATCGTCCAGATTTCAGGTGTGGGTGGTGTTACACAATAGTAACAAGGCTGAGGTGTGTGATTTACAAAAGTCTGTTTTTACAATTCTTGGTAATTTCCTGGTTGAAAACGTTTACATACTTAATTTGTATGTAGCTTTAGTTCAGCTTTTATGGAATTCAGGGGCTCTAAATAAAATGGTTGAACCATTTGAGACCTTGCACTTTGTGTGTATATGGGTGGGCATTGAAGCGCACTAAACTCTCCAGCCAAAACAGTACTGCTAGTAGTATAACAAAATGGAAGGGTGGAGGATAGTCCAGAAATGAATGCTGCACTAAAAAATAGCTTGTGTTGAATTCCAGCCTAGTGCTAACTAGTCTTAAGATTTTCCCAACCTCCCTGCTACCTACCCTCTCTAAACTGTAAAAAAAAATAAAAAAAAAAATTGCGGTGGACAGATCGGACACTTTTTTTTTTTTCTTATTAAACCATTGACATTTTTAATACAGCGATCAGTGCTATAAATAGCCATTGATTACTGTATAAATGTCAATGGCAGGAAAGGAGTTAACACTAGGTGGGGATCAAGGGGTTTAAATGTGTTGCCTAGGGAGTACTTCTAGCTGTGGGCGAATGAGACTGACTGGGGGAGGAGAGATATCGGTGTTCCTATATACTAGGAACACACGGTCTCCTCTCCCCTGACAGGACATGGATCTGTGTGTTTACACACACACACGTCCACATTCCGGCTTTGTCACGAGTGACCGCGGGTGCCTGGCGAACATGGTGGCCACCAGGAACGTGCATTGGCTACTCAGTGACGCATTGGGCACGTGTGCCCCTTAGATGTCATGATGCCCGCCCAAGATGGGAGATCCCATCAGCGGACGTCGTATCACTATGGGCGGGATGTGAAGTGGTTAATGCAGGTCTAAGAATGCAGGAGTAGTTAGTATTACCTGACAAAAGGTTCCTTTTTTTTTTATTTTATTTTTTTATCTAATGTTTTAAGGGCATGTGCAAATAATTGTGTTCTTCCTTTTTTGTTTTAGGTCTGACTGTCTTGCTCAAGATCTAGATAGACCTAAACCACAGTTTGTTCGTGAAGTTTTAGAGAAGTGCATGAGGTAGGAACATGCTTCTCAGTTTCAGCTTTTTAATTTCCCTTCTGTTCAGCGAAGAACATAGCTGGATCTTTAGATCCTTATCATTTGGTTAATATGCCACTTGCAGGAATAGAATACTTGGTACAACAAAAAAACGCACAAACTAGTTTTGCCTCACACATGGGAGGTAAGACCTGGAAGTTTTTCTGCTTTTATATTTCCAGCTTTTTTTTTTTTTTTTGTTCCTGTTGATGAATTTGTCTTCATTCAACTGCAGTGATTGGGGACAGGCCAGATGTATAGATCCTGGTAGTCTTCCTTTTGAGCGCATGCAGTACTCTGCCTGGGTAAGATCGGCTGTGCTTCGACAGATCAATCATGTCCCTATCATTGTGGTGCCAGAACTAGGTTGGCGACGCCTGGATCGGAGAATCTCGCAAGCCCCTGGAGGTGCCTTTCCTTTGTGCAAAGGCTGTACTACTGTGAGACTACAAGTTGCAGGATGACATGCTGCAGTCTTTGAGTGGCCTCCCTCTGGTGAAGCATTGAATCACCTGTGGGGTTTTCCCTTGCTCTATGTATTGTGCCTTGTGCATGTATTTTGGCCTTCAGCAGGGTGTGGACTGGCTGGCCCTCAGTATTGTGAGTGGTCAGGTTCTCACTTTCCACCAATGCCTTTTAGCTTTACATTCCCTGATTTGCACTTTCTTCCAGGGGGATTACACAAGTTGCTCCATCAATAAGACCTCTGTCAAAGCCTTGGGATCTGAGCTTGGTTGTCGGATTTTCAAAAGCCTCCATTTGACTACATTTGGGAAATTCCCCTACTGAAGAGTGCTACCCCTAGGTTATGTGCTCTCCCCCCCCCCCCCCCCCCCCTTTTTTTATTTATTTTTGTTGTACCTAGTGTCGTCCTGCAGATGGCATAATAGCCCGCTGGTCATGATCTAAAGAATGCAGAGAAAATATCTTTTGGCGAGTAAAAAAAAACACCATATATTTTCTTCTGACTTTGTTTTTGCTTTGGATGTCAGTTGCATGATGACAAAGTTTAAAAAAAAATGGATATCTCTGTGGTTCTGTCCGACTTTTGACTCTAATGTGGTCAGACAATCCAAACAGGTTTTGGTGGCAATGAGCGGATTGAATTATTCCTATGACTGTCTACCTGGTTTATTTGATTATTGCCACACTCTGGCCATTAATGGGGCCTGATGTACTGCAACCGAAGAGTGCAAAATCCGGTGCAGCTGTGCATAGCAGCCAATCGGCCTCCGGATGTTTTTTTTTTGCAAAGCTTAATTGAACAAGCTGAAGTTAGAAGCTGATTGACTACCATGCACAGCTGCACCAGATTTTGTACTCCAGTTTTAGGCTCCGTTTACACGTTTGAAACTTGGGATTCGACTTGTGAGATCCCAAGTTGCGTGACATGTGAAATCCCACGTTCATCAATGAGAAGCTGTCTTGGCACAACTGAAGTTGCTCCAACTTTAGAAAAGGTTCCTGTACTCCTTCAAGGAAAATGTATCTGACTTGTGCCAAGATTACTGGCATTCCCTGCTATGTAAGCCCCTCCCTTGCTTCAGAGTCTCATCAAAGTAGTACTTAAGTCGGCTCGCAAAGTTGCATGACTTTAAGGTCACAGTAGTGTAAACTGAGCCTTAATAAATCAACCTGAGTCCAGTCCCCTTCCTTCTTTATTTTTTTTATTTATTTATGATCACTGTACATGAGCGCTGTAAAAACAAATGTGGGACACAAACCTGTTTTTTCAGCATGTTTTCTTGAACTACGATGTGTCTTTGTTCTTTGCCTAGGCTTTCTTACTATCAGAGGATATTGGATATCGTACCATCGGCCTTTTCTGCTTTGTACCCAGCAGAGCCCAAGTGCATTTACAAATATGGGGATGAGAGTAGCAGTAAGTTGTTTTTTTTATGCTAAGAATTAATATGTGATTATGGCCTGTGGTTTTTTTTTTTTTTTTTGATTTTCATTTTCGTCACTCTGCCAGGAGCTCTTGCTACTAGATATACAGTATCTCACAAAAGTGAGTACACGCCTCACATTTTTGTAAATATTTAATCTTTTCATGTTTGTCACATGAAGAAATTACATTTTGCTACAATGTAAAGTAGTGAGTGTACAGCTTGAATAATAGTTTAAATTTGCTGTCTCCTCAATTAACTCAAAACACAGCCATTTAATGTGTAAACAGCTGGCAAAAAAAAATTGAGGTTATTGCTCTTACTGGTCACTGCAAGTTCATCATGGCAAAGAACCCTGAGGATCTGAAAAAGAATTGTTGCTCTATATAAAGATGACCTAGGCTATAAGAAGATTTGCCAAGACCCTGTAACTGAGCTGCAGCATGGTGGCCAAGACCATATAATGGTTTAACAGGTCAGGCTCCACTAAGAACGGGCCTTGCCATGGTCAACCAAAGAAGCGGAGTGTACATGCTCGGCTTCATGTCCAGAGGCTGTCTTTGGGAAATGGACGTATGAGTGCTGCCAGCATTGTTGCAAAGATTGTGGGGGGGGTCAGCATGTCAGTTCTCAGACCATACGGTGTACACTGCATCCAACTGGTCTGCATGGCTGTTGTCCCCGAAGAAAGCCTCTTCTAAAGAAGATGCACAAGAGAGCCTGCAAACAGTTTGCAGACAAGCAGATTAAGGATATGGATTACTGGAACCATGTCCTGTGGTCTGATGAGACCAAGATAAACTTATTTGGTTCAGATGATGTCAAGCGTGTGTGGCGGCAACCAGGTGAGAAGTACAAAGACAAGTGTGTCTTTCCTACAGTCAAGCATGGTGGTGGGAGTGTCATGGTCTGGGGCTGTATGAGTGCTGACGGCACAGTTCACTGAAGGAGCCATGAATGCCAACATGTACTGCTACATACTGAAGCAGAGCGTGATCCCCCTCCCTTCGGAGACAGGGCTGCAGGGCAGTATTCCAACATAACGACCCTCAAGCACACCTCCAAGACGACCAGGGCCTTGCTAAAGAAGCTGAGGGTAAAAGGTGATGGACTGGCCAAACATGTCTCCCAGACCTAAACCCTATTGAGCATCTGTGGGGCATCCTCAAATGGAAGGTAGAGGAGCGCAAGGTCTCCAACATCCACCAGGTCCGTGATGTAATCGTAGAAGAGGACTCCAGTGGCAACCTGCAAGGCTCTGGTGAACTCCATGGCCCAGGTGGTTAAAGCAGTGCTGGAAAATGGTGGCCACACAATATTGACACTTTAGGCCCAATTTGGGCATTTCCACCTAGGGGTGTAGTCACTTTTTTTTAACAGCGATTTAGACATTAATGGCTGTATGTTATTTTGAGGGGACAGCAAATTTACACTGTTATACAAGCTGTACACTCACTACTTTACATTGTAATTTCTCCAGTATTGTCACATGAAAAGAGATAATAAAATATTTACAAAAAATGCGAGGAGTGTCCTCACTCTTGAGATACTGTAAATTTTCAGAACAGTAGTGCTCACACTAAACTTATGTTCTAACATGAATTCGGACATTGACGAATTTGAAATAACTGTATTCTCGGTAGTAAACTGCTGTTTCTTGACGTGTGTGTGTGTGTATATTTTTCAATCCACACACACGTCTGTGGGTTCTAAGTAATTTTTAGTTGCGTATTTTAACTTGTAAGCAGCAAATGTCAGAAAAAGGTTTGGTCTTTAAGTGGTTAAACTGCCCTCGTGTTTGTTCCTTTCTTGAAGAACTAATCTATCTCTCAGCACTGAGGAATGTTGATAAACATTTGTAGGCTTTTTTTTTTTCTTTTTAACTTTACAGCTAGGCTCTGCGCTGTTAACATAGAATCCAGAAACTGCTGATTAAGCATGAGGGCGGTTTGAATAGATTGTGCTCTTACCCTTAAAAAAAAAAAAAAAAAAAAAAAAAAAAATCTCTTAACACTAATTCAACTTGAGAATTTTGTAATGGAACAGTCTCCCAGTGTGGGGTTAAATCCAGCTTTTCTCTGGATGAGATGATCTGGTTATAGCCTTGAATGAAGATGTTCTATCATGGTGGCTTCTGTCTCTGGCTTCTACAGATCAGCCAAAACTGTCCTCCATAACAAATTTCTCACTCCAATTCTCGCTTGCTTTGATGGCCTGGCTGTCGAAACCCAGGTTCTAGGAGATAATGACATTTTCAAACCTGTTGTTCTGACAATGCTTAAATCTTGTAATTCTACTTACTGCAATATTTTATCAGTGAATGTCTAAAAGATTGCACACATTGCTCCCCCTGTTTGGCCTCCACTCCAACTGTGAGATGTAAATGTAGTGTTGTCGTTACAAGGACCCCATTTAAATCTATTCAGGAAATTACTTTGTTGTCCAATAAAGAAGCCTTTTTTTTTTTTTTTTTGGGGCCATTCCTTCAGCCAGAAGGGTTCCTGTGTGCTGTCAGTCTTGTCCTGTAAGGATCCACATTCGATCTTGCATAAGGAAAAGGCCAAGGAGATCTTTTCTACCCCCCCCCCCCCCCCCAAAGTGGTCTCTGCCATTACCTTCTGCCACTGCTTCTTTAGACATTGGTTGCCTTGGTCATTCCACATGGTCCTAAAAGATGTTCTCCAGCTTCCTGACTTTTGATTTCTAATTGGATTAGGCAGGTTATTGTACTGGCCTATTGCCTCATTTTCCCTCTAAAGCCCACTTCACTAGTGAGTGTTTTTCTTTGGCTTTTTGTCATCGCGCCTCAGTGTTAACAGATCTGTAAGGCTTTATAAATGTAAACATTGACAAGGAAAAAGGGGAAATTGGGGAGAAAAATAAAAAATAATAAAAGAACCTTCACATAAAAGACCTCGAAAAAATGTGGGTTCAGTTGGACTTTTTAGTCATAAAGAAAGTTGTGAACACAACCAATATATTCAAAAAGAATTATTTCTATTTACTAAAACAGAAGTAAAAACAGAAAATAAATAAAAATTCAATTTTCTTTTTACAAAAAAGAGATGTTTTCTCCTTTTATAACTACACATTTAAGACCTAGTTGACATCCTATCAAAGGTAATAAAGTCCATTTCAAATTTCCAAAAGGGAAAAAAAGTACATATCTATATAAATATAGAATCAGGGATATCAACCATACAGTCAACAATTACATGTATTTTTGGTGCTCTACATGTTTCGCGTCTGTAATGACGCTTCTTCAGGAGCTGATAACAGTGTTATTCCTTCACAACGTGTGTCCCAGATGAAGAGACCACCATTTCCGAAGGAGAGTGGGGAAGTTGGTACGATTATTTACACAACCATTTCTCCACAAAGGAAAAAAAAAAGGTGGAGGGGGGGGGGGGAGAAAGGAAGGGGAACGGGAAAGAGAGTAATTGTTGAACAAATAAATGTAAATATGGATTTTTAACTTGGTGGGATCACTTTAAAGGTGTATTTAGCCCTTGAGGCTTCCGACACTCAATTTTTAATAGGTGTTCTTGAAACGTAAGTAACCAGAAATAAGATCGTTGATGGGTACTTTTAGTATCCCCTGAGCTCAAGGTGCAATAAAACGGACCAAGTTCCCACTGGGTAAAGGGGGAAGGCAGAGGGGGAATCAAATAGACAGACTATTCGGTCCATTCACCCCTATCATATTGGTTTTTATAAACAGATGGCCGCCATAAGATCTGTAAGGCTGCAACCTGGTCTTCTGTGCATACGTTCTCTTAAGTCTTACAAGTTTTAAGTTTGCAGGTGCTTGTTGCGGTCGATAGGTTCTGTAAGGGGATATTTCTTTGGTTTACCTTTTTTTTTTTTTTTTTTTTTTTTTTTTTTTTTTTTCTCCTCGTGTTGGCTAGTTCACCTGTTTTGGATGTGCTAACCACTGTTTAAACTGCTTTTGGACCGCTCTAGGTTTCTTATTATCAAGCTGTGTTCCTTGATGGACAATAGAGAAAATGTGAATTCGTACATCATGGGACACAGAGCCTTAAGTAATGGGTTATAGGCCACCGTCAGGTGATGGACACTGGTATACCCAAGAAGTTCACTCCCTATATAACCCCTCCTCCTTCTAGGAGCACATCAGTTTTTTTTCGCCAGTGTCTAATGTGTTGGTCACGAGTGAAGATGTGCTCTGAGGAGCTCCAGGAGGGATCCATGCTGGATTTAAATAGCCTCCATAGACCAGATCCATCCAAAGTGCCACTGAGGCCTAAGTGGATGGTACCTTGGGCCTCGTATTTAGTCTGTAACTCCTCTTTGTAGTGCTGGACCCCAGGGCTTCGGTCTTGCTACATTACCTAAAGCTTTCCTATTTGGGTGCTTTTACGGGTCAAAGGGAGTAGAACCCCGTTTTAGGGACCCGGTCTTTGTTCTGATACTGCTACTATGTACTGTTGTGTGGTTTTATTTTTTTGGGTTTTTTTTTTTTTTTTATGCGGTTTTGTTTGCCTGCTTCTAAACAGGTCTTGGGGCCCTGCTCCCCCACCCCCCCCTGTTGGGTCTGTAGACTATAAAACGCAGCGCACGAGCGTGGGAACAGTTTAAGTGAAAAAGGGGCAGGGTTTTTGGAGGAGGCGTAGTCTAAGCGCAGTGCCGTGAACGTCCATGAGGATGCACGGCAGGCTAAAACAAATAGCACTACAGCTGTACAGTCTCTCGACGGCTGGTGAGGAGGGAACAAGCAGTCTGCACACAGGGACACGAGCTGTGGGACACGTGAGGGGGCAAACTGGCTTTCCTGATACAGGAAGGACACTTTTTTTTTTTTTTTTTTTTTTTTTTTTTTTTTGCCAGCACTAGGCTGAACTTTATAGTGGCTTTAAATGTCATGACTATATTCAGCTATTAAGCGCAATTGTATAGTGCCTCTGTTTTTGTGCTTAGGACTATGCCTACTAAAAGACCAAAAAGTACTAAAGGTTTCACCCCCAGGCGCTAGGATCTTGAGTTGCATTTCCACGCCGTCATCCTCGCCTTTCCACGCTACATCCTCGCCTTAATTACCAGTTATGGCAAGCCAGGGTGAGCCATTGGAACAAATTGGTGCAACTTCTTCTTACATCTCAGCCCCTGTATACGTGACTGAAGATGTCCTTTCCTCCACCCTGCAGGGTCTGGAAGGAAGATTAGCAGCTTTAAACGCACCCACCATTCAAATGTATAGGAAGCGTGCTAGATCCCCCCCCCCTCCCACTTCAGAACCTTTGCAAGGGGAACAGTGGGCACAGGATGAGGCATTACCCTCAGGCGATCAGGAGGAAAAACAGATGATTCCTCTGCGGAGGAAATAAAGGTAGAGTAACGTTTTTCAGCCTCTCAATCTGAGAAATTGCTGATACCATCTCCGTAAGATTGTTCGTTCTACTTTCATGCTACCTCTAACGGAGTCTCCTGAAAACTCGGTTCCTTCTTTGGGTTCCTTAAAATCTTCTCAACCTTTTGCATGCGTTTCCTGCACATGCAGTACTAGAACAGCTTATTTTTGCTGAATGGGAACACCTGGATATCATTTTCTCCTTCCTATTAGATTTTCAATTCTTTGTCCCCTGGAGGAGAAATTCTCCAAAAAATGGAAAGTGCCAGCAGTTGACGCTGCGATTTTCATTGTGGATAAAGGCCTAACTTGTCCTGTAGACAATGCACAAATGCTTAACCCCTTGCTGACCTTCTCACGCTGCTAGACATCAGCAGAAGGGCATGTACAGGCATATTAACGTACCTGTACATTGCTCTTTTAATACGTGGCATTGTGGCCATACCTGCTGTAAGCTCAGTGAGAGTGATCGCGGGGATAACTATGATCGCCTCACGGAGAGGAAGAACGGGGAAATGCTGATGTAAACAAGCATTTCCCCATTCTTCCTAGTGGTGGGACACTGATCACAGCTGTCTGTCATTGGGAGCGGTGATCAGTGTTGTCACATGTAGCCCCCCCCAGTTAGAATCACTCCCTAGGACACACTTAAGCCCTGCAGCCCCCCTACTGGTTAAACCCTTCACTGCCAGTCACATTTACACAGTAATCGGTGCATTTTTAATCGCACTGATGTCTGTATAAAGGTGAATGGTCCCAAAATGGCGCCAAGTGTCTGATCTGTCTGCCATAATGTCGCAGTCACAATAAAAGCTCGCCACCATTACTAGTGTAAAAAAAAGTCCTAAAACTATCCCCAGTTTTGTAGACGCTATAACTTTTGCACAAACCATATGCTTATTGCGATTTTTATTTTACCAAAAATATGTGGAAGAATACGTATCGGCCCAACTGAATAAAAAATATATATTTTTTGGGGGATATGTATTATAGCAAAAAGTTAAAAATATTGTTTTTCTAAATTTTTTGGTTTTATAGCTCAAAAAATAAAAACCAGAGTTGATCAAATGCCACCAAACAAAAGCTCTATTTGTGGGTAAAGGACGTCCATTTTGTTTGGGAGCCACGTTGCATGACCGCACAATTGTCAAAGCGACTCAGTCCCGAATTGCAAAAAACGCTCTGGTCTGAGGCTGAAGTGGTTAAGGAGCCAACAGATAAAGTTGTTCAAATATACTTTCCTTGGCCGGTGCCGTTACTCAGCCTGTAGTCACTGCAATAGGCATCTGTCAATCCCTATAGGACCAATTTAAATAGGCCCTTAGAGGTTCCTGCACACAAGCTTGGTAATTGGCTGAACTATCAAAAGCATTGTTTTGCCATAGATGCCATTAAAGATTCTATTCACCAGGTATCCCGCCTTATGCTTGTGCATATGCGTAGAATCCTGTGGTTATATTGGTCAGCTGAAGCACGATATGAAAACCTCTTAACTGGGTTCCCTTTTCATGGGGAGCGACTATTTGGAGAAGACTTGGACAAATATATCCAAACAATTTCTAGTGGGAAAAGTACTCTTGCCAGTCAAAAGAAAGTATAAACGCCCTTCATTTAAACTGGCTCATTCCCCTGCGCCAGAGGCTTTCGCCTCTAGGAAGTGGCGATGGCCTATGCCGTCAGATTCTAGATGAAAACCTCAGGGTCAGACCCAGGCTCAAAAGTCCTGGAGTCCGAAACCTGCAAAGCAGAATCCTAAAGCCTCATGAAGAGGCAACCCCCCCGCACCAAGGCGGGGGAGGGGGGGAGGAGACTTCTGCCGTTTTCAGAAGTCTAGAAAGAGGGGAAATTGAGGACATATGGGTCATCTCCACGGTAACGCTGGGGTACAAGCTGGAGTTTCGGGACTTTTTCCACCATCTCATTTCCTGAGGTCTAGCTTTCCCAAAGAGCCAGAGAAAAGACAATCTGTTTCAGGCACTAGACCGATTAATTTCTCAAGGGGTGATCATACAGATCCCTGCAAAAGAGCAAGGTTTGGAGTTTTTTTATTCTAACCTTTTTATGGTGCCCAAACCAAATGGACATGTCAGACCCATTCTAGATCTAAAAAATCTAAATCGGTTCCTGAAGAATCCTCTCCTTTCGCATGGAGACGATCAGGTCAGTTTATATTCTTCTAGGAAGAAAATTTTCTGGCATCTTATCGACATCAGGGATGCATATCTGCATGTTCCTATATTTCCCGCTCACCAAACGTTTCTGTGGTTCGAGTTAGAACAGCAGCATTTCCAGTTTGTAGCCCTGCCCTTCAGGCTAGCCAAAGCACCCCGGGAGTTCACAAAGGTGCTGGCAATACCTCTAGCCAGGTTAAGGTCACAGGGCAGGGATGTCTTTTAATATTAATTGGATCCTGGGCAATAATTTTCTTGGGGGGGGGGGGGGGGGGGGTGCCTATTCAATTTCACTCTCCATCTGCATACAATAAATAGCAGCTATCTGTTTACGCTCAGATCAGGCAGCAATTGCGATTGGTTGCCAGCAGTTACAGCATATCCTTACTGACTGGTTGCTAGAGATTACAGCACACATTGGGGCTCACTGATTAGTTGCTAGAGGTTACAGCAAATTATTTTTATCAATACCGCCAGCCTCAACTATTTATTTACGAATGCTGGCGCTATTTACATATGAATGACGGTTATTTACATGTAAACACAGGGTCTGCAGGTGAGTCATCTGTACACAACATTAACCAGTTGCCGACCGCCGCACGACGATGTACGTCTGTAGAATGGCACGGGCAGGCATATGGGCGTACATGTACGATCGGCCCCCCCCCCCCCCCCCGGTGCCAGCGGCGGTCGGAATCCGTTCAGGAGCGATTCGGGATGAGGTGGCGGCCATTCGTTCATGCCCACCCCCTCGCGATCGCTCCTGACGAATGGAAGTGCAGCGTGACATCACTTCCTCTCCTGTAATGTAAACGCAGGCAGAGGAAGTGATGTAATCTCTCCTCCGTGTCGGTATTATTTTGTTCCGGCACCGAGGAGAGAGGATCGGTGAGTTGCACCAACACTACACAATACAGTAGAACATGCCAGGCACACTCTCACCCCCGATCACCCCCCCAATCACCCCTGCACCCCCAGTCACAGTGACACCAATTGCATTTTTTTTTTTTTTTGCATTGGTTTCATTTGTGACTGTAATAACTGTTAGGGCAGTTAGGGTTAGCCCCCTTTAGTTCTAGGGTACCCCCCTAACCCACCCCAATAAAGGTTCAACCCCGTGATCACCCCCCGTCGCCAGTGTCATTAAGGCTGGGTTCACATTGCAGCGGTTTATGAGAACGGATGTGATTCGCACTGCAGTGCAAATCACATCCGATCTCTGTGCGATTCGAGTTCAGCCATACAGATAGTATGGCTGAATTCGCATCGCACCCGCCGCAAACTCGCACGGGACCCTTTTTTTGGTCTGCAGCAGAATCGGATCGCATGGGTGTTCACACCATGCGATCCGATTCCTGTCCGAGTTTGCAGATCGCACTGCGATATGCGAACTGATCTGGGGGTATCATTAACATTTCACTGACACTCCCAGCAGTTCGCATAGGGCAGTGTGATGCGGGAACCCGCCGCGGATTCGTGGCGTTCCCGCATCGCTCCAGTGTGAACCCAGCCTAATAAGCAATCGTTTTTCTGATCGCTGTATTAGTATCACAGGTGACGCTAGTTAGGCAGGTAGGTATTTAGTTTCGCCGCAGCTTTTTATAGCGCCAGGGACCCCATATACTACCGCATAAAGCCCCCTGATTGCCCCCTAGTTAACCCTTTCACCAGTGATCACCATATAACTGTTACAGGTGACGCTGGTTGGTTAGTTATTTTTTTATAGTTTCAGGGCACCCGCCATTTATTACCGAATAAAGGTTTAACCCCCTGATCACCCGGCGGGTGATATAAGTTTGAGGGTCAGATAAGGTCTGCGTTGCCCCAGGCAGCGTCAGGTTAGTGCCAGTACCGCTAACACCCATGCACAAAGCATACACCTCCCTTAGTAATATAGTATCCGATCAGATCTATATTAGCGTCGCCAGCAGTTTAGGTTTCCCAAAACGCATTGTTGGCGGGATCAGCCCAGATACCTGCTAGCACCTGCGTTTAGCCCCTCCGCCAAGCCCAGCCCAACCCACCCAAGTGCAGTATCGATCAGTCACTTACAAAACACAACACACATAACTGCAGCGTTCGCAGAGTCAGGCCTGATCCCTGCGATCGCTAACAGTTTTTTTTGTAACGTTTTGATACAGTCGCTGACAGCCTAGGTGCTTTTTTACCTGTGAGTCTCACTAGTGTACCCCTAAATTTAGGGGTGTCTACTTTCCAAAATGGGGTCATTTGGGGGGGGTTTGTGCCATCTTGGCATTTTATGGCCTTCAAAACTGCGATGGGTAGTGAGGAGTAAAATCAAAAATTTACACCCTTAGAAATCCTGAAGGCAGTGCTTGGTTTTCTGGGCCCCGTACGCGGCTAGGCTCCCAAAAAATCCCACACATGTGGTATCCCCGTACTTGGGAGAAGCAGCAGAATGTATTTTGGGGTGTCATTTCACATATGCCCATGGCATGTGTGAGCAATATATCATTTAGTGACAACTTTGTAAAAAAAAAAAAAAAAAAAGTTTGTAATATTCCCGCAACTTGTGGCAAAATATAAAATATTCCATGGACTCAATATGCCTCCCAGCAAATAGCTTAGGGTGTCTACTTTCTAAAATGGGGTCATTTGTGGGGGTTTTGTGCCATCTTGGCATTTTATGGCCTTCAAAACTGTAATAGGTAGTGAGGAGTGAAGTCAAAAATTTACGCCCTTAGAAAGCCTGAAGGCGGTGCTTGGTTTTCGGGGCCCCGTAGGCGGCTAGGCTCCCAAAAAGTCCCACATATGTGGTATCCCCGTACTCAGGAGAAGCAGCAGAATGTATTTTGGGGTACAATTCCACATATAACCATGGCATGTGTGAGCAATATATCATTTAGTGACAACTTTGTGTAAAAAAAAAAAAAAATTTTTTTTTGTCATTATTCAATCGCTTGAGGCAAAAAAATAAAATATTCAATGGGCTCAACATGCCTCTTATCAATTTCCTTAGGGTGTCTACTTTGCAAAATGGGGTCATTTGGGGGGGTTTTGTACTGCCCTGCCATTTTAGCACCTCAAGAAATGAGATAGGCAGTCATAAACTAAAAGCTGCGTAAATTCCAGAAAACGTACCTTTAGTTTGTAGATATGACAACTTTTGTGCAAACCAATAAATATACAGTTATTGACTTTTTTTTTACCAAAGACATGTGGCTGAATACATTTTGGCCTAAATGTATGACTAAAATTGAGTTTATTGGATTTTTCTAATAACAAAAAGTAGAAAATATCATTTTTTTCAAAATTTGCGGTCTTTTTACGTTTATATCGCAAAAAAAAAAATCGCAGAGTCCGTTAAAAAGAAAGCTCTCTTTGTGGGGAAAAAAGGACGCAAGTTTTGTTTGGGTACAACATTGCATGACCGCGCAATTACCAGTTAAAGCAGCGCAATGCCAAATTGTAAAAAGACCTCTGGTCATTGACCAGCAAAATGGTCCGGTCTGAAAGTGGTTAAGGCAGAGCTGGGCAGCATTAGTACCAACACTTCACACTGAGATATTGGGACACAGCACAGGACTAAAACTTCAAAGGACAAAGGAATTTAAACTGGGATAGTTGGCAAGTATGTGGCCGCTGCTTTGGGCCCTGGGCAGCTGCCCCTTTTGCTCTGCCTTAAAGACTGCCCTGGCACAGGGCATAACAGTCGTAGCGCACCTAGACGATCTATTGATAGTAGATCATTCAGTGGCTTGTTTGGAGCAAAGCGTACGCACTACAACCAATTATCTGTAAAGTTTGGATTCTCAACCTAGAGAAATCTTCCTTAATACCACTAAAAAGGCTGGAGTACTTGGGTCTGATCATAGACAGCCCAGGAAAAGGTGTTCTTGCCTCAGGCAGAGATCCACTCCATAAGAGAACTGGTGCAGATGGTCAGGTCAAAAGGAGATCCCTCCATTCGCGTGAGGTTGCTAGGAACCGTGGTGGCCTTTCGAAGCAATTCCCTACGCCCGGTTCCATTCAAGACTGTTGCCAAACAGTATCCTCTCTATTTGGAACAAAACAATTCAAGCTTTAGACTTGCCAATGTGGCTGTCCCCAAGAGTGTCCCAAAGCCTTACTTGGTGGTTACTACTAACCCAGAATCTGCTGAAAGGAAAATCCTTCAGATCAGTCATCTGGAAAGTGGTAACAACGGATGCCAGCCTTTAAGGTTAGGGAGCAGTACTAGAAAAGACAACGGTTCAGGGACAGTGGTCAAGAACCGAAAGAACCTTGCCCATCAATATCTTAGAGATTCGGGCAGTGCGTCTGGCTGTAAAGGCCTGGACTTTCAGATTACGGGATTGTCCTGTAGGGATTCAATCTGACAATGCCACAGCTGTGGCCTACATCAATCGCCAAGGGGGCACCAAGAGTGTCTCGGCACAGAGAAGTGAACCATATTCTAACTTGGGGAGAAAGGAATGTTCCGTGCCTACCGGCAGTCTTCATGTTTGGAGTAGAGAATTGGTAGGCGGACTACTTGAGTCACCAGAAGTTATTCCTAGGGGGATGGTCTCATATTTCGGCCTCTTTCCCAAAAATGGGGGGACTCCGGACATAGATGGGGGACTCCAGCGTTCAGGTCCTACATGAAGTTGGTCAACTTTGTGGCCAGAACAAAGGATCCACTCGCATGCGGAACAGATGCGTTAGTGACCCTGTGGGATTAGTTTTCACTGATCTATGCATTGCCCCCCCCCCCCCCCAATTCAGTTGCTGCCTCTACTTTGCAGGATCAAGCTGGAAAGAAAGCCGGTAATTATGGTGGCACCAGCATGGCCCAGAAGGACATGGTATGCAGAAATCATAAAGATGGCAGTGGAGGGCCCGTGGTCCTTCCCACTACGGCCAGATCTGCTCACATTGACCGATATTCCATTCTTGCGGTCTCTAAATTTAACAGCTTGGCTATTGAAACCCACATTCTGAAGAAACATGGGCTTTCCAGGTCAGTTATCTTTACCCTGATTAATGCAAGGAAGCCAGCTTCTAGAACCATATATTATAGAGTCTGGAAGGCTTGTTTCCTGGTGTGAATCCAAGGGTTGGCACCCTTGCAGATATCATAGGCAGAATTCTTGCCTTTCTACAATTATGGGTAGAAATGAAATTGTCCTTGAGTACTATTAAAGGCCACACCTTAGCTTTATCTGTCTTATTTCAAAGACCACTAGCTACACGTTCTTTAGTCCAGGGTTTTATGCAAGGGGTGATGCGGCTTAATCCGCACGTCAAACCTCCCTTGAACCCTTGGGACTTAGTTTTGTCTGTTACAAAAACATCCATTTGAACCGATACAACATATTCCCCTAGTCCTTCTGACGAGGAAGTTGATCTTTTTGGTTGCTATATCCTCAGTAAAGAGGGTTTCGGTATTGGCTGCTCTTTCTTGTAAAGAGCCACATGTGATTTTTTTTTTTTCATGAGGACAGAGTGGTGTTGCGCCCTCATCTAGGTGTTTTTATTTTTATTTTTTTGCAAATATCGTTTTATCACACACATGGGGTAAAGCCCCAAAACGTACAGTAATAACTGAAACAATGAAGGTCGCAGCCTCCCAAACATGCCTTACATTTACAGATATTGCAGCGTATAACTTCAGTTTGTCATGTATAGTTGTCCGACCACACAGACATTGCCTTCTTAGTCAGAACTGGTAGAGAAGTCATTGCCACTCTACGTCAATCAATTATTCCGAGGCCCAGTCTATTAGCTTAGTAGAAGGTCACTGCGAGCAGGCTTGGGGCCATGGCCAAGACAAAGAATGAGAGAGCAGATAAGGTAAGATAAGAACAGAAAAGAGGGGAGCAGTGGGGGGGGGGGGGAGAGGGAAAGAGGAGGAGGGGGAAGGAAGGGGTGAGGGAGAGAGGGATGGGGGGAAGGAAGGGGTGAGGGAGGGAGGGGTGGGGTATGGGGGTGGGGTCGGCATTCCCTTTGCAGTCTTCTATGTACTGGCATGCAGTTAATTCGTTTCCGAAGAGGGCCTTGTCCTCTTCTGAGTACACAAACGCATTCCAAAGAGACCAAGTCTTTCGGTAGGCTTCCTGCCGATCTTGGGCTGTTAGTATCAGATCCTCCATTTTGTTGATATCTTCCAGCTTCCGCAGCCACATTGCTGCAGTCGGGGGGGGGGGGGTAGGGGGGTTTGTTGCTTCCAGAGTAGAGGGATACAGCACTTGGCCGCATTTGTTAGGTGGCGCAGTATCGACTGTGTGTATTTCCTAGGGGGCAAGGTCGAAACGCGTAGCAGGAAGAGCGCCGGGTCATTCGGGATTTGCCACTCTGAATTTTTGAGATATGGTTCGGACCGCTGTCCAGAACTCCATTAGCTTGGGACAGGACCAGAAGATGTGTAGGATTGTGCCCCTATCTTCTCGATAGCGCCAGCAGTGTTCAGGCGTGTCAGGGAAGATGAGGTGCAGGTGACTAGGGGTTAAGTACCACCTCACAAGGATTTTATAATTCGTCTCTTGTACTTTTGTGCATAGCGAGGACTTCAGAGCGAACCACAGTATATTATTAATTTGGGTTTGCGTGAAGGTGCGACCTAAATCTACTTCCCATTTTGTGAGACCTGCGATGCGTGGTGGTTGGGTCGGCGTATTTAGTAATAAATACATTTTAGAAAGGACTCGGGAAATTGGTTCCGCGTCAGAGCAGTATTCCTCAAATGTAGTTATCGGTCTGGCATAGTCTGGGGGGTTCGGGATGGACTGAAGAAAGTGGTGCAAGCGTGCGGCGTTCCAGAAATCCAGGCGCTAAGGACCGAAAGGGTCCCTAAGGTCCGGTATGGAAGTCCAGCTACCACGTGTTACAAACTGAGAGGCCGCGGTGAGGTTGGAATCTTGTAATGGCCGGAATTGTGTGGTCGCTAGACCCGGTGTAAACCTGGGGTTACCCAGTATCGGTGTTGACGGTGACGTCTTGGTCATCGGAGAGTGTTGTAGAGCTGCCTTCGTGTCCTGGCAGAGAGTGTTACCTATGAGGATGGGTTTTCATTTCTCGTGGCAGTGCATCTCTGCACCATAGAGCGGTCTTTAATGGGACAGAGCACTGGTGTTGCTCAATTTGGGCCCATAACTTAGTGTCAAGATTGCGAATCTAATCAACCATCTTACCCAGATGGGTAGCATGATAATACTGTTTGGTAGCGCCAACCCCCCGTAATGTTTCGGCAGGGAGAGTTGAGATTGCGGTATCCGAGGTTGCTTTTGTGCCCAAACAAAACGGGTGAATAGTGCCTGTACCTGTTTAAAATATGCAGGTGGAATTTTGATCGGCAGGGCCTGGAAGAGGTATAAAAATTTGGGTAGAATGCACATTTTCAGTAAATTACACCTACCGAACCAGGAGTGAATCCCTTTGTGCCATGAATCCAAAAGCAACCTCACCTTCGTTAACAGGGGGGGGAAATAGTGTTCATACAGGTCCGATAGGTCAGGTGGGATGTTGGTCCCTAGGTAACTCAGGGTGGTAGTCGTCCATTTGAAATGGAAATTAGATTGTAAGGTGGGGAGTAAGCGCGGCGGTATCAGTATTCCCATAGCTTCTGATTCGGAGAAGTTTATCTTCAGGTTAGATAATTTCCAGTATTTCTCAAATTCTTTAAGCAGATTTGGCAGTGATACCCCTGGGTTGGTTAGTGTGAAAAGCATATCATCAGCATAGGCCGAGAGCTTGTGTTGCGATCGCCCGACAACCACCCCTTGTATATCGGGGTTCAGTCTGATCGTGGCCAGGAAGGGTTCCAGGGATAGTGCAAACAGGAGAGGGGATAGTGGGCATCCCTGTCGCGTCCCGTTAGTTATCGGGAAGGAATTCGATAGAATCCCATTGATTTTGACTTGGGCCGTTGGATTGGAGTATACTCCAGCTATCCGATTGATCATCCGTTCCTCCCAATCCCGCATGTCGGAGCACTGCAAACATGAACGACCAGTTCACACAGTCGAAGGCCTTCTCGGCTTTGGTGTTTAACAGGACACACGGGGTTCCTGTGGCTCTCACCACATGGAGCAGGTTTAGCACTTTCGTGGTACTATCTCGAGCCTCCCTAGAGGGGATGAAGCCTACCTGATCTAGATGTATTGGTTGTTGGAGGTGGTCTGCTAATCTGGTAGCTAAGATCTTAGTATACATTTTTTGGTCTATATTCAGGAGAGATATCGGTCTGTAGCTACCACAAGACGCCGGGTCCTTCCCCTCTTTATGTATTACCGAGATATGGGCGCTCAGGAAGTCTCTAGGGAACCCACCGCCAGTTCCTAGTGCGTTAAACAACTTAAGCATGGGTTGTCCTAGCATGTCAGTGTGTTTTTTTTTTTTTTTTTTTTTTTTTCTTTTTTTTTTTTTTTTTTTAAATAGTATTGCAGGGTATAGCCGTCGGGTCCCGGGGCTTTCCCCGGCTTCATGGACCCTATGGCTCTGTGAATCTCCTTCAAGGTTATTGGGGATTCTAGTTCCTCTCTGGCTTTTGGTGAGATGGAAGGTAATTGGGACGACGCAATGTAAGCGGTCAAGGCTGCCTGGGGCGGGGGGGTTTGTCTGGAGGTTGTATAAATCTGAATAGAATTTTCAGAATTCTTGTGTGGTGTGCATGGGCATAGTAACTTTCCGACCTCCCGTCGCAATAATGTGGGGGATATAGGTCAAGAGTTTACGCTCTCTGACTAGTCTTGCCAGCAGTTTCCCGCATTTATCTCCCACTTCATAAGTCATCTTACGACAGGACTGTATGGCCGCCTTAGCTCTATAGTGAAGAATGTCTGTGATTTGTTTCCTAGTGGTTTGTAGATCGGTTTCAGAGGACTGCGTGGGGGTGTGTTTGTGTCTGGCCTCTATTACGTGCAGTTTCTCTAATAATTGGTCAAGCTGTTTAGTGCGTTCTCGCTTAAGCCATGCGCCGTGCTTAATAAGGACTCCTCTAACTACTGTCTTGTGGGCTTCCCATAGAACTCCCGGTTCACAGCCTGGGAGATCGTTTTCTTGGAAGTAGTAATGCAATGTCGCGGTCACGTCCAAGTACTTCTGGGGTTTGTAATAAACTTTCATTGAGGCGCCAACATTTTTGCGTCGGGGAGGGTACGTCAGACAGTTTATAAGTTAGGAATATCGGCGCGTGGTCCGACCACGTCCTGTTCCCTATGGAGGAACTCTCTACTGCATGTAGCTGGGAGTGGGGGATAATAAAGTAGTCAATTCAGGTGTAAACCTTGTGCATGGGAGAGTAAAATGTATAACCCCGTTCTCCAGAGTGTTGTAGCCTCCAGACATCGATGAGTTGTGTAGCGTCTTCGCAATGCGCTTAAGCTGGCTCACCGGCATGGAGGTCTTACCAGTCGAAGTGTCCACAGATGGCATTAATGGGGTATTAAAGTCTCCGCCTAGCAGTAGTTGCCCTGCTTTAAATTCCTGAAGTTTCTCCATAGTTCTCTCCAGAAAAGTGGCTTGAAGTTCGTTAGGGGCGTATATAGTAGCCAGGGTCACTTGGACAGTGCCAAGAAGTCCCTTTAGGAAAACGGCCAGAGGGATCGATCAAGGAATCCTGGCATTGCAACGGGAGTTTGCTAGAAAGAAGTATGGAGACCCCCTTTGATTTAGCTATTGAGTTGACAGAATGGTACGTCAACGGGTAATGTCTATTGCGTAGATATGGTAGTGCATTAGGTTTGAAATGTGTCTCCTGTATAAAAGCAACATCCGTGTGAGACCTTTTTAGATCAACCAGCAGAATACGCCATTTTTCCGGTGTATTAAGGCCCTTCGCATTAAGCGATAGGATGTTGATATGTGGTAATGCCATGGTCAAGCAGATAAGGGAGGGGTGGGGACACAGGTAGGGAGGAAGGGGGTCGGCAGGGAGGGGGGGGGGGGGGGTTGGGTGGAAGGAAAGAAGGGGAAAGTTAGGGGGGGGGGGAAGGACGTGAAAGGGGGTTGTAGAGCAGAGAGTGGAAGGAAAGAGACAAAGAGAGAATGGAAAAGAAAAGAGCGGTTGTAAGGGACTGGGCCTACTGCCCCGTGTCTCCTAATAAAGCAACTATGTGCATATAGTGCCTTGGGGGTTAAACCGTACCCCCTAGCAAGACATGCTAGCCTATTGGGGGGGAGGGGTTGAATTGGACAGGGATCGGAGTAGCAAGCTCCCCACATCTGTCCCCCACCTCCACGTATTTCTGGTGCAAAGGTGTACACCAAGTTAAATATTAATAAAAAAGGAAAATAACGAATAAACTCTGGCCAGTCACATTCTGACCCATGCAGTTCCGAAGTCGGGTAACTAATCCAGGTCCTGCATGCATATCGCAAACATTTTAACATATCCCCAATCCCCCCTCCCCCCGCCGCAGATAGTCTGTCCCCACCCGCTCAGATCAGGTGTCGCACGCCAGGGATACTGGATGCGACAAATACAGGCAGTTCTAGGTGGCCTCCCAGTGGCAGGCGTCAGTACCATCCTGTCCTGGTCCTCTCACCCAAAGTTCGTAGCTGGGCGGTCTAGTCCCCCCTGTTAAGGTCGGTGCTGAGCATGGGCAGACAGGCAGCAGGAGTCAGGTTTACCTGTTAGTCTTCTGATGCAGTGTTGCAATACGGGTGATAATTCTGCTCAGTCCCCCTATCAGGACTAGTGGTCACTCAGAGACCCCCAGACAAGAAAGGCAGTGACAACCCAGGTAATGTCATAGTGCTGTGGGAAGGTCGCCAGCTCCGGGTCGGCAGAGGTATCAGAAATCCTAGAAGACCAGCGACTCGAGTTTTAAGACGGTAAACCCGCGGCGGGGTCTGCGGGGAGCCAGTGCATCCGCCGGTGCAGGGAGATATTGCGGGAGCAGTAGGGTCAGTCCAGGAGTAGCGGTATGTCCGTCTGGTCAGAAGCAGTGGCTCGGCGCTGCAGGCAGCGTCTCAGCTGGGCAGGGGGAACCGGCCCATAAAAAGTTGCCGCATTCGTGGCAGTTTGGCAGGAGGGAGCCATCTAGGCTCGCGTGGTCACGGGATAAGCAGAGGGAGCTAAATAGGTGAAGTCAGTGGTGGGTGTTAACAACAATAGAGACCCTTCAATGAGCAGGCACAGTAACGGGGGGGGGGGGGGGAGCATAAAGCCATAAGTTACCTCACAGCTCTCTTGAATCCTCCTGCGAGGGTGCTCTGGGTCTGTGGTGACTTTGCTGCCTGGGCGGCGGATCCCTGCGGCGTCCATGCCCCACATCTGATCCTTGAGCGTGGGGCAGAGGCGCCAGCCAGTTCGGCACTATAATGGGCTCCGCGTTCAGGAAGGCGAACAGGTCAGGCAGAGACTCCGGTGCGAAGGGTAAAGGATCGCTGGTCCCTCGAACGTGATGAACAAAGGGTAGCCCCATTGATAAGTTGCTCCTCTGCAGCAGGCACGTTCCAGCAGGGGTTTTAACAAAGCACGTCTCTGCAGAGTGGCACGGGAGATATCTGGGAGGATTTTCACCTCCGCACCGTCAGATTCCAGGGCAGGAGCTTCCCGGGATTTCCTGAAAACGTCTTCCTTATGTTTGTAATGATGTAGTCGGCAGACATCGCGTGGTCTGGCAGGATCAGCGGCTCTTGGGCCCAGAGCCCTGTGAACCCCATCAAATTCCAGCCGGGCCGGTAGTTCTACTCCTGCTATGCTGCGGAATATCGCCGTGACGGTATCCGCTAGGTCCTCCGGGCACGTCTCCTCTGGTAATCCCCGCAGATTGTTGCGGTCCTCCATTTCTTCCAGACGCAGTTATGTCATCAGCGCTTCTGCCTGGGCGTCTTGGGACTCCTCCATCGCTGCCATTAGTCGCTCCAAGGCCGCCAGGGAAGTCTCGCCGCTTGAAACCCTAGCGGCAAGGTCCTTCACCTCCTCACGCATGAGAGCCATTTCTTTGCAGTAGGCAGCCTCCACCGTGCCTATAAGGGTGGTGATATCTGCCTTCGTGGGAAGTGCTTGCAGCAACGAGCGTAGCTCTGCATCCACCTGGAGTGTCTGTGGCTGCCCACGGAGTTTCGGGGGCATCCCGGTGGAGACCCAGTGGGTTGCCGAGGTATGGATCCGCCATAGAAGTCTCCATGCCTAAGTCCCGTGAGGAGCAGTCGGCGCGGTCACTCTCCTTGCTGCCTCGTGCCGTCGCCATTTTGGGTCCCGGGGAACGATGCTGGGAAAGTTGAAAAAGTTGTTCAATGTCCCCTGGTTGTGGTGTTTGAGCTGGGAGTCTGGTGTGTTTGCTCTTCCTCTGCGTGGCACGCTTTCTCGAGGTGTGCATATTGCGGGAAAAATCCTCAGATAAGGTGAGAGACGGCCGGGAGCTCAAGCAGTGCACGTCTGTATCCCTCCATGTCCAGGCCACGCCCCCCTAGGTGTTTTTTTTTTTTTTTTTTTTTAACCAAAAATGGTCTCCGGTTTCCACCTGAACCAAGATATTGTCCTGTCATAGTTTTTTCCAAAACCATGTTCCAGGGAAGAGAAGTCACTACATTGTCTTGATGTGGTGAGAGCAGTGAAAATCTATTTAAAGACAACTTCTCAGATTCGTAAGACTGATGTCTTATTTATTCTGCCAGAGCGTCCTAAGAAAGGACAGACTGCATCAAAATCCACTGTTAAGTGGATTCGGCGTTTTATAATTCAAACTTATGATTTAAGGGGTAAGATTCCCCCTTTTCAGGTTAAGGAGCACTCTACCACGGCGGTTAGTGATTCTTGGTCAGTGCGTCACCAGGCCTCCATGGCTCAGATCTGTAAAGGCCTCAACATGGTC
This sequence comes from Lithobates pipiens, assembly GCF_037356315.1. Classification (NCBI taxonomy): domain Eukaryota; kingdom Metazoa; phylum Chordata; class Amphibia; order Anura; family Ranidae; genus Lithobates; species Lithobates pipiens. The sequence continues at coordinate 96,450,901 of NW_027507718.1, forward strand.
TTGAGTGCATACATTCACAAAATGTTATCAGGTGGATCTAAGGAGGTACGAGGATATCTCCTTTTGGGTGCAGTGTGCTGCAGGTAGCAGTATGGTCCAAGTCTGGAGGTGCCCTCCGGGTTGTGTCTCCCTCCCCTCAAGTAGCATTCCGTCCCATTAAGTAATTAAGGTTCTGTGTCCCATGATGTACGATAAAAAAATAGGATTTTTGTGACCGCTTACCTGTAAAAATCCTTTTCTTGGCGTACATCATAGGACACAGAGGTCCCTCCCCTCTTTTTTGGGATTTAACCACTTGCTTACTGGGCACTTAAACCCCCCTCAGTCCCAGACCAATTTTCAGCTTTCAGCGCTGATGCACTTTGAATGACAATTGCGCGGGCATACAACACAGTACTCAAATGAAATTTTTATCATTTTTTTCCCACAAATAGAGCTTTCTTTTGGTGGTATTTAGTTACTGCTGAGCTTTATTTTTTGATAAACAAACAATAAAAGATGCAAAAAAAAAATAAAAAAATCATGTTTAATAGTTTGTTATAAAATTTTGCAAACGGGTCATTTTTCTCCTTCATTGAAGTGCGCTGATTAGGCGGCACTGATGGGCTGCATTGGTGGGCACTGATGGGCTGCATTGGTGGGCGGCACGGATGGGACTGGTGGGTGGCACGGATGGGCGGCACGGATGGGACTGGTGGGTGGCACGGAAGGGACTGGTGGGTGGCACGGATGGGCGGCACGGATGGGACTGGTGGGTGGCACGGATGGGCGGCACGGATGGGTCTGGTGGGTGGCACGGATGGGTCTGGTGGGTGGCACGGATGGGACTGGTGGGTGGCACGGGTGGGTGGCACGGTTGGGTGGGACTGCTGGGCGTGACTGCTGGGCTCTGATAGGTGGCACTGGGGTGCAGCACCTTTGAGGCAGATTGTGGGCACTGCTGGGTGGCACTGTGGGCACTGACGGGGGGGCACTTTTAATACATGTGGCACTGGCAGGGGGCAGGTGGGCACTGGCAGGGGGCAGGTGGGCACTAGCAGGGCTGGCCGTGATCGGGACTGATGTCCCGATCGCGGCCGCCGATCAGGGGGCGCGCAGGCCGCTCGTGCTCGGGACGACGTCAATAGACGTAGTCCCGGAAAAGGAGATCCGCGCTGTAGCCGTCATTTGGCTATAGCGCGGATTTCAAGTGGTTAAGTATATTGCTTTGCTACAAAAACTGATGTGCTCCTGGGAGGAGGAGGGGTTAGATAGGGAGTGAACTTCCTGGATTGGGTATACCAGTGTCCATCACCTCAAGGTGGCCTATAACCCATTAAGTAATTAAGGCGCTGTGTCCCATGATGTACTCCAAGAAAAGGATTTTACAGGTAAGCTGTTTCTAAAATCCTATTTCTTTTTCACTAAAAATCCCTTTTCCCTTTTTGACATAGCTCTCTCCCCTCATGTGATCATTGGCTGGACTGCTTTGTACACCTGAGCAGATGACATGGTAAGGGTTTATAGCCGCATGGGGGCTGGCCTTCAGTTTTCTATGTGCCTCTGGTCTATTTGTCCTGCAGCCAGCAGCATAACCAATAACAATAGGTTTCTTACTATCATGATGTGTCCATCAAAAAATAAAAAAAGATATAGTTTTCAAGGAGCAGTAAAGTGTAAAAAATAATAAACTACCCCCCGTCGTCATGTTGCACTTGTATGCACCGCATACTAGCACATTATGACACTTCTGAGCCCTCCAACAGTGCACTGTTACTGCTGTAGGCGCTTCCATCTTCGTCCTCCAGGACCATTTGAATGCCCAGGTTGTAATACCGTCACCCACACACACGGGAATCACGATCGCAGCACATTGAATTGGTGCCCTCAATTCAGAGCACACTGCATGCGCTGGTGACCTCACTGGCTACTGTGTGAATATCTTCTAAAAGGTCCAAGTTTAGGAGATATTCACTGTACTTACAGGTAAGCCTGATTAAAATTACTACAACTTTAAGTCATGTATCTATTTGCAGTAAACTTTTTTTTTGATCTTGCAATCGGGAAGCCCCGATTTTATATATAATTTATTTATTTTTTATATCTAGTACCTGTCAACACACATTGGGAATGATTGATGTTTTGTTTACGTTTCAGGTGCTCTTCCTGGATATGCTGTTGCTGTGACTTTGACGAATGCTATCAAAAATAAGGCCGTGAATGATGATATTTTTAATATTTTAAAAGATTTACCAAATCCAAATCAAGATGATGATGATGGTAAGTATGTCCTGTTTTTCCAGCACCATTCTTTTAGATAAAACCTATTGCTATTGAATGTGGCAGTTTATAGATGAATCAATTCTTTGCGTCATTTTGCTTTTCTAATTTTTTAATTGTTTTTGTGCATGTAGATGAAGGAATCAGCTTTAATCCACTCAAAATAGAAGTTTTTTTGCAGTGCCTGCTCAACCTGGCTTGTAAATCTTTCAGTCATTCATTCAGTGCACTTGCAAAGTAAGTAGGACCCGTTAATCTGTTTTTGTAGTGCATACCTTTTTTTTTTTTTTTTAACAGAATTTCAGTGTATTTCCTGTTTACATATTTAGTGTGGTGGTTTTTATTTTTAAGATTTCATGAAGTATTGAAAGCGCTAACTGACAGTGAAGAAGGGAAGCTTCATGTTCTGAGAGTCGCTTACGATGTCTGGAAAAACCATCCCCAGGTATGGATTTTGAGAGGTGTTTAACCACTTGACCACTGGGCACTTAAACACCCTTAATAACCAGACCAATTTTCAGCTTTCGGTGCTCTCACATTTTGAATGACAATTACTCAGTCATGCAACACTGGACCTATATGTCCTTTTTTTCACACAAATAGAGCTTTCTTTTGGTGGTATTTAATCACCGCTGGGTTTTTTATTTTTTGTGCTATAAAAGAAAAAATACCGAAAATTCTGTAAAAAAAAAATGAATTTTTCTTTGTTAGAAAATTTAGCAGATTAGTAATTTTTTCTTCATAAATTTTGGCCAAAATTTATACCACTGCATATCTTTGGTAAAAACAAGTACAAATTGGTGGATATTATTTGGTCTTTGTGAAAGTTATAGAGTCCACACGCTATGGTGCCAATATCTGAAAATTTATCACACCTGAAGTACTGACGGCCTATTTCAATTCTTGAGACCCTAACATGCCAGAAAAGTACAAATACCCCCCAAATTACCCCTTTTTGGAAAGAAGACATTCCAAGGTATTTAGTAAGAGGCATGATGAGTTTTTTGAAGTTGTCATTTTTTCCCACAATTCTTTGCAAAATCAAGATTTTTTTTTTTTACTTTTTTTTTTTTTTTTTTTTTTTTTTCACAAAATTGTCATATTATCAGGTTATTTCTCACACACAGCATATGCATACCACAAATTACACCCCAAAACACATTCTGCTATTACTCCCGAGTACGGCGATACCACATGTGTGAGACTTTTACACAGTGTGGCCACATATAGAGGCCCAACATGCATGGAGCACCATCAGGCGTTCTGGAGCACCCAGGACAATTCTGACATTTCTCTCCTACATGTAAAAATCATCATTTATTTGCTAGAAAATTACATAGAACTCCAAAACATTATATATGTTTTTTTAGCAAACACCCTGGAGAATACAATGGTGGCCTTTTCAACTTTTTATCTCGCACGGTATTTGCGCAGTAATTTTTCGAATGCTTTTTTTTGGAAAAAAGTTTTGTGCCTATAAAAAAAACACAGTAAAGTTAGCCCAATTTTTGCATAATGTGAAAGATGAAGTTATGCTGAGTAAATAGATACCTAATATGTCACTCTTCAAAATTGCACACGCTCGTGGAATGGCGCCAAACGTCGCTACTTAAAAATCCCCATAGGCGGCGATTTAATTTTTGTTTACTGGTTATATGTTTTGAGTTACAGAGGAGGTCTAGGGCTAGAATTATTGCTCTCGCTCTAACGTTCGCAGCGATACCTCACATGTGTTGTTTGAACACAGTTTTCATATGTTTGGACGGGACTTGCGTATGCGTTCGCTTCTGCATGCGAGCACATGGACAGGGGCGCTTTTAAAAAAAACATTTTTTTTGTTCATTTTACTTTATTTTAGTTTGACATTTTTTTCCCCAAAAATAATTTTTTTTATCACTTTTATTCCTATTACAAGGAATGTAAACATCCCTTGTAATAGGAATATGGCATGACAGGTCCTCTTTACAGTGAGATGTACGGCGTTGCGGGGCGTTGGCAGGGAATTGAGGGGTTAATTTTCGGTGAGCAGGGATGTGGGCACTGCAGATGCAGCCCACATCGCTGCTGACACCGATCTCTTCCCCCTCCGCTGTACCGATCGGTACAGAGAGGGGGAGGGAGGAACCGGCGTCATAAGATGACGCCGGCTTGTTTACAAGTGATCACTCCGTCATTTGACGGAGCGATCACGTGGTAAACGGCCACGATGAGCGGCCGTTTACCGTGATTCGTGATGCGCCGGGTCCACTGAACCCAGCGGTCACGGATGCTCTCGTGTGCGCGCCCCAGGGGGCACGCGAGAGCAGAATTCTGTGAGGCTGTTAATTAACGGCCTCTCAGAGTTAAACAACCGCCCTGAAGCCGTTAATCGGCAATGGGCGGTTGTTAAGTGGTTAATGTCTGGAAAAAGGGTGCCCAGTTAAGGGTTTATTTAAAAGCAAAATCCATCCAGCAGTGATGTCAATTATGGGTGCTGGTGTGGTGAATCTATTGTATACGTATGCCTGTCTGTGCAGAGGGCATAGCACATACCATTGTTTACTAAATGTGGTGATTATGGGCATGTATGTATGTGTTGACTAAACTTTGCAAGTGCCCCCTTGTAGTTAATGTATAATCTAGAGGGCAGCAAATCGTGGGAAGCAAATTCGGATCTTGGTTTACACCACATTTAATTGAAATACCTTACTATGTATCTAAATAGAATGTTGGTTTACATTACGACACCCTCGGATTAGAACAATTTTTTTTTTGTCCCCCCAAACCATAGAAGGATACCGTTTGATGATTAAAAAAAACCTATGGTTATACTGCTGCCTTCAGGAGACACACTAGGCACATAGAAAACTGAAGGTCAGCCCTCTTGAGGCTATAACACTTCCCGCCTAATGCAGGCGTTTTCTCAGTTCATTAAGTATACTGATGTTCGCTCTGTGGTACTATTTTTAGATGATTCAGTGCCACCTGCTTGATACTTAATATCCCCACACATAGAAGCCACAGCCCGTCTAGTCAGATTACTCTTGCATCGCCACTGAGCAAAAGGACCGCTCCGTCCTAAGGATCACACGTGCACCGTGAAGCTGGACCTCTTCAAAGATCTGAGATTAGAGCCTGTCTCTAACCGCAGAACTGGAGAGGGAATGGGGCCTCACAGGAGAAGATGGGCTGACAGTAGTGTAGTTAGGAGTAGTGGATCTGAGAATGGAAGCCTTTCCCATCACCTACTACATTGTCCACTTTCTTGGTCTGCCCTCTTCTGGTAGTAGCTTTCTCCACAAGCTCTTGAGCAATGCTCCACTCGCAACACCATGATTTCAACAGCAGCATATTCAGCTTTTGGAATCTATTTTGTTTTCTGCCTGCAGGAAAGTCACGCAGGCTTTACCTGCTGTGCACCTCTTCTTTTTTTTTTTTTTTTCACTGAGGTGGTCTGAGAGTATTCCTGGGGGAGGTGGGTATCCCCTCTTTTGCCTGTGGTACAGCACCCTCTGCATATTCCTCTTGCAGCAGAAATGTTTTCTTCTGTTATGCAAGGTTTTGTCTATCAGTGCAAAAGTTAGTTCCTCCCCAATCGCAAGGGGTTTAAAGCTCCCTCTGCCACCTTAACAGATTTAAAGTTTCCTGTACTTCTTCTTTTTTTTTTTTTTTTTTTTTTATGCACAAGTGCATGCCACCATAAAATTTTCGTGTGGGGGAGGAACTGCAGAGCATCTTTTCAGTGTGTGAGGATGACAATAAGAGTTAACGACGGCACCCCTGAGTTTTATATGCAGCACTGCATATACGTGAACGTAGCCCTATTATGTTCAAAGACTGGTTTATCTGTTCTAAGTAGGGCAGCTTAGTTTTTATTTTTTGCTTACTGGAACCCTGTGGCTTGGAGAGGCAGAAGATGAAGGCTTTGTGTTCTCTCTGGGTTGCAGGCCATCAAAGGGAGAATCTTGACAGTGGGCCGGTGTTGTCAGGCTGCTGGATGTTTGTGAGCACTCAATGCTGAGTGCCAGCTCCATCTTGGGACTAATCATGCGGCGGCTATGGGAAGACGTTTATGAACTGGTGGGGCCCCTCCAGCTTGTTTTTCTGGTGGCAGATGATGCTGTGTTGGTAGGGAGTGTAACCGATATCGGGGAGAAGTGGTGGCTGCTGTGGTTTTAGGTAACGGTTTCCCTCTGCATTTGAAGCAGAGCTCTCGAGCGGCTGTACCATCCAAGCTTCACCCCCTTCAGCTGAGCAAATGGGAGGGTTTATAGCCTAAATGTAGACTGACCTTCAGTTTTATGGTCCTAGTGTCAATTTCTCCTGTAGGCTGCAGTATAACCCCAGGTCTCTTGAGATGTTTTCCTGAAGTGAACTTTGAGGAAAAACATTAGACAAAGCTGGCCTATACCAGCTTGTTTTAAAATATTGTACTTTTACCATTGAAAATTTTACTATAATGCCTGAATTGACATTCCATTTTCCCTCCTTAAATGTGTCTGTTGGTAACAAATTATGCACCCAAAAATAGTTTCTCCTATGAAATAACTTCACCTATTTTTGTATTTTACAGATGACTGCAGTTCTTGTAGATAAGCTTATACGGACCCAGATTGTTGACTGTGCTGCTGTGGCCAATTGGATTTTTTCACCTGAGTTGGCCCCTGAGTTTACAAGGTAATATTCTGCCCTCTTTGGTGTTTAATGATCAGCAAAGTATCTTGACTTTTATCCAGCATAGTGATTAACTGCCGCTTTTACTTCAAGGATTCACATGATCCCGTACATGGTTTGAGGCTTATGAGTCCCAGCAACTTTTAGAGACCAATATATTTTTATTGTACATAAGGTTAGACTGAGCATTTGCGTGAGTACTATTACTCTCTCAAATGCTCCCGATGCCTAATCCGATACCTGGAAATGAGGCGGCATTGCTCGCAACCGCAAGTCAGTGAGCCGAGAGGAGTCCTCAACAGGCTGGCAGGTTTGCGGGGCGCAGCCACATGTTCCATCAGAATCCGTGACCGGGGCCATCAGATTCGTTAATAGTGACGTTCTGTGTCTCAGTCAGAAGGTGAACATCCCGACACCATCTTGGTACACCCTGCACATGGCCACAGTAAGCCAGCAGCAGACATCCCACCATGGAGGAACCTAATCCCTAAGGCAAGGAGGGGTTATTGAACAATGAGGAGAGGGGTCTGAGGACAAGAGGGAGAACAGTCCTCATTTATACCACAAACTAGAGAGCAACAGTAGTTAAAGGAGATGCAGAGACCCTGTGCTTGACCCCAAAGGAGGGCCCGTAAATCGAGTGAGGAAAGGTCCTGTTCGAACATTGGAATGGTTTCCGCGTCCCTTCCCTAAAGCATCTACAACACCTGCGCTATTACAGCTGCTCTGTTGGTAGAGTTCAAAGTCTGGCAGCCTGATGCCCCCTTGAAGTTTAGGATAAGTAATGTGTGACGCATACAGGAAAGGCCCTGATAACAAACAAAACGTATAGAAAGAGTACAAAGAAATGTTTAGGGACAGGTATGGGGACTGTGTGGAAAAGAGAAAGCAGTTTAGGGAGTGTCTATTTTCCCTAATCGTCTTTCAGGACAGCCACTATGAGAGATAGTCTTCTCCTCTTCCTCAAACACTGCGCCAGCCCATAAATTCTCACTTCCCCTGCCGGACCTCAGTTATTAGTGTTTCCTCCGGCGGGGAGACACTGTACAGGGACCAGGCCGGTCAGTCAGGGAGGCTGTAGCCATTTTTTTTTGTCAAGAATCCTGTTAAAAGAAGCAGGGGCTTCCTAGGGAGAAAGTGGGTTCAAGCCGTTCGGATCACTGGCTTGCCATTCAGTTTACTTACCCCACCAGGTATTGCCACCCCTTCCTAGTCGAGCGTGGCTTCAGGTCGTGGTGGACTCCTATCGCGTCTACAGGGATGCAGCTGGCAAGCCGTTTGGATCTCCCTGTACGGTGTACAGACCGCATTTTTGTGGAACCGAGTGGACCGAACGACGGCTTGACCTAGAAAACGATCGAGTTCTGGGTCGTAGAGCTGATAGGAGGGCCGGGCACAAGCTGAAGACGAGTCAAGAATGCGCACGGGCAGCGTGAGACTCTGTAGTAAGCAGCCACCTGCAGTCATGTCGGAAGCTGATGCTCAACCAACGAACACTACCTCCAGCATTCCTAAAGTAAGATCACCCTGGGGAAGGGGTACTCTCTATCTAGGATTGTTCCCCCCCCCCCCCCCCCCATGTATGGTTCCTATCAATGATGGGGGGGGGGGGGGGGGGGCTCAGATTCCTGCATTTTAAACAAGAGTCTAGTGCACTCCACAGTTTTTCTTTTCGGTTTTTTCCTTTTTTGCTTATATTTCAGAAGGCTACAGAAAAAACTAAATCTACGCATGGCTCTAAAAAGTGTGCCTCTTGTAGGGATATTTTAGGCGAATTTTGGACAAAGGTGTGTAGAGACTGTATAGACCCCCTTGTTAAGAAAAGGGAATCTGAACAGGAGTCAAGACTAGCAGCTTCAGTCAAAGAGCTCTCGTCCACTTTCTCTTCATTTAGATCCCTGTTTGAAAGGTTTCAGCTTCCCATGGGTCCAGCTCCCCAGGATACAACCCCACCTCTAGCACAGTTCTGCTCCGGTTCAACCTGCTACGATAGGTTGAACAGAGGTTACAGGCCCTTCAGGGATGGGAAGGGGGTCTTCCAGACAGTTGCTCCTCTAAATTTCCCAGGAGGGTTCAGAGGGGGAGGACCAGGACAGGGGGTCCAGGAAAACCTCCAGATATAAATGATCCTTGGATGAGGTAGAGGACCTCTTAAAGGCGATTTATACAACCCTCGGTATCCAGGTGGATAAGAAACCCCTGACCCTTCATGACCAAAGGTACTTGGGTTTGGAGGAACAAGAGTTTTTCCAGTACATGAGGTGTTGATGGAAACCGTTAAAAAGGGGTGGCAGGATCCTGAGAGAGCCCTTCTTTTCTAGATCCCTAAAGAGAAGATTGCCATTTTCAGAGGACCCGGCATGCATTTGGAATAAAAGCCCCAAATTGGATGCCGCCTTCTCCCAGGTCTCCAGACACATGGATCTGGCGTTTGAAGACATGGGGGTCCTTCGCAGATGTCATGCTTAAAAAAACATGGGACTTGGCTATTAGCAATTTAAAGCCTGAAATGGCAGTTACAGTAGTGGCTCGCAATTTAGAGCACCGGCTCTCACAAATCCAAAAACATATTGAGGCAGGCACAGATAAGGAAACCATTCTGTCTTCTTTCCCTACTATGCTGCGAGGTATCACTTGCATAGCAGACGCCTCTGCAGTCTGCATGTCTGGCAGAACAGCGGCTTTAGCCAATTCGGCCAGGTGGGCCCTCTGGCTAAAGACTTGGCCAGGGGATAGTCCTCCAAGGTAAAATTGTGCGGGATACCTTTGACGGGGGACCTCCTTTTTGGCCCAGGGCTAGAGATTGTTCCAGGCCACACAGCGGACAGGAAAAAACCCTTTCCTCTTAAGCAGAAAACCCCTGTACAAACCAAAAGGGTTTTCGTTCGCAAGGGCGCAGGGAAACCCCAAAACCAGAGGGGAAAAAAAACCTGGCCCCAAAAAGGCAGGGGCAGAGGGGCGATTTTTCGCCCTCCTTACCAGCCCCGTAAAACCCAGTGACATTCCAAATACAGTGGGGGGAAGACTAGGGGCCTTACTCCCACAGTGGGAGGCAATATCCTCTAATCAATTTATTCTAGGGGTGATGAGAAGGGGGTACCTCCTGGAATTCTCAAGACCGCCCCCACAAAAATTCCTTGTCACGCATCTACCCAGGTGCATGGCAAAGGCCGAGGCCTTGCTGGAAGCGCTGAGGTAATTAGAAAATCAGGATGTCATTCAGAGTCCCAAAAGCGGAAGAGGGAAGGGGATTTTATTCTCATGTTTTTGTAGTAAAAAAAAGCCCTCAGGAAAATTCAGATTAATTCTGAATTTAAAGCCCCTGAACAAGTCAGTGGCATAGAAAAGATTCCGTATGGAGTCAATCTTTTCAGTAAGGGCTCTACTACCCCGCAACTGTTTCATGGTATCTTTGGACCTAAGGGACGCGTATTTACACATCCCTATAGCGGAGGCCTCGCAGAAGTTTCTACGCCTGGCTATAGATCTAGGGGGAGAAACAGTACACATTCAGTTTCAGGCCCTGCCATTCGGGCTATCATCACGCCGCATTTTTACCAAGGTCCTGGCAGAAGCCATGGCCTTTCGCCAGGGGATATCAATAAGAGCCTACCTGGACGACCTGCTCTTATTTTCAGCATCCCCAATACAGTTAGCCAAGGATTTTGACCTAACAAAAAGGGTCCTTGCAGACCTGGGGTGGCTGCTAGACTTGGAAAAGTCCAGCCTGATCCTCTCGTAACAGATCACCTATTTAGGATTCCTGTTGGACTCAACGCTGTTGAGAATTTTTCTACCAAGAGAGAAGGTACAAAAGCTGGACAGAGGTGGCATCTATTCAGAGCAACCAGCTGTTTTCCATAAGGTTTCTGATGTCAGTATTGGGTCTACTTAAATCTACCCTCCCAGCAGTGCAGTGGGGGGGATTACACTTTCGTCCTCTACAGACCTTCGTTCTAGGGGTGTGGGACCATAGTAAAGAGGCTCTAGACACCCTAGTACATGTTCCACACCAAGTAAAGAGATCCCTCCGGTGGTGGACAAAAGTGACAAACCTGTGGCAAGGACGTCTGTGGCTCATCCCAGTTTCTCGGGTAGTTACCACAGATGCAAGGGTTGAGGGGCACATTTGGGTTCCATTCTAGCTCGGTGCACATGGGAAGACAACGAGCTGTTTCAGTCGTCCAACAGGAAAGAACTAAGGGCAGTGGGACTAGCCCTCAGGTTTTTCAAAAAAGAACTCCTGGGCCACCACATTCAGGTGCGGTCAGACAACTCGTCAGCAGTGGCCTACTTAAACAAGCAGGGCGGCACGAGAATCGGAGCCCTGTTGGCTTTAGCAACAGACGTGCTGAGCTGGGCCGAGACCTACACTTTCACTTTCAGCAGTTTTCCTAGGAGGAGAAAAGAACGTGATGGCAAAAAAAAGTAACACACTACCAGAAGATTGGAGAGTGCTGCTCACCCCTGGGTAATGACAAAAAAGAAAAAGGAGCAATTTCCCCTGCAGTGGGATTTTTTGGCAGCAAAACAATGTCTATAATAAGGGTAGGAGAATGTTGGATAAAAAAAGATTTAAATATTTATTGGTACATAAATAAAAAATGACACATTGGTTAAAATATGAACTCCACTCGACAATTAGTAAGAACTAGAACACAGCATTAATTAAAAGTGGATGTACATATACAGACAAAAATTTCACATAAACACTGTACAACTTTACAGACAGTGGAGATGTGAATCTGACGTGTTTCAACCCACGATACGGGTCTTCAGAGGGATGTTCTGTCATGGAATTAAAAAATCATGAGTATATACATTGAAAATTACTTCAATATAGTGTAAGTATCTGCAATCCTAGCATAGTTACCGAATAATGTACATCCAGATAGGTGGAGAAAAGAGTTCAGTGGAGATCCTTCTCAAAGAATGAAAATAAAATAAACCGCTCATCTCTCGCCCTACATGCGTATACAGGGGGCCCCGACATTACCAGCTGTCGCCGCACACCAGGAGGCAAAAGGGTAGAGTCTGATGGTGCAGCTTACAAGAGATCACACTGTTCACTCCTCTCCAATGTACAGTGCCTTGCGAAAGTATTCGGCCCCCTTGAACTTTACAACATTTTGCCACATTTCAGGCTTCAAACATAAAGATACAAAATTTTTATTTTTTGTGAAGAATCACCTACAAGTGGGACACAATTGTGAAGTGGAACGAAATCTATTGGATTTTTGAAACTTTTTTAACTAATAAAAAAATGAAAAGTAGGGCGTGCAAAATTATTCGGCCCCCTTGCGTTAATACTTTGTAGAGCCACCTTTTTGCTGCTATTACAGCTGCAAGACGCTTGGGGTATGTCTCTATCAGTTTTTCACATCGAGAGACTGAATTTCTTGCCCATTCTTCCTTGCAAAACAGCTCGAGCTCAGTGAGGTTGGAGAGCGTTTGTGAACAGCAGTTTTCAGCTCTTTCCACAGATTCTCGATTTGGATTCAGGTCTGGACTTTGACTTGGCCATTCTAACACCTGGATACGTTTATTTGTGAACCATTCCTTTGTAGATTTTTCTGTATGTTTGGGATCATTGTCTTTTTGGAAGATAAATCTCCGTCCCAGTTTCAGGTCTTTTGCAGACTCCAACAGGTTTTCATCCAGAATGGTCCTGTATTTGGCTGCATCCATCTTGCCCTCAATTTTAACCATCTTCCCTGTCCCTGCTGAAGAAAATCAGGCCCAAACCATGATGCTGCCACCACTATTTTTGACAGTGGGGATGGTGTGTTGAGGGTGATGAGCTGTTGCTTTTACGCCAAACATATCGTTTTGCATTGTGGGCAAAAAGTTTGATTTTGGTTTCATCTGACCAGAGCACCTTCTTCCACATGTTTGGTGTGTCTCCCAGGTGGCTTGTGGCAAACTTTAGACGAGACTTTTTATGGATATCTTTGAGAAATGGCTTTCTTCTTGCCACTCTTCCATAAAGGCCAGATTTGTACAGTGTACGACTGATGTCCTATGGACAGACTCTCCCACCTCAGCTGTAGTTCTCTGCAGTTCATCCAGAGTGATCATGGGCATCTTGGCTGCATCTCTGATCAGTCTTCTCCTTGTCTGAGCTGAAAGTTTAGAGGGACGGCCAGGTCTTGGTAGATTTGCAGTGGTCTGATACTCCCATTTCAAAATGATCGCTTGCACAGTGCTCCTTGGGAAGTTTAAAGCTTGGGAAATCTTTTTGTATCCAAATCCGGCTTTAAACTTCTCCAACAGTATTACGGACCTGCCTGGTGTGTTCCTTTGGTCTTCATGATGCTCTCTGCGCTTTCAACAGAACCCCGAGACTATCACAGAGCAGGTGCATTTATACAGAGACTTGATTACACACAGGTGGATTCTATTTATCACCATCAGTCATTTAGGACAACATTGGATCATTCAGAGATCCTCGCTGAACTTCTGGAGTGAGTTTGCTGCACTGAAAGTAAAGGGGCCGAATAATTTTGCACGCACCACTTTTCAGTTTTTTTTTTTTTGCTAAAAAAGTTTTTAAATTATCCAATAGATTTCGTTCCACTTCACAATTTTGTGTCCCACTTGTTGGTAATTCTTCACAAAAAATTTAAATTTTATATCTTTGAAGCCTGAAATGTGGCAAAAGGTTGAAAAGTTCAATGGGGGCCAAATACTTTCGCAAGGCACTGTAGTCCACAGGAGGGAGTGCAAGCATCGGCAACCAAGGGGTGGGAGGGAGGGACGCACCTGTAGCGAAATTCAATGTGGATGTGCAATTAGCGCTGGTTGCTCAATGATTGAATGAGCACGCAACCCGGCTAAGGTATAAAATATTTGTTTTATATAATACATAAATGTACCTACAGGTATTCAGCATGCAAAAAAAGGGGGGGGGGGGGTTATGCCAGGGAACCCTGTAACTTGTGTGGAAAAAGAAATGGTGCAAGATGTCCACACAATAACCAAAAAATGTGATGGTGCTAAAAAGATAAAACGTGTGAAAAAGAAAATAGAATATGTGAACCACGAAAGTGAAAGTGTGTGTTAAATGACAAAAAAGTGCACTAGAAAGGAAATGGTGAAGGAAGTGAATGATCAGTGCATGTGTATTGTATACAAAATGTGACCAGAAGTACTGAGTGGGTTATTACCTGAATTTGTCACTGTGGATAAGGACCCCCCGGAAAATAAACCGGGGGGGGGGGGGGGAGATATGGTGGGAACAAACCCAATCCAAGATAGGTCGTAGGGACAAAAACCCCACAAGTGTTCAAAGTCCAAAGGGGCAATTCCGACTGCAACATACAGATATATACAATGAAATACTGACATAATCACACTTAGGTTGGACTCTGGACTTGTGTCTTTTTTGAACCTCACTATGTAACATGATCAGCTCCTAAAATGCGTTTCCTGGAAGAGTCGTTTTTTTTTTTTTTTTTGTCCTGTGCCTTATGAAAGTGATAAAGTATCTGACTCCTCTTCTCCAGGGTATTCAACCCCCTACAATTAAAGGAAGGTAATGCAATGTCACTATGGGACATCATGGCTATAGAATTAAAATGGATTATCTGGGTAAAAACCCACATCTATAGCTGGTAACAAGTTTGCTCAAGGGAAAGAGGCAGTAAAAGATCTGAAGAGAAAGGGACAGAAAGAGGAGAGAGCAAAGACAAAGGTAGGCCAGGCTTCCGTTTCCAAGCTGTAGTAACAAGGGACGGCTGAACTGTAGCAAACGGAGACCACCTACAAAATAAAAATGACAGGCCACTAGGTAACAGCAACAGACCATAAAAGAAAAGTATCAACATAGCATAAAACTGTAATACGTACAGTGCACAATTGAGCACTGAGGGACCTATTGAGGGAGTTGTGTGAAGCACACAGAACAACCCCCAGTACCAGTATCCCACGTGAAAAACAAATGAACTACAAAACACACAACCCTCCATGATGAGCAACTTGAAGGCTGTGTAGGCCCCAAGGGACATCTATAGTGTTAGAGTTAATGGCATAGGACTGTAAGGGCTAGCAGTGTCAAAAGACAAAATGCTGTCTAGTTTGTATAAAAATGTCCTACAACAGTAAAAATCTTAATACGGACAACATAGGACAAGGATAGTTCTCTAGCAGCATTGAGAAACCATACAACCAAACCTAGAGGGGTTGCCAGGGCAGGGTATGAACCCTGATTAAAAGAAAAGTGTTTTTAACCTCGATATAATAAAAATAAAACTTGGAATAGGGAAGAAAAAAAAATTTATATTAAGGAGAAGCCAGTCATCTGGTGATCTATGGGAAGAGCTGGGATGTTTCTTCTTGCTTTGCTTCTGCCTTTGCGGTAGGAATGATAAACCATGGGTGAAGGGCCAAACCGGCAGGGAGACCTGAGGAAGCTCCAGTATACTAAAAGTTTGGTAAATCTACCAAAGTGCGGAACAGGGCAGTTTCCATCTACTCATGGTGGACCCAAAGCTGGAAGGGAAACCGCCATTGATACTTGATGTATCTCCTGTAGAAATAATGTGAGCCGTTTTTAAGGCACATCTCCTAGCCAATGTTTGGCAAGACAAATCTGGCAAAAGCATGAGGGGGTCCCGTTCAGAGTGGAATCCTGTGTGCTGGCAGCCTGCATGTACTTTGGACATGATTAGTAGAATTGATTTACATTCAACTGAACTGGTACTTTAATGCTGATGTAAATTGTGTTTTTTGGAATTTTCTCTTTTAGATTGTACGTTTGGGAAACCTTGCATTCCACAATTCGGAAAATGAACAAACATGTTCAGAGAATACAGAAGGAGTTAGAAGATGCAAAGCAAAGACTGGCCAAGCAACACAAACGTGTATGTAATCTAGAGGGTGAATATGCCATTTCTGGGATTTTAGCCTGCAACTGAAGGGTCTAATGCCATGTGGTAATTGCTAATATAGAGGGCTGTTTACCAATAACAAAATGGTTAAAGGGGTTGCAACCCCTCGTGTTTTCTCACCTTGAAAATACTTCTTACACTGGTGCCTGCCCCCAATACCACCACCCCAACCATATCCCCCAGCCCCCACCCTCCGGTCCCTTGGCGGAGACGTGCTCACCTCCTCTGCCCAGTGTTCTCGGCTCTTGATTGGATAGATTTTTAACAGCGCAGCCATTGGCTCCCGCTGCTGTCAATCAAATCCAATGATGCGGGGGGTGGGGCAGAGTCTGGAATTCTGTCTATGCACCAAATTATGGACTCAGAATCGCACCTGCAAGGTAACCTGCACAGTGCAGTTAAGTATATGTTTGTGTTTTTTTTTTTTTGTTCACTTTAAGGTCTTGCGTTGATGGAATCGGTTTAATATACTTTTGCGTTCAGTCACAATTAATTTGACCTGTAGCTGATCTGCTGACCTGTAATCAACTTTAAGCAGGTTTTGCAATCCCATATACTTTTATATATGGAAGCACCATTAAGGGGCAGGTGTCGGCTTTTTTTTCTTTTCTTTTTTTTTTGCGACTCATTCATTGGTGAGTATGTTTGTCCAGGGGGTTCATGTGGCCCTTCTGGTTCGGCCAGGAGGGTTTCTGAGTTGGCAGCCTTGTCTTGCAAGTCTCCCTACTTGATCCTCCACAAGGATAAGGCGGTGCTGCGTTTCTTCCAAAGGTTGTTTTGGAGGCTGCTTTGCATTCTCTGGACATGGTCCGGGCTTTGCGGGTGTATCTGTCTGCTACTGCTCCTTTCCTGAGGACTCATTTGTATCGGTCCGAAGAAGGCCCTGGCGGTCTTGTCGTCCACTATTTCTCGTGGATCAGACTGATCGTGTTTCAGGCTTATGCCATAAGGGGCGGGCGCCCTCCTTTCCTGTGACGGCACATTCGACCAGGGCAATTGGTGCCTCCCTGGGCTTTCTGACATCAAGAGTCTGTTTTCCCAGGTGTGTAAGGCAGCGACTTGGTCGTCTGTTCACACTTAAATTTTAATCTCGCAAAATTTTACTAGGTTGATGTGGGCGCATCTTCGGATGCATGCTTCAGCCGCAAGGTTTTACAGGTGACAGTTTAAGGTTGCAACTCCTCTGAGGGGTTCATTTTTGTTATGGGTGGAGTTTATTTTCTTGCTGTTCCCACCCTTCGTTTTTTGACACTGCTTGGGGACGTCCCTAAGGTCAAGATTAAAGGTGCTGTGTCCGTCGTCATTGAACAAAAGAGAAAATAGGATTTTTGTACTCGGCGTAAAATCCTTTTCTCTGACGTTCATTGACGGACACAGCACCCACCCCTCGTATTTATGTTTGTACTGCTTTTTGACAAACAGCTGCTGGAAGCAGAGTGAGGGGTTATAGCCAGTACTGTGCAGCTTTGCTGTTCTTTTTTTTTTTTTTTTTTTTATAAGGTCAAGATATTAAAGGTGCTGTGTCCATCAATGAACTTCAGAGAAAAGGATTTTACGGAGTACAAAAATCCTATTTTTTTTTAAGTGCAACTCCAGCCTGTGCAGTGATGTGGGATGTTCCAGGCGCTTCTGGGCATGCAGTCGTGTTATTTTGGGCTCTTGTGGCCATGCAGTACTGCAGTGTGGGATATGGCTGGTTGGCGGTATCTGGAACCACTGTGGAGTGAAAGCGTACGTCAGTGACATCACACCACCTCCATTCATAAGGAGTTCGCAAATCTAAAATATTCCATCGACTCAACAGTCCTCTCGGCAAATGGCTTGAGCTTGGGGTCATGGGGGGGGGGGGGGGGCGGCGGCATTTTACCTGGGCATTTTATGGCCTTCGAAACTGTGATAGGTGGTTGTGAGGTGTGAAATCAAAAATGTATACCCTTAGACATCCTTCCTGAAGGCGGTGCTTAGTTTTTGGGGTCCTGTAAGCAGCTGAACTCCCAAAAAGTCTCACGTGTGGTATCCCTATACTCAGGAGAAGCAGCGGAATGTATTTTGGGGTGTAATTCCACATATGGCATGGTTATATGTTTGTAATGTTTCAATCACTTGTAACAAAAAAATGGGGTTGTACTGCCCTGCCATTTTAGCACCTCAAGAAATGAGATGGGTAGTCATAAACTAAAAGCTGCGTAAATCTCGGAAACTGTACCATAGTTTGTAGACCCTAACTTCTGCGCAAACCAATTTAATATACGCTTATTGACTACGAAAGAAAGACATGTGGCTGAATATATTTTGGCCTAAATGTATGACTAAAATTTAGTTTATTGGATTTTTCTTAGAAGAAAAAGTAGAAAATATATATTTTTTTTTTTCAAAATTCCCAGTCTTTCTGTTTTTATGTCACAAAAAAATACGCAGAGGCAATCAAATACCATCAAAAGAAAGCTCTATTTGTGGGGAAAAGATGCAAATTTTGTTTGGGTACAACATTGCACGATCGCACAATTATCAGTTAAAGTAACGCAGTGCCAAATTGTAAAAAGTGCTCTGGTCATTGAGCAGCCAAATCTTCCAGGGCTTAAGTGGTTATACAAAGCTATAACTAAAGATATATATCTGTTCATTGAGATTTCCCAGAAATAGTATGCAGCCTATTAGCCAGTGAATGCTTTGACAGGTGACACTTATATGTGTAATTGTTTTTAGAGAGACAATGACGACGATAGTGGAAGGGAGGATGGACCCCTGGAGGAACAAATAGAGCGCCTGCAGGAAAAAGTGGAGTCTGCTCAAAGTGAACAGAAGAATCTTTTCCTTGTCATTTTCCAGGTAATTAACATAACTAACGTTTATTCACTGCTCCTTTCTCACTCGCTTAGAAGATTTAGTAATGGTTGTTCTCTCTTAGCGCTTTATCATGATTCTGACTGAGCACTTAGTACGCTGTGAAACTGGAGGCATTGATGTGATCACTCCATGGTACAAGAACTGTATAGAAAGGCTTAAGCAAATCTTCCTACAGGTCAGTCAAACCTTTCTGAATGGTGTATTTGTTTCTTTGGGGGGGTGGGGGCTGCTGCAGCATGATACTAATCACATTTTATTTTTTTATTTTTCAGCATCATCAGATTATCCAGCAGTACATGGTGACACTGGAAAACTTGTTGTTCACAGGAGAATTGGACCATCACATCCTGACAGTCTTCCAGCAGTTCTGTGCACTACAGGCTTAATACAAACACCGGCAACTTGTCTGCACCTTATAGAGCTGGAGGCTATTTGGACATATGGTGATTTTTCTAAAAAAAAAAAAAAAAAAACTATCAATGACACATTTTACATGTGGTTGTAGTAGATTAAAGGAAGACTTTTTTGCTAGTATTTAAAATGATCTGGCTTCAGCTCGGGAATACAAGGAGTTTCTAGCAGAATAATTTTCTTTTGGCTTTTCCATGAAGCTTTAGCATTCATGTGGTTATGAATTTCCCCATTATCTTTGTAGTCCTATTATAGAGTATTTTAATGTATTGTTATGCCTCCTTGTTGCAATGTGAAAATAGGAATCAAATTTTGTAAAGGGGCTGTACAACTTATATATATAATTTTTTTTTTTTTTTATCTACACAAATATTTGGAGTTGTGAAACTTCATTTGCTTGCTTTTCTTTCCCCATCATGTCTTATTTTTGACATATGTCTCAATTTGAATACAAAAAAATCTTTGTTTTTAAAAGTGTATCTTGGTGGTTTTCTTATTGTCTGCATGTATAAAATCTCTAACAAATCAAAATATCTGTGTAGGAAGTCATAGAACAGGCCAGGTCAAGATGTTGTCTTTCAGTGAAGCTAAATGGAATCTGATCTGTTTGCTTTATTCAAATGTGTGCCATTTTTGATACTGCTAACATGGAGCTTCCAATCCTGAATCAAACTTGGTTCCTATGTTTTAATGATATGTAGTTTTTAGCAGTGAGCCTAACGTAAATCCTAAAAATGTTCACAAAACAGTTGGGAACCAATAATGTGTGGTGATGCCACACGGCGTGTCTATAGAACACAACGTTTTTAAAGGGGGTAATCTGGGTTGTGTTTTTTTTTTTATAACTTTGTGTCCCTTGTACCGAAGCAAGAACCGGCTCTAACACAGGTCTCTACTTCCAATTCCAGCACACAACAAGCAGCTTATTTGACTAAAGCAAAATTCCCTGCATCTACAGAGCATCACATTTTTCTTGGACAGATTAAAGCCCTAATACAGCCATCTTTGTCCAGGGCCCAAAAAACACCACGCATCTTCTCCTGTTAATCCACCAGAGTCTGATCCCAATATGCCAGTCTTGGAAGTATGAAGAGGCAGTATTGGAGAAAACTGCAAGACTTTTCTTCCCTGGGTTGTCACAATATTGAATAGGGAGCTTCACACAACATGCTTGCTAAGGTTGAACAGTTAATTGTCCATGTTTGCCTTGGCATTGCGCGTCTCCTTCTTCCTCTATTTCACCATGACCCTTTGGGTACAAAGGGTCATGGAAAACATTCCCTGTTCATGTACAGGAATAATGTGCGGTCTATGATGACTCTGCTCTCCCAATCTGGTTTGTGTGGTTAATAGTGCATGTATGTGAAAATAAATACTTTTTTTTTGGGGGGGGGGGGGGGGAATATGAATAAAAATTAGTTGAAAGAAAAATATTTTTTAATTTGATATAAAAAACAAACTGATATGGTTGTAAACTGAGTAATGGATTTGCAGTCTCCATTTAAAACATTAGCACTTTTATTATTCTCTTCAAGGAACATCGTGAAGGATGACAAAAGTGCTAGGGAAAGGGCAGTAAGTACCAGTAATGGACAGCACTAACCATGTCATCTGTCCATTCTGTAGGAAAAGCAATTTCTTCATATTCCATTCTGACAAACTTTATGCTTTACACAACTGGATGGTAATATTTTAGGCTGACACCCCATTCCTAAGTACCAGTCGAACTATACACATTCTATACACCCTTTTTTATATATTTTTTTCACTACAAGTATAAGCAGGTCCTTGATTACTCTGACACTCCTAATAGAATTTTTACTGAACTCTATCCAGTGGGCAGTTCGTGTTGATCCTGCTGTCTCGGTCTTAAACAGCTAACTATTCGTTTTGAAAATGTTCCTTCTTTCAAAGATTCTGCAAATAGAAAGTTGCAACCAGCTCTTGTTGCACATTCAGTTTGTCAAGCTGCAGCTAACTGGACTAGAACAATGAACAACTAATATGACATTGTATTTGAGCATTGTGCCATTACACAGCAGTTGCTTTCTGCTCTGCTTTTCTCTTTAGATGCCCTAGAACAGGGATATGCAATTAGCGGACCTCCAGCTGTTACAAAACTACAAGTCCCATTATGCCTCCTCTGGGTGCCATGCTTGTGACTGTTGGTCTTGCTATGCCTCATTTGACTTGTAGTTTTGCAACAGCTGGAGGTCCGCTAATTGTATATCCCTGCCTTAGAACATGTCTTCAGACACATTTCCCAAATAGGTCTAATCTCCATTCACATGCACAGAATCTAATGGCTAAAAACTTGGACTGCTGAAGTGACCTGCAAACCATACCTCACGCGTATGCTGTTAAAAGGAAAACATCTATTTGGTGAGGCACTTGACCAATTTACCAAAGAGGTCAGAGGTGGGAAGGTTTTGCTTCCACAGCAGAAAGTCCCAAAACCATCCTCTTCAGGAGAGCCTAGCACTCCTGAACATTGGAGCACCTGTCCACTCTAACCAGGCTTTAAGTTCAAACTTTCAAGTACGGCATTTTATTTGGGTGCAAGGCTTCACCCATCAGAGTCCCAAAGCCCTCTTCACAGGAAGTCATCCTAAGTGTGGGGGGAGGCATTGTTGGTTTCCCTCTCTCTAGATCACAGATGTCCCAGACCTGTGAGTTTGTTCAGTGATTTCAAGGTGTACAAAATAGTTCAACACTACCACTTTCTTTCAAATCAAACCGCCCAAGGATTCATTTTGCAGAATGTTCTGAACTACCCTTTGTCCTAGGGAGTCGTCAGTAATTCCACAAGACAAGTTCAGAAGACTTTTTTTATTTGAACTTGTTCACAGTACCATAATAGAACAGGGTTATTTGTAAAATTCTGGATTTAAAACCCCTTACCAAATACCTTCAAATTCCAAACTTTCTCATGACATTATCAAGGTCAAAATGAATGAGACAAGTGCAATACATGGGGTCTATGTATATTCAAGATCCTAATCATGTTCCCATTTGCCTACTTCATCAGTTAGTGTTTTTTTTGTGCTTCGTATTGGCAGACTACCACTTCATTTGACACATTGCCATTTGTAAACCTTCTTAAAGCAAATAGGCCAAAGATTTTAGCACTTCCTGCTTGCCCTTTTTAGAACTTGGGGTATCCAAGTCACAAGCTAGCTATCTAGATGACACCTTCTGAAGAACTTGTCTCCCAGCTATCAGAAAATGTCCACAAGGCAGTTCAGGTACTCCAGGCCTTTGGATGATCAATTTAAAAAAAAATCTACTCACCAGTCTTCCCTTTGCCTGAAATACTTTAGTCTGATCCTGGACTCATCCCAAGCTCCCCATGAACATCTTCAAGCTCAGAGCAGTCAAAAATGGTCCTGCAGCGCTGAACCCCTTCTGAAGTGTCATGCAATTGGGGTGCAGTCAGTGCCACAAGGAGCAGCCTAGGAGCACCAGGAGTAGGGTTGCTAGAAGGAAGTGAACCAGATAATCTCTTGCACAGAAACTTACTGTCTAGTGGTCTCTGCGGTCCACCTCCTCAGGAGTGGACAACTGGAAAGCGAATTACCTCAGCCTCTGTCTCTTGGATCAAGGGGAATGGAGCCTTCATCCAGATGTCGTCAATCTGATGTGCCTAAAATTGGTGACTCTGGATGTTGACATCCTTGCCTCCAGGTACAACAACAAACTCCCTCCTGTTTGACACCAAAACCATACTCTAGTTCATAAAATGTAAAAATACTGGGGTATATGGCGCTACCTCTTATTTAAAAAACTAACATAACATAATTCCAAAATCCCAAAAAGAGAGTATATTTTGGTGGGAAACCCTAATAATGCCAAGTCCAATAATACATCAACTTATTCCATGACCTATCCTGTCTTTCAAATAATAATCCTAGAAGTCCAGTTACCAGACTAAGGAGATAATGTCTCCTTCTCAAAAGAGATGCAATACAATAATTTCAAAACCACTACCTCTAGTTCTATAAAAATTGGATGAATCTCTGCTGTTCACAGCTGAAGTCGCATAGATTGACCCCTTGCGATTTAAACAAAAGTGTGACCTTATCTATTGTAATATGTGTGTATCTTACATCCGTGTTCAAAGGAATTATAATTCACCAAAATATATATATATATATATATATATATATATATATATATATATATATATATATATATATATTCTGTGAAAGAAATAATATCTAAATGACTGTGATACTCGATGCGACTTTACCCTTAAAGTCGCATGAGTATTAATAATGTGACTTATCTGACAACACCTCAGCTAAATTTGTAAACGGGTCTAAAAGTGCAAATATATAAATAAGAAATAAGTGTACAAAGTGCAATTTGAAACCAGTAAAGCAATGAAAATAAAATTAAAATTCTAAAGTGCAAATTACTGTAAACATATATCACAAACAAAGATAGTGTATATTCCTAAAAAATGACCAACTAAGAAATAAATCACAATAAAAATAAATAAAAAATCAAATACCAAATTAAAAAATTAAGAGTAAAAACCCAAACAAAAAAGGGGTTACTAATAAAAAAGAAAAAGCAAAAAAACAGAACAAGAGAAAAAAAAAAGAGAAAAAAACCCCCAAAAAATCCCCAAAAAATGTCTATAGTGTCCACTGTCAAAAAAATCTTCTTTTCATTCATCTTAAGTTCATAAAGTGACTTTAGTGCTTGTTGTGAATTCTTCAAAGTGACTTCCGTGCTCCCCCACAAGGTACCCCACTCACCAGAGGAATAGACCCCTACAGGGGTACTTCGCCTTTAAATCAGCTTTGAGGAAATCCAGCTCCTTGGTCCATATGCTGTGTGTTCATTCGTATTCAGCAGAAAATTCCATATTGCCTTCATAGGAAAAAAATTATAATCTCCATAGTGTAATATGTATATAAAAAATTATTTGGAGATGCTAATAATATATTTAAAAAAACGTTTATTTCCACAAAAAATGTATATAAAAATACAAAAACACAAATAAAAAGTATATATGCGCTAATGGCTATCTAGCCCAAAGGGGACAGGAACAATCCTGAGTTGTACTTAACAAATTGCTCCAATCAAAGTGAGCAGTAGTCTTAGATTAGTTCCGTTTGCAAAAGATGGTAGATAAATTATTTGTAAGTTCCCCTAGGGTAGAGCCCTTCTTAGCGACTCTCCTAGACACGCTACGGGGTCCGTTCGGTGGATGCGCAGCATGCTCTCCAACTGCGTTCCAAACACCGTAGGCAACCCGGAAGTGGCGTAGTAAGCGTAACTCCGTCGAATGCGTTTCGTCATTGACGTCTTCATGCCTTGATACTCTCCAGATCTGAGTTCAGACTAAGTTATGTAAATCTTGCCTTGTCTGTCAAGAAAATGGAGCAAGAAGAAAAATTGTGATTCTAATTGTCCCGAACTGGCCCAGGAGAGCCTGGTACATGGACATGCTTGTAATTCTAACAGATGATCCTGGCCCCTCCCAACAGACCAGATCTGCTATCTCAAGGCCCCTTCTATTCCATCCTGCTTCTCAGACTCTGGCTTTGGCAGATATTAAAGGATAGAGGGGGGTTTTGAGTCTGTGATTTCCCCTACCTTTTGCGAACATCAATAAAAGCTGCTGCCAGAAAAATATCACATCTGGAATTTCTTTGGTCCCCGTGTGAAAACAGGGACTTTAATCCTGGAGACCACTCTGTACCTTGCATTCTGGCCTTCCTACAATCCGGTCTTGAGCAGAAAATGGCCCTAAGTGCTCAAGTCTCAGGCCAAGCTTCTAAGTACGTAACAACCAATGGTAACTGGAAAGTGATATCACCTTTTCAGGAAATGTATGCTATTTTCCTTAAAGTAAATTAGTGGGCTTTGCCATATGGCCAGTTTACAATGATATTCCTATAGAATTGGGTCAGTTAAGGTAAAACCATCCTTTTATATGGCACCTTAACCAGGTTTTGGAGGCATTCTTATAAATTAGTGAGCCACAATCAAGGAAATATTAAAGGCAGATCTTTTTTTAAATAAACATGTCATACTTGTCTGCTCTTTGCAATGCTTTTGCACAAAGCAGCCCTGATCCACCTCTTCTTGGGTCCCCTGCCAGCGTTCCTGGCCCCTGCCGGGTCCCCCATAGCAAGCAGCTTGCTATAGGGGCACCCAAACAGGTTTACCTGTTGCTGCTCTGTGTCCACTCACACATTGGCGCGTGGCTTGGCACCGTACCTGGCCCCACTCTCTGGGTTGAGATGCACATCGCTGAATCGAGATGGGGCTCAGTTAAGTATTGGGAGTTGCTGCACACAGAAGTTTTTTTTTTTTTTTTTTTTTTTTTTTTTTTTGTCGCTCGAATCAGGCAGATTTGGGCATTTTGAGAGCGGGAAGCAGATGACAAAATGTAAAAACAAATTATGAAACAGATGATCGTTTTTCCTATTGGCCAATAACAAAAAAAAAGCGCCAAACCTCGCCGGAAAACGCTGCATGGAAACACGCAACTACATGCGTCAAAATGCCAGAAAAACAACATGCTCAGGTGTGAATGGGGCCTTCAGGAAAGAGGTACCAGTTCAGAAACATGTCTGGCAGTTGACAGTAACCAAAAAAAAAGCTACTTTAATAGGGAGATCCTCTAGGGGGACGTCCTTTATATGTTCAAATGATAGTTATCTCTGTACTGCAGAAATTAAGTGATAAGGAAATTAAAGTGGTTGTAAAAGCCCATGTTTTTTAATCCTCATGCATTTTATGCATGAAGGCAAAAAAAAAAAACCTGTGTGAAGCAACTCCCAATACTTTACCTGAGCCCCATCTCGATTCAGCGATGTGCATCTCAACCTAGAGAGCGGGGCCAGGTACGGTGCCAAGCCATGCGCCAATGTGTGAGTGGACACAGAGCAGCAACTGTACAGGTACCTGCACCCCCCTCCCCCCCTGAAAGGTGCCAATTGTGGCGCTGGAGGGGGGGGGGGGATTCCAATGAGCGGAAGGTCCACTTTAGGATGGGCCTCCGCTTTAAGCCCAAGGCCATCCTTACTCCCGAAGGTGGTCTAAGCTTTCCAATTCAATGAGTGCATTGTCTTCCTTTCTCTATGCCCTGCTCCTAAGCATCCAAGGAAATCTCTCTGTTGCCTGGATAAAGTCAGCCATTAGGTCTGTGTTTCTCAACTTTTTTTTTTTTTTACACCTTGGAGGGATCCCTGGCAAAAAAAATGTTTTCCATTATTTTTTTTTATTGATTTTCAAATATATGGGGCAGAGCACATAACAGGGTAAATTACATGGGACTGGGGACATTACATGGGGCAGAGCACATGACGGAACATTACATGGGACAGGGCACATTACAGGGGGTCAGGGACAGACTGTTGGGCACATTGTGGGGGGGACACAGCGGGCACACTTCAGTTCTTGCTGGCTTCAGAGCTCATTTCATATCTTCTCCAGCAGGGTGCTGTTCTCCCTCGCCCCCCCCCCCCTTTTTCTGTCCACCCCAGATAATGTCACAAGCACTCGGGAAGGACAGGAGGGGCCTGAAAGGAACAGCGCGCTACAGTCAATAGGGTGCCAGCTGCTTCCCTGCCTGTGGCTGCGATACTCCTGTCAGCTGCCTGCGACTGACTGAAAAGAACGCTCCTCCTGCTCCTTTACGCACCTCTTTCACCAGATCAGTGGGTATTTTGGCACCAAGAATCTGTGGTCCAGTTGTATAAGCCCAACATCTTCTCTTTTGTTCATACCTTTTCAAAGTTTTACCAGGTGGATATAGCCTTTCTGCTGATGTAGCTTTTAGCCACAAGATTCTTCCACCGGCTCCTTGAGGTTTGGTCCCCTGACTGTTGTTGGGCCTGCTTTCACAGTTCTGTTTACCTCATTGTTGCCCACCCGTTCTATTCATTGCTTGAGGACATTCCCATGGTGTATGGATATTCTGCCTGTGTCCTGTACTGTACAATTAAGATGGAAGGAATATTGACTTTTATTTAAAATTTTACTAAAACCAGGACCCTGCATTTACTATACCTGATCTCCCACAGTACACAGAACATGGAAATGCAATTATTTTAGTAAATGTAAACTGCTAAATACCCTTTATCATCAGCAGTATACAGCAGTCTTGTGGTTTCTATGAGTGTCTGGTAAAGCTTGTAGGAGGAGTTTTCATTTGACTCTGACTTTTCTATGAGGCTGCAGGACCCCCGATCCTCTTGTCTGGACAGTGCTGATTGGCCCTGTGCTGATCACATGCACCCTCCTAAGGAAAAAATAAAAAACTAGCAATACACACCAAACTGAGCATGTGCAAAGTGACTCCAAAAGCTCTATCTTATCAGGAAATATTTTGGGGACAGTGGAAGAAGGGGAGATCAGAGAAAACAAGATCAAACAGCCTTTTACACAATGCACAGTATTAACCCCTTAGGTTCCACAGTGACTATAACAAGAAGGCTTTACTGCATATACAGACTGATTTTACTGTTGTGGGTTTGATAACACTTTAATCTGTTCCAGACTGCCCCACATACTTTTACTGCAGCAGGGTGGCCTGGCTGCGCAAAATCATGTACCTTTACATGTTGAAAACATGGTTTAATATCATATATTTCTGGAGTTTTACTGCCTGGGGGTTGATGCAGCTATTTGGCCTATGTTGGAGATTGCCATCTTGCAATGCCAGTACAGAAAGTTTACCTGGCAGGGTGTTCGTGACAAGGAGTTATAAATGGGAATTCATATCCTAACAGGATGTTCTTACATAGGCCTCCTTATGTAATGAATGGGGGTAGAGGAGGAGCATCAGATAAGACCTCCTGGGGAGGTTACACCAACATCAAAGATCCGCTATTACTGAAAGATGACCCGGGCCTAAAACCGTGATTCGTAGACTAATGGTGCCCCAAGTGAAGACTACAGCATGCTTCCTGGAAGATTGACAAATGAAAATCCATTAGAGGCCGTCCTCTTCTTCTCTTGCCCGAGTGCTAGACAAATGGGCACTGAGTGTTTGTGTGGGTGGTGTCTGAGTGCGATTTTTAAGTAGTGGCCAGCTAGAGTTATTCCTCGTTGCTCTTTGTCCTGAAGCCCAGCCAGAACTTGAACCTGAAAGGAAGATTTGCAGCATTGTATCACCCGCCTCTTTTGTTTTATATGCTCTGTAATATTCTTTTAGTGTTTTATGTTAGCATTTCTACTATCTTGGAAAATAAATGAGATCCTTGCTTATTTAAAGTGGTTGTAAACCCATTACAACCACTTTAACTTACAGGTAAACCTAGATTAAGGCTTACCTCTAGGTGCAATAAATATCTCCCAAACTTAAAAGGTTTAGGAGATATTTGCAGAAGTAGCGGCACATTGGGCGCAGGCGCACTGAGCATGCCGTTAGTGGCGGCACCAGCTTGCATGAGCGGGAGTGATGTCATTGCGGCTCCGGCCAGTCACATCGCCGGAACCGCGATACCCAGAAGTCACTCCGGGATAGATAACGGTGTTGGAGGAGGCGAACGAGGGCCAATGCGTGGGCTTGGATCTCAGGTAAGTAATTCATAATGAGCTAGTATACTAGCTCATTATGCCTTTGTTTTGCAGGGTGTATTTGTATCTATTTTATTTTTTAAGAGGCTCTACTTCCTCTAAGCAATGTAGTTTATTTTTATATAACTTAGATAACTTTATCAGAGCTGTAGAAATAGACAAGATAATACATATTTATAATAAATAGGGGGAATCCAAAACCACCCCATATTTATTTCATTTGGCACCCCAGAAGAAGTGTGAAAAAAATTCTGCAAAGAATCCAAACCCTAATGTATTTTTGAGTTCCTATAAATGAAGAAGTCCTCTACGAGACCCAGAACTAAAAGCATTCCACTACTGTGGAGAAGATTCACGCTGGTTCGTGAATTCTGAAGCCCTGCTTGAGTGGTCCTGAAAGTTCTGTGAAATATTCCATCAGTGAGCGGATGCGCATATCTGGTGAGTATAGTGTTTGTATTTTTGGCTGGAGTATGTGTTAAAGTTTATTGTATTGTTAATGATGAGCGGCGTGTTCACAACTCCACATGCCCATGCCCGCCTGGAAGCTGACACTCTGCAGCGCTAATCATAGACAGTGAGACATTTCCCGATCCGCGCAGCACAGTTCGGGAAATGTCTGACTACCTGTGATTAGTTTTTTTTTGAAAGAAGAACGTTTATTGAGCATATAAAATACATAGGATAACAGTAACACATATGGGGTGCAACATGCACCAAATATACGGATAGAAAACAGCTGCTAACAATACCACAGGCTGAAAAACACAAGGAGGGGGGGGATTCTTTGTTTACAGGTTGCACATTACATAAAAAGCAAGGGGCAATACAGTGTGTTCAGATATGGGGGGAAAAGAGGAACTCAGAGGTTGGGAGTCATATGCCAAGCCATAGTACATCCTACTCAAAGTAATTCGCAAAGAGGAGCAGGAAACCATTATTATGAGGGCGGGAAGCCCACCTACAACCACGGAGACAGCTAGACTCGCCGGGCCGAACCCGGGTAGGTGTAAGGAGGCGTACAGACCACAAGCTACACTAGTCGGTACATGTATCTGAATCCCCCATCCATTTATCCCACAGTTTGGCAAACTTGCTCGGGCAGCCTCTATGCATATACAGCAGTTTTTTATAGGGGAGAGTGGCATTGACAGCCGACTTCCATTGTCGGGCGGTGGGGGGCGCAGAGCGCAACCAGGTGCGGGCTATCTGCAGTCTGGCTAGGTATAGGGTCTCCTGTAGGAAAACAGTCGGGATCCTTGCCTCCTCGGATACGAGGAGAATCCCCAGCAAACATTGGCGGGGGCATAGCGTCAGAGGGGAGCCCATTTGGTCGTGGAGGAAGTCAACAATTTGCTTCCAGTAAACCTGCAACTCAGGACAGGACCAAAGGAGATGGTAGAACGTGGCCTGGGGATCACCACATTTAGGACATGTTGGATCATAGCCAGGTCTAAACTTGGACAGCCGCCCAGGGGTCAGGTATGACCTATGTAGCATGTAAAGGTGTGTAAGTCTGTCAGAAAGTTTAGGGGAGACCAGCTTAGGGGTGTCAAGTGCAGTTTCCCAGTCCGCGTCCTCGATAACCCCCATGTCGGCCTCCCATCTAGCCTTAAGTCGGTAGGCGCGGGCGGTCGCCCCAGGCGTGAGCAGGTTGGTGTAAAAAAAAGAAATCAGTTTCTTAGGGTCATCACCTAGCACGGCTGTTGCTATCGGAAGTGTTTCGAGCCTGGGGATATGGGAGCCAAACTGAGAGCTAAGGGCATTGCGGAGTTGAAGATACCTAAAAAACATTCTATTAGGGAGGTTGAAGTCAGTTTTGAGGGCCTGGAAGGGTCTGACAGAGCCATTGGTAATAACCTGGGACAGAAAGATAACGCCCCCGGCCAGCCACACAGAGCGGTCGGGGATCGTAGAGAGCTCGGGAAGTAGGGGATTGTCCCAAAGGGGGGTGTGGGAGTGAAACCTAGGGGCCCCAGTAATGGACGTGGCCTGCTGCCAAATCAAACAATGGTGGGACAACATGTCTCTCGTCGGGACGGAAGGTCCCCCGGAGCCACGCATAAGGAGACGGAGTGGGTGTACGACCAGAGTGTAGTGCGGGGAGCATACCAGTGAGGCATAGCGATCTTTGTCAATCTGATTAAAATAGTAGAAATGGGACAGTTGAGCGGCCAGATAATAATAGTATAGGTCTGGTAGGGCGGTGCCGCCCAGGTGGGTAGGGCATTTCAGAACACTCCATGAGAGCTTGTGTCGAGACGAACCCCAAACAAACGTGTTTAAGATGGCCTCCAAGGATTTGAAGGTTCTGAGAGGGATGCGTAGGGGAGCATGCCAAAACACATAGAGCAGCTTGGGGAGGAGAATCATTTTGACCAAGTTTACACGGCCCATCACCCCAAGGGGGAGACGGGACCAAGTCTGGGTTTTTTGCTTGAGCAGGGTGAATAAGGGTTCCACATTTAAAAGGGTGTAGTCAGTCAGCAATCGTGAACATTGCACTCCCAAATATTTCACCTGACTCGCCCTGACCAAGGGCATTGCCGCCTGATCAGCGGACGGGGCACCCAAGTCTAAAGGGAGGATCTGGGACTTGGACCAGTTAATACGTAGTCCAGAGTATTCCCCAAACTGCTCTATCAGTCGCAGGGCTGCTTGCAAAGAGGGACCCGAGTCTTCGAGGTATAATAACATATCGTCAGCGTATAAGCTGAGGGTTTCCGTCAAAAGGCCCGAACGCAGGCCCTTAATTTGCGGGTGAGCACGAATGGCAATGGCCAGCGGCTCAACCGCGAGGGCATACAGGAGGGGGGATAACGGGCAACCCTGACGAGTACCCCTAGACAGAGGGAAAGGATCCGAGATCCTGCCATTAACCTGGATCCGGGCAGTGGGAGCGCTATATAAAAGCTGGATCCACTTAATGAAGTTAGGGCCAAAGCCAAAGTTAGTCAGGCATTCCCATAGATAACTCCATTCAACGGAGTCAAACGCCTTCGCGGCATCTAGACTCACGACTACCCGGGAGCCGATGTTATCATGAGTGGCCTGCAGATTCATAAAGAGTCTGCGGAGATTGAAGGCAGTATTTTTGTTAGGCATGAACCCCGTTTGATCTGGATGTATAAGGCTGAGGACAACTTTATTGAGTCGCAGGGCCAGAATTTTAGCCAGGATTTTTACATCCAGCTGCAGAAGGGAAATCGGGCGGTACGACTCTGGGTAGCAGGGGTCCTTACCGGGCTTGGGTATAAGGACAACAAGGGCCTCTCCCATGGAGGCGGGAAGGGACATTGTATCAAACATATGGGTGTATAATGTGTGCAGTTCTGGGATTAGCGTGTCTTGAAAATGAGAATAAAATTCCAGGAGCAGCCCGTCCGAGCCAGGCGCCTTGGAGGATGGGAGGGAGGCAAGTGCCTCGGCAATACAGTCAGAGGAGATGGGGGCTTCCAGGAGGGATCTCTGCTCTGGGCTGATAGAGGGGAAATCTATGGAGTGAAGAAATTGGGTGAGGTCAGCGTGCGTGTGTCGGGTTGTGGAGGTATATAGAGTGGAGTAGAACATTCTAAACTCACGTAGAATCAGGTCAGGGTCGGAGATCAGGTCGTCGGCGGCGCCACGGAGCTGAACCACCACCGGAGGGCTATGGTCAAGCCGGGCCATATAGGCTAGCAGTTTGCCCGCCCGCTCGCCGTGCTCGAACACACGCTGTCTACTAAAGAAAAGGCCCTGCTTCGCTTTCTCATAATGAAGGTGATCAGTCAGTCGGGACTGGAGGCGGAGCTGGGTGGCATGTTCCAGGGAAGGATCCGTCACAAACAGTTGCTCAAGGGATTGTAGGCGCTCCTCAGCCTGTGTCAATGCCTGTCTAGAATTAGCCTTGTACCTGTTAATACGAGTGATCAGGAGCAGCCTAGCATGAAGCTTAAATGATTCCCATATTGACCCAGGGGACGCAGATCCCGAGTTTGAACGGAGAAAAAAAACTAGTTCCCTCTGTAGGTCCTCCAGACCTGGGATAACCGTAAGCCAGAAGGGGTTCAGTCTCCACACACGGGGGGGGACAGTCACAGGCAGTCTCAGCGTCAACCAGTATGGGGAGTGGTCCGACAGCACCCTGGCGTCAAAGCCGACCTCCAATAATTCGGGAAGCAGGGAGGGAGAGAGCAGGGCCATGTCTATACGAGACATAGCTCGGCGGGCGGGAGTGAAGCAAGAAAAGGCCTGTGCTGTTGGATACTTATGTCTCCAGGAGTCTGTCATGGCCAGTTCAGCTGCAAATCTACCGAACCTAGTGGTATGAGGGGGGGAAGACGTGCGGTCAGGTGCGCCAAGTCGGTCGAGGCCGGGGTTGATGGTCATGTTGAAATCACCTATCCAGATTACCGGGACTGTAGGGAATTTGGTCATAAAAGTGAGACCTTCGTGCAGGGCCTGAAACTGGAAGGGCGGTGGTATGTAAAACGCCATAATAAGCATCGTCAGGCCGCTCACAGTGGCATGTAAGAATAGAAATCTACCGTGAGGGTCTGAGCATAGGTCATGTAACTGGAACTGCACAGTTTTAGCAATTAAAATGGCTACACCTCGGGAATGGGAAGTGTGAGGGGCGCTGTACATCCAGCCGACCCAAGGTTTTCTAAGCGCCCTTTGGGACTGGCCTGTAAGGTGAGTCTCGACGAGGATCGAGATGTCCACTTTCAGGCGTTTGAGGTGAGTAAGGACGGCTAATCTCTTGGGTTTAGCGCCAAGGCCCCTGACATTCCAGGTTGCAAATTTAAGCGCAGCCATGGAACATGTCGGCACAGATTAGACTAGTGTAGGCCCCCGGCCCAGGAAGTTCGGGCATGCAGGGCGCCTGGGCAACCCCTGGATCCTCCCTGGCTGGCAGCAACAAATACAAGAACACATTTGCAGTAAAATTACAGCTGTAAATAACACAATATAAAACACATACAACCAGTAAAACAGTCATAACAATGCCTACTCTGGACCAGCGGGGCAAAACAAAAAAACTGTCACTCGCCGCAGCCGCGGTAGTGACTGCTGGCCAGGGAAACAACACAAACATGGGCGCAATTATAACAAACTGCAGAGCAGACAGTGCAGCGGGTTGCAGGGGGTGTACTTTCCAGAGCAAGAGTCAGCAGGTCGTCTGAGAGACCAAATAAAAAAAGGGGGGGGGGGGGAACCCAGGCATGTGGAAAAATGGGCCAAATAGGGGAGACAAGGAGTTCAAGCAGTACATGGTTACCTCCGTGTGCATCAGTAGAAGTAGGGAGGGAAGGGAGAGAGGGGAGAGTGAAAAAATGGAGCGAAACAAGGGCAAGGGTAGCACGTCCCAGAACATGTCCCCCCTCACGATCTGCGCCATCTCACCGGTGTTCACCATAAAGAAAACAATGAAGGGTGCACGGGAGGCTGGCAAAGGAGGGGAAGCAGGAACTGTAAGTCCAGGGCACAGAGAGAATTCAGCGGCGGTCACCGCAGAGGGCAATCAGCACAGCGTTCTCCAATACAGGGGGTGATAGCAGCAACAATGGAGGCAGTCCATAGGGTCAAAGGAGAAAAAAGAGGGGGGGTATAGCAGAGGGAACAGGAGAGGGCAGGGATCACTAACGGTAGCCAAGGTGGATAGGTAGGCACTACTCAGGGGCTGTAGTGGTCAGCTTTCAAGCAGGGCCTTGCACCGCATCCCGTTCCAACCATGACGAGGCCGCAGCAGGATCTTCAAAGAAATAGGTCTTGCCCTCGCGGGTCACCCGGAGTCGAGCTGGAAACAACATTGCATATGGCAAATGGCGAACTCGCAGCTGGCGCTTGACCTCCGTAAATTGTGCTCGTTTTCGTTGGACCTCCGCCGAGAAATCTGGGAACACTGCCACCGTAACATTGTCAACCGGGATATTTCCACGTTCACGGGTGAGACGAAGCACCGTATCCCGGTCTCTGTAGTTAAGTAGCTTGGCAATAAAAGTTCGCGGGGGTGCGCCGGCTGGAGGCGGACGAGCCGCCAGACGATGCGCTCGTTCGATCACGAACGTGGAGGAGAAGGATTCCCTGCCGAAGGTTTTAACGAGGAGGTTTTCCAGGTAGGTGGGAGGGTCGGAGCCCTCCGATCGTTCCGGGAGACCCACGAAACGAAGATTGCAACGTCGAAGTCTATTTTCCATGTCATCCTGCTTGTGAAGGACGACACTAAGCTGGTGCTGCAAACGTTCGACCGAATGTTGTAGAGGAGGGATGTCCGTCTCCACGTGTTCCACTCTTCGTTCGGCCTCGGACACCCTGTCCCTCAGCTTCTGCAGGTCATGCCGAATATGGGAGATGTCCATCTTAACCTCCTCTATCTTGGTAGTGAGGGCGGATTGGCAGGAGGAGACGGCCTCAAGGATCTTGGCGGTGTCGTTTGCAGGAGACTCCTCCGCGGTAGAAGCTGGGGCCGGCGCCATCTTGCTCCGTCGCGCCCTGGCCCTCGTGGCGGAACTTAGCCAGCTTGGCGGCCGCCTCGGAGGGTCTTTTAGTCGGCGACATGAGGCACAAAGTGAGCACAAGGTTCCCGGGCGTCTGTACAGTAAATAGCAAAGAAAAATCCCCAAAGGATAAGGTAAAAGGATGAGGTCTCAGACGGAGCTCTCACTCAGCACGTCCTACACCATGAAGCTCCAGGCCACGCCCCCGACTACCTGTGATTAGTACTGCAGAGTGTCCGCTTCCTGGCGGGCACAGGCACGTGGAGTTGCGAACACGCCTGAGCTCAGCCTTAATTGGTAATGCAAACTGTTTTAGGCCTGTTAGCTGTTCAGTTGGGCAAGTGAAGGGCTGATCACCCTTGGTTAAAGTGTTTGTTAACCTAAAAAAAAACAAAATAGAGGCTGGTCCCTTAAAGCAGATTAAAAAGCACAGTGCTTGTGCTGAAAACATGGCTGATGCTGCCCTTCCTGTGTCCCCCTGTGTGTGCTGACCACAATAATCAGGGCTGCTGAGCCCTGACCACTGTGGTCAGTGTACGCCCCTTCGTCATCCACAGCTCTCCTCTCCTCGCCTCCTCCCTTCCTCCCTGCCTGTCAGCTCCGTGTCTGTGTCTCTGTCTCCGCCCCCCTCCCCCTCCACTGCTGTTAGTAAAAATAAACATTATAAATGGTCACTGGCAGCTCCTCTATTCAAGACAGGCATACCACACTGTATAAGTCTTATAAAAACGAGGCATGTAAATATGTTTTTAGAGTGATCTTCAGGCCAGTCACGTGACTCTCAGCTGGTTTCCAGGGCTACTGTGGGAGGGGCTGAGTGGCCATGTGACATCCTCGGCTGACGTCAGAGGGAGATCTTGGCCCCTCCAGCAGAAGCCATGTATCGGAGATGTAAAGCGGCCGTGAGTCACGTGTCCGGCATGAAGACTGCTCTAAAAAGGTATTTACATGCCTCATTTTTATAAAATACTTATACAGCGTGATATGCCTATCTATAATAAGAGGGGCTGCCAGTGATTTACATAAATGGGTTCACAAAAAATTTAACTGATGTACTCGGCAGATTTATAGGATAAACCATACATCTTTGATGAGAAAGTGGGAGAAATATAGATTATATTTTAGATTTTTTTTGTTTACCACAGGAAAAGGAGGCAGGTTTTTGCTCCAACAGAAGGCCCATGTGGCCTATGATCTGAGAGGGCTAAAGTCAGTGGTGGGTAAAGAGAGAGTAGGGTACTGATTTAATAGTGTGCTTCTTGTGGGACTACAATTTCTATATTAGCTTGGGAACAGCTGTGTGGGCATTGTATTTGCAGCTGCTACTGTATAGACTTTAACCACTTCAGCCCC
This sequence comes from Lithobates pipiens, assembly GCF_037356315.1. Lineage (NCBI taxonomy): Eukaryota > Metazoa > Chordata > Amphibia > Anura > Ranidae > Lithobates > Lithobates pipiens. The sequence goes on from NW_027507718.1 coordinate 96,487,334, forward strand.
AGAAGAATTTACCCCCTTCCTGACCAGAACACTTTTTGTGATTCGGCACTGCGTCGCTTTAACCACTTGACCACTGGGCACTTAAACACCCTTAATAACCAGACCAATTTTCAGCTTTCGGTGCTCTCACATTTTGAATGACAATTACTCAGTCATGCAACACTGTACCCATATGAAATTTTTGTCCTTTTTTTCACACAAATAGAGCTTTCTTTTGGTGGTATTTAATCACAGCTGGGTTTTTTATTTTTTGTGCTATAAAAGAAAAAAGACCGAAAATTCTGTAAAAAAAATAATTTTTCTTTGTTTCTGTTATAACATTTAGCAGATTAGTAATTTTTCTTTTTGGCCAAAATCTATACTACTACATATCTTTGGTAAAAATAAGTACAAATTGGTGGATATTATTTGGTCTTTGTGAAAGTTAGAGTCCACCAGCTATGGTGCCAATATCTGAAAATGTATCACGCATGAAGGACTGACGGCCTATCTCATTTCTTGAGACCCTAACATGCCATAAAAGTACAAATACCCCCAAAATGACCCCTTTTTGGAAATAAGACATTCCAGGGTATTTAGTAAGAGGCATGATGAGTTTTTTGAAGTTGTCACTTTTTCCTACAATTCTTTTCAAAATCAAGATTTTTTTCCTTTTTTTTTTTTCACAAAATTGTCATATCAGGTTATTTCTCACACACAGCATATGCATACCACAAATTCCACCACAAAACACATTCTGCTATTACTCCCGAGTATGGTGATACCACGTGTGAGACTTTTACACAGCCTGGCCACATACAGAGGCCCAACATGCAGGGAGCACCATCAGGCGTTCTGGAGCACCCAGGCCAATTCTGACATTTCTCTACTACGTGTAAAAATCATCATTTATTTGCTAGAAAATTACATAGAACCCCAAAACATTATATATGTTTTTTTTTTAGCAAAGACCCTAGAGAATACAACGGTGGGTATTGCAACTTTTTATCACGCACGGTATTTGCGCAGCAATTTTTCAACCGCATTTTTTTTTGGAAAAAAAACAGTTTTCTGCTTAAAAAAAACAAAACAGTAAAGTTAGCCCAATGTTTTTGCATAATGTGAAAGATGAAGTTACGCTGAGTAAATAGATACCTAACATGTCACTCTTCAAAATTGCACACGCTCGTGGAATGGCGCTAAACGTCGCTACTTAAAAATCCCCATAAGCGACGCTTTAATTTTTTTTACTGGTTACATGTTTTGAGTTAGAGGAGGTCTAGGGCTTATTGGTCTCGCTCTAACGTTCGCAGCGATACCTCACATGTGTGGTTTGAACACCGTTTTCATAAGTGGGCGGGACATACGTATGCGTTCGCTTCTGTATGCGAGCACATGGGGACAGGGGCGCTTTAAAAAAAAATTTTTTTTTTTTATTGTTCATTTTACTTTATTTTAGTTTGACATTTTTTGATCACTTTTATTCCTATTACAAGGAATGTTAACATCCCTTGTAATAGGAATATGGCATGCCAGGTCCTCTTTACAGTGAGATGTGGGGTCAATAAGACCCCACATCTCACCTCTAGGCTGGGAAGCCTGAAATAAAAACATGGCAGAGTATTGGCAGAGTATTGGCAGGCTATTGCAGAGTATTGGCAGGCTATTGCAGAGTATTGGCAGGGTATTGCAGAGTATTGGCAGGGTATTGAGCATTGCAGGGTATTGGCAGGGTATTGGGTATTGCAGGTTATTGGGTATTGCAGAGTATTGGCAGGGTATTGGGTATTGCAGAGTATTGGCAGGGAATTGAGGGGTTCATTTTCGGTGAGCAGCACCGATCGGTACAGAGAGGGAAGGGAGGTTTGTTTACAAGTGATCGCTCCATCATTTGACAGAGCGATCACGTGGTAAACGGCCGCGATGAGCGGGCGTTTACCATGATCCGCGATGGACCCGGCGGTCATGGATGCTCTCGAGTGCGCGCCCCAGGGGGTGTGCGAGAGCAGAATTCTGGGAGGATGTCATGACGGCCTCTCAGAGTTAAACAACCGCCCTGTAGCCGTCATTCGGCTATGGGCCGGTTGTTAAGTGGTTAACTGACAATTGCGCGGCAGTGCGATGTTGTACCCAAACAAAATTTATGTGCTTTTTTTCCCACAAATAGAGCTTTCTTTTGGTGGTATTTGATCGCCTCTGCGGTTTTTATTTTTTGCGCTATAAACAAAAAAACGAGCTGCAATTTTGAAAAAACACATTATTTTTTACTTTTTGCTATAATAAATATCCCCAAAAATATATAAAAAAAATCTATTTTTTTCCTCAGTTTAAGCCGATATGTATTCTTCTACATATTTTTGGTAAAACAAAAATCACAATAAGCGTATATTGATTGGTTTGCGCAAAAGTTATATTTTTCGCTCCATAACATGCACCTAGGTTTTAGAGGAGGAAAACAAGAAAAAAAAATATTCTGAAACCGAATGGTGTACCAAAATATTTACCAGTGCCTATGAAATGCAGCCTGACTTGTGCCCATTAAAAGCAGCCTGACTTGCAGCCTTACCTGTGGTCATTAAATGCAGTCTGTTCTGTGCCTGGATATCATCACAGTTGCCTGTCCACCTGTCAATCAGAAAACAGCAGCCCGAGCAGCAGTACTCCATTCAGCCACTGGGGCTGCTCTGTTTTCTGTCTTATTTGAGTGACAGGAGATCGCCCGGCGCACGCGGGAGATACCCGCCCTGTATTGTGACATTGCGGCGGCGATGACAGGCAGGGGGCTGTTCAGTATTCGCTCCATAAGACGCACAGGCATTTCTCCCCATTTTTTGGGGGGGGGGGGGTGCGTCTTATGTAAGGAAACATACGGTATAGCGTCTACAAAATAGGGGATAGATTTATAGCATTGTTATTATTATTTTTTACTAGTAATGGCGGCGATCTGCAACTTTTATCATGACTGTGACAATATGGCGGACACATTGGACAATTTTGACACATTTTTTGGAACCACTGGCATTAATACAGCGATCAGTGCGATTAAAAATGCATTAATTACTGTAAAAATTTCACTGTCAGTGAAGGATTTAACTGTGTTCCCTGGGAGGTGATTCTAACTAAAGGGGGAGGGACTAACTACAGGAAGTGACAGATCGTGGTTCCTAGCTAATAGGAACACACGATCTGTCACTCCTGTCAGAACAGGGAAGTGTGTGTTTACACACACTCATTCCTGTTCTGTGTCTCCTGGCCATGAGCATCGGCACCCCCGCTCTGCAGCAGGGGCGCGCGTGCCTGCTATCCGGACCCTGCAAGATGATGTACAGTACCGTGGTTTCACGCAGGGGAACCCACCTGCTGTAGTAAAACTGGTCCGGAAGCGGTTAAGCAATTTTAGTGTGAACATATCAATGCAGGTCGTTGGAATTTTCCTTAAAAAGTATGCCTCTTCTAATTTTAACACTTCTGCAGAGAAGGCTTTGCCCCACCAATTTAATGATTTATTAAAGCAATATGATGTTCAAAATGATAATATGAAGGATAAACTATCATCTAAGAATGGCAAGAAAGCGAGAATGGCGAATGTGATATGCATGCTATTGAGAAATCAGGAGATTGCTGAGCACAAAGATTCACTGGGATAGTGAAAGAACGCAATAAATAGAGCAGAAAGAAAGTTTCAGTAAAAATATATTAGCAATAGCTGCAAATGTGAATGTTTGTGATCAGATTGAACAATTGGTAACTGAGAAGTGTGTTTTGGAACAGATAATGGATGAATTGGAAGAAACGTGTAAAGTAAAAGAAAGATGTATTGCCTCTTTAAAACAGAAAGAGGTTGAGTCTGAGCATATTATAATACTGCTTAGGAAGGAGCTACATGAGGCCCAGGCAGCCATAACTGAGTTATCCTCCAAACATGCAAAGGTTGACCACTCTTAATGTTCAGCACAGATAGGGACTCTAGAACAACAGTTAGTGTCGGTTCACACTGAGGCAGCACGACTTGCAGCGCGACTGCCTCAGGCGACCTTGACACGACCGCTGCGGCGACTTGCAAAACGACTTCTCTATAGAAGTCAATGTAAGTCACCTCAAGTCGCCCCCAAAGTCGTACAGGAACCTTTTTCTATGTCGGAGTGACACAATTAGAACGGTTCCATTGTACAGAATGGGAATCGACGTGTCAGGCGGCTAAGTCGCCTGACAAGTAGTCCCAGTGTGAACCGACCCTTAGGGAAGCCTAATGCTCTTGTTGCTGCAAGTGATGTTGCTATGTTGGGAATCAATGTTGGTGAGTATTCAAACAAGTGTTATAACGCAAATGTGCCTGATCTTTTCAAGAACAGTAACACAGTGACAGTGAAGACTTCTGATGAGTCCATTGCTAGTGACTACATCTCAGACAGTGAAAGTGTAAAGTCTGTTGATTCCAATCATAGTAATGTTATGCAGCGATGTGAGTCTCCATTGCCATATGCTCAGAGACGGGCCTATGCAGAGAGACCAGCTCTCAAATGTTTTGCCTGTAAAACGTGGGGTCACATTGCCAGGTAATATTTAGTGTCTAATAATAATATGCAAAGAAAATCTCAGTACCTTAAAACTACACCGAGGCATTATGAAGTTTATTTTGCGAGACGGAGTAGCAATCTAAGGCATAGAGGCCATAGTAGTCAAACCCAAGTCCCTTTTAAAATCCAAATGCTGAGATTACAAACTGAAAATGGTCAGTTAAGGCAGAAAAGGCATCATTATGTAGAACAATCGAATAAACTCAAAATGGAGGTAACCTCATTTTCATGGAGGTATAGCACAGTGGGAAACAAATCTTTTGTTAAAAGCCCTTAATGAGTCGCACGGATGGTAAGAACTTTCTGGTTAATGTTTCTTTGCTATGAATAAGCTTTAAATGCAAGTCTCAGAGATTTGGCCTCAATTTTTGGAATAGTATGGAAGACCTTAATGTATTTTGTTCAAGAATAAGCCTCTGAATTTGGTGTTATGTTTCTTGTTTTTTTTTGTTTTGTTTTGTTTTGTCCAGGTTGAAAAAGTCCAAATTGTGAGGTCATAGCCAATGACCCCCCCCCCCCCCCCCCTTTTCACCTAAGTTATCAGCTGAATACAGTTTAAGACAGGAGTTGGTAGAAAGCCATACTAGCCGCTGGAGGTGATGTCGTTTTTTATTTTATTTTCATTCACGTGGAAAAAATTCCAAATGTTTAGGTTTCGTTTAGCTGAAAGGGGCATTAAGTTAACAGCATGGATTTTTTTTTTTTTTGGGTTTAAGATAAGAATTTCTGAAAAGCAGCATTCAGTTTATTTTTTTCCCCTTGTAATGGGGATCCATTTAATCATGGTTTGTTTTAATAGTTTGTTCAGACTTGTAGAAGCCAAGAAAACAAGGTTCCTGAATTCCAAGGGAGGTTACAGTGCCTTGCAAAAGTATTCACCCCCCTTGGCTTTTTACCTATTTTGTTACATTACAGTCCTTTAGTTCAATGTTTTTTTAATCTGAATTATATGTGATGGATCAGACCACAATAGTCTAAGTTGGTGAAGTAAAATTTGAAAAATAACTTAAAAATAAGTTATACATACAACTATTTTACAGAAATAAATAATGGATAATTGGCATGTGCGTATGTTCACCCCCTTTGTTATGAAGCCCATATAAAGCTCTGGTGCAACCAATTACCTTCAGAAGTCACATAATTAGTGAAATGATGTCCACCTGTGTGCAATCTAAGTGTTAAATGATCTGTCATTACATATACACACGTTTTTGAAAGGCCCAAGAGGCACCACTAACCAAACACTGCCATGAAGACCAAGGAACTATCCAAAAAAGTAAGGGACAATGTTGTTAAGTACAAATCAGGGTTAGATTATAAAAAAAAGCCAAATCTTTGATGATCCCTAAGAGCACCATCAAATCTACCATAACCAAATGGAAAGAACATGGCACAACAGCAAACCTGCCAAGAGACGGTGCACACCAAAACTCACGGACCGGGCAAGGGGGGCATTAATCAGAGAGGCAGCAAAGAGACCTAAGGTAACCCTGGAGGAGCTGCAGAGTTCCACAGCAGAGACTGGAGTATCTGTACAGAGGACGACAATAAGCCGCATACTCTCCATAGAGTTGGACTTTATGGCAGAGTGGCCAGAAGAAAGCCATTACTTTCAGCAAAAAACGAAATGGCACGTTTTGTGTTCGCAAAAAGGCATGTGAGAGACTCCCAAAATGTATGGAGAAAGGTGCTCTGGTCTGATGAGACTAAAATTTAACTTTCTTTTTTGTTCACTGACTGACACAGCCCCATTAATCTTGACCAAAGGGTTGTTACGCCACCTTCAGGAGAGGACTAGGCAGAACATGTTATACATGTGAAAAAACGGAACTTTACAGTTCCGCCCAGGGGGCGGTCCCTCCAGTAACATCCCTTCAGCCTGCTTCCTGCAGCTCAGTTTTTTTCTGCCTAATGAAGGAGATGGACCTAGGAACCTTGCTGGACCATCGGTCCTGGGATTTTTCTGCTGAAGTTTGCCTTTTGCGCAATATTTTTAGATCCTGCGATTTACTATCAACAGCAGGCTGGATGACAGGCTGCATAACCTTATCCTTGTAGTCTCCCCAGCCTGGTCATCGAGTGTGTGCAGGCCCTAGCTACACACCGGACTACCGATGTCTTTGTCGCAGTGTGCCATGGCCAGCAGCCACCCTGTACTGATCGGAGAGTGGGTCTGTGATGGGATGTCCCCAGCTTGTCCGGATGGTAAGTACAGCTCTCCCTGCCTCGGCGGGATTGAGCAGCTGGGCATTCACTGGGAGGTTGATTTGGGGGTCCCTCTCCTCCCTCTCTTCTCGCCCTGTCCCTATCTTCCCTAACCCCCCCCCCCCCGTGGGGGATGCTACATGATGATTTGCTGAGCGGTGTGTGTACCTGTAGCCAGGCGTCCCCTGGGGGGCTGAGCTGGGTGGCCGTGTCCCTGGGTGTCTGTGGTCTTCCCGCTGGGTGTCTGGAGGTCTGCATGTGCTGGTCGCCATAGTGCTGTTCTGCCGCCATTTTCACTGTCCTTTCACTGTGTACAGTTGCTTGTCAGCCATTTTTGGTGTGCCTCAGCAACGGATGCCAGCCTGAGGGCGTCCGATCAGGATCCAGTCAGACAATGCCACGGCGGTGGCATATGTCAACCATCAAGGAGGAACAAGAAGCTGGGCTGCAGCACGGGAGGTCGCTCACATCCTTTAGTGGGTAGAGCGACATGTACCGGCCTTGTCGGCCATTTACATCCCAGGAGTGGAAAACTGGCAGGGGAACTACCTAAGTTGACAGATGCTGGACCCAGGAGAATGGGCATTGCATCCGGAGGTATTCCGGCTACTGTGCTGGTGATGGGGTACACCAGACGTGGATCTCCTGGCTTCCCATCTCAATCGTAAGGTGCAGAGATTTGTATTCAGGACAAGAGATCCTTGGGCAGATGCGTCAGACGCGCTGGTGGCTCAGTGGGGTCAGTATTGACTGATCTATGCTTTTCCTCCGCTAAAGCTACTACAACATCTCCATGTGTGAGGAGATAGGGTGGCGTCCACGCACCTATTACGTTTCCAGGATCCTGCTGTTTTTACAGTGAGGAGTAGACCAGAAATTGACTTTAAGCACCATTAAGGGACAAATATCAGCCATGACTGTTTTTTTCCAACAACCTCTAGCATTTCATTCTCACTTTTATTCAAGGGGTCCAGCATGTAGTTCCTCCGGTGCGTCCACCATTACCCCAGTGGGATCTGAACCTGGTGCTATCAGAGCTTCAGAAACCGCTGATTGAGAACATCAGGAAAATTCCCTTGACTCTTTCTCAGAAAGTGGTTTTCCTAGAGGTCATTACTTCGTCCAGAAGGGTTTCGGAACTGGTGGCCTTGTCTTGCAAGTCGCCCTGTCTGGTTATCCATAAGGATAAGGTGGTGTTGCTTCCGCAACCTTCTTTTCTGCTGAAGGTGGTTTTGGCGTTTCACGTCAATGAAGACATTGTGTTACCATCTTTGTGTCCTAAACCGACACATCCTAAAGAGGTGGCCCTTTATTCCCTGGACAGGGTCAGGGCTCTAAGGGTGTATTTGTCTGCCACGGCTCCCTTTCGGAAGTCAGACTCTCTGTTCATTTCGGTAGCTGGTCCAAAGAAAGGTATGGCGGTCACGTCGGCCACCATTTCTAGGTGGATCAGACAGATTGTGGTACAGGCCTACGCCTTGGAGGGGCAGGTGCACCTCTTTCCTGTCACAGCCCATTCCATTAGGGCAATTGGAACCTCTTGGGCTTTCTGACATCAAGCGTCAGTCACTCAGGTGTGTAAGGCAACGACTTGGTCGTCTGTGCACACTTTTACCAAATTCTACAAAGTGGATGTAAGCGCATCGTCTAATGCCTGCCTTGGCCACAAAGTTTTGCAAGCGGTCGTGTAATGTTGCAATTCTGCACTCCTTTTTTTCTTTTTTTTTTTCTGTTCAAACTTTTTATTATTAGAAAAGATCACAGTATACAACAGAAGATAATCATAAACAAGACTAAAGATTACATCTCACGAAACAATTAGCGTATATCATGTGCGATAATAACAGGAGAACGTTTTAAGTTTAAGAATTACTCATTATTATGGAGCAGAGTAAGGTAGTGACAAAATGGAATAATCTCAAGTCAATAACAATATAAAGTATAGATTAATCATCAGCGTGTCGGGAGAATATAAACCGTAAGCAAGATTTAGGCTGTAAGCTTTATTCTTATTATAGATGTTGTATATATAACATTTTTGTCAGAATGAAGAGAAAAGCAAAGAGGATAGGGGAAAACAGTAAGCAGGAAATGTGAGGAAAAGAGTGTAGATGAAGAGAGGTAGCAAAGAAGAGGAACAGAAACAGAAAGGTGTCGGCGGAATCACGCGGACCCCTGGAGAACATCTTGCCACCCAATGGTACTATGAGGAGAATCAAGGTATAAGCAAATTTGTGTTGAAGTCTGCAGGAAGGACGTTTTCTGCCCAGGGTGTCCAGGTTTTATGATGCTGGGGGATTCGATCTAAGATCGTTGCATCTATTTTGCTATGAATCATAGCTTGAGTTACCCTATTTTTTGTTTCTGCTATATGGAGTTTCTGGGTTTTCCATGCTCTGGCTATTGTCTGTTTTGCAGCCGTAAATAATTGGAGATTTGGGCTCTAGTGTAATCTCCTTGTATATAATTTAGGAGAGCCATGGAGGGGTCAGGGATTAGGTTATCTTGGATAAAGGTGGAAGCTATTTGGAATACTGTTGTCCAGAACTGTTGCACAGTCGGGCATGACCACCAGATGTGGACATGGGTACCTCTATCTCCACAGCCTCGGAAACATACAGATGGATAAGAAGGTAAGAATTTTGAGATCCTTGCGGGGACAAGGTACCACTGCATGAGAACCTTATAGTTAGCCTCCAGTGCTACCACGTTTTGAGTAGAAGATTTTGTATTGACCCAGATATTGGACCAGTCATCTACACCCAGTGCTAATTATAGGTCTTTAGACCACTGTGCAGCATAGAGGGGTAGGTCTGCTGGTGGGGATGTGAGGTGATTGTAGATACGTGATATGATACCTGGGGCATTCTGTTTTTTAAAGAAAATACGGTTGCTTTTGAGTATAATGCACTGTTGCATTGTTGACCGCAAGTTCTGATGCGGCTAGATAAGGTGGTGACTACCCTGTTAGGGAGCACTTCTGGTTGTGGGGGAAGTTTTTTTATGCTGTTCCCGCCCATCGTTATGACACTGGTCAAAATTAATGGACCTGTGTCAGTCAATGAACAAAAGAGAAAATTGGATTTTTGTACTCACCGTAAAATCCTTTTCTCTGAAGTTCACTGACTGACACAGCACCCTCCCCTCCTATTGGTTTACGTTATACTGCTTGATGTACTGAGCTGCAGGAAGCAGGCCGAGGGGATGTTACTGGAGGGACCGCCCCCTGGGCAGAACTGTAAAGTTCTGTTTTTTCACATGTATAACAAGTTCTGTCTAGTCCTCTCCTGAAGGTGGCGTAACAACCCTGTGGTCAAGATTAATGGAGCTGTTTCAGTCAGTGAACTTCAGAGAAAAGGATTTAACGGTGAGTACAAAGATGGATGGTGCTAAATACAGGGATATTCTTGAGCAAAACCTGTACCACTCTGTGTGTGATTTGAGGCTAGGACAGAGCTTTGCCTTCCAGCAGGACAATGACCCCAAACACACTGCTAAAGCAACACTTGAATGGTTTAAGGGGAAACATGTAAATGTGTTAGAATGGCCTAGTCAAAGCCCAGACCTCAATCCAATAGAGAATCGGGGGTCAGACTTAAAGATTGCTGTTCACAAGCACAAACCATCCAACTTGAAGGATCTGGAGCAGTTTTGCACGGAGGAATGGGCAAAAATTCCAGTGGTAAGATGTGGCAAGCTCGTAGAGACTTATCCAAAGCGACTTGAAGCTGTGATAGCCGCAAAAGGCGGCTCTACAAAGTATTGACTTTAGGGTGTTGAATAGTTATGCACATTGACCTTTTCTGTTAATTTGTCCTATTTGTTTGCTTCACAATAATAAAAAAAAATCTTCAAAGTTGTGGGCATGTTCTGTAAATTAAATGATGCAAATCCTCAAACAATCCATGTTAATTCCAGGTTGTGAGGCAACAAAACACGAAAAATGCCAAGGGGGTGAATACTTTTGCAAGGCACTGTATATAAGCAAACATAGCAAGCAAGATAAGAATTTGATTCTGCTCTTGTTTTTTATTTCTAGAGTCCTGGTGGAGCAAGAGATTGGAGAGGTCTCTGGAACATGGATGGAAGATGTTTATCTGGTTGGTAATTTGTCTGTGCCATACCAAGATTTTTCACTCTGTGTTCTGGGTGGGGAGAACATTGCTGGGAAGGAAACACCTGTGTATTATTTGGGACATATACGAGTTTGTTTCTTTGTCTTGAAGGACACCAATGTAATTTAGTCATGGAACGAAGATGTTCTGTGAACCTAATAATAGCTAGAGGTGCATGGTGTACTTTGGGTAATGTCTCTGAAATCCAGCCACAGGCGTGGAATTATGTGGTATTGCATTTTGCCAATCTGTCTGTGAGAGCCCTGAATCTCTGGGTATGGGAAGGAAGACACGGGAATGGATGGCAGATTGGGATAGAGATGAGAACCTTATGAGGAAACTGCAGCAAAGAGAGCTAACACTTCTATAGTCATCTACCATGATCAGAATAAAATAAAGGAGGTAGTGTATTAAAGTGGTTGTAAACCTTAATCTAGGCTTACCTGTAGGTCCAAGAAATATCTCCTAAACCTACACGTTTAGGAGATATTTGCCAAAACACAGGCACCACTGTCCACGGCGCACTGAGCGCGCCGCCGCTGTCAACGGCGATATGCCGCGAGTGACGGCTCTCGTGCGCATGCGTGGGAGTGACATAATCGCGGCTTTGTCGAATGACAGCGCCGGAGCAGCGAGACCCACCAAGAAGATGGAGGCTCCATACACAAGGCGACAGCGGTGACTTCGCTGGCTCCTGTGTCAGGTAAGTGACACATAATGGACTACTATGCGATGTATAGTGGTCCATTATGCTTTGCCTTCCCAGGGAATCAAAGAGGAAGTAAACCCATCAGGGTTTACCTCCTCTTTAACTAGTGAATGATGCTAAAGTGTATTGGTGGGAGATAATCCAGTAAGGCCAACGGTATTTTGAATTATTTGATACATCCCATAGTATTACTCATTATTGCTGCAGTTTCACCATTGGTTCAATTTGGCATGTGTTGTTGGACCTGACATTTATATAGGAAGGTCTCGCATTTATCTAAGTTGAGGGACGAATTGACAGTAAGGTCTCTTCGTACAAGTTAGAGCCTTTGCTGCTGATTAAGAGTCCTGTAGTACCACTGACATGCCAAAATTGCGGTAGAAAGGACCATATTGAGCAAACTTGCCTAATCTCGAGCCGTATACACAATGAAGGTGATTGGGAGAGGGGTGCTTAATTTGGTGGGTTGCATATATATGTATATGTAGCGAGTTTCTGCAGCTATGAGTTTTTTTTTCCCCCTCCTCCCTTTTCTCTTCACTGACTGCATGTATACAGGCTTTCCAGCTTGAAAGAGGGAGAGAGCTGCCTGTCAGTTCCTGAATTGGCTTTTCACCCCCCTTTCCTCTCACACACAAGCTATTCTGTTTCTCCCCTGTGTTCCTATTGTCAAGAGGAAGAAAGCCAATTAAAGAAGCAGTTACGGAAACCAATCAATGGGCCTTTAACAAAGAGCAGCTAAAAAGGAGTATGGTATATGAAGTCCCAGCTCAAAGCTGCTCACTGACTTTTAAAGGGACAGAACTGCAAATCCCAGTCTGCACAGCAGAAAGAGAGGAGAATGATGGGTGAGACTATAAAATAACCAGTAGACCAGGCCCAAGGACTCTTGTTTCGTAGATCCCATCATGAGAGCACCCTTCTGTTGCTGTGTGGGGGGATTGCGGTTTACCAAGGGGCACACAGCCTGCAGCTTCAGCCCAGAGGGTCAGAACGCCACCTGCTTCCAGAAGGAAACTGCAGCAACGCTGAACATCATGGAATCGGCCGGTTCACCGGGTCAGTAGACTGAAAGCCATGCCGACACATCTACAGCCAGGAGAATCGTTTTACCACTCTTTGGAGGACTGCTTCCATAAACACCACACTTGAAAACTGTGCCACAGACATCTGTTAACCGGATCACATAGAGGAGTTCTATATCACAGCACCAGCTATTTTACATTGCTCGTCATCGCTCTATTACATTGAGGGACCCTTGTCCATAGAGCTCCAATTTGCCGACGTGAAGAAAATATAGCAAGGCCTTGCTTATAGAACACTATTGTTACTCTTAAAGGGCACACGCTACTGATAGTATGGTGTATTATTCCCAATAGACCTTGAGGTATTATAGGCTGGCCTGGGGTTTCCCTTTAGTAATATTAATACCTACAAAAATCATTAGCTTGCTTAAAGATTTGTTTATTATTAACACTGTACTCACCCTTGTTAGTTTAGTTGTTCCTAATTGCCAGTTATTGCTGTAATAAAAATTGTTTCAACCAAGTCTTGGCTACTTATACAGGACTTGGCTGACTAATATCACTATAAAACCTCTTCTCTTGTCCAAGTAAACTTGAGAGAGCTGAACTGTATATTTGTGTTATTACATTAACCACCTCAATACAGTGCACTTACACACCCTTCCTGACCAGACCAATTTTCAGCTTTTAGCGCTCTCACAGTTTGAATGACAATTACTCAATCATGCAACACTGTACCCATATGAAACCTGCATCCTTTTTTCCACACAAATAGAGCTTTCTTTTAGTGGTATTTAATTACTAGTGGGTTTTTTATTTTTTGTGCTATAAATAAAAAAAACTTACATTTTGTGAAAAAAATGCTGTTTTCTTTGTTTCTGTCATAAAATTTTGCTAATTAGTCATTTTTCTTCATAAATTTTGGCCAAAATTTATACTGCTACATATCTTTGGTAAAAATAACCCACATTAGTGTATATTATTTGGTCTTTGTGAAAGTTATAGAGTCTACAAACTATGGTGCCAATCACTGAAAATTGATCACTTCTGATCAGGCCTTCAGTACATCAGGTGTATCTCATTTCTTGAGACACTAACAAGTGAGGAAAGTACAAATACCCCCCAAATTACTTTTTAGAAAGTAGACATTCCAAGGTATTAATTAAGTAGCATGGTGAGTTTTTTAAAGTTATTTTTTCCCACAATTCTTTGCAAAATGAAGATTTTTTTTATTATTTTTTTTTTTTACAAAATTGTCATATTATCAGGTTATTTCTCACACACAGCATATGCATACAACAAATTACACCCCAAAATACATTCTGCTACTCTTCCTGAGTATGGCGATACCACATGTGTGAGACTTTTACACAGCATGGCCACATACAGAGCACTAACATTGAAGTGGCACCTTCAGGCATTCTACAAGCAAAAATGACACATCTCATTTCACAGCCACTTTTGAAGGCCCTGGAGTACCAGGACAATGGAATTGCCCATTTACTTGAGTACTCTGATGGCCTGGTGACAGGTACTCGGGTACACTGATGGCCTGAAGACAGGTTCTTTGATGGCCTGGTGAAAGGTACTTGAGTACTCTGATGGCCTGGTGACAGGTACTGGGGTACTCTGATGGCCTGGTGACAGGTACTGGGGTACTCTGATGGCCTGGTGACAGGTACTTGAGTACTCTGATGGCCTGGTGACAGGTACTCTGGTACTCTGATGGCCTGGTGACAGGTACTCTGGTACTCTGATGGCCTGGTGACAGGTACTTGGGTACTCTGATGGCCTGGTGACAGGTACTGGGGTACTCTGATGGCCTGGTGACAGGTACTGGGGTACTCTGATGGCCTGGTGACAGCTTCTCTGATGGCCTGGTGACTAGTATTTGGGTACTCTGAAGGGCGGTGATAGGTACTCAGGTACTCGGATGGACTGTGACAGGTACTCGGGTACTCGGATGGACTGTGACAGGTACTCGGGTACTCTGATGGACTGTGACAGGTACTCGGGTACTCTGATGGGCTGTGAACAGGTACTCGGGTACTCTGATGAGCTGTGACAGGTACTCGGGTACTCTGATGGACTGTGACAGGTACTCGGGTACTCGGACTGTGACGGGTATTCGGGTACTCGGATGGACTGTGACAGGTACTCGGGTACTCGGATGGACTGTGACAGGTACTCGGGTACTCTGATGGGCTGTGAACAGGTACTCGGGTACTCTGATGGGCTGTGAACAGGTACTCGGGTACTCGGACTGTGACAGGTACTCGGGTACTCGGACTGTGACGGGTACTCGGATGGACTGTGACAGGTAATCGGGTACTCGGATTGACTGTGACAGGTACTCGGGTACTCTGATGGGCTGTGACAAGTACTCGGGTACTCTGATGGTCTGTGACAGGTACTCGGGTACTCTGATGGGCTATGACAGGTACTCGGGTACTCGGATGGACTGTGACAGGTACTCGGGTACTCTGATTGACTGTGAACAGGTACCTGGGTACTCTGATGAGCTGTGACAGGTACTCAGGTACTCTGATGGGCTGTGACAGGTACTCGGGTACTCTGATGGGCTGTGACAGGTACTCGGGTACTTTGATGGGCTGTGACAGGTCCTCGGGTACTCGGATGGGCTGTGACAGGTACTCGGGTACTCGGATGGACTGTGATGGGTACTTGGGTACTCGGATGGACTGTGACAGGTATTCGGGTACTTGGATGGACTGTGACAGGTACTCTGGTACTCGGATGGACTGTGACAGGTACTCGGGTACTCAGATGGACTGTGACAGGTACTCGGGTACTCTGATGGGCTGTGACAGGTACTCGGGTACTCTGATGAGCTGTGACAGGTACTCGGGTACTCTGATGGGCTATGACAGGTACTCGGGTACTCGGATGGGCTGTGACAGGTACTCGGATGGACTGTGACAGGTACTCGGGTACTCAGATGGACTGTGACAGGTACTCGGGTACTCGGATGGACTGTGACAGGTACTCGGATGGACTGTGACAGGTACTCGGGTACTCGGATGGACTGTGACAGGTACTCGGGTACTCTGATGGGCTGTGACAGGTACTGGGGTACTTTGATGGGCTGTGACAGGTACTCAGGTACTCAGATGGACTGTGACGGGTACTCTGATGGACTGTGACAGGTACTTGGGTACTCTGATGGACTGTGACAGGTACTCGGGTACTCTGATTGGACTGTGACAGATACTTGGTTACTCTGATGGACTGTGAGTGACAGGTACTATGATGGGTGGTGACAGGCCCTTTTTATTGGGGGGGCAATCAGTGTGTGTTGGTGTACACTGTAAGCGCTAACAAGATGTTACCGCAATCTTCTCCTCACACACGATCAATGTGTGAGGAAGAGAACCCGGAAACATCTCGTTACCGCGGTTTGTTTACATTTAGTGATCGGCTGTGAAAGGATCACAGCTGATCACGTGGGTAAACAGCCAGCCAATGGCTGTTTACCGGTGACGAGCAGTGTTCCCGGGAACACGCCGCCACCGACGTGCACGCGCAGCGTGCTCGCGATTATGCGCCTGCGCCGTGCACAGTGGGGGTGTGACCATCTGTGATCGCCCGTGACTTCATCGCGGCCGATCACGTGGTAAACAGCCATGCCCAATGGCTGTTCACCCCCCTCAGTGGCGAGCGGTGTCTCTGTGACACGCCGCCACCGAAGGAACAGGGATGCATGTGCACGATCGCGCGCATTCCCTGTTTAAATGGGAGGACGTCATATGACGCCATCCCGTCACAATAGGTGCACCGCCTGGCCGCCATTTGAAGGCCGGCGGTCAGCATCTAGTTAATCACATTGCTAGGTTAGTGAGGTTTTGTCTAGGAATTTGTCTAATGAACCCATTAATGATATGTCTCATTCTTTTAAAAAACGGGGGCATATATTTGAAAAAAATATAAAAATGTAGTGGGACATTACGTCCTTTGAGCAATACCTATCAGCCAAACTCATTCCTAGACGTCTAAGGTGGGATCTCCCTCCTAATGACAGTCTTTTAGATGAGGAGTCTATGGTTGAATGGAGTGATTTTTTTTCTCAAAAATGGTTTCGAGTTATTAGAATTACTTCTGACACATAAACAAAGGAAAACTGTTGCTCTTGACTGAGTGAAGAGTTCCTTAATTTATCAGGTGAGTTTAAGAGTAAACTTATTAAATGTGATCTGGAAATCCAAAATAAGAAAAAGAAAAAATTTGTGAAGACTTTGGGGGAGGGAATATATTCAAATGGCAAAATATCCCTAATCCCACTGAAAATGTTATCATTAAAGCCCCTTCGAATAGAATTGGGAACAATACAGTGGTGGAATCACTTAGAAGAGGTCCAGTACATATATATTCTTCTCCTCAACATGCAGGGCATTTCCCTCCTTAGAGAGATAATCCCTTTTCGAGGGAATAGCAAAAGGGAAAAAAAAGGGGGAAGAGGTAGAAGGGGAAACCATCCACCACGTTCCTCTGGAGAATTATCCCTCTTCTCCTCAATTTTAAAATTCATATCCTGATTGGAGGGTGAGCGGTCAATATGGGGAGAATGGGGGTCACTCTAATGGAGGGAGACCTTCTTTTCCCCATGAAAGGCTGATCCCCACCCGCAATAGGTTTGCCCCTTTATCTGGTCAGATATCTTACGAGGGAGGTGATTTTTTAGGGCAACACGGGGGGCCAAGGGCAAGGCCCCCCAGAATACAAACCCAATGTAGGAGAATGGTGGAGACCACCTCCACCACATACACCATCCAATCTGGGCCCATTAAGAAAACGAAAATAAAGGAAACCGAGAGGGTAGGCAACTACAAAAGGCCCAAACCCCAATAGGTACTGGAATATACAATTTAAGTGGTGTATCGTTGAATACAGATGAAATTAGTGTGTTGGATAGGGGCCTTAAGTTTGTACCTACCAAAAATTTAAATAAATTTCAAACATATGTGAGCTTGCAGAAATATGTCAGAACCCTCAATATGAAAAAATATTTTTTGCCAACCCATGTAAAAGTTTGATATCCACTTGGGGTGAACATTCAACTTTACGGAATAAATCGATCTTCAATCCTCTCAATGTGGAAAACAAATACATGAAGGTGTTCAAGAATATGGTCTCAAAAGATTTAGAGGATTTGAAATTTAAGAAAGTTGTGGATCCCCAATACATTAAAGTAGTTGTAAACCCTTACAACACACTTTGACCTACAGGTAAGCCTAGATTAAGGCTTACCTGTAGGTCCAAGAAATATCTCCTAAACCTACACGGTTTAGGAGATATTTGCCGAAAGACGGGCACCACTGTCTACGGCGCATGCGCCGTAGACAGCGGCGCGCAGGCACACTGAGCGCGGCACCCGTCAACAGTGATATGCCGCGCGTGGTGGCTCCCGTGCGCATGCGCGGGAGTGACGTCATCGCAGCTTCGCCGAATGACAGCGGCGGAGCGGCGAGACCCACTGAGAAGATGGATGCGCCGGACTACAGGGGACAGCGGTGACTTCGCTGGCTCCTGTGTCAGGTAAGTGACACATAATGGGCTACTATGCGATGCATAGTAGTCCATTATGCTTTACCTTTGCAGGGAATGAAAGAGGAAGTAAACCCATCAGGGTTTACTTCCTCTTTAAGCGGGGTATGGAATCTCTTGAGAAACAGAAAGAGATTGTCATACGGCCTGCTGACAAAGGGGGTGGTTTGGTTGTTTTAAGTAAGGAGTATTATCAAAAGGAAATTATTTGTCTACTAAGTGACGGTGAGATGTATAGAATCTTAAAGCTCCTATGTTAGTCTTTAAGGATGAGCTTCATTCCATCATTGAAAATGGAAAAGATTTAATCCAAAAAGGAAGCAGCAAATTTGGATCCTTTATTTTGTAGGACTCCCATGATATATTTTCTCCCGAAAATTCATAAAGATAGTGCCAATCCCCCGGGGAGGCCTATTGTTAACGGGATTGATTCCATCTCTGCCAGATTAGGACAGTATATTGATTACTTTCTCCAACCGTTGGTGGTGAAAACCTGCTAATCCTGCTTTTTTAAAAGACACCAAACGCATCATACAGGTTTTGGAGACACTTGAATGTTCGTCATCCAGTATTTTGGTAACAGCGGACGTGAGTTCGCTGTATACCATTATAGGACATAATGATGCCATGACTTCTAATGAATAGGCTGTTTCTTCATCAACCCTGCCAGGTAGACACCAGGAATTTTTATTAACCTGTCTTGATTTTTGTCTTAGTAAAAATTATTTTTGGTATAACAGGGAATTTTATTTGCAGACCAAAGGGGTTGCGATAGGAGCCTGTTTTGCTCACAGTGTGGCCAATTTATTTATGGCCCACTGGGAGGAAGAGGCTATTTTTAAACACTGCCCCCCCCCCCCCCCCCCCGAATTGGTCTGCTATCACAGATTTATTGATGAGCTCATCATGATCTGGAATGGGGAGAGATCTGCCTTTGAGACTTTTATCCAATCGTTGAATTCTAATGATAAAAATATTTCTCTCACGTTCAATATTGATCATGATATTATTATCTTTTTGGATCTGGAGATCAATAGAGATTTAAATCATTTCAGGCTGTGCAACGATTTTAAACCCACTGATCGTAATGCTTATATTCCCCTGGGGAGCTGCCACCATTGTTCATGGTTGTGCAATATCCCAGGGGACAATATCCCTAGGGATGACAATTTTCTCACACAGTCAAAAATGTTGGTCTCTAGATTTGAACAGAAAGGATATGATAGGTCCATTTTAGACGCAGAAGTAGAAAAAGTAAAAATGGACATAAAATCTCTCATCTCTAGTCATACCACAGAGGCTAAGAATGATGAACACAACTTTATATATTGGACTACAATGTTCAACACAAAAAATGTGAAAAAATTGTGTTGAAGAATGCAGGATAAAAGTTTGGGATCAGCGCTCCCTGCCCGTCCACAATTTATTTACAAAAAAGCCCCGTGCCTTAGGGATCGTTTGGCCCCCAGTGTTTTAAACCCTCCTATGCCCTCTGAGAACAGTTTGTTCTCTTTTTTTAGGGGGGGGGGGGGTTTATGCTTGTGGACGATGTATACCCTGTAGGCACTCCAGAGTGAATATTAAAAACGGAAATAGTTTTTAGCCTCTGCAACTTACAAAGAATACAATATTGAACAACTGATTACATGTGACACCATTGGAGTGGTTTACATGTTAGAGTGTGAATGTGGGTTGCAATATATAGGAAGAACCTCTAGACCCCTACATGTTTGTTTAGCCGAACATATAAACAACATTAAAAAAGGTTTGAAAACCCATAATGTGTCCAACCATTTTAACCACTTGACCACTGGGCACTTAAACACCCTTAATAACCAGACCAATTTTCAGCTTTCGGTGCTCTCGCATTTTGAATGACAATTACTCAGTCATGCAACACTGGACCTATATGAAATTTTTGTCCTTTTTTTCACACAAATAGAGCTTTCTTTTGGTGGTATTTAATCACCGCTGGGTTTTTTATTTTTTGTGCTATAAAGGAAAAAATACCGAAAATTCTGTAAAAAAATGAATTTTTCTTTGTTTCTGTTAGAAAATTTAGCAGATTAGTAATTTTTTCTTCATAAATTTTGGCCAAAATTTATACTACTACATATCTTTGGTAAAAATAAGTACAAATTGGTGGATATTATTTGGTCTTTGTGAAAGTTATAGAGTCCACAAGCTATGGTGCCAATATCTGAAAATTGATCACACCTGAAGTACTGACGGCCTATTTCAATTCTTGAGACCCTAACATGCCAGAAAAGTACAAATACCCCCCAAATTACCCCTTTTTGGAAAGAAGACATTCCAAGGTATTTAGTAAGAGGCATGATGAGTTTTTTGAAGTTGTCATTTTTTCCCACAATTCTTTGCAAAATCAAGATTTTTTTTTACTTTTTTTTTTTTTTCACAAAATTGTCATATTATCAGATTATTTCTCACACACAGCATATGCATACCACAAATTACACCCCAAAACACATTCTGCTATTACTCCCGAGTATGGCGATACCACATGTGTGAGACTTTTACACAGTGTGGCCACATACAGAGGCCCAACATGCAGGGAGCGCCATCAGGTGTTCTGGAGCATCCAGGACAATTCTGACATTTCTCTCCTACATGTAAAAATCATCATTTATTTGCTAGAAAATTACATAGAACTCCAAAACATTATATATGTTTTTTTAGCAAACACCCTGGAGAATACAATGGTGGTCTTTGCAACTTTTTATCTCGCACGGTATTTGCGCAGTAATTTTTCGAATGCTTTTTTTTGGAAAAAAAAACAGTTTTGGGCTTAAAAAAAAAAAAAAAACAGTAAAGTTAGCCCAATTTTTCCATAATGTGAAAGATGAAGTTACGCTGAGTAAATAGATACCTAATATGTCACTCTTCAAAATTACACACGCTCGTGGAATGGCGCCAAACGTCGCTACTTAAAATCCCCATAGGCGACAATTAATTTTTTTTTTACTGGTTATATGTTTTGAGTTACAGAGGAGGTCTAGGGCTAGAATTATTGCTCTCGCTCTAACGTTTGCAGCGATACCTCACATGTGTGGTTTGAACACCGTTTTCATATGTGGGCGGGACTTACGTATGCGTTCGCTTCTGCATGCGAGCACATGGGGACAGGGGCGCTTTAAAAAAAACATTTTTTTTTATTGTTCATTTTACTTTATTTATTTTAGTTTGACATTTTTTTCCCCAAAAATAATTTTTTTGATCACTTTTATTCCTATTACAAGGAATGTAAACATCCCTTGTAATAGGAATATGGCATGACAGGTCCTCTTTACAGTGAGATGTGGGGTCAATAAGACCCCGCATCTCACCTCTAAGCTGGGAAGCCTGAAAAAAAAAAAAAAAAAAAAAAAAAAGATTGTCTTTGATCGTATTAGCGATTCGATAGAAGCACCGGAGGGCGGCGGGAGGGGGGGGATGTCTATGGCTGGGTATTGCAGGGTATCACCGACTATGGCTGGGTATCTCAGAGTATGGCGTTGCAGAGTATTGCATTGCAGGGTATTGGCGGGTGTTGCAGAGCATTGCAGAGTGTTGCAGAGTATTAGCGGGTGTTGCAGAGCATTGCAGAGTGTTGCAGGGTATTGGCGGGTGTTGCAGGGTATTGCAGAGTGTTGCAGGGTATTGCAGAGTGTTGCAGGGTATTGCAAAGCGTTGCAGAGTGTTGCAGAGTATTGCAGAGTGTTGCAGGGTGTTGCGGAGTGTTGCAAGGTGTTGCGGAGTGTTGCAGGGCGTTGCGGAGTGTTGCAGGGCGTTGCGGAGTGCTGCAGGGCGTTGCGGAGTGCTGCAGGGCGTTGCGGAGTGCTGCAGGGCGTTGCGGAGTGTTGCAGGGCATTGCGGAGTGTTGCAGGGTATTGCAGAGCGTTGCAGGGTATTGCAAGGTATTGCAGAGTGTTGCAGAGTATTGCAGAGTGTTGCAGGGTATTGCAGAGTGTTGCAGGGTATTGCAGAGTGTTGCAGGGTATTGCGGAGTGTTGCAAGGTGTTGCGGAGTGTTGCATGGTATTGCGGAGTGTTGCAAGGTGTTTCGGAGTGTTGCAGAGTGTTGCAGGGTATTGCGGAGTGTTGCAAGGTGTTGCGGAGTGTTGCAAGGTGTTGCGGAGCGTTGCAGGGTATTGCGGAGCGTTGCAGGGCATTGCGGAGCGTTGCAGGGCATTGCGGAGCGTTGCAGGGCATTGCGGAGTGTTGCAGGGCAATGCAGAGTGTTGCAGGGCAATGCAGGGTAATGCAGAGTGCTGCAGGGTAATGCAGAGTGCTGCAGGGTAATGCAGAGTGTTGCAGGGTAATGCAGAGTAATGGGGGTATTGCAGAGTAATGGGGGTATTGCAGAGTAATGCAGAGTAATGGGGGTATTGCAGAGTAATGGGGGTATTGCAGAGTAATGCAGAGTAATGGCAGGCTATTGCAGAGTGTTGGCAGGGAATTGAGGGGTTAAATTTCGGTGCGCAGCGATGTGGGCACTGCAGATGCAGCCCACATCGCTGCTGACACCGATCTCTTCCCCCTCCGCTGTACCGATCGGTACAGAGAGGGGGAGGGAGGAACCGGCGTCATAACATGACGCCGGTTTGTTTACAAGTGATCACTCCGTCATTTGTGGTAAACGGTCGCGCTGAGCGGCCGTTTACCGTGATTCGTGATGCGCCGGGTCCTGTGGACCCGGCGGTCACGGATGCTCTCGAGTGCGCGCCCCAGGGGGCGCGCGAGAGCAGAATTCTGGGAGGCCGTTAATTAACGGCCTCTCAGAGTTAAACAACCGCCCTGAAGCCGTTAATCGGCAATGGGCGGTTGTTAAGTGGTTAAACAGTTTCATAAACAAAACCCTAAGGGTCTGGCATTTTGGGGGATAGAAAGGGTGACTAAACACTGGAGGGGGGGGCAATTTTATTCACCAGTTGAGTCACAGGGAATCTTACTGGATATATGAGACCAATGTATTAACCCTGGGAGGGTTGAATGTTGATTTTGATACTGTTTTATTACCGACCGATGACTGTAAAAGGTTTTATTTGATGGCAGCGAGTGATGTCATGTTTAATATGTATTTTTTATATATACAAAAAGATTTTATAAATTATTTGTGTATTTTTTACATTTGGGTTTGTCCGCAAATATTTTAAGATTTTTAATATTTGCTTCTAGTACTATGTAATTCCACATTCTTTATGATGTTAATGCATATGTAAAAGATTTTTGGTACAATATTGTATTATGCAGGATGTATCCTTTAGCGCCGCTGTGGCAACATTCTGTTTCAGTATTTCTGCATTTTGCCTATGGGGACACTTCCTTGAATTGCCTCGGATATTCCGCCTCGCGTCAGGTCATGTGATGCGGCATGGTGTGATGTGACTCGGTCTTTGTGTTGTGTGATGCCGCGCTGGGCAGGATGATAGGACAGGCCGTTACCATGGAGATCTTTAACACATTAATTAAAGCGGGTGTATGCGTCACTTCTGTATCCGCTGATGAAATCCCGCCCATAGGGAAGTAACGTGAACGGACAGAAGTCACGTGATGTCACCTGCGCCCATCATTGCTTTTGTATCATACGCTGCATACACTAGGCACTTGGTTTTAAGTGCCATCTTTGTGAGTTTTTAATGTACCTATTTTTACCATTAAATGTTTTCTATGGAGAGCACTATGTATTGCTTTTTATTTGTATGATCTATATGCTATGGGATCTGTGATGTCGATGGTAATAATCACCCATAAGAAGGATTATTTTGGATGTGCCACCTGGTATATAACCTGTTCATGAAAACGTATTTGACCCGCCATAATTAAAGAGTCCATTCTGTGAATGCGAGGAGCCTTTTTAACCATTGGTGGAGGTTTTTCTCACTAAGTCATCTGCATGATCATCACTGAAGATCACACTGATTGCTAATCATATGAACATTTAATATTTTGATGATATTTTTTATTGTTTTATTATTTTATTGTATTAAGTGCTGCACTACTGTTTTTTACATCACATTGCTAGGTGTGCCGAAGGGGCTGGGACAGTTCTTTGGGGTTTAGAGGCAGAGTAACGGACTGAACAAACAAAAGCAGCTTCTTTGGGGTACCGCTACACATGGGGGCGTCATCTGGGATAATACTGCTACCCTGCAGTCAACTCCTCAAGACAGCAGTCTGTAGTGATCAATGTCCCTGGCAGTGACTGGACAGAAGACCGAGTCCATCAAGCATTGACTGCCTCAGACCCAAGCCAGAGAATATCTATACTGGATGTGAAGGCAGAGCGCAGCACTATCTTGATTTTATATTTTTACTGGGGTTCTGACATGTCCTTCAGTGTTTGCAGCAGTACACATTTTAATTATTGGGTTGGCACAGGGATATTTTTTATTCCAAGGCAGAGCTTAGCTCAAATCACACCTGTGTCCCGACTGAGTGGAAGAAGGGAGTCCCTGACTTTCTGCAGAAAGATGGCTTCCAACTGACTGCAGATATTAATGCTACACTAATTCATCCGGGTGAATTGAGCTCTATCCCAGAGAGCTCAGGATGCCCAAAGCCAGACCCACAGGTCACTACCTTAAAACCAGCTACAGCCTCTGAAGACCCCTCTTCCTTCCTAGTGGCCGAGTTTGGAAAGCTAGTCACAGGGCTCCTTAAGAATGCAGCAGTGCCAACCAATTATGAGTATTGCAAACTACAGTTCTTCTCAGAGAAAGTCCCCACACCTACAGGAGAAGGTAATTTTGATACTTGGATTGATCAAGCTATCCAAGCAATTGAGGAGTGGGAAGTGACTGATGCAGTAAAGAAAAAGAGGGTATTTGAGTGTCTACAGGTCCTGGCTTCTGATGTCATTTGGAATCTAAAGCAGGATAAACCTAAATGTTCAATTTCTGAGTGTCTAGAAGCGCTTTGTGAAATTTATGGGAGAGTGGAAGATTGCACGGAGTTGATCTACCTCTTTCACCACACATGCCAAATGGAGGGTGAGAGGCTAACAGCCTATGTTGCGTGGCTGGACCAGATCCTTCAGCAAGTCATTATGAAGGGTGGGATGGAAGCCAAAGCTGCCAGTAAAGCCTTAATGACACAGGTGTAAAGGGGAGCCATTGGATCCTATTGTGCTACAGCTTCAAGCCAGGAACCCAGGTGACCTTGCTTACTCTAAATTCATGAAGGCTATTAGAGAGGAGGAGGCTCTCATTGCAGCCAAAACACAGAGACCAGAGCCTACCAAGAGTCTCAAACATGGTGCTATGGCCTTCATTATATAGTCAGTACCCAAACTGGAGACCAGACCAGATGGGACACTTTGGCCCAAACCATAACCCAGTTGGCCCAAGCACAGACTACTTTACAACAAACATTCTCAGAAGTGAAACAGAGGGTGTTCCCCCTCGCTATTGAGAGGAGGGGCGCTGCCTCCTCTACAGCTAAGAAGTGTTATCACTGTGGGGAAGTAGGACATTTCATTGCTCAGTGCCCGAACGAAGATTACCTGACTGATCTCACAGCAGAGGTGGTGAAAGCATTGAGGAAGCTGTCCCCCGCAAAGGCAGCGGGAAACTTCAGAGGGCCCCAGTGAAGGAGACGACTGGGTGCACATCTACCTTAATTGAAAATAACCTAGAAGAGATGGACTTTATAGGCACCCAAATAAAAAGACCTAATAAAATATTTTTCTTATTTTATTAAAAATACATATAAAAAAGAAAGTTAAAGTATAGTTATTATAATAACATATAAGATAGTTAGTTTAGTAGTATACCCTGTACATATAGACACACATAATGTCCGAGTCTACATCCGGGTATATCATAAGTTTCAATTCAGAGGTTTCAATTCATTCGGACACAAAAACTCACCAGATACCTATATCAGGCGTGCTCTAGGAACTGCTCCTGACTTATGATTATGAATATGGTGATATATGTGATGTCAATGTCTATATGTACAGGGTATACTACTAAACTAACTGTATGTTCTATGTTATTATAATAACTATACTTTAACTTTCTTTTTTATATATATTTTTAATAAAATAAGAAAAACATTTTATTAGGTCTTTTTATTTGGGCGCCTATAAAGTCCATCTCTTCTAGGTTTATTTTCAATTCAGTTAATTTCGGGACGTTGGCGCCTCACTATTGCTACTTTCCTAGTGTCACCCTATGTTAAAGTACACCTTTGAGCATTTAGCTCATCTACCTTAGCTAGCTCCAGAAAGACCAACAATGCAAACAGACCGCATCGAAAGTCCATACCCTTGCAGAGGGCTCCTGTTGCCTCCGAGTGACCCAGTGTCCCGTTCCCTTTGACACATGCAGCCTGGCATCGGAGAGTCAGTGCAAACCAGACTCCCAGGACTCAAAGAAGACTTAGGCCAGATCAGAATCTCCTCAAGAAGGAAGCACAGATAAATACCACCAAACAGGCCAAGGCCACCACTTATTCCAAGCTCCATGACAAGCTGGTGGGACCTTCTCCTGTTGTCCCCATCCAAGTAGAGGGAATATACACCAAGACCCTCCTAGATACTGGAGCTCCAGTTGACCCTCCTCTACAGAGACTTCTATGACCCGCATCAAGCACCTGCCATTGCAGAAGTTGGAAGAGCTTGAGATATGGGGCATTGGGACTTCCCCTATGATGGCTATGTACCGGTTAAGCTGACCTTCGATCCCTCCGTAGCTGGGAAAGCTGAGACCTTTGACACTTTGGCAGTGGTCTGTCCTTTCCCACCAGGGGCCAGTAAGAGTTCTCTCATCATCAGGACTAATACTGATCTTGTCACAAGACTGTTGACACCTTTTGTCCAAGAGCCGGACACTTCAACTACAAGTGTGCACCCCATGTTGAGACAACCCTATCAGCGTACAAGAACAGAAAGCCCCAGCTGAAGGAGTGGGAAAGATCTGGCGCTTGGACCGGAGTGAGAAGGTGTTACAGCCTGGTGAAGTGACCTGTTTAATGGCATCTGTCAAACTAAATTGGAAACAACCGGGCCCTTTCATTGTCCTTAAAGCGGACAGACAAAGCATTGCAAAGAAGTCATGGGAGGATCTTGGTCAGTGTCCGCAACATAACAGCCTCGCCAGTGAAGATTCCGGCTCAGATGTTGATGGGACAAACAAATCCGGCTACCCCAGTCTCACCATCTGATTTGGTGGGTGAAAAAAGGATGGGAACCCTGTCGAGGAGTCCTATCCGAAGAACACTCCTCTCTCACCTGAATGGAAAGAAAGAGCCAAAACTCAGCTCCTGAGATGGCAGGCTGCATTCTCAAAGAGTAAATTGGATGTGGGATGTGAAAACAGTGCCAACCACTGGATCTGTCTTCAGAAGGATAAGCTGTTCAAAGAGTTCAGCGGATTCCTTTTGGAGACTTGAAAGACTTACGTGAACAATTGGCAGAATTGAAGAGAACAGGTATCATCCGAGAATCACGAAGTCCATATGCTTCTTCCGATAGTGGTGGTATGGAAGAACAAAGGGTCGCTGAGGCTGTGCATCGACTACAGAACACTGAACAGAAGGACTATTCCCAGCCAGTACACCACCCCACGGAGATAGATGCCTTGTACATAGCGGTATTATCAAATCCCCACGCATCCTGAGGATTGGGAGAAGACCACCTTTATTACCCTGGTGGGGTTCTTTAAATTTGACCGCATGCCTTACGGCTTGTCCAGCGCCCCAGCCACTTTCCAAAAGTTCATGGAGAAGATGGTGGGTGACATGAACCTGATCGAAGTGTTGGTGTATCTAGACAAAATCATTGTCTTTAGGAAGACATTAGAGGAGCACGAAGAGAGTCCATTCAGGAACAGTGAACTGAAATGGAGCCTAGCAACCGCTCCAGTCCTGGCTTATGCAGATCCAACTAAGCCATATGAACTACACGTTGACGCCAGTCAATATGGGTTAGGCGGTGTGCTGTATCAAAAGCATAATGGGCACTTACGTCCGGTTGCCTATGTGAGTCGGAGCTGTGCATCTTCCGAGAAGAACTATCCTACACACAAACTTGAGTTTCTGGCCCTGAAGTTGGCAGTGGTGGATAAGCTGAGGGATTACCTGTATGGAGCAGACTTTGTGATCAATAATCCCCACAACTACATCCTCACTACCACCAAGTTGGACGCCACAGGTCATAGATGTTTGGCTGCCCTATCGGGGTTTACTTTCAGCTTGAAGTATTGACTAGGGGTCAGGAACAAAGATGTGGATGTTCTGTCAAGAAGGCCCCATTGCTCCAGAGATCCTCCAGAAGAATGGGCCCAGCTGACACCTGAAGGGGCAGGAGCCTTATGTCAAGGAGCAGAACGCCAAGTTGGAGGCAGATCCAGGCCCCAAGACATTGGTGTATCAGCCACTGGTGTCCCCAGAAGTTATTGCAATGTCACCCAGGTCGGGGATGAAGGTCTGCCAAAGATTTCTAAGAAAGACTTGCGACAGGGGCCAGTTGGAAGACCTTTTATGTGGTTTGGCATTAAAGGCCTTGGAGAGCCAATGACCTGACCTGCTTCTTACTGACTCCCCAAAGGAAGCTCACCTACTGCACTGAGAGTGGGATCGATTGCAGCTGCATCATGGGATGGCCTACCTAAGGGGCCCCTCTGATGATCCCGAAGAGAGATGGCCTTTCACCTGGTGAGGGACCGGCTCTACTGGCCCTGCATGCGTGCAGAAGTTGAGGGATATTGCCACTCCTGCATCAGGTGCATCCAAAGGAAGATCTCACTGAGCTGCCCCAATGGGCCATCTTCAGAGCCAAGGACCCATGGAGCATTGATTTTCTACTTACTCTCTTACTATGGCCTGCCCCAACATATTCACTCTGTTCAAGGGAGAGATTTTGAGAGCAGCCTCATCAAGAGACTTTTAGACCTGTTGGGTATTAAGAAGTCCAGTACCATCCTCAAGGGGATCCTCAGCCAGAGAGTTTCAACTGAACCCTCCAAGATATGCTTGGGACCCTGGCTTCAGAACAGAAGCAGCACTGGATCAAGCATATAGCCACTATTGTGCATGCCTATAACAGCACAGCAAATTATGCCACAGGATACTCTCCCTATCGTCTGACGTTCGGACAGGAGGCCCGGCTGCCAGTAGACTTGGCCTTTGACACGTCCCTAGACCATACTTCAGCAACCTCCCACAGAGGGTATGTGGACCACTTATGGAAAAGTATGAAGACTGCTTATGACAAGGCCCATGCTGACTCAGATACCGGAGGACAGAGGAACAAAATAAACTTTGACCTCAGGGTGTGGGTGCAGAGTTCACAACCGGGTGACAAGGTACTGCTGAGAAACCTGGGTGTCCCTGAAAAGCACAAGCTGGCTGACTGATGGAAGTCTCAGCCCTATGTCATTTGCAAGCAGCTACCAGCTGCCAGCCACCAGATTCACAGGCCACACCTACGGCCTCTCTGAGATCCCGACCAGTAACTAGATCTCATTGCCCCTTGCTGAAGAGTATGAGAATAGCGAGGATGAAGAAATTGCAATGGATTGGCTGTGGCTGCCTCAAATGCCAGGGCCTGCCACCCCCCCTTCGTCTTCTCCCAAAGTGACTGACAAGGGATTCTTAGGCCAGAGGCTCCTGAGTTTGTGCCTCAGAGTCCACCTTCTGAAAGGTTGGAAGACCCTCAATCTTCCTTGCTGACAGCAGACCCGAAGACTTCCCATCCTTCATTGAAGAGGAAGCTGAGGTTGATATGCAGGAAGAAGAAAAAGCTGTGGATAAAGTAGAGACCAGTGTGCCTGTAACTCCAGAGCCTAAAGAACAGAGAGAGCGATGAGCTATTCACCCACCTAAGAGACTGACATATGATACTCTAGATCAGGGATCTCAAACTGGTGGCCCTCCAGCTGTTGCGAAACTACAAGTCCCATCATGCCTCTGCCTGTAGGAGTCATGCTTGTAACTGTCAACCTTGCAATGCCTCATGGGACTTGTAGTTTTGTAACAGCTGGAGGGCCACCAGTTTGAGACCCCTGCTCTAGATGAAAGCTCTGAGGAAGCTGTTTTCACTTCAAAAATGACTCTTAACCACTTAAGGTCTGTCGCATGTAAATGTACGTAGGCACAATGGAACCAACAGGCACAAGCACGTACATGTACGTGCTTGCCTTCCAGCGGGTGGGGGGTCCGATCGGACCCCCTCCCGCTGGCTGCGGCAGTCTGTTTCACTTCAGGAGCGATCCGAGATGAGGGGATGGCCATTGGTTTCTGGCCATCCTCTCTCGATCGCTCCTGGCGAATGAGAAGCTTCCCCCACCTGTGTAGTGTAAACACAGGCAGGGAGGAAGTGATGTCATTCTCCTCGGGGCTGTCTTTTTGAACGGACTGCGAGGAGAACAGAGATAGTAAGTGCACCAACACTACACTGACATGTAGGTACACATAGGCACACAAATCACCCCCCCGCCCCCCTCCCAGTCACAGTGTCACTGATTGCAATGATCATTTATTTACTGATCACTGCTTTTAGTGTCAGTTGTGACAGTAAAAAGTGTCAGGGCAGTTAGTGTTAGGTCCAGGGTAGCCCCCTACCCCCCCAATAAAGGTTTAACCCCCTGATTGCCCCTAGAGTTAACCCTTTCACCCCCTTTTGCCAGTGTCACAAAGCGATCGTTTTTCTGATCGCTGCATTAGTGTCACTGGTGCCGCTGGGTAGCTAGTTATATTTTTAGGTTCACCGCCAGGTTTTTATAGCATTAGGTACCCCATATACTACCCAATAAAGGTTTTTTTTTTTTTCAAATAGTTTTTATTTTCAAAATAGTTTTATTGAATTATATCACAATAACAAGTACATGACATCAACAAATTGTACATAAGTTGTAGGGTGATATTAAGTGGATGAGCAAATTGTGCCCAAATTCACTGAACAGCATAGGTTGCTAGCACAAGAGATCATGGGCCTGGTGCCCGTCTGCTGTATACTACGCATTCCGCGTGGTTAGGTCCGGTAGTTCCGGAGGCATCCCGTCCCCCCCTGACACCCCAATGGGCTGTGTCCAGTGGGGACGCAATACCGAAGAACAATGGAGAGGTAAGGCAGAGTATGGGTGAAACTTAGTCCCATAATGTGAAAAAGAAAAAGGCAAGAAGAAAAGAGATAACTGAGTCAAATAGTCAGAGCTTCAGGAGAATCACAGCTAACTTACATATGATATATAAGAAATAGTACATTAAACCAGTGACTTTCACTGCCGGCTCCATCTGGTCTGGGTGTGATGCACAATGAGGTTACGCAAGCTTTATACAGCTTGGGTGTTTTAACCAGGAGGACCACTGTTTGTTGAATCTAGGTTCTGTCATGTTTATTTTAGAGAAAAGATATTCCATGCGACAATGAACATTAAGGGTATTTATAAGCTCAGTAAGTGTTGGAGAGAGGGGATTTTTCCACGCACGAGCTATGAGCAGGCGTGCTGAGATTAGTATGTGGTGTACTAAAGGTAAACTGGTGGAGGGCCAATGTTGGGAGTCCAGACCAAATAGAGCCATTCGTGAGGTCAGCTGTTGGGGAGAATTGGTCAAGGTCTGAACCAGAGAGGAGACTTGGTACCAAAAGGACACGATAACCGGGCAGCTCCACCAGATGTGGAACATGTCTCCGGTGGAATTGCAATTCCTTCAACATTTTGGAGAATGAGTGGGGAAGATGGTTGCTAACTTGTGTGTAATACCACTTATGGAACAGTTTCATGATCGTTTCCCAATGCGTAACATTTTTGGAGATGACTAGTGGGGTGCGTAGTACGCGATGCCAATCTTCTAGGGGAAAAGAGCATTGCAACTTGGACTCCCAGTAGATCATGTTCGAAGGTTTAGAGGACGTGGTAGGCCTGGAGAGAAGATTGTAAATGAAGGATATGCCCTTGGAGACACTAGGGGGACGGTTGTAGTACTTGAGAAGTTCCTTGGAGGTGGTTTCTGAAGAGATCGAGATTTGAGAGACAATATGCCTGAGCCTGAGGTATATGTAAAAGTCTTTATGCGAGAGACTAAATTCCGAGGTCAGCTGCTAAAAACTCTTTAGGTCTGAACCAAGATACAGGGCTCCAATGGTTTTGATTCCTGCTTCATGCCAGTGCCGGATCGGGAGATCTGGAGAGAGAAGTTGTAGCGCTAGTAAGGGTAGACTTATCAGTGAGTCTCTATGAATGCCCCGGTGATCCTGACGTATTGCATTCCATTGTGCTAGACAGGCACGGACTGTAGGAAAGATAGACCGTGTGATAGGATGGGACAGCCAAATCGCTGCTAGGGTTAGTTGTGGCTTGTCTGAGAGTGTTGCTACTTCTATTTGGTGCCACCTTGCGTTGGGGTCCTGCGACCATAGTTGCTTCCCTTGATCTAGAATATCGGCCTTGTAGTATTTTTTAACGTCTGGAGCCCCCATCCCTCCTGAGACAGAGGGTGTGCATAGGACGGAGGATTTTAAGCGGGGTTTACATCCGGTCCATATGAATGAGTCTAAGGTACGCTGTATTTTAGATAGGTCTGCTGAAAGAATTGGGAGCGGGAGAGTCCGAAAAAAGTAAAGCACATGTGGGAGGAGAAACATTTTGGTTAGGGCTATCCTACTAACCCAAGAGGCTTTTATGGAGGTCATATTCAAGGGTAAGTTGTTCAATTTCACAAACAAAGATGCAAGGTTGTTTTGTAGCAATGCTGAAGAGGGGGAGACTAGTTGAATGCCCAAATATAGCAAAGAGGAACCGGGGGCCCAGGAGAAGGGCGACGTTTTGGCTATTTCTGATTTAAGCGCTGGCGAAATCTCAATGCCAAGCATGGCAGATTTCGAGTGGTTTAATTTGTACATTGAGGCCTCGCTAAAATTATGCAAAACTCCACTCAGGGCAGGCAAAGACTTTACTGGGTCAGAGATAGCTATGATGACATCGTCCGCGTATAGACCTATCTTATGACAGGTATCTTTCACATTGATGCCAGAAATATGAGGGTGTGAACGAATTGATTGTGCCAATGGTTCCATTACTAGGGCGAAAATCAAGGGTGAGAGTGGGCATCCCTGGCGAGTGCCGTTAGTGATTTGAAAGGGGTTGGAGAGAGGTGCGGATCCTTGCAGTAGGTGAGGTATATAGGCCTAGGATAGCTCATAAGAAGTTGCCCTCTACGCCAAATTTCTTTAGAACTGCTCCGAGATATCCCCAATGGACTCTGTCGAACACCTTCTCTGCATCCAAAGAAATCAACAGAGAAGGCGTTCGACTGTGTACTGCCCAGTGGATAAGATCTACAAACCTACGGGTACCATCGGAGGCCTGACGTCGGGGAATGAACCCCACCTGAT
Organism: Lithobates pipiens; assembly: GCF_037356315.1. Taxonomy (NCBI): domain Eukaryota; kingdom Metazoa; phylum Chordata; class Amphibia; order Anura; family Ranidae; genus Lithobates; species Lithobates pipiens. The sequence goes on from NW_027507718.1 coordinate 96,520,842, forward strand.
CCGGGTGTATGAGGTGTGTCATGTGTTGTGATAGTCGGGTGGCCAGAAGCTTGGCATACATTTTCAGGTCAGTGTTAAGAAGCGAAATAGGGCGGTAGTTAGCTGGGTCATGCGGGGCCTTCCCTGGTTTGTGAATAGTGGAAATGGTAGCTTCTAGAGATTCTGTGGGGATCTCCCCGGTGGCTAGCATGCGATTAAAGGAGTTACATAAATGCGGGGTTAGTGCATCAGTGAATGTCTTGTAATATTCGTTTACAAAACCGTCTGGTCCCGGGGCTTTATGTAGAGGAAGGCCTTTAATTGCATTTTTAATTTCCTGGGGCGAAAAAGGTAAGGCTAAGTCAGCTGATTGAGAAGGGGACAAGGAGGGGAGGGATACGTTAGAGAGAAATGTCTGGATAGTCGCCTCAGTGGGCTGGGTCTCAGTCGTAGAGTCTTTTAAGTTGTACAATTGTTGATAAAATGTGCCGAAGCAATTGGCTTTGTCCTTGGGGTTAGTCAATCTGTTGCCCTTAGGGTCTATTAAATGGGAGATTGTGGATTGGGCTGTCCTGCGTTTGTATTGTTGGGCCAAAGTTTTCCCTGATTTATTTCCCTGAGAGTACCAGGTTAGCTTAAGTTTTCGCAAGTAAAACTCATGTTTGTTCTGAAGGTAAGTACTCAGTTCTGACCTCAGTTTACCGAGTTCTGCGTGAGTAGAGGCAGAGGGTGAATGCATATTACTCTTCTCTAGAGCCTTTATTTTGTCTAGAAGGGCGTTAAGGGTTGCTGAGCGCTTTTTCTTCTCCTGAGCCCCCAGTTTTAGCAAAACTCCTCGTAGGACTGCCTTATGGGCGTTCCAGCATGTGGTGGAATTGGGGACAGATTGTTGGTTCAGAGCGAAGTAATCCTCTATGGCAGTTTTGACCTGTTCCCTAATGTCCTTGGTGCTGATCAGGTTAGGGTTTAAATGCCAAATTGTGAATGGGGTGGTAGGTGGGGAGAGATGGAGAACCATTGAGATGGGGGCATGATCTGACCATGATATTACACCAATATTAGTGGACGCAACTGCTTGTAGCAGCATTTTGGATGTCAGGAACAGGTCAATCCTGGAATACGATCTCTGGGCATTAGAGTATGAATGAATGACTTGTATAGCGCTACCTATATGAACTGAATCGCCTCAGGGCGCTTTCCTTGCCACAGGTGTCCATCTGCAGCTATTTATGTGGTCCTTTAACCTGTAGAGTCCCGACACACCTACAACATTGACAAACACATACACATATTATGGCCAATTTCTTTGGACAGGGTCTAATTAACCTACCAGCATGTCTTTGGAGTGTGGGAGGAAACCGGAGTACCCGGAGGAAACCCACGCAGGCACAGGGAGAACATGCAAACTCCAGGCAGATAGTGTTGTGGTCGGGATTTGAACCAGCAACCCTATTGCTGCTAGGTGAAAGTGCTAACCACTACACCACTGTGCACTACTACTAGAGTAGAACGTATAGTCTCTCTCAGTACCATGTTGACACCTCCAAGGGTCATAGAAGTCTTCTAAGTGTAGAATGGAGGAGAGGGTGGTGGACCTTCTCCTTCGGGGGGTTGAGGAGTCAAGTGCGTGATCTAGCACCGCATTGAAGTCCCCGCATAAAATGATTTGGTCTTTCGGGTACTGTTGTATTTTGTCAAGAATGGATTTAAGAAAGGGCTTTTGGTGAGTGTTAGGAGCATAAATGTTAACAATTACCAAAGGCTTGTTATTAAAACATGCGGCCAGAATTAGGAATCTTCCTTCGGGGTCTTGTTCTACATTGGAAACCGTGAGCGCCACCGTGGAGCGCACTGCTATCAGCACTCCTCTGACTTTTTTGTCTGTGCGGGAGTGAAAGATATGTGGGTATCGCTTATTATTACATTGTGGAGGGTTCTGGGAAGACAGATGGGTCTCCTGTACGCATAGAATATCGGATCAGGAGGTCGTTGCTTCCCTCCATAAGAGGGATCGCTTGAAAGGACTATTTAGTCCCTTAACGTTAAGGGATGTGATTGTAAGGGACATGAACTGCTAAGCACAGTTGTCAAGATGATACTGAGGTTGACGGACCCTTATAAAAAGACAAGCAGTAGTTATGTATACAGAGTACGAACACAAAATCGTTGACTTTGAGCAGAGGTAAACAAGTATTGTAACAAAAAAAAAGAGAACAATAACGATAATGCAGTATAGAAAACAGTGTTGAAGCTTCTATATCGCTAACCGGGAGATATAGAGGCGTAAATCACTTAATCAAACTGTCCCTTCAGGAACAATGGGTGGTGAAAAACGTGGTGTAACAGTGAGTCGGGTGTACAGGTATGGGTAATGCCGTGTGCCTAGCACACAGTGGCAGTTCGGCGTGGGAGGTTCCAGAGAGATAAGGCAATCATCCACTTTTACCTGTGTAATTGAGCACCTGTTAAGAAGGAGGATGACCAGGAGGGTAGCCCCCTAGTCATCGGGGAGTCATGATTTAATTTTTGTAGCCCATTTAGAAGGGATCCTTGAGGTTCTAGTGTTCAGAGGTGGCACCGGGGGTATGTTAGGGAAGATGCCCCAATTATGTAACTGTTTGAATCCATCTTTGGGAGTTAGAAATGCGACTTGCTGTTGCTGGTAGTTTACAAGGAGCTTAGTGGAAAATCCCCATTTGTATGCGATTTTGTGCTCTATGAGTATCGCAGTAATTTGTGAGAAGGCCTTGCGTGCCTGTGAGGTGGCGGCTGAGATATTATACAGTTGAATTTTAACATAGGGTTCAGGAAGGTTGCGTATGGTTCTCGCGGCCCTCATGATCTGCTCCTTAGTATTAAAGAAATGTATCCTAGCCAGGATATCTCTGGGCATTGAATCGGGCAGGTGCTGCAGTTTGTGGATTCAATGTGCTCTATCAATGAGGAGATCCTGCGGTGTAAAGGCAGGTATGATCTTGCGAAACAGTTGGTGCAGGTAGGGGACTATATCAGGGGGTAACACAGTCTCTGGGACTCCTCGGATCTTAATATTATTCCGCCTCGAGCGGTCCTCGAGGTCTGCGACTTTGAGACGCAGTTGGTGGATAGCTGTGGAGTATTCATCTTGAATGTCAACCACAGTGTTATGGGAGCTAGTGGCAGCAGAGAGATGGTGCTCAATGTGATCTATGCGGTCTTCCATGTCATCTACTCTGTCCAACAAATGGTTAATGGAGGATCTAAGCTCTTTCTGCATGTCTGCTTGTACTGAGAGTAGCATGGCTTTCAGGGTATGTTCAGAAGCAGGGCTGTCAGAGGTATTGTAAGCAGCCAGCGAGGAGTCAGATTCACCCAGTACTACTGTGGAACTACAGGTGCCAGCGCCATGTTGCCGCTTCACTGGGGGAGGCTTAGAGTGAGAGTGTGCTGGGGAGATTGCTGCTCTCTTACCTCTGTCAGCCGGTGAGATGGCGGGCAAGCGCTGCTGTTCCCCAGATTCCTCCATATCTGAGAGGGGATCCTCTGTGGATGCTGAGGCCGCGGGTGTCTCCTGAGGCGCGGTGCTTTCGTCCCCGGTCGGCGCCATCTTGGGCCTGCACGCCGGCAGGCTTCATGTAAAAATCAGTGAGTTTCCTCGCTCCGAGGGCGGTGGTTCTGCCGCGGGTCATGTCCCCGGTGATGCGGGGTGATCCCTGGGACTCCGTGGTACAGATCGCGGGATCGGATGGCGCTGGATGCTGTTTGTAGCTGCGTGGATGAGTGGAGCTCAACGCTTATGCGGCCATTCTGGTCAGCAGCCAAGCCACGCCCCCTCCCAATAAAGGTTTTAACCCCCTGATTGCCCCTAGAGTTAACCCTTTCACCAGAGATCACTGTATAAGTGTCACTGGTGACGCTGGATGGCCAGTTAGTTATTTAGTTATTTAGGTTCCCCATCAGGTTTTTATATAGCCTCCGGGACCCCCATATACTACCTAATAAAGGTTTTAACCCCCTGATTGCCCCCTGGTAACCCTTTCACCCCCTTTGCCAGTGTCACTAAGCGATAGTTTTTCTGATCGCTGCATCAGTGTCACTGGTGCCGCTAGGCAGCTAGTTATTTTTTATGTTCACCGCCAGGTTTTTATAGCATTAGGTACCCCCATATACTACCTCATAAAGGTTTTTAACCCCCTGATTGCCCCTAGAGTTAACCCTTTCACCAGCGATCACCGTATAAGTGTCACTGGTGATGCTGGTTAGCCAGTTAGTTATTTAGGTTCCCCGTCAGGTTTTTATATAGCGTCAGGGACCCCCATATACTACCTAATAAAGATTTGAAACCCCCTGATTGCCCCTAATTAATCCTTTCACCAGTGATCACCGTATAAGTGTTACGGGTGACTCTGGTTAGTTAGTTTGCTTTTTATAGCATCAGGGCACCCATTTATTACCTAGTAAAGGTTTAACCCCCTGATCACCCGGCGGGTGATATCAATTAGGTTTTAGGGTCAGGGTCTGCGTCGGCCCAGGCAGCGCTAGGTTAGTGCCAGTACCACTAAAACCCACGTGCAAAGCATACACCTCCCGTAGTGGTATAGTATCTGAACAGATCAATATCTGATCTGATCAGATCTTAGGGTTTAGCAGTTTAGGGTTCCAAAAAAACGCATTGTTAGCGGGATCAGCCCAGATACCTGCTAGCACCTGCGTTTTGCCCCTCCACCCAGCCCACCCAAGTGCAGTATCAATCAATCACTGTCACTTACAAAACACTAAACACATAACTGCAGCGTTCGCAGAGTCAGGCCTGATCCCTGCGATCGCTAACAGTTTTTTTGGTAGCGTTTTATATTTAAATCCTGAAGGCAGTGCTTGGTTTTCGGGGTCCTGTACGTGGCTAGGTTCCCAAAAAGTCCCCCACATGTGGTATCCCCATACTCAGGAGAAGCAGCAGAATTTATTTTGGTTTTAATTTTACTTATGCCCATTGCATGTGTGAGCAATATATCATTTTGTGCAAAAAAAAAAAAAAAATTGTAATATTCCTGCAACTTGTGGCAAAATATAAAATATTTCATGGACTCAACATGCCTCTCAGTAAATAGCTTGGGGTGTCTACTTTCCAAAATGGGGTCATTTGGGGGGGGTTTGTGCTATTTTGGCATTTTATGGCCTTCGAAACTGTGATAGGTAGTGAAGAGTGAAATCAAAAATTTGCACCCTTATGCAGCGTACACACGTAGCCGTCTATCCGACGGACTTAGTCTGGCGGACTTCCCGCCAGACTGTCCGTCGGACTTTCCGAACGGGCTACTTACCCACACACGGCACTTTTTCAACGGACTAATACGGCGTACTAAGTCCGCCGTACTATCCGCCCTACTTTTGAAATGAACGGACTCGCCCACGCACACGGAGGAAAGTCCGCTCATTTTGAGCGCGTCTCCAGGTAGGTGGGGCCCGCGAAGGAGACGTCGTTAGCCCCGCCGCCTGGTATGGACTTAAATGGGTACCCCAATGCCGAAAAAAATCGGCGTGGGGGTCCCTCCAGGTCCACATCAGACCCTTGTCCGAGCACGCTACCCGGCCGGCCAGGAAAGGGGGGACGAGTGAGCGGCCCCCCCTCCTGAGCCGTACCAGGCCGCGTGCCCTCAACATGGGGGGTGCCTTGGGGAAGGGGGGGCCGCGCGGCTCCCCCACCCCACAGCACCTTGTCCCCATGTTGATGAGGACAAGGGCCTCTTACCGACAACCCTGGCCATTGGTTGTCGGGGTCTGCGGGCGAGGGGCTTATCGGAATCCGGGAGCCCCCTTTAATAAGGGGGCCCCCGGATACCGGCACCCCACCCTATGTGAATGAATATGGGGTACAATGTACCCCTACCCATTCACCTGTAAAATAAAGTACAAAAAAAACACAACACACAAGATAAAATAGTTTATTGCACAGCTCCGGGGGTCTTCCGTCTTTGGGGGTCTTCTCGTCGGACTCCTCCACTATCTTCTTGTAGCTCTTTTGCTAGCCCAGGAGCCCGGCTTTCTTCCTCGCCGCCGCCCTTCTTCCGACTTCGGGGGTCTTGTCCCCCTCTTCGCCTTCTTATAGCTCTTTTACAGGCGGTGGCCCGGTCTTCTGTCGCCGCCGCCGCCTTCCGTTCTTCTTCTTCTTCTTCTTCTCCTGGAGATGTTGACTCGACACTCTCTGCGGCCGAAATGCCAGGGACGCACTGCGTGGCGACTTTTATAGGGACAAGGGGCGGGGTCATTGGTTGATGTCACACGGGTTGATGTCACATGGTGACCCCGCCCCCTTACAATGTCACAGAGGATGCTGGGGCTGTCACCATGTGACATCAACCCATGTAACATCAACCGATGACCCCGCCCCTTGTCCCTATAAAAGTCGCCGCGCAGCGCATCCCTGGCATTGCGGCCGCAGAGAGCGTCGAGTCAACATCTCCAGGAGAAGAAGAATGAAAGGCGGCGGCGGCGACAGAAGACCGGGCCACCGCCTGTAAAAGAGCTAGAAGAAGGCGCGGTGGCCCGGCAGAAGAACTGAAGAGGGGGACAAGACCCCTGAAGTCGGAAGAAGGGCGGCGGCGAGGAAGAAAGCCGGGCTCCTCCGCTAGCAAAAGAGCTACAAGAAGATAGCGGAGGAGTCTGGCGAGAAGACCCCCGAAGACGGAAGACCCCCGGAGCTGTGCAATAAACTATTTTATCTTGTGTGTTGTGTTTTTTTTGTACTTTATTTTACAGGTGAATGGGTAGGGGTACATTGTACCCCATACTCATTCACATAGGGTGGGGGGGGGCCGGTATCCGGGGGCCCCCCTTATTAAAGGGGCTCCCGGATTCCGATAAGCCCCCCGCCCGCAGACCCCGACAACCAACGGCCAGGGTTGTCGGGAAGAGGCCCTTGTCCTCATCAACATGGGGACAAGGTGCTTTGGGGTGGGGGGGCCGCGTGGCCCCCCTTCCCCACGGCACCCCCCATGTTGAGGGCATGCGGCCTGGTACTCAGGAGGGGGGGCGCTCGCTCGTCCCCCCCTTTTCTGGCCGGCCGGGTAGCGTGCTCGGACAAGGGTCTGACATGGACCTGGGGGGACCCCCATGGCGTTGGGGTTCCCCTTTAAGTCCATACCAGGTGGGAAAAGTCCGCTCATTTCAAAAGTACGGCGGACTGGAACACACACGGCTGGATTGTCCGCCGAAATGCGAGTCCGGCGGGAAGATTGGAGTGCAAAACTACTTTCTAAGTCCGCTGTACTTTCGGGCCAAAAAAGTATGCCGGAGGCCTCACACGGGGGGATTGTCCGGCGGACTTTAGTTTGCCAGACTTTTCCACTTTTCCACCCGCTTGTTTGATCGTGTGTACGCGGCATTAGAAATCCTGAAGGCAGTGATTGGTTTTCGTGGTGCCCTACGTGGCTAGACTCCCAAAAAGTCCCCCATATGTGGTATCCCCGTACTCAGGAAAAGCAGCAGAATATATTTTGGGGTGCAATTCCACATATAACTATGGCATGTGTGAGTAATATATCATTTAGTGACAACTTTTTGTAAACTTTTTTTTTTTTTTTCATTATTCAATCACTTGGGACAAAAAAAAATATTCAATGGGCTCAACATGCCCCTCAGCAATTTCCTTGGGGTGTCTACTTTCCAAAATGGGGTCATTTGGGGGGGGGGTGGGTGGGTTGTACTGCCCTGCCATTTTAGCACCTCAAGAAATGAGATAGGCAGTCATAAATTAAAAGCTGTGTAAATTCCAGAAAATGTACTCTAGTTTGTAGACGATATAACTTTTGCGCAAACCAATAAATATACGCTTATTGACATTTTTTTTTACTAAAGACATGTGGCTGAATACATTTTGGCCTAAATGTATGACTAAAATTTAGTTTAGTCGATTTTTCTTATAACAAAAAGTAGAAAATATCATTTTTTTTAAAATTTTCAGTCTTTTTCCTTTTATATCGTAAAAAATAAATATCGCAGAGGCAATCAAATACCATCAAAAGAAAGCTCTATTTGTGGGAAGAAAAGGACGCAAATTTCGTTTGGGTACAACATTGCATGATCGCGCAATTACCAGTTAAAGCAGTGCAGTGCGAAATTGTAAAAAGACCTCTGGTCCTTAGGCTGACAATTGGTCCGGGGCTTAAGTGGTTAAAGTGGTTGTAAACCCTTACAAACCACTTTGACATACAGGTAAGCCTAGATTAAGGCTTACGTGATAACAAAAACTTGCCACTGCCCTCATCTATAGCTGGGTGTTTGGTGTGCTCCTGTACCTTTAAGGAGGGGTGGGCTCCCCTTCAGTCCACCTGCTCTCATCTATCCATCAGAATGCATGTGCCTCCACGGGGACACTTATATTTTAGTGTTAGGACCACAGATACTAGGGTGCCTTGACGCGGCTCTGTGGCTCACGCATGCGTTTGCAAATGCATGCGGACTAAACCCCTGTTTTTAACACATACTGTTAGACAGGTCAATTTGGTTGTCTGCGAGCTGGTGGTAAGTAGGCTTTGTTTTTTTCCTGGGCATTGCCCAGTCATTGTTACCTGTTTTTAGCCTTCCAGTGCCGCTTACTGCGATAGCCAGCTATAGATGAGGGCGGTGGCAAGTTTTTGTTATCACGTGAGTGTTTGTATTGGTCCAGCAGTGCACAAACACCTTTGCTGCCATTGTATTCTCGCTGGGTGTTTGGTGTGCTCCTGTACCTTTAAGGAGAGGTGGGCTCCCCTTCAGTCCACCTGCTCTCATCTATCCATCAGAATGCATGTGCCTCCACTGCGGGGACATTTATATTTTAGTGTTAGGACCACAGATACCAGGGTGCCTTGACGTGGCTCTGTGGCTCACGCATGCGTTTGCAAATGCGTGCGGACTAAACCCCTGTTTTTAACGCATACTGTTAGACCGGTCACTTTGGTTGTCTGCGAGCTGGTGGTAAGTAGACTTTAGTTTTTTTCTGGGCATTCCCCAGACATTGCTGTTACGTAGATAAGGCTTACCTGTAGGTCCAAGAAATATCTCCTAAACCTACACGGTTTAGGAGATATTTACAAAAAGACAGGCACCACTGTCTACGGCGCACGCGCCATAGACAGTGGCACACAGGCGCACTGGGCATGCCGCTGCTATTAGTGCGGGAGTGACGTCATTACTGCTCCGGTGCTGTGAGTGGCCGGAGCAGCGATACCTGGAAGAAGATGGACGCTCCGTGCTACAGGGGACAGCGGTGACATCTCTGGCTCCTGTGTCAGGTAAGTGACACATAATGGGCTATTATGTGATGCATAGTAGCCCATTATGCTTTACCTTTGCAGGGAGACAAAGAGGAAGTAAACCCATTAGGGTTAACTTCCTCTTTAAGGCGCCTGTTTTTTTACACCACAGATTTGGTGGAGGACAACCCCAACTCACACGGAGGAAAGTCCGCTCATTTCGAGCGCGTCTCCAGGTAGGCGGGGCCCGCGAAGGAGACGTCGTTAGCCCCGCCGCCTGGTATGGACTTAAATGGGAATCCCAATGCCGAAAAAAAATCGGTGTGGGGGTCCCTCCAGGTCCACATCAGACCCTTGTCCGAGCACGCTACCCGGCCGGCCAGGAAAGGGGGGACGAGTGAGCGGCCCCCCCTCCTGAGCCGTACCAGGCCGCGTGCCCTCAACATGGGGGGTGCCTTGGGGAAGGGGGGGCCGCGCGGCTCCCCCACCCCACAGCACCTTGTCCCCATGTTGATGAGGACAAGGGCCTCTTACTGACAACCCTGGCCGTTGGTTGTCGGGGTCTGCGGGCGAGGGGCTTATCGGAATCCGGGACACAATATTCCTCAGAACTGAAGCAGCTAGAAATAACTCTCATTCTAAATGCTATTCTCTTTACTTTTAACTCCTCCTAGATCTATCTATTCAAAATCTTAAAATAATGGTATCGTTTTTTTTTTTTTTTTTAAGTATAACATAATCATGACTCATATCAATAATTATTATTAAAAAAAAAAATGATGCAATAATATATTTCCATATTTGTGTTAAAATAATATTTTAGCTCTTTGGAAATATACTTTACACTTTAAAACTTGTCATAACTTTCCATAGTTCTATTAATAGTGATATTTTTCCTAAATTATGAACAAAAGATGTTCTACTAACTAGAATGATTGTGCAGTTGTAACCTAAAAATATTCAATATATGAATAAGGGAAAAATAAATAAAATAATAATAATAATCCTAACTTAATATGAACATTAATATCAGAATAATTGGATTATCAAAAATATATATATATGGATAAATGTTTCAGTCCTAAATTGTTTATCTATAGTAGATAGATAAAGTTTCTTCTGATTCATTTTTTTCTTCATGAAATGTCTTTAAAATTTCTTCTTCAAGTTCTGTTAGGTTAGAAAAACCTTGTTGAATAAGATAAAACAATCATAAATATAAAGGATAAATCTCTTGTCCAATATTCTTTCTGAGAGGATCTCTTCTTTAACTTTGAATTTCCTGATTTTTCTCTTTGCTCTTCATAGGAGCTTGTTATCCTCCATATTTATTTGATTTTAGATGCCATATCTGTAAAAGAGATGCAGTATCATTAATTAGGCATAAAATATTTACATTCAATTCTTGTAACTTTTTTTCAACAAATGTTAAAACATTGTAGGAAATAACTTTGTGAATTTGTTAAACTATATGTAAAATAATACTATCTTGTATTTCCTTCAAAGAGAACTTCTGTATGACAATGTACTGTCCTTATCCTGTCTAAAATGATCTCAACTATAAAACATATGTACTGTGAAGTTTAGGTATGACAGGATGCAACATTTCTTTTTAGTCATGATACAAATCCATATTTTCACAAACAAAGGTTTTATATCACCCAGAGATAACAATGGACTATGCCTTTGTTCTCATCTCTAAAAGATTAAAAATATGCGTAACTGTATTCTGTGTTGAAGCTTTTATTCTAGTGTTAGAATCAGTACTTGTTACTGCAGAACATTCTATGTCCTTCTCTGTTCTTATGCTGGAAACCTGAGATGAAGACTTCTCAGATACAGCTGTATAAACATGTGCTGGTGTACATTTCTGAAGATGTCTTCCTTTTACATCTATCTGAATGTGTTTGGCTGATAAAGCTCTGAACCATAGAGGATATGTTTTACGACATTCTTTAAAACTATCTTCCTCAAAAATATCTTTTAGTGAGCAGTCAGGTGTCTGTACAATGATTTTGTTTGGTTTTACTATGCTCTCTGTAGCTTTAATTGCATAGTAAACACTTAGCAGTTGCTTTACACCTGACTCAAAAGTCTTTTCCAAAAATGATAAAACTCTGGAGAAATAGGCAATTATTTTCTCCTTACCTTTTAGTAATCGAGACAATGTTACTGAGATGGCATTCTCAGATACATGAGTTTTCAAAACAAAAGATACTTCAGAACAAACCTCTACTGTATTTAATGCTGAAGCATTCTGCAAATCTTTTTTCAACATTTTTAAGGTATTTTTCTCATTTCTACCCCATTGGTCAACTATATTACCTTTTATTTCTCAAAAGATTATATAGTGGATTAACTTTTTCTGTGAAACAGTGTACAAACTCTTTGCAAAGATTTATTTTATGCAAAAATTGATGCAATGCCTTATGAGTTGTTGGAGTTGGAATTTCAGTGATATCTCTAACGGTTTCTTGCAACAATTGTCTCTTTCCTTGACTAATTTGCATGTGAAGGAATTTCACTTGACTTTTCATCAGCTGAACTTTCGCCGTGTTTAATTTTAAACCTTCAGCTTGTAACATCATAAACAACTCAGGCAAAAGAGCAATATGTTCATCGATATTCTGAGTACTCAGCAAAATTGTATCCACATGCTGACAAATGCAGTCTGGCCTAGAAAATATTGAAAGTATGTTTGCTATAGTTTCATGAACTATACCATCACCAATACCTAGACCAGGTATTAATCGAGTGAACGTATAAGTCTCTTTTCTGAATGTGAATGCAAGTTTGTACTGACAACTATTCGTTAAAGGAATGGAAAAATGGCTATTAGCGATTTCTAGTACAGAGAACACTTTGTCCTCAGCATTCAAATTTAACTTTATATTAGATTTATCAGGAAGAACTGGGTTATTTGTGATGTGTTTATTCAATGTCCGCAAGTCAACTGATAAAGAATATGAATTATCAGTATTTTTGATAGGCCAAATACAGTTATTTACCACTGATTTAGCTTTCTTTACAATTCCAAGTTGTACAAACTCTTGAATAATGGCAGAAAGTGGACCAATTGATTCTAGTGGTAACTCATGCTGACTAAGGGGTTCTGGATCTTTTCCCTCAATATTCAATTCAATATTTTTCAAAGTTCCAATATCATTTTTAAACTTTGACCACAAACTTGGAAAACATTTTACCACTTCCTTTAAAGCACAATTACCATCATCATCAGGCCACTTTTGTTCTGTAGACATATTGGTAATGGAACCAACATTACTGTATACAGAGGGATCAATAAGCACTGATTTGAGCCTAGATGGATCTTTCCAAATACTTTTATTTGCCAAATCAATCACCCACTTTTGTTCATTGATTGCATCAATGCCAAGTATATTCTCTGCTTTGTGACAGACCCAAATGTTAATTTTAGTTTTCGCTAATCCAGGTACCTCAAATGTTACATTAGATACCTGTCTAGCAGTGGAATTACCTGTATTATTAAAACCCACTATATTGCACATAAGAGAATTAGGTTTCACAGGTATATTTTCTCTGGTAAAGCTAATTTCAGATCCACTGTCAATGAGACAATTAATATTTTTACCATTCAGCAAACATTGTATATATGGTCTACCATTTTCATCCAATATAATTGGTGCTACATATTGTAATGGCAGAAAAATTGAATGCCGATGTGATTCTATTTTTGGCAATGGCAATAAACCTTCTCTTTCAGTGACAGTATTGTCTGAACTGCTGTTAACAGTCAAATTACTGATCTGTTTGACTTTTGTGGCATAAGGCAAGTCAGTCAAAATTTTATCTTGACATGAAAAAACAGGTTGTACAAAAGCTGATTTTTCATTCTCCATATCTTTAGTTTTTATTTGTGAATTTCTCTTAAATTTACAGCAATGTTTTCTCATATGGTCAGATCTATGACAGTAAAGACACGTGATAGGCTCTCCTTGCCTCATTTGTCTGCACCTGTCCTTGTCATTCCTGCTAAGACCTGTCGTTTCTGACATGTCTGCAGCCTGACTATTTTTGTTACATTGAATCATATCTACCTCGTGTGTGAGATTGCTTTGATTCAATTGTCTCCTAATTTTATCAATGAAACTTACTACATCATTTAAATTTTGACGTTCCTGTGCTATGGCTACTGAAGTTGGGTCAAGGTATTTAAATTTTTTTATGAAAGCTATTTTTAAACCAGGGTCATTGTCATTATCTACTTCAAAAATCATTTCATAAACCTTGCAAAATTTTATTTTAAACTCAAATGGATCTTCTTCTACAGTAGTCTGTAATAGATCTAACATTTCTATGGTCGGTATTTGCTCACCGGTCATACATAGCAATAATTGTCGTAGTCTATCTGTTGCGTCATTTTGTTTTTCCTGACCTTCATCCTCATTAACAGTTGAATTAATTAGTTTAGCAAAATTAACAGGAATCCACAACTGAAATATGTAATTGCGCTGATCATTTGACAGATTAAAACGATCCGCAAACATTTCAAATAAATCCCAATTGGAAAATACAGTTGCCTCAATATCATAAATAGGAAAATCTTTTAAAACTTTCATAAGTTGATCATGTATTTGCAACTTTAGTTTTGCAGTTCTACATAATACGTTTTTATGTTTCATTTCTACTTCATTAGTAGCATCAACATTCTCCATATCTGAATTTTCCGGAATATAAGAAGGTAGCTTAGACTTGGATACAGTCTTTTTGTCATCTGTAGTTATTACAGCAACCTGTCTACTGTCATTTTGTAACTCTGGCAAAATAATTTTTTTAGATTCTAATTGTTCTTCAAGATTCTCTATGTAATTACAAAAAATCTCACAGTTTGGACAACTAAGGGAATCTTGGGACACATTTTCATGTACTCCTGTGTTCTGTACATTGTTAGTCTCTGTCTACTTTAGTGTACACACATTTTTGGCAGGTAAAATATTAATAATCATCTTATTAAAAATTCTCACTAGGTTCAAAATGTTCGATATCTTTTTACGCTCCTTTTTACCAGTAAATTTTTTTTTTTCTATCTGCACATTAGCTTGTAAACATGCATTGTACATATATGCCCATAAGTCACTGTCATTTGGATAAAAAGACACATCTTTAAACTCTAGTTTGCTTTCTCTCGCTATATCATCAATAAATTCCATAACTTTTACTCACCGTATTTAGAAGAATTTCTTGTCTTCAACCGCCTGATATTGGACTGTTGACCATATCTGATGCAACACAAACGCCTCTTGGTTGATAGGTTCTGAACCGTCTTTTTTCTCGAGACTTGAATATTCGCAAGACTGCGCTATCTCTCCCCCCTCAGCAAGGATCGAGATTTCCGTAAAAACTGAGAAATGACAGCACTGTCTGGCTCGCCACTGAAGAATATTAAAAATATCTATATTCTTATATCTCAGAGGCGTTTCTGAATCAATAGCATTGATAGTCAAACTGACTTAAAAGAAAGTGTGAGATTATTTGTCACACAATTTACATCATAAATACAACGTAAAAAGTATAATAGTTCAGTTTAGTGTAGGTAAAAATATATGAAATAGAATAATTATAAAGCTGTAATAAGCTTATGAAAGCATGTGTGTTTCAATGGCTGCTGCCTTTTGACCATCCTGTCTTGTGTGTCCTTCAAGAAGAAACAGGAAATGACGTTCTTAGACTTCTGGCAGAATTCAGCTGTCCCAATTCATCAGTTTCTGTATGAATATGTCAGTATCATTTCTTTAGTGGGTATGTGTGTGGGTGTCTGAGTGTGAGTGAGTGTCCGTGTGAGTGTCAGTGAGTGCCCCTTCAATCTGGAAGCATAGGCTTATATGCTACATGTGAACGTCCTAACCTCACAAACTTAGAACCTTGTATGGCACACATTCATTTATGCTAACTTCCGCAATGTGCTATCCAAAAGTAGATACTAGCTCGGAGAGTCATATGGAGCTTGATTGACAAGCTCACATGTAACACTCCATACTTGACATAATGTGCTGTTCATATAATGTCATAACCATACATTTACATAATATGAACACATATTGGCAACTTTACATTAAATAACTATATACTAATATGTATTAACATGACTGAGACTACTCTAAACTTATTTTAACAAGATATAATCCATAATGTATCATTGCTTTGGCTACATAGACACATGTCTATTTTTGTCTTCTCATGACATTCTGTACCAAGATACCATATATGTCATACTCAAATTGGCTACATCAGAAACTTATTACTAACTCAGCTTTAGATGAGGATATGTTTCACTGAACACTTGATCAAGGTCATTCACACATACTATTTATTATGATTAATCATAAAACCAAATATGTTTTGCAAGCTTGCCATAAATTTATTATAACACCTATAAGTGCCGAATTATGAATTTGGAATAATATTCTAACAGAATGCCAGTATAGAAAGTTTACCCAGCAGGGTGTTTGAGACAAGGAGTCAAAAATGGTAATTCATATCCTAACAGGATGTTCTCGCATAGGCCTCCTGATGTGATGCATTGGGGGTAGTGGAGCACCAGAAAAGACCTCCTGGGGAAGTTACACCAACTTCAAAGGCCAGCTGTTACTGAAAGATGATCTGGGTCAAAAACAGTGGTTCATAGACTAATGATGTCCCAAGTTTAGACTACAGCTTGCTTCCTGGAAGATGAAGAAGAGGATGGCTTTATGAATTTTCATTTGTCAGAGTGCTAGACAGGCGAGCTGTGGGTGTGTCAGGGCTGGCTCAGCCCTTCCTTCTCTGAGCTGGCTGCTCAGCTGTTGGCTGATTGCCAAATCTCATCTCTCTCCACAGTTACCCAGCTGTTCCTGATCCTGCTCGTCTGACCTGCCTACTTAAAGTTGTCCAGCTCACTTCATCTCTGCCTTTGCCTTGGTCACATCACAAGAAACCATCTCCTGCGTATCTGTTTAAAGATTACTGGACTCTGGCTATGCTTTGACTACGCTTACTTTATTTACCTTTTTATTTTTTATTAATAAACAAATGTGATTTAATTGTACTTCTGTCTCGGTCTGGTTCATGGTATGTGACAGGGTGTTTGTGTGTAGTGATGGACGAACTTCCGACGGGACGTTTCACGAACCCAAACCGCGAACGCGGCCAAAAGTTCGAGAACCGCAAGGTTTGCGGTGGACCCCATTGACTTTAATGGCAGGCGATCCTTAAAAATCTCCAGGTCATATTTTCAGCCACAAAATACTTACTAGCTGTGCACACATAGTCCCACGACATGGACACTGACATAACAAAAGTATTTTGACAATTCAGGAGTGCACGAAGGCCATGGAGGAGAGGCAAGGTGTCATGGTTATGCAATAGTTTGTCTGCTTACCTGTTCCCATGTGTTCATCTAGAGACCAGCTGACCCTCACCTGTCTGCTTTTGTATCCATCCTCTGGCATGGCTCCACCCTAGCTCCTATCGGAGAGCTCTATATTAACCTGTGCACTGCAGGCCAGCCTTGCTGATCAACCTTTGTGTATTAGCTTCCTGTTTCCTGCCGTGTGCTCTTCTACTGTTTTCCGTTACCGACTTTGGCGTGTCCTTAATTATCCCTGTTTGCCTGTGATCCTGACCTTTTGTCTGCTTGTGACCCCGACCTTGGTTTTGTCCCTCACCATCCCTATCCTCCAGTTGCCTACTGTGGGTGTGAGCTGGGGAACCCTGGGGGCCACGACCTGGAGCCAGTTGCAGCCAAGTCCATCCTCACCACTAGAGGAGCTGGTGAACACCTGCTGGCTCTTAGACTCCGCGCCCCAGGGAATCTTACGCTCTAACCCCAGTGGGATCTGTCCCCCATCTGCAGCAGTCAGCCATAGGGTCCACAACCTTGCGGTGCACTCCTGATCCCTACGGTGTGCATCTGTCACCTCGCCTCAAGGTGACCTGACAGTTTCATCAGCCATGGACCCAGCTGACGTGCCGCTTCCTGCAGTCGATCCGTTGCAGGGCTTAGTTCGCAGACTTGAGACCCAAGAATCGTATTAGACCCAGATGATGCAATTCCTTCAGGATTTGGAAACCTGTTTTGAACAGGCTCAGGCCTCATTAGGACCCCCAGTTCAACAACCGCAACCGCTATCTGCTGCTGCACCTATCGCATCAGTCGCAGCCACACATTCATTACAACTACCAGCTCCGGTCCGTTTCTCTGGGGACTCCAAGGCTTGCAGGGGGTTCCTTAGCCAGTGCACAATTCATTTTGAACTTCAGCCCCAAAACTTCCTGTCCGATCGGGCAAAAGTCGCATATATCATATCCCTCCTGTCCGACGAGGCGTTAGCTTGGGCCGCCCCTCTGTGGAAACTGAATGATCCAGTGGTTTCTAGCCTGTCTGATTTCTTGAAACTTTTTCGGAATATCTTCGAGGAACCTTGTGTAACCAGATCGATATTCGCTTTCAGGAGAGGGCCTGGAAAAGAGACGCCAGCACTCCCCGTTCTTTAGGCAGCCTGAGCCCCCAGTCCCTTCTCTTCAATCCGAGGAACACCCCCTGCCTACTGAGGAACCTATGCAGTTGGGCTGGACTAAATTATCTCCCGAAGAACGTGCTAGGCGCAGAACTCTGGGCCTATGCCTCTATTGTGGGGCCAAAGGTCATTTCCATGATACTTGTTCTCTTCGTCCGGAAAAACGCTCAGGGCTAATACATCTGGAAGGTGGGGTATTAGACCCTGAAATATCACCTTCACCTTCTCGTCTTCTCCTTTCCGTGTTGCTTCATGTCGGTGCTTCCTCTCGTTCGGTCTCAGCACATCTGGATTCCGGAGCCGCTGCCAATTTCATGGATTGGGAAACTGCATCCTCCATGAGACCTACCCTTTTGCCCCTTGCTTACCTGTTCCCATGTGTTCATCTAGAGACCAGCCGACCCTCACCTGTCTGCTTTTGTATCCATCCTCTGGCATGGCTCCACCCTAGCTCCTATCAGAGAGCTCTATATTAACCTGTGCACTGCAGGCCAGCCTTGCTGATCAACCTTTGTGTGTTAGCTTCCTGTTTCCTGCCGTGTGCTCTTCTACTGTTTTCCGTTACCGACTTTGGCGTGTCCTTGATTATCCCTGTTTGCCTGTGATCCTGACCTTTTGGCATGTCCCCAACTATTCTTGTCTGCTTGTGGCCCCGACCTTGGTTTTGTCCCTCACCATTCCTATCCTCCTGTTGCCTTCTGTGGGTGTGAGCTGGAGGACCCTGGGGGCCGCGACCTGGAGCCAGTTGCAGCCAAGTCCATCCTCACCACTAGAGGTGCTGGTGAACACCTGCTGGCTCTTAGACTCCGCGCCCCAGGGAATCTTACGCTCTAACCCCAGTGGGATCTGTCCCCCATCTGCAGCAGTCAGCCGTAGGGTCCACAACCTTGCGTTGCACTCCTGATCCCTACGGTGTGCATCTGTCACCTCGCCTCAAGGTGACCTGACACAAGGTCAGGCCAGGCAATGAAGGGGGTGCAGGAGATGATAAGTGCCACAGTCAGGGCAGTGCAGTCCTGTGCCAGTGTCCCAGTGTGCCAACCTGTGCTTGAGCCCCTCTCTCTGCCCGGCCCTTACCACCACCTATGCAGGGCTCCACTGCGGTGGTCAGGAGGTGTCAGTCCAGTGCTGATCCTCAGCCATGGTGCTGGCACTGCCTGCTGATTGGCTTCTCTGCTGCTATCTTCCTCACTGTCTGAAACCAGCACAGCGATAGAGACTGAGCACTGACACCAGCACCGAGATAGAGAGCACTGACACCAGCACAGAGGGAGAGAACTGACACCAGCACCGAGATAGAGAGCACTGACACCAGCACCGTGATAGAGAGCACTGACACCAGCACCGTGATAGAGAGCACTGACACCAGCACCGTGAGAGCACTGACACCAGCACCGTGATAGAGAGCACTGAGACCACAATAGCACCGAGATAGAGAGCACTGAGACCACACCAGCACCGAGATAGAGAGCACTGACACCAGCACTGATACCAGCAACTCGCTGCGGGACCCAAAAATATGACACCGCTCAACCTCTTCAAACAGGAGTGTACGGGCATATAGTACAGTGTGCTTTTTTTGTACAAGGAAGTGAGCCAAAGGTAGAAAAAAGGTCCGTGTGCTAGATTAAATAAGTAGTTTATAAAGTTATGCATATACATGGTCTACTGGTCACATGTCTTGAATTCCTCCGGGATCCATGCCTCATCCATTTTTATAAATGTGAGGTAGTCAACACTGTCGTGAGCTAGGCGAGTGCGCTTATCGGTCACGATCCCCCCTGCTGCGCTGAACGTCCTTTCAGACAGGACACTGGACGAGGGGCAAGCCAACAGTTCCATTGCAAATTGGGCAAGCTCTGGCCAGAGGTCAAGCCTGCCCATCCAGTAGTCCAGGGGTTCATCACTTCTCAGAGCGTCCACATCGGCTGTTAACCCGATGTAGTCAGACACCTGTTGGTCTAGGCGTTCCCTGATGCTGGATCAGGATGAGACCTGTCAATTGGGTTGGCTGAAAGAATGACCTCATATCAGAAGTCACCAACACATCTTCAAACTGCCTTCTTCTTGCAGGCGCTGTTGGATTGGTACCCGCAACTCTTTCTCTGGGAGTGGGAATTCCTCCTTTGCCAGCGCACGCAAAAGCAGAATGCAACATTTCTCGAAGCAAGGCCTGTAAGTGCTCCATTCTGACAGCCCTCTGTGATGGTGGTAACATTTCCGCCATTTTGTGTTTGTACCGGGGGTCTAAGTACGTTGCCACCCAGTACTGGTCCTTGACCTTTATGCTTTTTATACGGGGGTCCCTGTTAAAACACTGGAGCATGAAGGCCCCCATTTGCTCTAAACTGGAAGCGCTTTGATGGCCTGGCTCCTGCTCATCATCCAGGATAATGTCGTCCTCCTTGTTCTCCTCTCACCATCCACGCACAACAGGGATCCCAGAAAGGTTGAAAGCATGCTCTTCTTGCTCCTCCTCATCCGCCCCAGCACCATCCTCCTCTTCAGACTCCTGTTGTTGACTTGTCTCAGATAGAGAAGCCCACCCTGGGAATTCATCCAGCATTGCGACTTCCTCATCTTCCTGCTCCTCCACGGCTTGATCAATGACACAACGCAATGCACGCTCCATAAAGAAGGCATAAGGTACGATGTCACTGATGACACCATGGCTGCAACTGATCAGTTTGGTGATCTCATCAAATGGGCGCAGAAGTCTGCATGCGTCGTGCATGAGCAGCAACTGGCGCTGTGAAAAAAAAACCAAGCTCCCAGAACCTGTTCTGCCGGAGAGTTCGTACAGGTAGTAGTTAACTGCATGTTTCTGCTGGAGCAGGCTATCAAGCATATAGAAGGTTGAATTCCATCGCGTCGGGCAATCGCAAATAAGACGTCTGACCGGCAGATTGTGTTACCGCTGAATGTCAGCAAGGCGAGCCATGGCCATGTAAGATCTTCTGAAATGGGCTGAGATTTTCCTTGCCTGCCGCAAGATGTCCTGGACTCCAGGGCATTTAACAACGAATCGCTGCACGACCAAATTTAAGACGTGTGCCATGCATGGCATGTGTGTAATTTTGCCCTGTTTCAATACGCTAAGCAGATTGGCACCATTGTCACACACCACTTTACCAACTGTCAAATTGAGCGGTGTTAGCCACTGATCTGCCTGTGAACGCAAAGCTGAAAGGAGTGCGGGGCAAGTGTGGCTCTTGGCTTCCAGGCACAACAGATGCACCACAGTATGGCAACGTCTCACCTGGCATGTCGAATAGGTTCTGGGGATCTTGGGCAGCACACCGGAAGAGACGCTAGCAGCGGAAAAGGAGGAGTCAGCCGAGGAGGAGAGGGAGGAGGATGGAGTAGGAGGAGGAGAAGAGCCAGGCCTGCATGCAATCCATGGCGGTAAAACCAAATCTACACGGCTGCCACGGGTTACACGCTTGACGGCGTCAGAAGGTTCCCCCAGTGGGCAGTAAAAGTTATATACCTTCCCTGCCTGTGTTTGCTAGACCACGTGTCTGTGGTCAGATGTATCTTGGTACCGACACTGTGTGCCAGAGATACATTCACTTGCCGCTGAACATGGCTATATAGCTCTGGGATGCCATTCTCTGCAAAATACTTTCTTCCTGGGACCTTCCATTGTGGTGTTCCAATGGCCACAAATTTTCGAAAGGCCTCCGAGTCCAGTTTATATGGCAGTAGTTGGCAGGCTATCAGTTCTGACAAGCCAGCCATCAACCGTTGGGCAAGAGGGTTATCCGGCGTCATAATTTTTTTACGCTCGAACATTTGGCCCACGGAAGCCTGCCTTTTTCCAGAAAAACGTGAGGACGGCATGATGGAAGGTGAAGTGGAGGACAATTGTGAGGAGAGAGGAGAAGGAGAAGACGAGGCTGGACGGTGAGAGCCTGGAGTGTGGCTTTGTGGGTTCCGTTGCTCCCACTGGGCTCGGTGATGGCAGCTGATGTGCCTTCTTAAGGCGGTCGTCCCTAGGTGAGTGTTGGGCTTACCGCGACTTATGCGTTGACTGCAAAGATTGCAGATGGCAACACTATTGTCAGCAGCGGACACGTTAAAAAAAGCCCACACTGCGGAGCAATGTGCCGGCGTCCTTTGAGCGTCAGATGTGACCGTACATGGTTGATGCCTCGCTCCTGATACATTAGCAGTCTGCTTTGTCCCTCCTGTGCAATCTAAGTTCCGCCTGCTTCTCCTCCCTATCTGCTGGTCCATATCTCCCTCTAAACTCCCCTCCTCTTCCTCTCTTGTGGGCACCCACGTGACATCACTAGACACGTCATCATTGATGTCACCTTCTCCACCGCTATAATTAGAGATCTCGGAGTAGGCAGCAACACCGGGGACCAACCTCCTCCTTGGGCTGATCTGGGTACTGTCGTCAGACTGCTGAGTGGCGGTTGTTGCTACCGCCTCTTCCTGATCCAATGCCAAGAGTGGCTGCGCATCGGCAATGTCTTGTGATGGATCGGAAAATAATTCCTGTGACTCAAGCGGAGGGTATATGGTGGTGGTGTTGGTGGTAGTGTCTTTGGGGGTGCACACAGCAGAAAGGGAAGAAGAGGGTGCAGATCGAGAGGATGAGAAGGGTGCAGAAGAGTGAGCCACTCAACCAAGTCTGGTGCGTCCTTTGACGTAATTGAATGCACCTTCTGCAATTTCCCACTTTGGCTCAAGTCTGTTGCTCCTGCCCTACCCCTACCCACCCCCGCGGAAGGGCCTGCCTCTACCTCTGCCTGTCATTTTTTTAATTACCCTGTGACAAAAGTCTCTAGAGAAGTGCAGTATGTATGTGGAAGAAGGTATATAACACCCCGCTTCAATCTGTTGTTTTTGGGGGCCACTGGTCTATCACACCAGTTATATATTTTTTTTTATTGCGTTTGTCACTGTTTGTAGTATTGCTGCAGAACCACTCAGCAGTCACAATGCTGCACAGTGGAAACGCACTATACTATGCTTTCTATATGTGCAAGTATTTTATACGTGTATTACACACCTATATACTGCACACCAAATAGTACACCTATACCAGTCCTTAAAAGGATCTTTGTGGACCTAATAGTAGCTAGCTAGTAGCTAGTGAATTGCAGACTGTCCCTGCTCCAAAACACCAAACTGTCCCTTAGTCCCTACACTGATAAAAGACAGCTGCAGAATCGGTCAGCACTCAGCAGTCAGCAGTGCACCATAATATACTTTGTATATTTGAAAGAAAGTATATTGTACGTGTACAACCTTATATACTGTACACCTATACCAGTCCTTAAAAGGACCTTTGTGGACCTAGTAGCTAGTGATTTGCAGACTGTCCCTGCTCCAAAACACCAAACTGTCCCTCAGCCCACACAGCATCCTTTCCCTGCACTGACAAAAGACAGAATGTAAAATGGCCGCCAGATCAGGTCTATTTATAAGGTAGGAGGTATGTCCAATTGTCCATGTGCTGAAATGTCTCAATTGGCTGTCCTGTACCCCATGATGGATGTGTAATGGGTCAAAGTTCTTCACAATGTAAACGCATAGGTCCGCCGCACGAAGAGCGCCAGAAGTCCGCCGGTTTGGCGAATCGCGAACGACCAAAATTCGCCGGGAACCGACCGCCGGGCAAACCGCAAGGCCATCTCTATTTGTGTGGGTGGTTTCTGAGTGAAATTTAAAAGGTAGTGTCCAGCTACCTCCAGTTATTCCTCTTTGTCCTTTGTCCTGGATCCCAGCCAGCATACAGAACCTGAAAGGAGGACGTACGGTATTGTATCACCCGGCTCTTTTGCATTTCTTTGTTTATTTAAGCAATGTGTTTATTTTTATAGCTAACATTGTTATTGTATCATCACCATTAACTTTATCAAAGCTTTTATAGACTAGCTAACTGTAGGAATATACAAGATAATACATATTTATAATAAATAGGGGAAATCCAAAACCACCTTATATTTATTTCAGTACATGATTCGCGCCCGTCGTCCCCGTGGCGATCTGATTTGTTTCAGAACCAATTTATTGTAAACAAAGGCACAAGAAATTATGCAATGTTCTCTCCTGGAGCCCTTTTCGTTTCCAGCGTGAGAGGAGAGAGCATCTATAGCGGGTAAAAGCACTACACTGACACCACAACACACAGGCACATTTAACCGCTTGATCACCCTCCCCAGTTAACTCTTTCACTCCCTGTCACAATGTCATTAGTACAGTGTACAGATCTTTTTTCTGATCACTGTATTAGTGTCATGGGTGATGCCAGTTAGTGTCAGCGCCAATCCTAGACAGCATCAGATTGCCCGCCACATATTCACTAATACATTTTAACTCTTTGTCAGTAACACTTACACACACACTATACAACTCCACTACTGGTATAGTCTGAACGGATCAATATCTTTGATCAGAACCAAATTAGCATATCCAATAGTGTTCCCAAAAATGCAGCGTTAGCAGGATCAGCCCTGACTCCTGCCAGCACCTGCGTTTAGCCCCTCCTCCCCCCTAAACAATTGCAGTGTCAGTAGATCACTGTCACTTCTGATACACAGTACACAAAACTGCAGAATCAGGGCTGATCTCTGCTAGCACTAGCAGTTAAAATTTTTTGTAGCTGTTCAAACAGTCCTTGACAACCAGGTGCTTTTTTACCTGTCAATCACACTAGGTACCTATAAATTTATTGACCCAAGTGTCAAACGGAAGGTACACTAGTGAAGAAGCCCACAGGATACTGAGCATGGCAGATGAGAGCGATGGGGAGTCCTCACTGTCAGAATCAGGCTCAGTATTTGAACCTGTAGAGAGCAGTGGCACCCTAACACATAGCTCTGAAGACAGAGTAGAGGTCCCTGCTAAAGTCAGGCATACCCGACCCCCTTCCCCTGTTGCTGAGGTGATAGAATTGCATGATTCTCATATGCAGCAGAGTGCCGGTACTAGTGCCGCCCTACCTTCTGTTGAACTGGCGAGCACCGGCGGCCTAGTACATCCTGGTCATAGACAAACCAGCACTGCAGTAACACTTGGTGACGTGGCGAGTCCCATAAGTGCAGTTAAAGCTGGTGCGGTGGCTAGCACAAGTAGTGTCCCACAGCCAACAAGAATTCAAACAAAGGCCATAGAGCCCATAATGCCCTTCCTGATGCGCTTGCAAATCCTGATTAGCAGCCCACAGATTCTGCAGTGCCCGCACTTCCCTCATTCACCGGCCAACCTGGGATTCAGGTGGAAACGGCACATTTAACACTCCTTGGATTTTTTGAGCTGTTCTCATGGAAGATCTGTACAAATCTATCGTGGACCAAAGAAATGTATATGCCAATTTAATATATCACCGCAAACCCAAATTTGACCCTTGACAGACAATTTGCATGAAAACCTATCACGGTTTCCAAATTCACAACTTTTCTGGGTCTATCCCTCAACATGAGCATTATTAAAAAGAATGAGTTGCGGTCATATTGGTCCACTGACCCAATTCATCATATGCCCGTGTTCTCTGTTGCCATGGCCAGAATTAGATACAAGCAAATATTATGGTTTATGCACTTCAACGACAATGAACTCTCTTGTGCTCGGGGTGACCCTGGATATGATGGGCTCCACAAAATTAGGCCACTCGTGATTCACTTGAACCAAAAATTTGCAGCCTGGTATACGCCCCAACAAGCTGTCTACGTAGATGAGTCCCTGATTACGTTTTCTGCCTGCCTTGTTTTCAGTTTCTCCCCAGTATACATGCCACATATGGGGTCAAAATGTATAAGCTCTGTGACAGAGCAAGAGGCTATACATATAGTTTCCTGATTTCTGAGTAAAAAGATAGGAGCGTGGAGCCCCCTGACTGGCCAGACTACATAGGGAGCAGCAGCAGGATTGTTTGGGACTTGGTGTCACCCATATTTCGAAAGGAGTACCACATGGACAATTATTACACAAGCAAGCCACTTTTTAGACACCTTTTTAAATTTGGTACTGAAGCATGTTCCAACGTGCGATCTAATTGCCGGGGGTTCCACCAATGGCTTGTAAAGTCCTGAATTAGATAGGAGAGAGCCTGCTTGTGTAATGAATTGCTTGCAGTGAGGTTAAGGGACAACCATAACATTTTCTTTCTGTTTTCCATTCACGCAGATACGTCAGTCCAAACTGTAACGATGACTGGTGTTGAGAAGCCCCTCTTTGTCCACGACTATAACCCGTAATGGGAGGGGTGGACTTCAACGACCAGATAATGTATTTGTATAGCAGTGTAAATTTGCTGTCCCCTCAAAAGAACTCAACACACAGCTATTAATGTCTAAACCGCTGGCAACAAAAGTGAGTACACCCCTAAAAGACAATGTCCAACTTCGGCCCAATTAGCCATTTTCCCTCCCCGGCGTCATGTGGCTCATTAGTGTTACAAGGTCTCAGGTGTGAATGAGGAGCAGGTGTGTTAAATTTGGTGTTATTGCTCTCATTCTCTCATATTTGTCACTGAAAGTTCAACATGAAGTTCAACATGGCACCTCATGGCAAGGAAGTCTGTGAGGATCTGAAAAAAAGAGTTGTTGCTCTACATAAAGATGGCCTAGGCTATAAAAAGATTGCCAAGACCATGCAGCGGTTTAACAGGACAGGTTCCACTCAGAACAGGCCTTACCAGGTTTGACAAAGAGGTTGAGTGCACGTGCTCAGCGTCATATCCAAAGGTTGTCTTTGGGAAATAGACGTATGAGTGCAGCCAGTATTGCTGCAGAGGATGAAGGGATGGGTGGGTAAGCCTGTCAGTGCTCAGAACATAACGCCGCACACTGCATCAAATTGGTCTGCATGGCTGTCATCCCAGAAGGAAGCCTCTTCTTAAGGGCATGGATTACTGGAAACATGTCCTGTCGTCTGATGAGACCAAGATAAACGTATTTGGTTCAGATGATATCAAGCGTGTGTGGCGGCAACCAGGTAAGGAGTAGAGATGGACGAACTTCCTACAGGACGTTTCGCGAACCGCAAAGTTTGCAGCGGGCCCCATTGACTTCAATGGCAGGCGAACTTTAAAAACCTACAGGTCATATTTTCAGCCACAAAATACTTACTAGCTGTGCACACATAGTCCCACCACATGGCCACTGACATAACACATGTATGAAGTGAATCTGGGATCGATAACTACAAGCATTCTTTTTTTAATCTGTAACATTTTGACAATTCAGGACTCAGGAGTGCATGAAGGCAATGGAGGAGAGGAAAGGTCCCGGTAGGCTATGAAGAGGGTGCAGGAGATGATCACCAGCACAGTGATAGCGTGTGCTGACACCAGCATCGTGATAGAGTGCACTGACACCAGCACCGTGATAGAGTGCACTGACACTAGCACCGTGAGGGAGTGCACTGACACCAGCACCGTGATATAGAGCACTGACACCAGCACTGTGATAGAGTGCACTGACACCAGCACCGTGATATAGAGCACTGACACCAGTACCGTGATAGAGTGCACTGACATCAGCACCGTGATATAGAGCACTGACACCAGCACCGTGATAGAGTGCACCGACACCAGCACCATGATAGAGTGCACTGACACCAGCACCGTGATAGAGTGCACTGACCCCAGCACCGTGATATAGAGCACTGAAACCAGCACCGTGATATAGAGCACTGACACCAGCACCGTGATATAGAGCACTGACACCAGCACCATGATAGAGTGCACTGACACCAGCACCGCGATATAGAGCACTGAAACCAGCACCGTGCTAGAGTGCACTGACACCAGCACCATGATAGAGTGCACTGACACTAGCACCGTGATAGAGTGCACTGACACCAGCACCGTGATAGAGTGCACTGACACCAGCACCGTGATAGAGTGCACTGACACCAGCACCGTGATAGAGTGCACTGACACCAGCACCGTGATATAGAGTGCACTGACACCAGCACCGTGATATAGAGCACTGACACCAGCACCGTGATAGAGGGCACTGACACCAGCACCGTGATAGAGGGCACTGACACCGGCAGTCAGTCTGCTGAGTGGCGGTTGTTGCTACCTCCTCTTCCTGATCCAATGCCAAGAGTGGCTGCGCATCGGCAATGTCTTGTGATGGATCAGAAAATAATTCCTGTGACTCAAGCGGAAGGTATATGGTGGTGGTGTTGGTGGTAGTGTCTTTGGGGGTGCACACAGCAGAGAGTGAAGAAGAGGGTGCAGATCGAGAGGATGAGGAGGGTGCAGAAGAGTAAGGCTGAGTGAGCCACTCAACCAAGTCTGATGCGTCCTTTGACGTAATCACACGCGCCTTCTGCAATTTGCCACTTTGGCTCAAGCCTGTTGCTCCTGCACTACCCCTACCAGCCCTGCGGAAGGGCCTGCCTCTTCCTCTGCCTGTCATTTTTTAAATGACCATGTGACAAAAGTCTCTAGAGAAGTGCAGTATGTATGTGGAAGAAGGTATATAACACCCCGCTTCAATCTGTTGTTTTTGGGGGCCACTGGTCTATCACACCAGTTATATATATTTTTTTATTGCGTTTGTCACTGTTTGTAGTATCGCTGCAGAACCACTCAGCAGTCACAATGCTGCACAGTGGAAACGCACTATACTCTGTTTTCTATATGTGCAAGTATTTTATATGTGTATTACACACCTATATACTGCACACCAAATAGTACACCTATACCAGTCCTTAAAAGGACCTTTGTGGACCTAGTAGCTAGTGATTTGCAGACTGTCCCCCAGTCCCTACACTGATAAAAGACTGCCGCAGAATAGGGCAGTAATCTGCAGCACAGCCCTGCACCAGCACCCTATATATTGTACACCTATACCAGTCCTTACAAGGACCTTTGTGGACCTAGTAGCTAGTGATTTGCAGACTGTCCCTCAGTCCCAACACTGATAAAAGACTGCTGCAGAATAGGGCAGCAGTGCACCACAACCCTATATATTGTACACCTATACCAGTCCTTACAAGGACTTTTGTGGACCTAGTAGCTAGTGATTTGCAGACTGTCCCTCAGTCACTACAATGATAAAGGACTGCTGCAGAATAGGGCAGTAATCTGCAGCACAGCCCCTGCACCAGCACCCTATATATTGTACACCTATACCAGTCCTTACAAGGATCTTTGTGGACCTAGTAGCTAGTGATTTGCAGACTGTCCCTCAGTCCCAACACTGATAAAAGACAGCTGCAGTATCAGGCAGCAGTCAAGTATAATTCTATATTTGGAAGAAAGTATATTATACGTGTACAACCCTATATACTGTACACCTATACTAGTCCTTAAAAGGACATTTGTGGACCTAATAGTAATAGCTAGCTAGTGATTAAACTGACTGTCCCTGCTGCACACAGCGCCCTTTTGTATCCAGAAGGTGCTGTGGCCCAATCTCCCAATCCAGATGCAGTGAGCTGGCTGCATCAGAGACGTTTTCCCGATGTCCTCCCTGGTAACCCTACCTAAAGGGCACCCCAAAAAAGATGTGTTTGTAGCAAACGTTGATATAGGTATGACACCGGCTATTTTTGTCCCTTCTGTCCTGGCCAACCTGGTCTCTGCATCCAGGAATGTTTCCGTCGCTACCACACAGTGGATTATTAGTATAGGGTACAGCACAGCACAGTCTAGGCCACACATTCACACAGAGTCTCAAAAGATGTTAGATGCCTATCACATTTTGAAAGACCCTAGCCTGGAACACTTAACTTTTTTTATAGTTACAAAAAAGTGTAAAAAAAAAACAAAACAAAAAAAAGCCAAAAATAGTTGTCCTTTTATTTTATTGTTCTTACTGTTTTACTGTATTTTATACTATACTGCTATACTGTAATGTTTTATTGTTACTGTGTTTTATTTTTAACCATTGCTTGCTTTGCAGGTACACCATTTTACTGTTTTATTGTACTGTATTCTATACTGCTATATTGTAATGTTTTATTGTTACTGTGTTTTATTGTTAACCATTGTTTGCTTTGCAGGTACGCCATTCGCCGGCAGCACTGATCTTTTTATCCTGATAGCAACAGGGTTTGCTCTCACAATACATAAATCAGTGACTTCAGCACTGTAGGAGGTGATTTCACTACCAGTTAAAACAAAAAACAAAAAAAGCATATATGGCGAAGCATATGGGCTGGGGTGGACAGAGGGTGGGGATTGCCCCTATGCTTCGCTATATTTTTTTTACTCTTCTTTTGGCACAGACTTCAATAAAAATAAGTTGTTGTTTTATTGAGTTAAAGTTTCATTAATACTGTGTTTTATTGTTAACCGTTATTTTACTTTGCTTTCAGCATACATAAATCTGTGATTACAGCACTGTAGGAAGTGATTTCTCCACCGCAGTAAAAAAAAGAGCATATATGCCGAAGCATAGGGGCTCGGGTGGACAGAGGGCGGATCGCCCCTATGCTTCGGCATTTTTTTTCACTTTTTTTGGTAGAGATTTCTACATACACATCAAGCAATGTGAATGGCGATAGATGGCTGAAAGATAAAAAAGAACATTGCATGTAAGCCCATCATTAGAAGTGGGTGAATGCAGGGTGGTATTCTTTCATCGATTGATGTGAATGGAGAAATCTGTTAGGTTCTCTTTTTTCGTTCAGCCCACGGGCTGCATGAAACAAAAAGAACATTACAATATAAGCCCAACAAGGACCAGTATGTCGCTGGAATTTGAGTGGTTATACCGGAATGATGCCTGCAGGTTTAGGCATCATCTTGGTATCATTTTTTTCAGCCAGCGGTCGGCTTTCATGAAGAGCAATCCTAGCAGCTAATTAGCTGCTAGTCTGCTTTTACAAGCAGTGAAAGTGGACATTCCCCCTACTCCTACCACCTTCCACAGTTTTCTCGGGCTCTCCTGTCCCACCGGAGAACCCGAAAATAGTTCAATCATCCCTTTGGCCTAAGAAACCGGAAGCTAAGCACATTTCATCACTTCAGTTTTGCCGGATATAAACAGTGCTGTTTTTAAATTGGGAAAGCATCTTATCACACTAATCTTGGTGTGGTCAGATGCTTTAAGAGCAGAGGAGAGATCTAGAGTCTAATAGACTCCAAATGTCTCTACCTATTGCTACCATACAGTGCCTTGCAAAAGTATTCACTCCCCTTGGCATTTTTTCGTGTTTTGTTGCTTCACAACCTGGAATTAACATGGATTGTTTGAGGATTTGCATAATTTAATTTATAGAACATGCCCACAACTTTGAAGATGTTTTTTTTTTTTCATTATGAAGCAAACAACAAATAACAGAAAAAGTAGATGTGCATAACTATTCACCCCCCTAAATTCAATACTTTGTAGAACCACTTTTTGCAGCTATCACAGCTCCTGGTCGCTTTGGACAAGTCTCTATGAGCGTGCCACATCTTACCACTGGTATTTTTGCCCATTACTTCTTGTAAAACTGCTCCAGCTCCTTCAAGTTGGATGGTTTGCACTTGTGAACAGAAATCTTTAGGTCTGACCAGATTTTCTATTGGTTTGAGGTCTGGCTTTGACTAGGCCATTCCAACACATTTACATGTTTCCCCTTAAACCACTCAAGTGTTGCTTTAGCAGTGTGTTTGGGGTGAATGTCCTTCTGGAAGGTGAACCTCCTTTCTAGCCTCAAATCACACACAGAGTGGTATAGGTTTTGCGCAAGAATATCCCTGTATTTAGCACCATCCATCTTTCCCTCAACTCTGACCAGTTTCCCAGTCCCGACTGCTGAAAAACACCCCCACAACATGATGCTGCCACCACCATGTTTCACTGTTTCAGTGTTCTTTGGGTGATGTGATGTCTTGGATTTGCGCCAGACATAGCGTTTTCTTTGATGGCCAAAAAGTTCAATTTTAGTCTCATCAGACCAGAGCACCTTCCTGCATACATTTTGGGAGTCTCCCACATGTCTTTTCGCAAACTCAAAACGTGCCATTTTGTTTTTTTGCTGAAAGTAATGGCTTTCTTTTGGCCACTCTGCCATAAAGCCCAACTCTATGGAGTGTATGTCGCTTATTGTCGTCCTATGTACAAATACGCCAGTCTCTGCTGTGGAACTCTGCAGCTCCTCCAGGGTTAGCTTAGATCTCTGTGCTGCCTCTCCGATTAATGCCCTCGATGGATCCGTGAGTTTTGGTGTGCGGCCATCTCTTGGCAGGTTTGCTGTTGTGCCATGTTCTTTCCATTTGGTTATGGTAGATTTGATGGTGCTCCTAGGGATCATCAAAGATTTGGATTTTTTTATAACCTAACCCTGACTTGCACTTCTCAACAACATTGTCCCTTACTTGTTTGGAGAGTTCCTTGGTCTTAATGGCAATGTTTGGCTAGTGGTGCCTCTGGGGCCTTTCAAAAAGATATGTGTACATGTAATGACAGATCATGTGGCACTTAGATTGCACACGGGTGGACATCATTTCACTAATTATGTGACTTCTGAAGGTAACTGGTTGCACCAGAGCACTTTATGGGCTTCATAACAAGGGTAGGTGAATACATACGCACATGCCAATGATCAGTTTTTTATTTCTGATGTATATACTTTTCTAATTTTACTTCACCAACTTAGACTATTGTGCTCTGATCCATCACATATAATTCAGATTAACCGCTTTAGTGATGTCACTTTCCTAGTTAGGTAACAGTGCTTGGGTCTAGCGATTGTCTGCTAAGCCCTAAGACCATCAAATGGACGCAGGTCATGTAAGCCTCCACAAACGAAGGGGCAGGTATTCTTGCTGGCTACAGAGGAGAAGGAGATTTAAGGGTGCACATGTAAGGGAAGTATAAGGGTGTTGGGGAATGCCCTTTCTAGAGACACTGTCACTCTGCCTTACATTGAAAAGGTGACAGTACCACTTTAATCTTTTAGTTAACTATGAATGGGAAAGTTCACCTTTGTTGTGCAAAGTTTACACTTGTACAAGCAGTTAGGCACAAGACAGTTAATGCAATTATACATTTTATTATAAATATAAAGAATTCATTAATTTGCTAGGCGTTCACATCTTTTCAAAATGTAATACATGACCACACGTTTTGCAAGTCTTTTTGTACATATCCTCTTCAATATGTTCCTCTGGACCATACTCATGTTGGTGACCAGCAGTGTCTTTTCTCCACAAGCTACTGCGGACAGCACGACGCAATTCTGGGGCACAAAAAAAAAATATTGTGTAAAATGTATTTATACAGCCACAATAGGCAAAAAAAAAAAAAAATGCAGTCTAAAGGAGCTTTCACTTCTTTTAAGCATCAGTAGAACACCTATATTGCTCTGTTTTACACTGAGACTTTGTCTAAGGCAGAACCTGAATTAGGACAACTGAACAGCCTACATAGCATGATTTATTGACGGATAAAAGTTAAATTTTTTGTTTGGTTTTTTAAAAGCTTTGTGAGAGTAAGTAAAATTAGCAAGCTGTGGTCAACTTAAATTAGAAGTCTGAGATAATCATAACTAATCTTAAAAATGCTTCCTCCCACTCCTAACACCTATGCTGACTAACCTGTGTAACAAAGATCTGTATACTTACCTATTTTCATGCCCTTCCAGTCTAGTCCTGTGATCTGACTCCACTGTGTCAGCCAATGGCATGTGCTGGGAAGAAGAGGGAGCGTCGATGATAGATGGGCTATATAGCAAACATATGGGTAACATCAGCACTCCCAGACATTGCCAGCCATTGAGGGCTCTCTCCTTTTCCCTGCAGCCGACGCTGGCTAACACAGGGGTGATCACATGAGAGGTCTTCCATGGCCTGAAAATAGGTAAGTGTACAGATTCTTTTTTTTTTTTTATTACACAGGTTAGTCAGAATAAGTGTTACCCTGTTTCCCCGAAAATAAGACCTAGCATGATTATATTGCAGGCATCACCGACAATCACATTAGGTCTTATTTTCGGGGAAACGGGGTACGAGCGCAAGGGAGCATTTTAAGATTAGTTTATCCCAGAATTTTACTTTAAAAGGCATTTTTTTGTCGTAGCCATACTTTTCTAAGGTGAATACAGACAGCCAAACTAGCCATTCGCGGTCACACTGAGGAACATTTGTATGCCTTTAGGTCCTTGCTTGGGGGATGAATTATTGGGCCTGTATACATTTTTGCAATTGGTTGGTGTCTCATGTGAGGCTGGTATTTGCAGGATTATGTATGAATGAGATGTAAATTGCTCTGAGGAAATTGTTACAGAGCCACTGGTAACAATATCTGCTGCCTACTAGACTGTTTTAAAAAATGGCCTTTAACTCTAAAATGTGATAGGAAATATGATTGTTATATGAAATAAATAGTCATGAAAATTCAGTAAATTCTAAACAACCTGGGATAACAACTCTGCTGTAGCAGAACCTAGATGGGACATTTCTCTGAGATATTTTAGAGGCCAGCAGTAAACTCTTCATATAACTGAGATCTCTTTTTCAGTGAACTGACCCTTTACCACTCTTCACCAATTCAACTCCTTATTAATATTACTGCACAGAAACATGTATGAGTTGTTTATTAAGAAGCAGCCAAGTTTGAAAAACAACATCTTCAAACATGACTACTACTAAGGTCTTAAACAAGAACATCTTCATATCCTCCACATGTCTGTGTACTTATTTGGATAAGTAATACTTCTATAAACAGGAACATAATTTTTATACCAAGCACAACTGCTCACTTTACCCTTTACTTTTTTGTCAAACCGCTTTTGTTTCATTTTATTCTTATTATCCAGTCGAGCTTCTTTAGCTTCTTCAAGAGCTTCCTCAGTGTCCCATACTTCTAAAGAACGTTTAACTATCTGAAAATAATAAGCACGTTTACTATTAGAGCAAAAATAAAAAGAACAGAAAAAAGAAAGAATTATAAAACAACAGAAACATATTTTGGGGTAGTCAGGTTATAATCTAAAACCCTTTTGGACTACAAAATGATTTATTTTAGCTCTGTAGGTTTAGATAATCAACGTTGACTTCAAATGGCAAACACCCCTACGCAAAAGCAACTGTACAATACATATTAGAAAATTATTTATACCTGAGATTTTAAGTACAGCTTCATATCACCCCAATGAGTATTGTGAGGGTTTTTCTTCAAAATGAATTTTAACACAGGCTCCCTTTTATCAATATCACAGTCTTTCAGCAGATACTCTTTTTTGGCTTCAGTCCGTGTTATAAGCTTGTGCTTTTCTTCTGAATCTCTAAAGAATTAATAATAATAATAATAAATAAGACAATTTAGGAAAAATAGGATTTTTATAACAGCTTACCTGTAAAATCCTTTTATTGGAGTACATTACGAGACACAGAGCCATATTTTTTAACTATATGGGTATATAGGCACCTTCAGGTGATGGACATTGACACACCCAATACAGGAAGTTCACTCCCTATATAACCCCTCCTCCTACCAGGAGTACCTCAGTTTTGTAGCAAAGCAATATACACAAATCCCAAAATAGGGGAGGGACCTCTGTGTCCTGTGATGTACTCCAAGAAAAGGATTTTACAGGTAAGCTGTTATAAAAATCCTATTTTCTTTATCGTACGGGACACAGAGCCATAGTTATTAATTATATGGGGCATCCCATAGCAATGCTATTTGAGGGGAGGGAGACACAACCTGTAGGGCACCCCCAGACTTGAGGGCCTAAACTGCTGCCTGGAGAACACTGTGCCCAAAGGCGATATCCTCATGCCTTCTTACATCCACCTTATAAAACCTGGTGAATGTATGCACTGAAGACCAAGTTGCAGCCTTACAGATCTGAACCATGGTGGCCTGGTGATGCACTGCCCAGGAAGCACTAACTGCTCTGGTTTAGTGTGATTTGACTTGAAAAGGTGGAATCTTACCTTTTAAACCATAAGCCTAAATTATAACTTGGGAATCCACTTAGCGTCAGTGGATTTTGACACTGCCTGTCCTTTCCTAGGACCTTCTGGCAACACAAACAAGACATTAGTCTTCTGGATCTGAGCAGTCGTCTTTAAATAGACTTTGACCGCTCTCACCACATCAAGACAATGTAGTGACTTCTCTTCTCTAGAACATGGTTTTGGAAAAAAGATGGCAGGACATTATCTTGGTTCAGGTGAAAACCTGAGACCACTTTAGGCAGAAAACTTGGACGAGGACGCAACATGACCCTGTCCTCTTGAATAATCAAATATGGCTCTTTACAAGAAAAAGCAGCCAATTCAGAAACCCTCCTTACTGAGGATATAGCAACCAAGAACACTAACTTTCTTGACAGAAGTACTAAGGGAATATGCTGTATCGGTTCAAATGGCTGTTTTTGTAACACTGACAAAACTAAGTTCAAGTCCCAAGGGTTCAAAGTAGATCCGACTGGCGGATTAAGCCACATCACCCCTTGCATAAAAACCCATACCAAAGAATGCAAAGCCAGCGGTTTTTGAAATAAGACCGATAATGCTGAGACTTGGCCCTTAATAGTACTCAAGGCCAGCTTCATCGCTACCCCCAATTGTAGAAAGGCAAGAATTCTGCCTATGTTGTACTTCCTAGGGTGCCAACTCTTGGATTCACACCAGGAAACATAAGCTCTCCAGACTCTATAATATATGTTTCTGCTGGCTTCCTTGCATTAACTAAGGTAGAGATAACTGACCCGAAAAGCCCACGTTTCTTTAGAATGTGGGTTTCAATAGCCAAGCCGTTAAATTTAGAGTTTGTAAGGTAGGATGGAATATCGGCCCCTGTAAGAGTAGGTCTGGCCGTAGTGGAAGGGACCATGGATCCCCCACCTCTATCTATATTTACGATTTCTGCATACCAGGACCTTCTGGGCTATGCTGGGGTTACAAGAATTACCGGCTTTCTTTCCTGCTTGATCCTGCAGAGAAGTTGTGGAAGCAACAGGGGGAAATGCATAAATCAGTGAGAACTGATCCCATGGGGTCACCAACGCATCTGTTCCGCATGCGAGTGGATCCCTCGTCCTGAACAAAAAGTTGACCAACTTCATGTTGAACCTGGACACCAGAAGATCTACGTCCGGAGTCCCCCATTTCTGGCAAACAGCCCGAAAAATGTCGGGGTGAAGAGACCATTCCCGGGAGCAACTGCTGGCGGCTCAAGAAGTCCACCTGCCAATAATATATTCCTGGAATGAAAACTGCCGTTAGGCACAGAACATTCCTTTCTGCCCAAGTTAGGATATGGTTCACCTCCCTCTGTGCTGCGAGACTCTTGTTGCCCCCTTGGTGATTGATGTAAGCCACATTTGTGGCATTGTCTAATTGCATCGTGACAGGACAACCCCGTAACCTGAATGTCCAGGCCTTCAGAGCCAGACCCACTGCCCGAATCTCTAGGATGTTGATGGGCAAGGTCCTTTCGGTTCTTGACCACTGTCCATGGACAGTTGTCTTTTCTAGCACTGCTCCCCAACCTGAAAGGCTGGCATCTGTCCTTACCACCTTCCAGATAACAGGTCTGAAGGATTTTCCTTTCAGCAGATTCTGGGCTACCAACCACCAAGGCTCTGGGACACCTCAATGCGGACAGCCGCATTGGCAAGTCTAAAACTTAAACCATTTTGCTCCAAGCGGACAGCATACTGTTTTGCAACAGTCTCGAATGGAACGGGGCATAGGGAACCGCTCTGAATGAAGCCACCATCTTTCCTAACACCCTCATGCAAAGGCAAATGGAGGGATCTTTTTTTTGACTTGACTATCTGCACCAGCTCTCTTATGGCGTTGATCTTTGCCTAAGGCAAGAATACCTTTTCCTAGGCTGTGTCTATGATCAGAACCAAGTACTCCAGCCTTTTTAGCAGTTTTAAGGAAGACTTCTCTAGGTTGAGAATCCAACCCATATTTTCCAGGTATTTGGTTCTAATGCTTTGCTCCAAATGGGCCACGAACTGGTCTATTAGCAATAGATCGTCTAGGTACGCCAAGACTGTTATGCCCTGTGACCTTAACCTGGCTAAAGGTGGAGCTGGAACTTTTGTATACACCCGGGGTGCTGTAGCTAGCCAGAAGGGCAAAGCTACAAATTGAAAATTATGCTGTTCTACCTCGAACCGCAGAAACCTTTGGTGAGCGGGAAATATAGGGACATGTAGATGCCGATAGATGTTGATAGATGCCAGAAGTTCTCCTCCTTGTAGGATAGAAACCACCAACCTGACTGCACAAAGAGCGGATCTTCAGAAACTGATTCAGATTCTTTAGATCTAGAATGGGTCTGACATCTCCATTTGGTTTTGGTACCGTAAAGAGGGTTGAATAGAATCCCAAACTTTGCTCTTCTGTGGGGATTTGCATAATCACCCCGTGAGCCAGTAATTGGTCTAGTGTCTAAAACAGAGATTGCCATTTCCCTGGATCTTTGGGAATGTTTGACCTCAGAAAACATGATGGTGGAAACTCCTGAAATTCCAGTTTGTACCCTAGAGTTACCGTGGAGATGACCCATCTGTCCTGAATTTCCTCTTGCCAGACTTCTGAGAACTGCAGAGGTCTTCCCCCCACCCTGGCGAAGTGTTGGCGCTCCTTCATAATGAGGCTTTAGAATTCTGCTTTGCAGGTTTCCGCCCCCAGGACTTCTTTTGTGCCTGGGGCTGACCCTGAGGCTTTCTTCTAGACTCTGATGGCTTAGGCCGTCGCCACTGCCTAGAGGTGGATACCCCTGGCGCAGGAGAGATCTACTGGATGCTGAGAATGCAAATATGTAGTTCTAATATTAAAGTCTCACTGCACCAAACTTATGGAATGGGTATATGATAGGGCCACTTTCCCAGGCTTGTACTCATCCCTCCCCAATCCAGCAAGATATCACTCACTAGGCTGCAAAGCCACTTGTCAAGTTCTTCCTGGATAGGCTCAAACACGTGCTTTATATGCCCATTTAGTCTTAGGGACTTCCAAACACTAATGCCGCGTACACACGATCGGACATTCCAGCAGACTTGGTCCAGCGGACAATCCGCACTTTCCGAACGTGCGGACTTGTACACACACAAACGGACTTTCCGGTGGACTAGGTTCAATGGACTTTTCGGCGGACTTTTGGCGGAGGTCCGACGGAATTTCAAAATGAACAGACTTGCCCACACGCCGGAAAAAAGGCCAGTCAGGAAAGGGGGTGTGACCGTGTGTAGGCAACACAAGCTTGAGCGTAATTCCGTCGGAAAAAACATCCAAGGCTTTTCCGACGAGAATTCCCATTGCGTGTATGCGGCATTAAAGATATAGAACTTATGGAAAAATGAACAGCTAGACTTTACGATAAACTAGAGGCCCATAATCATATCTGGGAGTTGCGACATCTTAAAGAAGACCCTTCCTGATGGCCCTATTTCTAAATTGGTTTCCATCCTGGCCTTTGGGTTATTGTTAAAGCTCTGAAATGTTGCAACATTCCTTCTTTCCCCTTCTTTTACCTTTCCTTTCCCTCTCCTCTGCATTTTCTTATTTGTGGTTCTCTTTTTTGTTTTAACATCATGGAATATTTGGTACTCCAGATATTGTGACTTACTCTGTATGCTTAACTGAGTCTCCTTTTGAGCTCCATATGCCAGCACACTGTGAAAGTTGAGATATGTCCATTTACATTACATTAATAATGCTGGAGACTCCCTTCCCTTTAGCTCCTGTAATAGAATGTACCCCACGTACTCTTTAATCCAAAAGGAATAAAGAAGTAAAGTCCCTTCAGGGTGTTACCAAATTGTCTTGTGGGTTTATGGAGATGATGGGGTATCACCCACCTTCGCCATATTTTTTGCAACGGTTCCCTTCTATCTTTTGCTGAACTTCGATCTATGTACCGCCTCCCGTCCTCTATGCAATTTTACTAGCTTCAGCATGCTGTGCGCTCGTAGGGGGCTGGGTTGGACAGAAGCCTTTCCCTAACACCTGTTTTTAAAGAGAAGGTCCACCCTAAAGTGGAGCTTCCGCTCATTGAAACAGGTATCTGCACCCACTTCCAGCATAGATATATGCAGAAGGTACGCCCCTTTCTGCAGAATCTACGCCCCTTTCCGAAGGTCCCCCGCTGTCTGCTGGGAAACACATGGATCCCAGAGACAGCGGGGACCATCCTTATTGCGCAGCGCGACTCGCGCATGCGCAGTAGGGAACCGGGAAATGAAGCCACAAGGCTCCACTTCCTGATTCCCATACCCAAGATGGCAGCGGCAGCACCCGAGAGACCGGCTTCGGGTGCCGACATCGCGGGCGCACTGGGCGGGTAAGTGTCATTATTTTAAAAGTCAGCAGCTGCAGTATTTGTAGCTGCTGGCTTTTAAAAAAAAAAAAAAACGGCGGACTCCTGCTTTAATTATATCCAATCGGTTGCTGAAACTAAAGGGTTTATTTCCTGTTGCTATGACATGCTCCTTCTGTCTTATCTAAAGGGTTATCCCTGCAAAGCTAAGGAAAAGTGGGTACAAGCTATAGGCAATCTAGATGACGATCAATGGGATAACGCTCTGGAGTCTGTGTTAACCAGCTATTTAAATTCTACCCAGCAGTTATCACAGCTTTATATTATTATACATTCCCATTTTACACCATTCATAGGTGCACTGAAGTCCCCTCTGTGTGCAAAATGCAGCACGACGCAGGGCGATCTCATACACTTGATATGTCGTTGCCCTAAGCTTCCCCAGTGTTGGGTGGAAATATTAGAAACCCTTGACAAAGTCTTCCACACTAACATCCCTTTATGGCCCAACTACTTTATTCTAGGTATATTGGATGACCTTGGTCTTACTGACTTTCAAAAGGTTGCCATTAATAGAGCCCTTTTTCAGCCCTGGAAACTTATCCTGCAATATTGGAAATCTGATCAGACCCCAACCTACAGAGAATGGGTTACTCATATGGGTGACACTTTCTGGTTGGAAAAGGTTATTATTCAACACAGATGATGTCCTGGAACATTTGAGAAGCTATGGGGAGACTGGCTAGCAGTCCCTGGCTTATCAGCTATTGATTTGGTTACTGATAGAATTTTGGGTTGATTGGCTTTCATGCCTCCCCCCTCCCCTATGTTCCTCATACCAGCTTGTATGGCAGCACCTAAATTGAGGGGCTACTGCAACTCTCTGGCCTTCCTAAACCCTGTTTGTTTTTTTTCTTTTTCTTCATTATACGGGTCAATATGTTTATGTGCTGCTGGTTTCTTTTAGGTAAAATGATCTTTTGGCAGTTTGATGTACATTTTTTTTCCGCTGGACCATAACTGTTTTTGGTGTACTGTTTATTCTGTATGCTTGTTAAATAAACTCTTCTTGATTTTAAATAAATAAATACATAATGCTGAAGACTCCTACTGAAGTATTTTTTTTTTGTGGACTGTTCATGCTTCTCATTCAAAATCTTCCACTGTTCTTTAACTTACAATAGTGTGTTCGGATTGTACAATGTGAAGCAATGTATATCGTGTTTGTACTTCCTTTTATACAAACTTTAATAAAAACGTAATGATAAAAAAATTATATAAAAAAAAAAAACACACAAAAAACACACCTCCCCATTGAAATGCATTGAAAACGCATAAAAAACACACAGCCTTGCGTTTTTGAGTCACATGTCCTATGAAAACCGCAATGCAAACTCAGTTTCTGCCTTTTGGCCACTGATCAGTGTGAAAGTAGCCTTAAGGCATGTAGAGAACATGCACAAGCTTGACTGGGAAGAATTTCAGAGTGATAGCTGGATCAGGGGAAAATGAATACCAGTCTGGATAGGGGGAACTGGGGGTGATTCAGACTAATCATATGATGGAAAATACATAAGTAGAGGTTACCTTTTGTGAAAACCACCTGTAAAAATTATTTAGTCTGAGAGAGCTAAAAAGATATGCAGATCCTGTCCATGCCTCTTTCAGCCTCATGGACTTCCTATTAATCAGCAAAGCTGGCAACCAAAATAAAAGACCAATAAGGAGGATAAGGAGGTGGCATGGCCAAAAAAATTGGAATTTTGACGTACCTGTAAATTCCATATCTAGGAGTACAGTACAGGACACAGGAATCACTTTGTCCAATCGGAATTCTCTACAAATGATTGGACAAAGTCTGATCAGATCATGTTGTCAGAAAATTTTATATCCAGCTCTCCAACTTTGTTGGTCGGACATTCCGATGGAAAAAGTCAGATGGAGCCCACACATGGTCGGATTATCCGACAACACTGTCCGATCGGACATTTTCCGTCGGAATGTTCGACCGTGTGTACAAGGGCTTAGAGACATCCCATAGAGACACCACACGGTGAGGAACAGAAGTGGGAGCCAGTGTGCAAGAGAATACATCTCAGGCAGCCATAGATGACAGACTAACTCTACCCATAAGGTGAATCATAATTGTTTGACATGCATTAAAGGCAGGCAATAGAGGTAGAATGACCTTACCGCAAAAGTGATAAGAGCAGCCATAGGGAAGCAAGAAGGACTGGCTTCCAGGAAACTTTGTCCTTATGTAGTGTAAGAAAGGAGATGCACCCCAGAAAGAAAATGGGGGAGCCAAGGCAGAACTACAGCTGCCAAGAGCAATGGAGAAAGGAAGGTTTTTTTCTTACCTGTTAAGGCAGTAACTCCTTTGGAGAGCAAAGGGGGTGGGGGGGGGGGGTGGGAGACTTTGCATGCACCTGAGGAAGGCCCCAGGGGGCTCAAAGTCACAACAATTGATGAAGAGCAACTTCTTGTAAAAGAGGGTGCACAGGGAGTGTGAAAGCCAAGGGGTTAGGCAGAGGATACACAAGGCCTAACCAAAACCTGCAGGGTACCAAGGGCTAGGTAGAAACTGGGAAAGCGCACCGCTCATAAAGTGAACAGTGGGAACCTCCCTGCTGTTTAAAGCCAGGTGCCGTCTGGTCAGCAATCAAGTCCACAATGGCAGAAGAAGAGAGATGGCGGCACTTGAAGCATGTAAAATCAGCTCTTTATTGTGTATCCATTAAAAACAGAGACATGATATACACGTACAACCCACAAGAGATTAGCAAACACATTTCACACTCCTATGCTTAATCATTGCTCTCCTCTTTTACCAAGCGCTAGGTGCCTGGCAATTCCAAGAAGTAGGATGAGAAATGGGAACCAGTTATACTTATAGGATGGGGTTTCCAGCACTAGGGATTTTTAGTACATTAGATGTAAACTACCTCATGTGATAGATTGCAGAGTATAGTGGAAGTGAGCTACATGCCCCCTGGCAGAGGCGCATCCAACCTAGAGATTGGAAATTCCTAACTGGTGAATATCAGGGAATTAGTCATGCTAGGAGAACTCTGTGTGAGAGTGTGTAGAGCAGTCATAACTGATGATGGTTGGTGAGAGAGGCAGGCAAGTGCCAGGACCCCTTCAGACTGTACGTGGAGGGGAAACAAACACAAGGGAAGTACTGAAAATGAGAATTATGTCAGTTTGGAGGAGGAGCCAGAGAAGGATGCAGTATCAACTGAATGGGTAAGTCCAAGCACCAGCATTTGGGCATATGGTTCAAAGCTTTCACTTGGGAACTTTGTAAAAAAGTCTCTCCAAAGTACCCTGGGATATGAATGTTTAGGATGTTCATTGTGTGGTTAAGGGTACATTGGTATATTATTGTATTATATATACAGAGTATGCTTGTGTGAACTATGGTGTGTTTTGCAGGATGAAAGGATGTAACGTAGTAATGTAATTTACTACAGATCCAAGGTCTGGGTGGGGTCCAGGTATTGTTGCGAAGATGTATCCAGAAGTTTCGAGCTATACTAGAAAACAAACA
The DNA here is from genome assembly GCF_037356315.1 of Lithobates pipiens. Taxonomy (NCBI): domain Eukaryota; kingdom Metazoa; phylum Chordata; class Amphibia; order Anura; family Ranidae; genus Lithobates; species Lithobates pipiens. Next base: position 96,564,316 of record NW_027507718.1, read on the forward strand.
ATACAGGCAGTCCCTGAGTTACGAACAGGTTAGGGACTGCCTGTTTGTTCTTAAGCCGGTTTTGTTCGTAATTCGGACGCGCATGCTCATAACAGCGTTTCCGATGTTTTCCGCTGTGCCCATCAGCGCCACCTGCCATTTGTAAGTAGGAGTTGTTCGTAAGTCGGAGGTTCGTAACTTGGGGACTCCCTGTAATCTCCAACGGGAAAACTCATCCATCACCTAAAGACAGTAGCAAAAAGAGTGGGTTATATAGGTGCACTGGGGAGCGTTTCCCAGCCAAGTCTTTGCCATTGTCCAATCACCGGAAGGTCGTGGCATATAACCCATGGTCTAAGAATCAATTTCTGTGCCCTGTGTGATTAAAATATCAAGATTTATATGTAAATTTACCTGCCTATATCTCTGGATCTACTGAGTGTTTTAACATGCAGTGTTCACTGAAAGTAATCTCCACATATTTTTACACCTTATGCACAGTTTACATTGAGCTTTGTGTCACCTTTACTTTTAGGGGATTTCACTTTATTTTAAGTGGAAAGCCCCAGCAGAATGTGAAAAGTAACACAAATACAGTGAAAGGAATACCTTTACTGTTAGGGCTGGTTCACACAGGGGGCGATGCGAGGCGACACGACTTGCCTCGCCGCGACCTCAGCGGCGACTTGCAAATGACTTCTGTATAGAAGTCAATGCAAGTCGCCCCGAGGTCGCCCAAAAGTAGTACAGGAACCTTTTTTCTGAGTCGGAGCGACTCGAGTCGCTCCTCTTAGAACGGTTCCATTGTACAGAACGGGGGCGACTTGTCAGGTCGCGGCGAGGCAAGTCGTGTCGCCTCGTGTCGCCCCCTGTGTGAACCGGCCCTAATTCTGAAAATGCAGCAATGTGCATACATTTTAAGACAAAAAATAATCTGGGAGTTGCAGATTCATGTGCCAGAACTATTTTTAATTTCAAGAAAAATCTTGAAAATCCTTATATTAGGATGAAAAATTAAATACATTACCTGCAGGCATCACATACAGCCAAATCAAATTGATTGCTTAAGTATGAATCCATAAAATCTTTGCCGCATTCCTCACAAATTAAATAATCAAATTCTAGTACAGGACCTGCAATGACAGAAGGTAAAAAAAATTCCTGGTTTGGTGATGGTGAATCTATTTAACCTCACAAACATAGGACAACCTTTCAAAATCAAATAGTGTGGTTGTTTACATTTCAGGCTGGCCTTGTGCACTTTTATGGTTGAGGAACTTTAGGCGAGGGACACTTGCATTTTTTGACATGGACCTGATAACTACAGTATATTAAAAACCAAATTATGTTTACAAATATTTATATTGCAAAAACGCTCACATGTTCACCTCTTGCAATGATTGTGAACACTAAAGGATTAGTGGCAAGGGTAACCCCTATTTCACATAGATGCGATTTCTAATGTGAGTTGGAATACATTGAATCACATGACAAGTGAAATAGCATCAGTTTCTATGGAACCAATTCACATACATGTAGTACAACTGCGATCCGACTTTGAAAAGGGTCCTGTGCAAGTTTTGTGGTCCACGGACATCAGTGGACACGCATCGAAATTGCATCTGCATTCTTGCAGTGCATATAGCTGAAGTACAAAACTATATCAAAATTGCACTGCATTAGTGTGAACCTAGGCTAAATGTCAGTTTATTAAAGTTGAGTTCCACCCAAAAGTGGAACTTCCGCTTTAAGCACTTCTCGCCCCCTTACATGCCACATCTGGCATGTCATTTTTTTTTTGGGGGGGGGAGGGGGTTAGTTGGTATCTGGTTTTGACAAGTACTTCATGCTTCCTTCATCGGCGCCTCACTCTCTGCAATCTTCTGGAACACGTCACAGGTCCCGGAAGATTGCTTGGCCACTAGGAGAGCGCAGCGTGATTTGCGCATGCACAGTGCGCACCTGGCTGTGAAGAGGCAAGCTGTCACAGCTGGGTGCCCAAACTTGCAATCACTGCGCCGCGGAGAGGAGGGGGGAGAAGAGCGAGGCTTTGGGCAGCCGCATCGCTGGACCGTGGGACAGATGACTGTCTGTTTATTAAAAGTCAGCAGGTATACTTTTTGTAGCTGTTGACTTTTAATAAACTTACAAACGAGTGGAATTCCACTTTAAGAACAGTGTTCCCGTTTAACCCCAATGTCATCATTACTAATTTACTGATAAAATGTAGCACAAAATAGAACTTTATAAGCATAAAAATGAATGCATGGTACATTAGGGATCTTGATCAATATTACAGCCGACATTCAATCAGGATTAATTAAAGCTGAGCTCCAGACAAACCAAATTGAAATACATAGATTAAATATATATCCCAAAGTATTTGTACTCATGTCCATCTAGTCCTGAGATATATACAGCCAGCTAGAAAGCACAGCACAGGTTTGCATACAGCAGACTGAATTCTTCTGTGCAACGAATTACAGAAGAGTGATATCAAGACAAATCCAAGGACCACTCTATAGCAAATATACTGATTACTCACAGCAGAAGCCGATCTGTGGGTGCCAGGCCAGCACCCTCTCTGTTCGTCAGGCAGAGACACAGAACAGAGCTCTGCCTATATAAACAAGGCAGAGCTCAATTCTGGCGGTGGGGGGGGGTGATGGATTTTCAGGGAATAAAATCCATCACTTGCCTAAAAGCAGCACACAGTTTACACAAAAGCACTGCACTGAGCAAACTCAAAACTACTGCTTCATCAGGCTCGAGAATGGGAAGTTGGTCTGAAAACTTTCAAAGCTAACCATACAAATTACCCCATCACCAGCTTTTTCGCGTGCTCCCGGATTTTGTTATTTATGTTCTCAGGTGTGCTTGTGGCCTACTTTACATAGAGAGGATCATTAGAGCCCCGAGGATAATATTTGGCGGACATAGGAGAGCTATAGAACAAGGTAAGAAAGAAAGAAATAAGAAATACAGTATACCCAAACATTTTAGAGAGGTTCATGCGCAATCTACTGAAGGGCTACAAGTATGTATTGTAGTACAAATTCCTAGCACGCTCCAAATAGCAGAAAGATATAAAAAGTCATATGAACGTGAAACATATTGGATTTTTTCTTTAAATACTCTAACCCCCATGGGGCTCAATGAGAAAATAAAAACCCATACCATTATATGAATTTGCAGCTACATTTTAAAACCCCTTCCATCTTTATCAATGAGTATATGTCCATCCACCTTTATGTAATTCTCTCCACCCATCCTTCATTTTATTTATTTTTTATTTTTACTTCCATTTTTCGCTTTTTTTTAAATATGCATTTATTTCATTTTTTTCCATTTATTATTTATTGAATTTTTATTACTTTTATTTTCATTTTATCTTTTTATTTTCTATTTTTTATTAATCTTATCATTTACTTTCACCTTTATGGCTAAATGGGATTGTAGAGGGGGCCTGGCTTGGCACATGGAGTTCTAGGACACAACTCGCCGCAGCTCCTGGCCCTGACAGCTCCCACGGGGCGCTATCTCCCGATATTCCTCCCAAATAAGTTCCCATGGTGTCCTGATGGGTAAGGGCAAACCCAAGGATCAAAAGAAGTCCAGCTATCCCAGTGGGGACTTAGGACGTTTTCTTACTCAGTCCGCAGCTGCTCCTGAGAACCAGGCCAAATCCAAGATGGCGCCGACGTCCTCCTCCTCGGCCCGCTCTGAGCCAGCTACAGACGCCATACAGGCGAGCTCTAGGGGTCGCTCTTCTTCCCCCTCAGACTCTGACCTCCCCACACGTCGCTCACAGAGCCCTTGAAAAACCTCACTGTGCTCAGCAGATGAATGGGACATGGAGACTTAGATGAAATCCCTCCACACCTATATGAGCTCCCTGTCTACTAAAAGTGACTTTGACTTTATATCAAATGCATAGAGAAAACCTACAGGCAGGAGATCCTTCAGCTTAAGAAATATCTGGGGGTCTGCATGGAGGACATTGAAAACACTACTGATGGCCTCTGTAATGCTTTTCAGATCCATAAGGAGACACTGAACCGTCACACTGTTATTGTACAGCGGCTAATGTATCAACAGGATGATATTGAGCATAAGAACAGGCGGAATAACATTAGGATCCGGAGCATCCCTGAATCAGTGGAACATAAAGGCCTGGCAGGGGCTGTAGCCGCCATCTTTAACCAATTGCTTCAACATCCTAAAGAGACCCCTATCGAATTAGACAGGGTTCACAGAACCTTGGGCCCGAGGAACCATGACCCAACTTTTGTCAGTGACATACTGTGCAGGGTGAACTTCTATAAGATAAAAGAAATTATGCGAACAGCCGGTACGGAAGATTCCATCTTTCTCAATGATACCCCCTGTTATGCTCCTACCGGACCTATCTCACCAAACGTTGGCTATGAGACACTCTTTGAAACCTCTGACGTTGCTTCTACAGGAGAGACACATCAAATATCAATGGCGGTTTCCTTTCACGCTACGTGTACATCATGAAGGCAAAATTTACATTTTCCGCACTTTGGGGGATCTGCCGAACTTCCTGAGCACTTTGGAGCTTCCTCAGGTTTCCCTGCTTGACTGGCCCCTGTCTTCCACGACCCCTGGCCTTTCATATCTTTCTCGATGGCAGACAAGCAGACGAGCAAGTACAAGCGTCCCCAATCCTCTTCTCAGCTGCCCCCAGATGGTTGAGTCCAATCTGGCTCTTTTCACTACACTAACTTCTTTTTCCACAATCCATTTTTTATTAAATTTTTCGAGTCCATAACACTCATTTGTCCTCAATCAGGATTCACATCCTGCATGCGACCCATTTTAGGGTCAACTTTTTTGGTGTCTCCAATTAACTACCTACGTATTATTTGAGTCTCTTGTTCCTTATTCAGGTTTTTTCTTTTTGTCTGCTATAGAGACTCATGCTTTGTGCTTATCAATATATGTGTTTACCTCCTTGTTTAAAATATCCAATTCCTTGCCCTTACCCCCCTCCTTCCCTTGGTCTTCCTACGAGACGCCTGGAGGCCTCAGGGCCTCTTTTTTTGCTGACATAATTGGGAGGATTGCACATTTTAATGCACATTATTGTTTTTTCTTTGTTATACAGTTTATAATATGTTTTGTATACTTGTGTTTGGTATCCACAATTGCCTCCCTGGGCAACTCCTTCTGCCCCCTTAGAACCTATAGTGCATAACTATGCAGTAGACAGTACTATCCCTTAATGATATTTTCCTTTTTTTTCAAATAGTCACCTACTGCCACCTAGTGGCCTGTCATTTTTCCTTGATTACTGCTTCTTTTTCTTTTTTCTATTTCCTCTCTCCTACTTTTTAATCTATATTTTTCTTTCAGGCAAGGCTGATGGGGGCTTGGGTCACGTGAGTATTTTTGGACACGTGGTCCCCTATTCCTCTCTCCCTTCATGCTATTGCAATTATGTCCCATGACAACATGACCTTGTTATCTTTTAACTGCAGAGGCTTTAATACCCCAGAAAAGAGGCCAAATTCTATACCATTTCCATAGGGCAAGTTCTAAAATGTTGTTCCTTCAAGAGATGCATTTCCAAGGCATGGAAATCCCTGTTCTCAGTAATCGCTACTATCATAAATGGTACCACAGTACAAACCCACAGGCCAAATCAAAAGGGGTTTCCATAGCATTCCATAAAACTTTCCCCCCTGAGGTTTTAGACACCCTTGTTGATCCTCTTGGTCACTTTATTTTCCTTAAACTAAAGTGTGATTCCTCTATTTTTACAGTGGCTAACGTGTATGGACTGAATCAGAAGCAAGGTGGCTTTTTATTTTCTGTTTTTGAACAAATAGCTTTCTTTTGGTGGCCCTTATTTTATTTTGGGCGGTAAACTCAACGTGGCTCTATCGCCATCCATGGACACCTCTTTAAGTAAGTCTTCCATCCCTCACTCCACTCTAACATGCATCAAATAACTTCTACACGCTACACAACTAGTGGATTTCTGGTGCATACAGCATCCCGTTGAGAGAGACTACAGCTGTTACTCGGTAGCCCATAACGCTTACAACCGCACAGATTATTTTCTTGTCTCGAATCTCTACTAGCTCTTCCCCTTACAGCTTCCCTAGGCAATATTTTATGGTCTGACCATACCCCTATTAACCTTTGCTTAACGCATCTGCCTATGCCCCTTAGGAAGTCTTTGTGGCACCTTTATGACAACCTATTTACGCATATACCTTAAGTGTAGCAGGGATCAAACAGGCGACACCGGACTTTGTCCTGGATCACAGGTCTGATGAAATGGGAGGCCCTAAAGTGTGTGCTCCATGGGATTTTTTTACAACACAGCTTCATATTGAAGAAAGCTATAGCCGCTGACATTGCTCAACTTCTCTCTACCATAGCCACTTTGGAATTGTCCCACAAACAAGCCTTGGACCCTAAGGTCTATGTGGACCTTTCCAATGCTCGACATGAATTGCTCGGGGTCCTAGACTCTCATTCCCTTATAGCTAGGGATAAGGCATGTAACTAGCACTATTCTTTGGCTAAAAAATGCAGGCACCACCTAGCGAAGACCCTACACCCCCGTCCTTTACATTGCCTGGTACAACACATTCACACCAATGATCAACAGCGGACCAATAATCCCCAGGGCATCTCCTCCGCATTTCGCTAATATCATTCCGAATTGTATAATCTGCTCCCTTGGCCTAAAGCTTCTCAGGCTGGTTCCCCCCCCCCCCCCACCCCCTCTACCATGGAGGAATATATTCTAGAAACCACCCTACCGATGATAGCGGCTGCTGACCTAGACAAAGCACTGTCTGAATCAGAGTTCTTGGGGGCCATAAAAAGGTCTAAAACCCAAGAAGTGCCCTGGTCTGGATGGGTTTTCCCCCTGATTTTACAAATCATTCGCTCCTTCCCTTGCCCCATTATTAGTGGCGGCTCTCAATTCAATAGATGACTCTTGTATGCCTTCCAAGAATCTCCTATCTACTAACATCTCCATGATTCCCAAACCAGGCAAGGATCCTTCCCAATGTAGTAGCTACCGCCGATCTCCCTCCTTAATTTGTGAGTGAAATTATTTGCAAAGGTACTGGCCAATCGCTCCCTCCCCCCCCCCCTGCAGTGATCCATTAAGATCAGATGGGCTTTGAACCTGGTAGAGAGGCACGAGACAATACCACTAAAACGATCCATCTCATCTCTTACATCCAGAGACACAATCTGAAAGCATGCCTTCTCGACGCTGAGAAGACATTCGACCGAATAAATTGGCAGTTTTTGCATCTCTCCTTGGAACAGATTGGCCTTGGTCAGGCCTTTGTTACTAGTCAGGTCGCTATACTCCCAACCTTCAGCTTCTGTGCTGGTCAATGGCACTTCCTCCATACCACTTACCATTTCTAATGGAACCCGCCAGGGCTGCCCCCTATCACCCCTCCTTTTTGTCTTAGTGATAGAACACCTAGCTAGGGCTATTAGACTGAATGACTCTATAGTTGGCATTCAAACGCCATCCTCCCACAATAAGTTAACGATTCACGCGGATAACTTATTGTACATCCAACAACCACACACATCTTTAACTTCTTTGATGCAGGAATTCCGCAGATTTGGGAAATTTAGCAATTTCAAATTAAATATGTCCAAGACGGAAGCCCTTAACACATCCCTACCCGTAACTACCCTGACCCATATACAAACAAATTTTTCTTTTCAATGGAGCATGAAAGGTATCTCTTACCTAGGCATCACGATACCCTCCAACTTGTCAGATCTCTATTCTCTAAATGATGTTCCCTTACTGGTCCGTATTAGGAAGGACTTAGATGCCTGGGGTTCATCCTCTCTACCATGGTTTGGTCATATAACCACACTAAAATGGACACCCTCCCTAAATTACTTTATTTCAGACAGTCCCCATTACTGTTCCTAAATGCTTCTCTACCTCTTTGCGATCCATGTTGATCCGATTTGTCTGGCATCAAAGACTTTTGCGCATTCGCTATACATTGCTCACTTTTCCCAAGCTTCAGGGAGGAGTGGGGTTGCCAGATGATTTTGAGCTTTACCACAAGGTGGCACTTTTAGCTCGGGTGCTGGAATGGTTTTCTCGTCCTTTCACCAAGGCCTCCACTATGGTGGAACAAGACCTGTTAGCATCCGATCCACGGCCTACCTTTATCACTCAGTTGTACATGATTTTGTTTTTTCTACTTCTGTTATATAATTTGTACAAATGTTGTATACAAGATGGATAAGAGCATATACCTCTAGTGCTCCAATTTTATCTAATTTTGTACAATAAAAATATATTTACCTCTAAATGGAAATGTAGTCCAGAGTTCTACTTTAGAATTCTGTCATGTCTCACAGCCCCTTCTATTACATTTGTTAGCTGGCCCAGTAAACCCCTCTGCCCTTCTGTTCGGTTTGACGAATGGGCTGAAGCTGCCGCCCACCTTGTGATATCATCACGGCCCGGCGTCTCTTCAGTCACAGAATCCACGTTAGCTTATATTTCAGCCTGGCACGGCTCCAGGCTTTGGCTTTCCCCACCTGTCAACCTGCTATCATCCTTGCTCCTTTGGAACCGCGGACATCCGTCTGCCCACAGTCTGGCTGTTCACCCAGAAAAGATGTTATGGTGACACTCACCTGCGCCCCTGCACACTAGTAGCGGTGACTGATGACTCATCCATCTATCCCTCCTGGACTTCTGCCGACTGCTGCCAGCTTTCAAAGGATACAGATGATCTGCTTGCATCACGTTAACCCTTGTGAATGCACTCTTCTTTTAACCATTGTGTTTTTATACATTTAATCATTACACTGAGATGGCAGTGCCTTCTCTTTTTTGTTTTTAAAGTTCACAGAGGCATTCAATAGCCCCATTCGAGAAGAGCCGCAGCCATTAATAAAGTAGAACTCTCTCATATACACTTTTATCCCATGCACTGACATTTTAGCATCCATGGGTTCAAGACCCACACTTTTGTTTGCGCTAAGGGATTTTTATTCTTTTTTTTAGGTACGCGGTTAACCCTTTGATCACCCTAGATGTTTAACTCCTTCCCAGCCAGTGTCATTAGTACAGTGACAGTGCATATTTTTAGCACCTATCACTGTATTAGTGTTAGTTAGTGTCCGATTGTTTGCCGCAATATTGCAGTACAACTATAAGTCACTGATCGCTGTCATTACTAGTATAAAAAAAAAAAATCCCAGTATATATATATACACACCATAGTTTGTAGACGCAAACCAATCAATATACACTTGTTGGTCTTTTTTTTTTATAGTGCAAGCTAAAAAATGCTGTGGTGATTAAAAACCACCAAAAGAAAGCTCTATTTGTGGGGAAAAATTGTATAAATGTTATTTGGGTACAGCATTGCAGGAACGTGCAATTGTCAGTTAAAGTAACGCAGTGCCGTGTTGCAAAAAAACAAAACAAAAGAAAAACGGCCTGGTCATGAAAGGGGGTAAATCTTCTTTAGGTCAAGTAGTTAATTAACACTAAGGCTGAGATACTATGGCCCATTCATTAAAAAAGACCAGGGAGCAGAGCACCTGAGTTGTCACTGAAAGGCCTCTTACACACTGCAGCTTGAAAAAACTCAGTACAGCTTATTATTTTAGTGAGGTAAAATACAGCCCAATAATTGTAATGTGCCTATGCACACATGTGCGTAAACAAGCGCAGTGTATCCTTCAGTAAATTTTTTTTAGAAAATCTGCATTTTTGGTTCAGTAATTTGTGCCTCATGCGCGAAAATGTTCATTAACATTATGCGAGAAGAAGTTTGCGCACATGCATGCGAGAATATGCGGAATAGCACGAATGCATATGAAAATGAGAGCAAATACAGGAGTATAGTGTGCAAGAGGTCAAAATGTACTCCTCTCTTACAGCTTCAATAAGAGATCTCCACAAGGCTGCTTAGTTGTTTTGGCAATTTTAAATGGCCCAACTCTTCATGAACTCATGAATTTTGACACATCAAGTCTGTTAGATGGTTCTCTAAGTCTTCAGGTTGTTATTTATAGCTTTAAAAAGTCTGTCTACCCCAGTGCCTCTATTGTCCCCATCTTATTCGACCTTCCACCTTTCCCAGCATTGAGTCTTCTACATGTGAACATCTACTTTTAAATTCAACCATATTTCAGAGAGTAAATAGAAGTTTTTACCTGGCTGATGAACGACATTTTCAACTGGCTTTACTTCGGTTTGCTCCTCTTCTATAAAGAATCCTCCACCGGAATCAACAATCCTTGAAGGAGGTTTCACAGTTGACATTCCTATGTAAGAAACATTTTAGTGATGATTTTTATTTGTCAATAGCAGATAATCTAACTGGTGATGTTATAAAACAGTAAAGATTTTCCATACATTTCTAGTCATAGAAAACTGATATAATTAAAGCCCAACTCTGAGGATTACACAAAAATTATCCATCGAGTCCTGCATTGATCCAGCGCTGTGTCCATCTGCAGCTCTAATCTCCCTGCTCTCACAGGCTGTATTGAAAGTATTGGAAGCCAATGGCTCCTGCTGCTGTCAGTCAAGTTCTGTGAAGAGGGAGCAGAGAGTGAGCCCGAGCCACACTGTGTGTGTTTATGGGTGCACACTGCCCAACTCTGGCGTGCATAGCACACAGCATGCTATGGGTGTACATGCAGAGAGTACCAGCAGGGGACTCCAGAAGAGGAGGATTGGGATGGCTCTGTGCAACAGAGGAGGATTGGGATTGCTCTGTGCCAGAGCTGGTAAGTAAACCTCTTTTTTATTTTTATTTAAAAAAAATTACTTTACAACCACTTTAAAGCCTTATGCCCCATACACACTATCAGATTTTCTGCTGATTTTTTCCTTCAGGTTTACCAAAATCATGTAGTACAAGGGCCTGCCTGATTGCATACACATTGAAACTCCTAATTCTTGACCTCATATTATATGGTTTTGGTAAATCTGAGGGAAAAACTCAGCAGAAAAACTGATAGTGTGTATGGGGCTTCAAGGTTTTTTACCCCAGTACATTCTATGCATTAACCTCCCTGGCGGTATGATTATTTCAGATTTTAGGTGCTGAAAGCGGTACCATTATTTTGCATGGAAATTTGGCGTTTTATATTGTAGGCCTGTAATTCTTGTAGAAATAATTCACTTAAATTTGTCCAAACAAGAGTCTAATAGACATCCCGGGTATGATAAAATTTGAAATATGAAATTATAATATAATATTATATATATATATAAAATAAATAACTATAAATAATTATAACAAATAATAATAATAAAAATTATTCAATAATGTAATCAAATCAAAAACACTGAAATATGTTGCAGAATTGTCGCTGTCATTACTTTTAGTGTTTGATGATGAATTTCCCCACAAATTACTATCGCTTAATTCTGCGAGTGATTCTAATTTAGTAGCGCGGTTTTCTAGCTGGTCTATAACCACTTTTGATGTAAACGGACATTTTTTGGTTGCTATGGACAATCTTCAGTTTCCTGGCATAAAGAACAGTATTTATAATATAAAACTGCATGCAGGGCACTGGACAAACCACTAGGGACAAGGGGGATGTGTAATTATTTGATACAGTACTACAATCTGTAAGATTACAGTAAACTGTATCTATACTGTGTTTTTAACTTTTTGAATTTGGCGCAGAACTCCATCCCCGTGCGTCGCAACACTCACAGGGAACGGAGCCCGACACTGTGACAGTTCGAGCGACAAACGGCGGATTGCAGATCACAGCGGGGAGACATCGCTTGATACAGGGTATAAGGTAAGTAACCCCAACATGGATCCTACGATGGTATCCCGAGTCTGGCTCGGGAATACTGCTTATGGTAATTAAATCTCACCCCGAGCCAGACTCAGAAATACCGCCAGGGAGGCAACAGTAAAAAAAAAAAAAAAAAAAAACTTCTTTACCACAGACTCGCTCCCTCACACCCCTTATATTTACCTGAACCCCATCATGCTCCAGCTACAGTGCCTTGCAAAAGTATTCACCCCCTTGGCATTTTTCGTGTTTTGTTGCCTCACAACCTTAACATGGAATGTTGAGAATTTGCATCATTTAATTTACAGAACATGCCCACAACTTTGAAGATTTTTTTTTTACTTTGTAGAGCCACCTTTTGCGGCTATCACAGCTCCAAGTCACTTTGAATAAATCTCTATGAGCTTGCCATATCTTACTACTGGTATTTTTGCCCATTTCTCCTTGCAAAACTGCTCCAGCTCCTTCAAGTTGGATGGTTTGCTCTTGTGAACAGCAATCTTTAAGTCTGACCACATATTTTCTATTGGATTGAGGTCTGGGCTTTGACTAGGCCATTCCAACACATTTACATGTTTCCCCTTAAACCACTCAAGTGTTACTTTAGCAGTGTGTTTGGGGTGAATGTCCTGCTGGAAGGTGAACTTCTGTCGTAGCCTCAAATCACACACAGAGTGGTACAGGTTTTGCTCAAGAATATCCCTGTATTTAGCACCATCCATCTTTCTCTCAACTCTGACCAGTTTCCCAGTCCCGACTGCTGAAAAACATCCCCACAGCATGATATTGCCACCACATTTCACTGTGGGTATGGTGTTCTTTGGACGATGTGATGTGTTAGGTTTGCGCCAGACACAGCGTTTTCTTTGATGGCCACAAAGTTCCATTTTAGTCTCATCAGACCAGAGCACCTTCCTCCATACATTTTGGGAGTCTCCCACATGCCTTTTCGCAAACTCAAAACGTGCCATTTTGTTTTTTGCTGAAAGTAATCGCTTTTCTCCAGGGTTACCTTAGGCCTCTGCACTGCCTCTCTGATTCATGCCCTCCTTGCCCGGTCCGTGAGTTTTGGTGTGCGGCAGTCTCTTGGCAGGTTTTCTGTTGTGCCATGTTCTTTCCATGTTTCTTTTTTGGACTTCATAACAAATAGGATGAATACATACGCACATGTCAATTATCAGTTTTTTATATCTGAAAAATTGTTTTATGTATATCTTTTTCTAATTTTACTTTGCCAACTTAGACTAATGTGTTCTGATCCATCACATATAAATCAGATTAAAAAAAACATTGAACTAAAGGCTGTAATGTAACAAAATAGGTAAAAAGCCAAGGGGAGTGAACACTTTTGCAAGGCACTGTATGTGCATGAGAGCTGAGCCTCTCGTAGCTTTGTCCCTCCTCCCTGGGCAGATCAATAGCAGTGATCTCGCTCCTGTGAATCAACTCCAGTGATGAGGGAGCGGGGGGGTGGGGCCAACTACTGCTGTCTGTGTCAATGGATGCAGCAGGGCAGCTGGGGAGCAAGCCCGCACAAGTGCCCCCATGGGAATTGATTTCCTATTGGAGCACTAGCAAGAGATGGGGAGCCAGGAGCACCGGCGGGGGAATGGAGAAGAGGAGGATCTATTCTATTGCACAGAGCAGGTAAGTATAGACATGTTTGTTATTTAAAAAAAAAAAAATAATCTTTTCCTTTACAACCACTTTAAATCTCCCTCCATCTATGTGACTGGTCCCCAATACCTCATCTCTAAGATGCCCAGGCCGTCTCATGCTGATGTCATAAGGGAAAATGCAAGGCCAACAGCACTGCAGTGTATGTAGGGACAGCAAAGACCTGCTTGGAGCATCAGGGAGAAGAGTATCGGGTTTTCTGGAATGAGAAATAGGGAAAGTATTAAGCCTGTTCCTATACCCTCTAGATTCCATGTTAATCTTCGATACTGGGGTATTCCCAGCCAGCTTGCTGTACTCCCACTCCATTTTCACTCTCCATAACATAAGTTAATCCATTAAGAAGAGTTGAACCCCAGTAATGGGGACTTCAAGTGAGTAGGCTGGGGGGGTGAAATACATAGATAAGCATATCAGAGATTCTGGGACATACAAGAAACTATTTTTTGGTTTAACTGCCATAAATTATTCTCCAATTTTACCTACTTGTGTCTCTTTGAAGACATAGCAGAATAACGTCATCAGCACACTGTGGATCTCAATGTGATTGTTGAATAAAGCTTTGCACTCACATTGGTTAAAGCAAGAGCAACGTTTTCGTAGCCTCGCAAACATGTGTGATGTTTACCCCGGTGAAGGGGTCCTGCGAAATGTTGCTCTTGCTATACCAATTATGATCACTAAATAAAGTTTTGGACCCACATTGGAGAGCTACAGTGTACTGGTGCCTTGACTATCTTCGGTTCCAGACGATTGTGCTACAGCACCTGCTTATATTCACAGCCATTTTTCCAGGAACGTGTGCGTTGGGATTGTGCATTGTTATCTCTTTGAAGACATAGTCATGGAAAGTAAACAGTTATGTTATGATGTGAGAGTACCTAAGCAGTACTGTCATCATGTAATCACCTTCAGCAGTTGGGTATGGTCTGCTGGCAAGCCTTGCTTGTCTTAACATCAGTGCTCTTTGTCTATTACGCTCTATTTTAGCTCGGACAGCAGCTGGTAATATCTTCTCTTCCTCCTGATGGGGTTCCACCACTGGCACGGAGTCCATCTCTGCTACTTTATATTCAGGTTACAGTTAAAGACAGGACACCACTGAATCTGCAACATAAGACAGTTACTCACAACAAACAGCCAAAAAATATCTCCCTGGCCAAAATGACCTTGGAGAACCAGTGAACAGCTGATAGCTAGAACTGTACTTTGGTTATAAAAATTGAATGCCCATTAATGTGACATAACTGTTATGTGCTGTATGTTTTTTAACACTAACTCTTGCTTTTTTATTTATTTTTGCAGTATGTCATGCAATGACATACTGTATTGCCTGCATGGAATATGTGCAAAACACCAATAAAATATTTTGGGGAAAAAAAATCCAGCCTTCTCTTCAGTTTTGCAAGTTGTACAGGCTCCTCTCCTGTTCTGAAAATGCTTACTCAGATTTCACAAAACACTGTGAGCTTCTCACAATGTGCATTAGAAGCTGCAGAAAGTCAGATATAGCCTGTCTCATTCCCTGGCTGGAGGACATCCAGCATTATCTAGCTCTTTCCTCCATAGTCTTACTGTCCCTGGACTGCCTCAATCATTGACTTTTTTCAATCATAGAGGCTCTGCATTACAAGAGGGCTTTACCTTAGCGCCGTCTGCCTGCAAATGCAACCTGCCAAAGAAAACTCACTCTAATGCCATGTACACATGACCGGACTTTCCGGCAGAAAAGGTCAGATGGAATCATTCTGTCGGACATTCTGATCATGTGTGGGCTTCATCGGACTTTTACTTTCTAAAATTCTGATGGACCTAGAAATAGAACGTTTCAAATCTTTCCGCCGGAACCAGTTCCTATAGAGAAAACCGCTCATCTGTATGCTGTGCCGATGGACCAAAAACGATGCAAGGGCAGCTATTGGCTACTGAACTACCTTTTTCTAGTCCTGTCGTATGTCATTGCGTTCTAAACGATTGGACTTTGGTGTGATCGTATGTAGGCAAATCCGTTGAAAAAGTCCTTCGGCGTTCAGTCAGACGAGAAGTCCGCTCCTGTGTACATGGCATCACAGACTGACACCCATGTATCAAGAGATTTTAAAGCAGATCTTCACTGCATCTGAGCACCACAAACCAAAAACACAATTTAATTAATTTTGAATATTCAAAGCAAACCCCCTCCCCCATCCATCCACGATTTATTTTGTGGAGACATTACTTTGAAAAACAACCCTCTAGCACAGTGATGGTGAACCTTGGCACCCCACATGTTTTGGAACTACATTTCCCATGATGTTCAACTACACTGCAGAGTGCATGAGCATCATGGGAAATGTAGTTCCAAAACATCTGGGGTGCCAAGGTTTGCCATCACTGCCCTAGCATTTCTAGCTGCCGCCATCTTGAGTAAGGGCAACGGATTCATGTAGCACAGGGATCTGCAATTAGCGGACCTCCAGCTGTGCAAAACTACAAGTCCCGTCATGCCTCTGGGTATCATGCTTGTGGCTGTCGGAATCTTGCTATGCCTCATGGGATTTGTAGTTCTGCAACAGCTGGAGGTCTGCTAATTGCATATCCCTGATGTAGCATTTTCCTCCTGCAATTCATTTGCCCTAAGTCCAACCACGGAGGCAGGTGGGTGTGTTTAGCGGAGAAAACCCTTCCCTAAAGACTCATGGGATGTATGTTATAAAATTTGCCTCTGCAAAACAACAGGAAGTAACTTAAGAAATGTAAAAAAAAATAAAAAAAGGGGGGAGGGGTTTAAAACAAGTAAATGTGATAAACAATGTTGCTCGGGAGATTGAAGTTCTACTTTAATATTTCCATAATTCCTTCCAAGGGCCACTGTTTGCACCAGTACTGAGGCAGGGCAATGTGATGCTTTCAAAAGGCTAAATACGGCAATCTGCCAGCCCTTATCCGCATGCATTGCATAGAGAAAAGTGCAGAGATCAAAAGATGATATAACTGCATCTAAAAACAAAAATTGAATACTTACCTTTGCTTTTCCTTTCCTGGTGCCTATCCATGGCAGAATACACCCATGTGTACGCTGCCATGGAGGCACCAGGAAAGGGGTATTTAATGAAAACAAAAAGGGTGTTATTTAAAAGGGCAGTAGCATGTTCGATGAGGGGAAAAGGAGCAAATAGAAGAGGCAGAATATAAACAGATAAAACGTAAGCTTTGAGACGGCTCAGGCTTTTTAAAACCAGCAGTAGGAACTTTCATAATTGCACCCTGACAGGTTCCCTTTGCTAAAAACAAAACAAAAGATGCATATTGTTATAAAGTGGCAGTTTTATTGGACTCATAGTGCAAACAGTAATAGTGTGTCTATATACAGTAATATAAAACAACAGATTTTATTGGCCTCTTACTGCATACTAGCAAAACTTAAATGAGAAGCCATTACATGAAACCAATTATATATAGATCTGATGGCTGTTCTCTGTCATATATAACCGAATACAAAAGCAGCCATATCCTGTCAGTGTACCATTCAGTATAAGACTAGTCTTCCCCATCCCCCACCGATCCGCCCTGACACACGTCAGAAAATCCTTCTCTGCCCAAGACACAACCAGGAGCCCCGTACAGTGTAACCATTACACAACCTACCCGGCTCTCCAGCACCCTCTTATACAACAAACACCTCCCCGGATGTTGTGATCACGTTCACTTCCGTGCTACAGAACCGCTCATTTCCGTCCGATTCTGCAATGGCGTGCCGCTTGCTTCCGGTGTGTGACGTCTGAGGATCCTGAAATGTCCATGTGCTAGTGGCAGACTAGAGGACAATCAGAAGTAAAGCTGACGCGGCTGCAGACTGGCATTGCAGGTCTATAGCAGGGATAGTGGTGTGCCAGATCTTAGAGCTCTCACCCCTTGTGCAGTGACCAGGGTTGACAACCCCCTACTATTTTTTTTCACTCACAAAATATGAAACATTTACAGAGAGAGCATTTTATTTTACCTGCAACCTGAACCATGACAAGACAGAAACTCCTATTACAAACTAAGAAATTGATATTTAACCACTTGAGCTGTGGAAGGTTTTATCCCCTTCATGACCAGGCCATTTTTTTGCTATTCAGCACTGCACTGCTTTAACTGATGATTGCTCTGTCATTCAACACTGTACTGGAATTACATTTTTATTATTGAGACAGATAGAGCTTTCTTCTGGTGGTATTTAATCACTACCGTGTTTTTTTATTTGTTGCTAAACAAACAAAAAATAAAATAAAAATAATATTGAAAAAAAAAGTTTTTCTTAGTTTCTGTTAACCACTTCAGCCCCGGACCATTTTGCTGGCCAAAGACCAGACCACTTTTTGCGATTCGGCACTGTGTCGCTTTAACTGACAATTGCGCGGTCGTGCGACGTGGCTCCCAAACAAAATTGACGTCCTTTTTTTCTCACAAATAGAGCTTTCTTTTGGTGGTATTTGATCACCCCTGCGGTTTTTATTTTTTGTGCTATAAACAAAAATAGAGTGACAATTATGAAAAAAACGCATTATTTTGTAGTTTTTGTTATAATAAATATCCACAAAAATATATAAAAAAAACATTTTTTCCCTCAGTTTAGGCCGATACGTATTCTTCTACATATGTTTTGTAAAAAAAATCGCAATAAGCGATTATTGATTGGTTTGATCAAAAGTTATAGCGTTTGCAAAATAGGGGATAGTTTTATGGCATTTTTATTAATAATTTTTTTTTTTACTCGTAATGGCGGTGAACAGTGATTTTTATTGTGACTGCGACATTATGGCGAACACTAAAACAAAAGGGGGATAATAGGGGCGGGGGGACTTTATGGCAGACACATTGGACATTTTTGACACATTTTTTGGACCATTGTCATTTATACAGCAATCACTGCTTTATAAATGCAGTGATTCCTGTGTAAATGGCACTGGCAGTGAAGGGGTTAACTAGTGGGTGGCAGTGTAGGGGTTAAGTGTTCCTAGGGTTGTGTTACTAACTGTTGGGGGCTGGGCTTTCATTTAGTGTACACTGATCTCTGCTCCAGTCACATGGAGCAGAGATCAGCATCACTAGTTGTTAGGCAGAACGGGGAGATGCCGTTTACAACGGCATCTCTCCATTTAGCAGCCCCGTGAGACGATCGCGGGTATGGCAGCGGCGATCGAGTCCGCGGGACTCGCGACCGGACTCACAGGGGTCCCGACCAGCACGCGAGCATGCTGCCGGCGGCATGCTCATGATGGCAGGGCGGCATTAAAGATTGGACGTACCTGTACGCCAATATGATAACCTGTGTTGATGAGGCTGCACTTGTGCACTGTTGAGGCGGAATGGCACTGATGGGTACTGATAAGCTACAATGATTGGTACTGATAAGCCACACTGATAGGCACTGATAACCTGCGCTGATGGGACTGCACTTATGCACTGATGAGGCGGATGGCACTGATGGATACTGATAAGCTGCAATGATTGGCACTGATAAGCCACACTGATAGGCACTGATAATCTGTGCTGATGGGGCTGCACTTATGCACTGATGAGGCGGATGGCACTGATGGATACTGATAAGCTGCAATGATTGGCACTGATAAGCCACACTGATAGGCACTGATAACCTGTGCTGATGGGACTGCACTTATGCACTGATGAGGCGGATGGCACTGATGGATACTGATAAGCTGCAATGATTGGCACTGATAAGCCACACTGATAGGCAATGATAACCTGCGCTGATGGGGCTGTACTTGTGCACGGATGAGGCGAATGGCACTGATGGGTACTGATAAGCTTCAATGATTGGCACTGATATGCCACACTGATAGGCACTAATAACCTGCGCTGATGGGGCTGCACTTGTGCACTGATGAGGCGGATGGCACTGATATGCCACACTGATAGGCACTGATAACCTGCGCTGATGGGGCTGCACTGATGATCAGTGTAAACAATGTACTCACTGTGTCTTGCCAGCCTTGTTGGTTATGAACTCTCCTTTCCTCATACAGAGACAGCCTGTGAGGAAAGGAATACTGATAACCAGCAAGTCTGTTTAAATAAGATAAGCTGTGATTTGACATAACCGATCACATGGTAAAGGGCCAATGTGATTGGCCCTTTACAGCGATCTGCGATCAGCTCTATCCAAAGTACACAGCGGTAACAGAGCGCGCCCTATGCCCCAAAACTAGAGAGCCGTGCTGTAGCAGTCTTTTGGCTATAGCATGGGTGGGAAATTGTTAAAGTAGAACTAAAACGTTTTATTTAGGATAGAGTAAGAGAAGGTTATAACCCTTGTCAGGTTTTTTGCCATCCGTGTCCCATTGGGGAGATTTCCCTTTACTTCCTAGGAAGAAAATGTAGGAGAGAGCACCGCTCCCTCAAGAGGTGATTGGATTTTAACGGGTGTGTTGTATACTGTCACTGAGACAAGCACAACCACAAGAGTTAGAAAATTATTTAAGATTTATTATAAAGGTACAAATATAAAATTACAATACAATAATATAATTGGTAATAGAATATTGACCATAATTGATACCTAATGCACAAGATGCAAAAAGATGCTTGTATATGCAGAGAAGCCGACGCGTTTCGCAAACTGCTTCTTCAAGGCAGCTCAGCATGCATCTATAGCATTATATAGATGACAAAAAAGTACCATTAGTATCAGCAACAATTCATTTCTTAGTAATATATTTGCAAATATTGTATAAAAAAGGTATAAGTGCTTACCAAATTTGTGGCATATATATATCTAGGCGACTGCAACCCCAGGGAGACAACAATGAATGACCCTATGGTGATTTAGGTAACGTAAGTATGACATGTTTGTCTTGTTATTTCAAATTACAACCTTTAGAATCACTTTAACTTGTCCCCATTCTATCCAAAATTAAAAATAAAAAAAGTTTTTATTTCATTAGCAATTTTTTTGGCAAGTTGAGAAGGCTGTTACAGGAGCACATTAAACATGTTTATGTGGCTGAAAGCTTACTAACTCTTACTAATACACCAGGCTGGTCTGTTGGACGTCGGACCGTGTAGAGGCACGGTATCATCAGGCCAATAATAATCTATACGTACCAAATGTATTCGCTTAGTTCAATTAGTCAGGTACTGATTATTGCCAAGGTTGCAACTAAAGGATACAATTATCCTACTAGTGATAAATAGCCATATTAAATACTAATGGCCAAAATATGACATAAGGAAAGAGGGGGGTTGATAATCCTAAAAGTATAATATAAATGAGTACCTTAATAGCATCCCATACATCAGATCGGATTCTATTAAAACTTAAAGTTTCAGGCCACCCCCTATATGCTTAATGGATAGATTCATGCATAGCATGAATCTATCCCTGGCCGCTGTGGCCACCCCCTATTCAGGCATCCGGCCTTTTTTAGGACACTGGGCACCTGAATTACAGTGGCAGGGCTGTTTTTTTGAAGCACCTGATTAAAGCCATAGGCTCTAATAGGCTTCAAAATAGGGTGGACTCAAAGCACAGTGCATTGCGCTCGGAACCCACCCAGGTGTGTTAGAAAAGCAAATTAATATTTGCTTTTCTAACACTGAACCACCTCTCCGCCAATCAGGAAGCGTGGGTCTGATACCTGTCACCCGATTGGCTGAAAGGACAGGTGCTCCTATTGGACGCCTAACAGGAGGAAAAGCATGGAGGAAGCATTGAGGACACTGGAGCCACAGCTCGCCGCCATCACCCGCTGCCTGGCCTGCCGCCAAGATGGGGTAAGTGCTGGTCAGACAGCGAGCGGGCGAGGGTGCTGGGATCACAGTGACTGCATTTGACGGGCACAGTGGCTGCATTTGACGGGCACAGTGGCTGCATTTGACGGGCATAGTGGCTGTATTTGATGGGCATAGTGGCTGTATTTGATGGGCACAGTGAGGTTGCAATTGATGGGGTTTTTTTCTTAGTATATTTCTGAATTTTTCAGTTTGCTTGTGCCCCCCCAAAAATTGTAAGCACCAGCCGCCACTGCGCGGCGAGGGATGGGGGGTAGGGTTGCCACCTTTTCTTCAAGCCAAACCCGAACACTTTAGCAGTGCATGGCAAATTTTTTTGTGCTATACTCTATAGGATTTTAAAGACCAGGAGGAGAGCAATAATGCGTTGCACGTAACACTCCGAACGAACAGTTTGTGTGGCCAATTTTAACAGGTGGCAATGGATTGGTGTCCAACTATCTTGGTAACTTGCGAAGCCACAGTTCGATCTGAATAATGTGACTGGGTCTTAGGCAGAAATTCAGACACGATTGAAAACCTGAGCTATTCAAGTGGACCCCACACAGGTGGCAATCCTAGGCGACATAATACAGGGGTCAGTATCACCCCCCCTTTTCAAGACAGGGGTCAGTGTTAACCCCCATAACACAGGGTCAGTGTCACACACTTAATATAGGGGTCAGTATTATACCCTCCATAATACAGGGACCCCCATAGAGGAACCCATTAGATCAGAATCCCTTTATATCAGTCCTCCCCTTAGAGACCCAAACATTTTTTAAATTGAAACAAAATGCAGCATAACCTCAATAATTGTGAATGATGGTGGAAACCCCCAAGGATAATCCAAGTATTAATACACTCCGATCTTTAAAAAAAAAAAAAACATACGTATTGTTCATTTCCACACACATACAATAGTGTATGAATAGTGGTGTAAATCCATTCCAAAATGTGTTGTGCTAATATCCAATTTATAAACACCTTTTGAGTTATATACGTTGGATATTAGCACAACACCTTGTGGAATGGATTTACACCACTATTCATACACTATTGTATGTGTGTGGAAATTGAACAATATGTATGTTTAAATAAGATTGGAGTGTATTAATACTTGGATTATCCTGGGGGGTTTCCACCATCATTTACAATTTATTTTTTCACATTTGAATTAATATAATTATAAGGGGAGGTTGCACTGCATGTTTTATTATTTTTTTTTTTTTTTAGATCAGGGTCCCCTATATCAGATTCCCTTTAGAGACCAGTCTCAGAGGAGAGGGGGGTCTGGCAGAGAAGAGAGGGGGGTCTGAGAGAGAAGAGAGGGGGGTCTGGCAGAGAAGAGAAGGGGGTCTGGCAGAGAAGAGAAGGGGGTCTGGCAGAGAAGAGAAGGGGGTCTGGCAGAGAAGAGAGGGGGGGTCTGGCAGAGAGGAGACCAGTCTCTAAAAAGGGGGTTGATATAAGGACACACTGATCCTTATATCATAATGTGGGTCTCTAAAGGGGGTGCTTATATAAAGAGAGTTCCCCTTATCTAATAGAGGTCTCCAAGTAGGGGGAGGGGGTGCTGATATAATAGGGGGTCTCTAAGTGGTCAACAGCAGTCAGAACCCCCCTCCCCACAGACTCCCCCTATTAGCTCAGATTCCCCTTCCCTTATATCGGTCCCCCCCTTGATAGATCAGGGATCCCCACATCAGTGTCCCCTGCCCTTAAAGACCCCCATTAGACTGCCTTACCGATAGCTGCTTCGAGCCAGGAAGTATGGGAGCTGGAGCATTCACTCACAGGCTGCTGTTAGAAATGATTAGGGCCCCCATCACCTGAGGAGGGAAAGAGGTGGGGGGAGGGAGGTAAAAAAGGGTCAGGAGAGAGATAGAGATACAGGAGAGAGGGGGGTCTGGCAGAGAAGAGAGGGGGGTCTGGCAGAAAGGAGAGAGAGACAGGAGAGAGGAGAGGTGGGTCTGGCAGAGAAGAGAGGGGGGTCTTGCAGAGAAGAGAGGGGGGTCTGGCAGAGAAGAGAGGGGGGTCTGGCAGAGAAGAGAGGGGGGTCTGGCAGAGAGGAGAGGGGGGGTCCGGCAGAGAGGAGAGGGGGGGTCCGGCAGAGAGAGAGCAAAAGAGAGACATACAGGAGGGGGGGATCTGACAGAGAGGAGAGGGGGGACTGGCAGAGAGGAGAGGGGAGACTGGCAGAGAGGAGAGGGTGGTCTGGCAGAGAGAGAAATGAAAGAGACAGGAGAGGGGGATCTGGCAGAGAGGAGAGGGGGTCTGGCAGAGAGAGAGAGAGACACACACATACACAAACACACACAGGAGAGGGGGGTCTGGCAGAGAGGAGAGGGGAGTCTGGCAGAGAGGGGAGGGGGGTCTGGCAGAGAGGGGAGGGGGGTCGGGCAGAGAGGAGAGGGGGTCTGGCAGAGAGGAGAGGGGGGGTCTGGCAGATAGAGAGACAGGAGAGGGGGGACTGGCAGAGAGGGGAGGGGGGTCTGGCAGAGAGGGGGGAGGTCTGGAAGAGAGGGAAGGGGGGTCTGGCAGAGAGGGGAGGGGGGTCTGGCAGAGAGGGGAGGGGGGTCGGGCAGAGAGGAGAGGGGGTCTGGCAGAGAGGAGAGGGGGGGTCTGGCAGATAGAGAGACAGGAGAGGGGGGACTGGCAGAGAGGGGAGGGGGGTCTGGCAGAGAGGGGAGGGAGGTCTGGAAGAGAGGAGGGGGGTCGGGCAGAGAGGAGGGGGGGTCGGGCAGAGAGGAGAGGGGGGTCTGGCAGAGAGAAGAGGGGTTTCTGGCAGAGAGGAGAGGGGGGGTCTGGCAGATAGAGAGACAGGAGAGGGGGGACTGGCAGAGAGGAGGGGGGGTCTGGCAGATAGAGAGCCAGGAGAGGAGGGACTGGCAGAGAGGAGGGGGGGGGGGTCTGGCAGATAAAGAGAGAGAGAGAGACAGGAGAGGGGGGTCTGGCAGAGAGGAGAGGGGGTCTGGCAGAGAGAGAGAGAGAGAGAGACAGACAGGGGAGGGGGGTCTGGCAGAGAGGGGAGGGGGGTCTGGCAGAGAGGGGAGGGGGGGTCTGGCAGAGAGGAGAGGGGGGGTCTGGCAGAGAGGAGAGGGGAGTCTGGCAGGGAGGGGGGTCTGGCAGAGAGGAGAGGGGGGGTCTGGCAGATAGAGATACAGGAGAGGGGGGACTGGCAGAGAGGAGAGGGGGGTCTGGCAGATAGAGAGCCAGGAGAGGGGGGACTGGCAGAGAGGAGAGAGAGACAGGAGAGGGGGGTCTATCAGAGAGGAGATGGGGTCTGGCAGAGAGAGAGAGAGACACACAGACAGGAGAGGGGGGTCTGGCAGAGAGGAGAGGGGGGACTGGCAGAGAGAGAGACAGGAGAGGAGAGGGGGGTCTGGCAGATAGAGAGCCAGGAGAGGGGGGACTGGCAGAGAGGAGAGAGAGACAGGAGAGGGGGGTCTAGCAGAGAGGAGATGGGGTCTGGCAGAGAGAGAGAGAGAGAGAGACACAGACAGGAGAGGGGGGTCTGGCAGAGAGGAGAGGGGGGGCTGGCAGAGAGGGGAGGGGAGTCTGGCAGAGAGGGGAGGGGGGGTCTGGCAGAGAGGGGAGGGGGGGTCTGGCAGAGAGGGGAGGGGTGTCTGGCAGAGAGGGGAGGGGGGTCTGGCAGAGAGGAGAGGGGGGGTCTGGCAGATAGAGAGACAGGAGAGGGGGGTCTGGCAGAGAGGAGAGGGGGGGTCTGGCAGAGAGGGGAGGGGAGTCTGGCAGAGAGGAGAGGGGGGTCTGGCAGAGAAGAGAGGGGGGTCTGGCAGAGAAGAGAGGGGGGTCTGGCAGATAGAGAGACAGGAGAGGGGGGGACTGGCAGAGAGGAGGGGGGGTCTGGCAGAGAGGGGAGGGGGGTCTGGCAGAGAGGGGAGGGAGGTCTGGAAGAGAGGGGAGGGGGGTCTGGCAGAGAGGAGAGGGGGGGTCTGGCAGATAGAGAGACAGGAGAGGGGGGTCTGGCAGAGAGGGGGGGTCTGGCAGAGAGGGGAGGGGAGTCTGGCAGAGAGGAGAGGGGGGTCTGGCAGAGAAGAGAGGGGGGTCTGGCAGAGAAGAGAGGGGGGTCTGGCAGATAGAGAGACAGGAGAGGGGGGGACTGGCAGAGAGGAGGGGGGGTCTGGCAGAGAGGGGAGGGGGGTCTGGCAGAGAGGGGAGGGAGGTCTGGAAGAGAGGGGAGGGGGGTCTGGCAGAGAGGAGGGGGGGGGGGGGTCGGGCAGAGAGGAGAGGGGGGTCTGGCAGAGAGGAGAGGGGGGTCTGGAAGGGAGGGGGGTCTGGCAGAGAGGAGATGGGGGGTCTGGCAGATAGAGAGACAGGAGAGGGGGGGACTGGCAGAGAGGAGGGGGGGGGGTCTGGCAGAGAGGAGAGGGGGGTCTGGCAGAGAGGGGAGGGAGGTCTGGAAGAGAGGGGAGGGGGGTCTGGCAGAGAGGAGAGGGGGGTCGGGCAGAGAGGAGAGGGGGGTCTGGCAGAGAGGAGAGGGGGGTCTGGCAGAGAGGAGAGGGGGGTCTGGCAGATAGAGAGACAGGAGAGGGGGTCTGGCAGAGAGAGAGAGAGAGACAGACAGGGGAGGGGGGTCTGGCAGAGAGGAGAGGGGGGGTCTGGCAGAGAGGGGAGGGGAGTCTGGCAGGGAGGGGGGTCTGGCAGAGAGGAGAGGGGGGGGTCTGGCAGATAGAGAGACAGGAGAGGGGGGACTGGCAGAGAGGAGAGGGGGGTCTGGCAGATAGAGAGCCAGGAGAGGGGGGACTGGCAGAGAGGAGAGGGGGGTTTGGCAGAGAGAGAGAGAGAGAGAGACAGGAGAGGGGGGTCTAGCAGAGAGGAGATGGGGTCTGGCAGAGAGAGAGAGACACAGACAGGAGAGGGGGGTCTGGCAGAGAGGAGAGGGGGGACTGGCAAAGAGAGAGACAGGAGAGGGGGATCGGGCAGAGAGGAGAGGGGGGTCTGGCAGAGAGGAGAAGGGGGGTCTGGCAGAGAGGAGAGGGGGGTCTGGCAGATAGAGAGACAGGAGAGGGGGGACTGGCAGAGAGGAGGGGGGGTCTGGCAGATAGAGAGCCAGGAGAAGGGGGACTGGCAGAGAGGAGGGGGGTCTGGCAGATAAAGAGAGAGACAGGAGAGGGGGGTCTGGCAGAGAGGAGAGGGGGTCTGGCAGAGAGAGAGAGAGAGAGAGAGAGAGACAGACAGGGGAGGGGGGTCTGGCAGAGAGGGGAGGGGGGTCTGGCAGAGAGGAGAGGGGGGGGTCTGGCAGAGAGGGGAGGGGAGTCTGGCAGGGAGGGGGGTCTGGCAGAGAGGAGAGGGGGGGTCTGGCAGATAGAGAGACAGGAGAGGGGGGACTGGCAGAGAGGAGAGGGGGGTCTGGCAGAGAGAGAGAGACAGGAGAGGGGGGTCTAGCAGAGAGGAGATGGGGTCTAGCAGAGAGAGAGAGAGAGAGAGAGAGAGAGAGAGAGACACAGACAGGAGAGGGGGGTCTGGCAGAGAGGAGAGGGGGGACTGGCAGAGAGAGAGACAGGAGAGGGGGGTCTGGCAGAGAGGAGAGGGGGGGGCTGGCAGAGAGGGGAGGGGAGTCTGGCAGAGAGGGGAGGGGAGTCTGGCAGAGAGAGAGACAAGAGAGGGGGGACTGGCAGAGAGGAGAGGGGGGTCTGGCAGAGAAAGAGAGAGAGAGAGACAGGAGAGGGGGGTCTAGCAGAGAGGAGATGGGTCTGGCAGAGAGAGAGAGACACAGACAGGAGAGGGGGGTCTGGCAGAGAGGAGAGGGGGGACTGGCAGAGAGAGAGACAGGAGAGGGGGGTCTGGCAGAGAGGAGAGGGGGGTCTGGCAGAGAGGGGAGGGGAGTCTGGCAGAGAGGAGAGGGGGGTCTGGCAGAGAGGAGAGGGGGGTCTGGCAGATAGAGAGCCAGGAGAGGGGGGGGAGGTCTGGCAGATAGAGAGCCCGGAAAGGGGGGGGGGTCTGTCAGATAGAAAGCCAGGAGAGGGGGGGGGTCTAGCAGATAGAGAGCCAGGAGGGGGGGGGGCGGCTGACAGAGCGGATGAGAGAGATGGACAGGAGACAGAAACACAGCGTGGGTTAGGACTCCGGAGCATGCAGGGCTGTCACGATTATCCAGACACAGTGCAGCCCTGCATCCACATGTGACCAGCAGCTACGGCTTGAGACGAATTATTCAGGGACCTTCATGTTCCCCATCCGGTCCGTCCCACACATGACCTGCAGCTTACTCGGCCAATCACAGAACACCCGCTGCTGCCCTTTGCTGAGCTGTGCTCAGACTCGGAGCGCAACGATGTTTGGGCAGTGTGAACTGAACATTGATGTTTGTTGCGGGCGCGACGGCCGGAGCCAGAGATCCAGCTGGCACAGGATGGTTGATGTGTGCCCGGGTTTCCGACGGGTGGAAACCCGGGCACATGTGTCCAAACCCGGACTGTCCGGGTCAAAACCGGACAGGTGGCAACCCTAATGGGGGGGGGGGGATGTGAGTGTAAGTTCACCTTTACAGATTTTCTGTAAAGGTGAACTTACACTTTAAACAAAAAATTCTGTGTCGCAATTATAATATTCCCAGACATTGTAAGGTCGATTTAGTTTTATTGCTATTTGTGTTGCTTTTGAGGTGAATCTCCTCACTTTCTGTGGTGTCACAGCCATAGAAAGTGAAGGAAAGACTCTCAACTTTAAAGTGGTTCTAAAGGCAGAAGGGTGCAGCTCTCCTCCCTGGCAGCCCTCCTAAAGCAGTCGCTTTCCTGGGTCTCTCTCTCCTCATTGGCTCACACAACAGTAGGAGCCATTGGCTCCTGCTGCTGTCAGTCACAGCCAGTGAGTCAATGAGGAGAGAGCGAGAAACGAGGCCGAGGGACAATGTCCATTCACAGGAGTGCAGATTGGGAAGCTTGCAATTAGGGGCACTCAACGGGGGGGCGGAGGATTGATGCTGCTGTTTGCAAAACCATTGCATAGAGCAGGTAACTATGACATGTTTGTCTTGTTTTTTTTTAAATTACAACCTTTAGAATTATTTTAACTTGTCCCCCATTATATCCAAAACTAAAACCAAAAAAGTTTTTTTTTTTCATTTGCAATTTTTTTGCCAAATCGAGAAGGCGTTTACAGGAGCGCATTAAACATTAAGTGGCTGAAAGCTTACTAAATCAAATATATTTAGACCCCTTTCACACTGCCAGCGTTTTTCATGCGCTACAGCTCTAAAAATAGCACCCGTATAGTGCCTGAAAGAAGCGGATCTATTCACTCCAGTGTGAAAGCCCGGGGGCTTTCACACTGCAGCGGTGCGCTGGCAGGGCGTCACAGAAAGTCCTGCCAGCAGCTTCTTTGGAGCGGCGAAGGAGCGGGGAACTCACCGCTCCTCCACCACTGTTCCCCATTGAAATCAATGGGGCAGTGCAGCGATTCCACTGGCAAAACGCGATTTAACCCCTTTTCACCTGCTAGCGGGAGGTTAAAACCGCCCCGCTAGCTGCCGAATAGTGGCGCTAAAACAATGGTAAAGCGTCGCTAAAAATAGCGCCGCTTTACCACCAACGCCCGGGGCGGCTCGGTGTGAAAGCCATCTAAAAAAAACTAAATTTCCGTGAGTTTAGAGCCTCTGAGTGGGTTTCTTCGCCAACACCGGTGTTTAATTTAATACTGAGGGCAGCCACTACTAATGGTTTTATTTCTCAATGCTACAATATGCTCCTGCAGAGTCTCCTGAATAAACACCTGAAAGTGAAGAGTGGGTGGGACAGGGATGTAGGACCAACAGAACAGTGGGAGGAAATATTACAGGCAGTGCCCATGAGTTCCCTGAATGTGTCACAGAGGTTATCCCAGTTGTATCTTATTTTAAGGATTTACTATACCCCACATAAAATGCATAAAATGGGTCTTAGGCCTACCCCGACGTGTACTAGGTGCAAGAGGGATCACAGAGACCTGATCCACCTTCTGTGGAGGTGCCCAAAGCTTCACTCCCATTGGGGTGGTGGACACCATAAATAGGATGTTTCGGATCTCTATGCCCACCGACCCCAAACAATGCCTGTTAAATATTTTGGAAGTCTTTGAATGGGAGAAGGGTGTCAGAATAGCTGTTATTAGAATCTTACAGTTAGCACGAAAGATGATAATGCTCCATTGGATATCGGAGGATCCACCCACTGTTAAGGAGTGGACTTCCGCAGTTGGGAATATGATTAGAATGGAGAAAATGGTATATCAACACAGGGGTTGCTCCCGGAGGTTTGAGAAGCTTTGGGGCCCGTGGCTGTATGTACCGGGGCTGGTCCCGGTGGATCTGGTAATGGGCAGACTACTGGGAGGGAATGCTGGTTGAGTGAACTCATACGGAATATTGACCATCTAGAAACATGGGGTCGTGAAATAAAAAGTTAGAGAAGAGTGGGGTTTGTCTCTTCTTAGCCCCTGTACACACGGTCGGAGATTCTGCCAACCAAATCCGTCGGATTTTGTCCGTTGGATTTAGTCCGACGGATTGTGTCTGAAACTGTTGCATACACACGGTCGGACTAAGTTGACGAAAAATCCGATCTTTCAGAACGTGATGACGTAATTTCGTTACGATGGGACTACATTCAGGCTAGTAGCCAATAGCTTTGATGTAGGAATTTGATCTGAGCATGCGTGGCACTTGGTCCGATCAAAATTCACTACACATGATCGGAGTATGTCCGATCGAACCAGGTGGTCGGGAAATATTTCCAGCATGTTGGAAAATTGGGTCGGACGGAATCAGTCCGATGCATACCACACACAGTCGGATTATCCGACGACACGGTCCGATAGGACATATTCCGATGGATTCTCCGACCGTGTGTACAAGGGCTAAGACGATTTTGCAGTGATTATGTAATGCAAACATACTGACCATATAATGTAACTGTGAACTGTTGAAGCCTGGTTATGTTTGTTCATGTTGAACTAAATAAACTTTTCTTTGGATCTAAAAAAAAATTAATTTCCGTGAGTTTTTTACTTTAAATAAATTGAGCTGATTTGATTTGCTATGCTGCTTGCTTAAACTGCTGCAGTAGAGCTCATTGCTGAAGAATGTCACTGTGCAGCAGGTGTCACTCTTACAAAAAAAATTTGCAGACTAGACTTTGTCCATGAGTACTGCTTCATATGCAGAGTTACACAGCATAACATTTATCATAATGTCAGTCTTTCACTTATGCCTGTCACTGCCGAATACTATAATGAATGCCCTAACAACATCCTCTATTTACTGTGGAGCCGCAGGACTGACATGTCTGCATACCAGCCATCCAATGTGATATGTGTGTTGCAAGTTGCAACCATACCTAATTGTGTCATTTTGTCTGCTAGTTACCATTGAAGAAAAGAAATTTCACAATAATGTCTCATAAGTGGCAATAAAAGAACATACATGCCTATGAGAAAGCATGTTTTATATATATATATATAAAAAGAGGTTAAAAGCTCCCTCCCTGATAGGTGCATAGTTGAGGAGTTTTGTACTCGGTGGACAAGACCTGATGGGGAACTAGTTCCCCATCAGATCTGCTTTACTTTTGATCGACAGCACACAGCGATGATCGAATCCATGCTGCCATGCTCTGTCATAAATAATGTTGACTTGATGTGGAACTAGTCACAATTTCTCATTAGGCTTCGCCCACCCAGTGCAGAATCATTTGCCAAATTTGAGCATTGCTATAGCTGGGTAATGACATCACTAGTATCCCCAGCTCATTTGTTTTCATTTGTCTTTATAGGGCTGGGGATACAGCGTTATAGGGGGACGCTGTCACATTCATGGCAGCTCGAGTATTGGGTGGGGGAGCTTGTTCAAAAATTCTGGTGCAATCCCCTAAATAAAGTCAATGTAGCAAAAGAGGTATTTCCCATGCCTCTTCAAAGGGGGAGACTATGGGAGATGGGGATTTTAAAGTGCCCGGAAATAATAAGTCAATATAACTAATAAAATCACATATTAATTTATTTAAACAACATTTTTAAAAGCAGAAGGAGTATAAGCTCCATGCAGGATACAATAAACTAGACATAAACCTATACTGCAACTATCTGTGCTTGGATGGGTAGCAAAAGGTGTATGGATCAACGCATTTCACCCAGAAAGAGGGCTTCTTCAGGATCCACCTTGTAGTGTTTACTGAGCTTATAACTAGTAAGCAATACAGACAGCATATTAGTGACAAGGATACATACAATATAAACATACATAAATCTGCACAAAGCTTACACTCCTGCTTTTAAACAATTTTGTATAAATTAATTATGTGATTTTATTTGTTTTTGTTATATTGACTTATTATTTCCGGGCACTCTAAAATCCCCATCTCCCACATTCATGGCAGCCTCTGAGGCACACACTTGGCACACTCTGAGCACTGATGCACCCCTGTATGCCAGCTCAGAGCTGATCTTAGAGTAGTTGTAAACCCTTATGCCACGTACACACGACCAGACTTTCCGGCAGACTAGGTCTGATGGAATCAGTCCATCGGACAATGCGATCGTGTGTGGACTAATCCGATAATTTTTTGTTAAAAAAATCAGACGGACCTAGAAATAGAACATGTTTCAAATCTGTCCGACGGACTCAATTCCTATTGGGAAGACCATCTGTATGCTGGTCCGACGGAACAAATACGCTGCAAAGGAATCTATTTGCTACTGGCTATTGGACTTCCTTTTCTAGTCCCACCGTATGTCATCACGTTCAAAACGAACGGACTGTGTGGCCAAGTCCGTTCGTTCGGAAAGTCAGTCGGAACTCTGCCAAAAAGTCTCGTCGTGTGTACACGACATTATATATACCCAATGAAGTGACTGGCTAGCTAAAAATTACACACTTCATAGCTCAGTGGGGGGAACTCTGATAGCTGATTTGAAGGAATGGACACCCCACCCTCCACACAGGAAGCTGTCAAATCTGCTGGAGGTCCCTCCCCTGTCATAATTTTTCTCTTGGTGTCAGGAAAACTTGTCAGAAGTGACTTATGCTGATAGCAAAGGAACAAAGCAGCAGACAGAAATGACATTTAGTGCTCTTAATTGAGTACATACTATAGAAGGATATGCTTCATTCATATTTAATGTCTGAGGTTTATAATCATTTTAATTACCACCAGCTTCCTACTCTGGGAACTGGCAGAAATTCTTTAGGAATATGTTCTGAGAAATAACTGAATTTGTAGCCAGTATCGGTAATGTTACCAAAACTAGTATAAATGATTGTCTGAATTAGGTGCAGGAATTTCTTAAAGAGGAACTGCAGTCTGCTCACATAATTCGTAATCAAAACATCTTTGCCATTCTGAAGCTTCCCTCCCACCACTTTTCATATTATTTTATATATACTGTGATTCTGTACTGGCCAAATATGCTGCAGAAATCTCCCTCCTCTGAGTCTGGCTTCAATCATTTTAACTGTGGGCAGCTGAAGCTGCTGCCTGTTCACTTCCTGGATTTAAACAGACACACAGAGGCACACTTCCAGCTCTGCAGCTCTCATTGGCCCTCTTATGACTTACCCGCTTCCTTCCTGGCTAACTTTCACAAGAGTGAGAGAGAGAGTTGTGCACAATGTCATAAGTCTAGCCTTTTTAACAGACAAGAAACAGGAAGTGGGCTGTATAAGATTTTTACTGGCAGAAAACAGAAGATTTAATAGATGGAAAGATGAAAAAATGACTGACATTCCATCTAGAATCTACTGGCAGAAAAGTGTTGCTATAGCTTTATAGAGAGGACCGGAGCGAAATGGGGGAATATAGGGGAGGGCCGGACATGACGGTGTGTCTAGTGTGACACACGGATGGGTAAAAGGGAGGAGTTGTAGGAGGAGACTGGGGGCTGTGCGGCAGGAGGGGACATATTTAGAGGGGGCAGAGCTTAGGTTCGGAGGTTGGGAGACAGAGCTTGGAGGCAGGTCTTTACACTGCTCCTCGCAATTCCAGAAACATGACGGGCGTGGAAATACTAACGTTTGAGGCAGGCGGCAGCGTTGAGAGGGCCGGACTGGCAAAAGAGCCAGGTCGAGGCCGTGATCGTGGAGGATCCAGGCAGAGCGGTGGGAGGAGGTGAGGCGGCACGTGGGCGCAGATCCAGGCCCCCATCCAGATGCTCTCCGAGGCAGGAGCAAGGCAAAACTTGGGTGGCGAGGAGCCCAGGAGGAACAGTCCACGCCACCAGCGAAACTGAGTCAGCAGTTGCCCTAGCTTGGTGGGTGGGGCCACGGGCCGGCAAGGTGCCACTTCCCCAGCCATCTTGCGTGGACACTCTGCACCTACAGTCCCCCCAGCAGCTCTGCACGGGCCGAGGGGGGGGACAGGCGGGGGAACAGGACACAGACGGCAACCGGACAATCGGGAAGAGCACGCGGTCACACAGTGGATGGGTAGACACCGGATGGTTCCAGGACTGTATTACAGGGACGGAGCACTGCCCAGGCCGGCCCGGTGGCGCGGGAATCAGTGTGGCAGGTTCACAGTCAGGAGGCGGAGTCGCAGGAACAAGAAGAGAAGCAAAACGGAATTGCACAGCCTCTAGGAGCTCCTCTCCTGGGGGGCTTTTGCTGGTGGTTGAAAAAACTTGCCACCGCCCTCATCTATAGCTGGCTATAGCAGTAAGCAGCATTGGAAGGCTAAATCAGATAACAAGAAAGCCTGGGGAATGCCCAGGAAAAACCCAAGCCTACTTACCACCAGCTCGCAGACAACCAAATTAACCTGTCTAACAGTACGTTAAAAACAGGGATTTAGTCCGCACGCATTTGCAAACGCATGCGTAAGCCACAGAGCCTCGTCAAGGCACCCTGGTATCTGTGGTCCTAACACTAAAATATGAGTGTCCCCACAGTGGAGGCACATTCGCTGGTGGTTGAGCCGGAGGAGGAGGGCAGATCCGAAGGTGAAGGGACAGAAGAGGAAGAGGTGACGGCTATGGGGAAGGCGCCTGGTTAGCCCGGTAAGTCAAGTGATAATATTTCTTTTACCAATGCTTTGCAAGATTTGTTAAGGGTAGTGTCTACAGGCGGGGCGGGGGGATCACCCCCACGCCACCTTTGTTGACCTCTGGCCAACAGCGGGCGGAGAGCAGGCCTGGCAGTTCGGGGTCAGGGGGACAATTGCAGGAGCTGCTAGAGGGCTTGTGGGTATTGGTGGGGTGCTTTGGGGGGGACAGGGGCAATCCCCTCCAGTGGCCCAAGGGGCAAGTAATAGTGGGGCAGCTGGCGAGGTTGGGGGAACTGCCCCCTAGGAAGAGTGGACATCAAGGTGGCCCCGCCTGCCAAAACGGCGGTATTGGGGGTGGACAAAGAAAAGCCTAGTGACAAAGGGATCACGGAGCCGGCTGGAAAGTCAGACGTCGTGAGGATTGCGGATGCAGCGAGGTGCAAGGTATATGTCTGCTTCGAGGGCCTGCTGGGAGCACACTTAAAACAGGAGATCTTCTCCTTGTTACCTCTAGAAAAGTTTAACCTGGATAGGGTCAAGCCGGATTACTTGAAGAAGGAAGATGAGGAGAAGAGGAGATACCGGTTAATCCCACGGACGTTTGTCAATTGGCTGCAAGCGTTTTCGCCATTATGGCTAGCGTCATAGGCGAAAAGAACCCTGAACATTGTTCGGCGTTGTTTTGCTATATGGATGCCATTGGGGAAGCGCACAGGGTTTACGGGGGTTCTGCTTGGCTGCGTTATGACGAGCAGTTCCGCCAACGCACGGCGGTCCGCACAGCACTTCGTTGGGATCATAAAGACATTAGCCTGGAGATCAATATCGTCCATCGAGGGGAAGATGGCGGGTTTGTGATTTTAGTTCAAGTTACAAGAGGGGGAAGATTGGACGAAAGACTTTTGGGTCAAGCAGGCAATCAAGGGGTATCGTAAGGAGCATAAGAAAAAGGATACGTGGAGGCCTGTCACATTCGAGAACCTGTTGGCCATATGTGCCCAGTTGAGGTCGGTGTGCGCCTCACCTTACGAATGTTTACTGTTTACATTGACATTTTCGTTGGCTTTTTTCGGGGCATTCCATATTGGGCAACTGGTTAGCCCTTCACGGAGGGTGGAAGGTGGGATGCTGGCACAGGATGTTCAGGCATATGATGACAGGGTGTCCCTGAAGCTGAGGAGGTCTAAAACAGATCAATGAGTTAAAGGGGTGCAAGTGTGGTTGTATGCGTTGCCGGGTTGCGAGGTGTGTCCGGTAGAGGTGGTTGGGGACTTTACAAGGGTGAGCCCGGGGGGTGAAGGGCCATTCATGTTACATGCAGATGGGTCCCACTTGTCGAAATTTCAATTTGTGGCGGTGCTCCAGAAAATGTTTGGGGAAAATCGGCTTGGATAGTTCCACATACGCTTCACACTCCTTCCGCATTGGGGCGGCTACGGAGGCTGCCAGATGCGGGTTGGATGTGCGACGGATGGGGAGATGGGAATCAAAGCAATTCCGCACCTATATTCGGCCTCAATTGATTTTGGAATAATTTTGTTTTCTTAAAAAATATATATATATATATATATATATATTTATTTATGCAATGGTTTTGGGTTAGGTGGTGTCTCATGTGTTCTGCTGGTGTGGGGTGGTGGGTCCGAGTGAAATCACCTTGTTGTTTTTCATTTCAGATGGAGGATCTACATGCCTCGTCTGGATACTGGGGCACTCCTATGTGTGTTGGGGGGCCAGCAGAGGTGATGAGAGACCAGATGGGCGGCAGTTGGGGAGAGGCGTACATAAGGTGGTTGGGGAGGCCCGGGAATGATGTGGGGCGGGGTGGTCCCAGAGGTGGAAAGGTATGTGTGGTTGGACAGACCACTGGACATGTTGGTCATTCACGTGGGTGGTAATGATTTGGGAGTGCGGATGGTCTGGGAACTGATAGCGAACCTGAAGTCGGATCTGGCATATTTACGGCATTTTCTTGGCATTCCCTAATACATTGCTGTTATGGTCAGACATTGTTGCAAGAACGGCCTGGCGCATGGCACGGTCCGTGGACAGGCTCAACAAGGCGCGTATATGGGTCAATAAGGTGGCGGGGAGGTTTTTGGCCCGGGAAGGGGGTATGGTGATTCACCACAGAGAACTAGAAATTAATGTTGGCCTTTATTTGAGGAGGGATGGGGTTCACCTCACTGATGTGGTAATAGACTTATGGGCCATGCGGCTTCAGGAAGGGATTCAGTCGGCCCTGCGGGTGTGGAGGGGCCCTCAAGTTTGAGGTTTCATCCTTTTGGGCTATGGCGGTGTTAGTCTGTTGGTCGGTGACGGTAGCAGTAACAGATTTGGTAAAAGGGGTGGGAGGGGCTCATCGGTAGTATGGCCCCTCCGGTGTATTCCACCAAAAGGTTGATGTAATACTGGTATGGTGGCACTGCGGGAAGGGGGTTGTCTCCCAGCGGTACAGCTGGAGGCCTATGATGTTTGGTAAAAGGTCCCGCAGTGTACTGGTGATAGATGGTGGAAAAAGGAGGTAGCTCCATCATTGACCAATAGATTGGGGGTTGAAACATGTTGTTTCTCTGAGGTTTATATATGTTATATATATTTAAGGTTATTTTGGAGGTTTATTCAGATTGTTTATTAAAGGCTGTTATGTCCATTATACTCCATAAGAACGGTGTGGTCTTTTATTTAGGGGATAAAAGGGGGTTGGAGTACAAGGGGTTGGTAACTGTAAAAGAGAGGTGGTACATCTGGACTACACTGGTCATGAATTCCCCTGACAGTTGTTAATGTTTTTTTTATTACAGAAGAGACCTAAGCCTCAATTTACAACACTTTAACACAAGAAAAATAATCTTTATTTTATCCATGTGACTGTTGTTTTTGAAATCTCATTGGACTTGATTGAAAATAGCTGTCAATTGTTTTTTAACCATTTTGCCCCTCACACCTGTTCACCCCTATGGACCGGAGCCATTTTTTTACATTTCTGCTATAGACGTGTTTATACGGCAATACCTTTGTCATTCCTTAACCACTTGCCTACCAGGCACTAACACCCCCTTCCTGCCCAAGCCATTTTCAGCTTTCAGCGCTGTCGCACTTTGAATGACAATTGCGCAGACGTGCTACACTTTTCCCAAACTAATTTTTTATAATTTTCTTTACGCAAAAAGTGCTTTCTTTTGGTGGTATTTAATCACTGCAGGGTTTTTTTTTTTTTACAAAAAAAAAAGAAAGACCAAACATTTTGAAAAAAATGTTTTTTTACTTTTTTCTGTCAGTAAATTTTTTAACTAAGTAATTTTTCACCTTCACTGATGTGCGCTGATGAAGCGGCACTAATGGGCACTGAAAGGCTGAACTGGTGGGCATTGATAAGGTGGCACTTATGGGAACTGATAAGGTGGCACTTAAGGGCACCGATGAGGCAGCACTTATGGGCACTGATAGGTGGCACCGATGAGCACTGATAGGCAGCAAGATGAACATTGTTTGGTGGCACTGGTGGGCACAAATAGGTGGCACTGGTGGGCACTGATAGGTGGCACTGGTGGGCACCGATAGGCAGCACGGATAGGCGATACTGATGGACACTTATGGGCATTGATGGGTGGCACTGATGGGCAACACTGATGGCCATTGATCGACAGCAGTGGTGGGCATTGATGGGCAGCGCTAATAGGTGGCACTGATTGCCAGCATTGATTGGCATCGCTTATGGGCACTGATTGGTGGCACTTGTGGGCAGTGGTGGGCACTGATTGCTGCCTCTGATGGACATTGATAACTGGCATTGGTGGGCATTTGGTGGGTACTGATTGGTGACATTTAAGTTCTTTATTGTAATCAGGGCACTGATGATCAGTGCCTTGATTACATTTCTACATATCCCCCTGTGAGGAGATTCCACCGATTGGCTCTCCTCTCCTCTCTCTCTGTCAGTGTGAGGCGAGCAGAGCCGATTACCGGCACTTCTTTGTTTACATGTGACCGGCTGTGATTGGACACAGCTGATCACATGGTTAAAGAGCCACAGACATGGCTCTTTACAGAGATTGTGGTCACGCCGTGTCCTAGCAACATGGCACAGCCGCGATCGCCACGCTGCGCAGGCACGTGGCAGTGGCCGTTCTGGGACGTCATCACATGACAGCATCCCAGAATGAGAGCTGCACCACTCCGCCGTCATTTGACGGTGGGCGGGCAGCAAGCAGTTAAAGTGGAACTTCACTCTCCTAATCAACACTGATTATTTTTAATCCTCATGCTGCTAGCATTAGTAAATAGATAGAAAAGTATTTCATATTTGCTTGTTTTAGACTTTTTTTTTTACATTTCTTCAGTTACTTCTTGTGTTCTTGCCTGGCAGAAGGGCAGGAGGACTAGACGTGCTACATACGCCCTGTGTATAATGATGACATTTTTTGGGCTTGTGTAGCACGCCCAAAGTCTGCAACTAGTTAAATAAGTATTCTTATCCTGGAGATTTTTTTTTTTATAAACAATATTAATCCTTTGCTTTGTGAATTAAGCCTATACGATAAGCTCAATTCACCAGCCTGGGAGCAGGGCAGAAGGACTGGACGTGCCACACATGTCCTGTGTACAAAAATTATCTTTTTTTTGGGCTTGTGTAGCACGCTCAAAGTCTGCAACAAGTTAAATAAGTATTCTTATCCTGTTTTTTTTTAACAATAATCCTTTTCCTTTGTGAATTGAGCCTATACTATAAGCCCAATTCACAAGCTTTAACACTGGTACAAGGAACTTTAATTTAGCAATGTGACTGTAACTTTCAATTTAAATTGGGCTTAGCTAAAAAAAAGTCACTTTTTTGAAGTATCCCTTTCCGTGTGTGTTAGCTGTGTGAATTGCGCATACTTCCCAACAGTCTCAATATTGTTCTTCATTTTGACTCTATTCCTGCTGTGCCATGTACAGAGTCCCACTGTGCCCACAGCTCATTTATATGAAAATTAGACACATAATTTGCATGTAGATGAAATGATGTATGAATGAGACAACTTCTGAATGTACATATTAATGAGCTTTATTCATATGGCAAGCTGGGGGAAGCTCCTCAGCTCCAGCCAGGGGAAGGATTTCCAACTGCTGTTGCATCTCTTCATTTCACCAGTAAGTGAACATAAGGAGGATAAGGGGTCTCTACTTAAGGGAAGCTCCTCCTTGGCTCCAGCCAAGGGAAGGTCTTTCTGCTGCTGCTACAGCTCTCTGTTCCATCAGTGAGTGAGCTTAACAGGAATAAAGGGTCTCTATTGGAGGGAGGAGGTCTTTACTGGAGTGTGGTGCTCTGTATTTGGGGGAGGAGGTCTGCACTAGAGGGGGACTCTGTAGTGGAGGGGCGTTCTGTACTGGTAGGGTGGGAGGTGTCTGTACTGGAGGGGGATTCTGCACTGAAGGGAGAAGGTCTGTACTGGATGAGCGCTGCTGGACTGGAGGGTATTCTGTACTGTAAGGGGGTAGGAGAGGATCTGTACTCAAGGAAGGGGTCTGTACTGGAGGAGGGTCTGGACTGGAGATGGGGAGGGAGGAAGCCTATACTGGAGGGGGTCTGTACCGTTGAGGAGGGGGGTATGAACTAGTAGGGTGGGAGGAGATATTTGCTGAAAGAGAGTCTGTACTGGTGGGGAGTAGGGATGAGCCGAACACCCCCCGGTTCGGTTCGCACCAGAACTTTCGAACGGACCCCAAATTCGTACGAATGTTAGAACCCCATTGAAGTCTATGGGACTCGAACATTCGAAATTAAAAGTGCTAATTTTAACGGCTAATATGCAAGATACTGTCCTAAAGAGGGTTTGGGGACCTGGCTCCTGCCCCAGGGGACATGGTTCAATGCAAAAAAAAGTTTTAAAAACGGCCGTTTTGGCGGGAGCACTGATTTTAATGACGATTAAAGTGGAAAAAAAATAGTGAAATATTCCTTTAAATATGGTGCCTGGGGGTGTCTGTAGTATGCCTGTGAAGTGCCAAGTGTTTCCCGTGTTTAGAACAGTCCCTGCACAAAATGACATTTAACGGAAATAACGTCATTTAAAGCTGCTTGCGGTATTAATGTTATATCTGGTTCCTGCAATATGGTTGAAAATCATTGAGAAAAATGGCATGGGTAGCCCTCCCTGCCCATTACCAGCCCCTTTGGGTCTTGTACACATATTAAGGGGAACCCCGTACCCATATTAAAAAAAGGAAATGCGTGTGGCCCCCAGGCCCTATATACTCAGAACAGCAGTATACAGGCGGTGCAAACAAGACAGGGATTGTGTAGGTTTGTTGTGTTAAGTTGAATCTGTTTGTAATTTTCAACTGGTACATTTTTAACCACTTGCTTACTGGGCACTTAAACCCCCCTCAGTCCCAGACCAATTTTCAGCTTTCAGCGCTGATGCCCTTTGAATGACAATTGGTGACACTGATGGGCAAAGACGGGCACAGATAAGATGGCATGGATGGGTGGCACAGATGGGTGGCACTAAGGGGCACTGATAGGTACCACTGATAGATGGGACTGCTGGGCACTGATAGGTGGCTCTCACTAGCTATATAGGTGAGGTGAATATAGCGGTGTATACTGCGGTCAGGGCACGCACACAACAACCACTACACAACAGCAAGATCGAAAATCGGCCGAAAACGATCGGTGTGTACTGTGTTGAAGGTACACAGAACACCCACTGCTTCAGACGCCAACACACTACACAAGGCCGCCGCGCTGGCGGCCTTATATAGTGTGGGGCGTGCACTACACAG
Source organism: Lithobates pipiens (assembly GCF_037356315.1). NCBI lineage: Eukaryota > Metazoa > Chordata > Amphibia > Anura > Ranidae > Lithobates > Lithobates pipiens. The sequence continues at coordinate 96,605,292 of NW_027507718.1, forward strand.
CCTGAGCTATGATTGGCCACAGGCATCCTGCCTGTGGCCAATCATGGCTCTCCTCGCTGCTGGCGCTGCGATTGGCCAAGCATGCGGAGTCGCAGTGCATGCTTGGCCAACATTGAGCCAGCAATGCACTGCGCCATCGCAGTGCATTGTGGCCCGTGAGCGCCACACGAATTTGCTGCGAACGGACCAAAACGTTCGGACTTCGCTGAACGGGCGAACAGCCGATGTTCGAGTCGAACGTATGTTCGAACTCAAACACGAAGCTCATCCCTAGTGGGGAGAGAGGAGGTCTGTATTAAAGAGGGGTTGGTACTAGTGAAAAGGGAGTAGCTCTATACTAGGAGGGGGTCGGTACTGATGGGGAGGGAGAGGACCAGTACCGGAGGGGGAGGTTCTGTACTGAGAAGGGGCTTGGAAGGAGTTATGTGCTGTGGGGTCGTGTGTAATGGGAGGTGTGTACTGTGGTGGGGCATGTGGGATTTAATTGAATCCTGCTGGCGACATTAGTTCAGCTCTATTTGCCTTGTGCTGAGCACAACTAAGGCCTCTTTCACACGTGAAGATCCGCTCGCTCAGCGGGGATCGCTCCGTTGTCCCGGCTGAGCCGGCTGCCCGCCCTGTCAGCTCTCCGCTCTCCTCTATGGGGATCGTACGAGGACGGACCGTCTGTCCGTGTTCGTCCGATCCGCTCTGCAGACGGATAGAAAAATAGGATTTTCCTCCGTCTGCAGAATCGGACTGTTGCGGAGGCGGACGAAATCGGGTGTCTGCGGATGCTCATCCGCAGACACCCGCTATCCCAAAGGGATGAATGTATGTCCGTATTTCATCCGCAAACGGATGGATGAAATACGGACATATCGTCCGCATGTGTGAAAGGGGCCTTAGTACGAAAACAGTGACGGTGACATAGAAGAACACCTGTGTACACTTAGGCCATGTTTATACCTGTATATTTTACATGAGCTTTTTGTGTGGTGCAGCCACCTGGTGACCAGTGATGTACCAGTATCTCACTGGACTTTGCGTGGTTATACCAGGATGCTGCAGGCATCATCTGGGTATTGCAATCCTAATGGCTAATTAGCTGCTGGATTGCTTTTACAAGCTGGAAGAGTGGACGTCCCCCACCACCACCTTCCACGTCCTCTCCTGTCCAATCTGGGAACCTGAGGGTGCAGCTGGAGGTTCTGCCAGCTGACCATAAAGCTGATCAGAGACCATAAGGGCTCCGATCATCTCTATGGTCTAAGAAACTGGAAGCAATCAGAATTTCATCACTTCTGGCTTCACTGGATGTAAAAAAACACTTAGTGGTTTGAAAAAAGAATCAGATCATACCGATCTTGGTATAATCTGAAACTTTCAAGGGCAGAGGACCCCTCATCTCTCAGTAAAGCATACCTGTCACTGCCTTTTGCTATCACAGGGGATATTTATATTCCCTACGATAACAATAAAAGTGATAAAAAAAAAAGGTAACAGTCAGTGTAAAAAATAAAAAAATTGAAAGCACCCCCATTTCCCCTTGCTTGCGTACAAAGGCAAACAAACTCGGTCCTGCACGCATGCAAACAGTGAACGCATCACACATGTGAGGTATCACTGGGAACGTCAGATCAAGGGCAGTGATTCTAGTACCAGACCTCCTGTGTAAATGTAAAGTGGTAACCTGTAAAGGCTTTAAAGCATTGCCTATGGATAATACAATTTACTCTTACTGGTGTGCTTATGTTCTTAACCGAACTGTCAAGCCATCTAATGGCTGTTGTCATAGCTGATCACAAGATGACAAAGGGCTGTAAGGGGAGGTTTAGTTCTGCTTTAACTTTCCTGAGTCTACTGGTTTCAATTTTAGAACATTTTACTTGAGAAAAAGAACTGTTGAAGGGGACAAGTTTGATACAATGCCTGAGCTTAGATTTTGTCACTTCCTTAGTGATACCTAGTGGCAGTGGGATGGAAGTGAAGGTAATGGAGCACATACATCAATACAAGGACTGCCAGTTTGGGATTTTATGTTGAAACATTGCATTAAACACTTTATTATCTCTGCAGGTCAGAAAAGTAAAAGAAAATTCAGAAGTAATTTATGGCATATGGCTGAATGACTTAAACTATTGAGGGGGTCGCATGATGGCCAGACATTTGACATTTTAAAGAGGCGATGTCATCAATGGCAGCTTCCAGGTTTCCCTCATGATAGGTGTACTTTAAATTCCAATGGACCATAGCATAGAGCCAGGATATACATTATAAACTAACTTGTGAGACATTATAAAATGAATATATAATCAATGGGATCCAGTCTCTGGAGACTGGGGGTCTATAAGCGTGTGCAAAAAATTTAGTAACAACACTAAGTGCTCTTTAAGTATGTTACTAAAACATTTAGCACTATTTCTGACTTGCATTGGCTAAATTTACAATACGTGAATGTGACATTTAATAAATAAAACCTGGATCATGTAAAGACCAAAAACAATGTCATGATTTTGGTAGCATAAAATATGCGCACAATAGTACTGTTTGTAATTTACCCCTTTATGTCTGATAGATGATCATAAAGGCGCTGTCTGTTCCAATTGGGGGAAACATCTGCTCTGATACCCCTGACAGTGTTTAGCCATAGCATGTTTGTGTGGGTAAAATGACAAGACAATAGATTGCTCAGACAGTTAGGGATAAGGGGAAATTCTTCTTCCAAAGATCCATAATCCCTCTTGATAAAACTTGACAAGCCTAGAGAAGAGTAAAAGGGTTATAAAAATAAGATGTCATGTTCTAGATCATGTAGCATTGGGCAAGTGAATTAGTTCTTTATTTCCAGGTGCAAGACCATAACTTTCCCTCAGGGTTTGTTTTAAAATTAATCTAAAGATGTTTGATAATCCTGCAAATATTCCTTAAAATCTGTAAGAAAAAAAAAAAGGCGTCATGTAATGTGTAGGCAGATTATTTTCTCTGGAACACTTGCAATGTGAGCGTTATTTTATGGTTTTACTGAGGTACAGTTACATACTATATGTGGTGTGTTAAATCATTTTAACTTTATAAACATTTTTTTTCTCACTTTTAGAAAGGTATATATGCATTTAAACGCCTTCTATCAGGTCAGCTCTGCAAAAAATATTTTGACAGAAAACGACTAAAGTCTTCAGTTTTTAACTTGGCTATATTCCAAAATGCGCATACAATGCCAAATCGTAAAGTCTGTCTCATGAGTTAACTTTCTTTTTTTTTTCCCATAAAGAATTTATTTTATTAAAGATAATGCGGAACATAACAGAGATAGCAGTACAGGTAATTATGGCACCCTTTGTCGGGTTAACCAAAAGAAACACTCAAATATACAGAAAGTAAAACTTATACAGCCACCTATTCATATCCAGACTTAAGTTATACAACAGCAAAATCAATTTGACCATATATGTCTATTACTCTTAAGCGTTTTGGCTTATGGGTGCCAATTGTACTGTGGATCAGCTTCTCATTTTGTTTATATCTTACTGGAGTTGGGCTATTAGGAAGTCTGACCTGATGTCTGTGTGTCCTAACTTCAGGGGGATGCGGACCGGTGGCCCACCGATAAATCAGCCCCACGCTCCACATCCTCCCCGAATTACAGGTCGATTGGGGGAGGGGGAACAGGGAAGGAAAGATGGGGGAGGGAAGAGAGGGGAGGAAAGGTGGGGGGCAAAGGGAAGCAGCAGAGGGGAGAAGGGATATGCGCATCCGAGCTTGGGAAGGGGGTGGGGTCAACATCAGCTACCCTCCCCATCAAATCCTCATAGCTCGCCTGTTGCTTTGTTATTGTCAAAACCTGGCCGCTATTATTTTGGAGAAGAGTTTCACATCTACGTATAAAAGTGATATTGGTCGATAGTTCGCAACGTTAGCCGGGTCTTTATTCTCTTTTGGTATCACTGTGATATATGCTTTTAGTAAACTGCGGGGGGGGGGGGGGGGGGTTCGATATACCTGCCAAAGAATTAAAGGCTTTTATGAAGCCTGGGCCTAAGAGGTCTGGAAAGCTCTTATAATACTGTGCTGTGTAGCCATCCGGTCCAGGGCTCTTGCCCGGTTTTGTAGACTTTAAGGCTTCTGCCCACTCTTCTGAAGACAACGGAGCTTCAAGAGCCTGTTGGTCTTCAGCTGATAACGCTGTAGGGCTGTACTTGCGAAGGAAATCTTTTATCAGGTGTGATCTATCCTCTGCTGAGGTCGGGTTTTTCTTGTTCGTCTGTATGTCATACAGTCTCCTATAATAATCGTGAAATAGGCCCGCTATCTCCTCGTTTTTGGTGTGCATCCCCCCTGTATTGTCCACTAGGTGATGGACAGTGAGGGCGAGAGTACGTTTTTGCATAAACCTGGCCAGAAGTCTTCCAGGTTTATTGCTGTTCTCATCAAAGAATTTCTGTGATATCACCTGCCGTTTCCGTGCCCTTTTGTACAGTTCTTGCCGCAAAAGTGCCCGAGTATCTGCCAGTTCAGAAGCTACTGTAATAGCGAGTGAACATTTGTGTTGAGGCTCCAATTTGGAGATTTTGGATGACAGTTCTGAAATCAGGGCCTGGTGTCGTTTCTTTTTCTTTGCCGCTAGGGCCATCAGGTGCCCGCGTATCACACATTTGTGGGCTTCCCACTGAACCATGGGGGAAATATCTGGTGTATCATTATGTTGGAAATACTCACTAATGGTCTGTTTAATGTCGGCCAAATCCCCAATATCTGAGACAAGGGATGAGTCGAACCTCCAGATTTTAGTGAATGTTTCCCTCTGGGGGAATCGTAGGGTCATAGTGATCGGATGGTGGTCCGAGATTACCATATTTTCTATCGTCGCATTGTGCAGGTAGGCCAGATCTTTCTGGGGTATGAACAGATAATCTAGTCGAGAGTATCGGCTATGTGGAGCCTAATAGAACGTGAAGTCCTTCCCACGTGGATTTAAGGTGTGCCAGGAGTAATGGAGCTTGAACGAAGATAGCTGGAGTTTTGCTTGCCGCAAAGCCGAGAATGGGAGTGATGAAGTACCTGAGGATGTGTCTAGGAGTGGGTTTAGGGCCATGTTGAGGTCACCACCCAAGATCACTAGGCCTGTCTGGAACAAGGTTAGTTTCAAAAGGGTATCCTTCAAGAAGGATTTTTGTTTCGAGTTTGGGCAATATATATTTGCCAGGGTCACCGGCTTGTCTCTCCAGGTACCTTTCAAAAAAATGAACCTGCCCTCAGGGTCCGCCATCCGGTCCATCAAGTTGAATGCAAACGACTTTGCCATCAATATCGCCACCCCTTTTGTTTTGGAATCAGCACAGGTTGCATTGAATACTACCGGGAATCGGTGATTAGTTAGCCGGGGTATAGAACTTGTTTTAAAATGTGTGTCTTGCACAAATATAATTTGGGCTTTCTGCCTGTGAGCTTCGGTTAACAGGCTGCTAAGTTTTTCTGGGATATTAAGCCCCTTTGCATTAAGGGAATACACTTTGAGGGACAGAGGAGCTGAGTTCCGCCTCTCCGGAGGCATTTTGGTGGCTGGTATTTCTAGCGTAATTACCCTCCTGAGCTATTGATGGGGAGGGTCCGTGGAGGTGAAAGGGGAAGCGAGAGGGGGGCGTTCAAGGGGAAGAGATAGGGTGAAGAGGGGGTAACGGAAAAAGAGGGTTGGGTTGGAGGGATAAGAAAGATTAAGCGGGGGCTTAAGAGAGGGACTAAAACCTTTGTCCCACTCTAATGGGGTATTACAGGCCTGTTTATTGTAGTATAGGCTGTTCCTTTGACAGTGTGAGTGCTTCCCCCGTTGGGTTTGTGTAACTAGATCCGGAGGTGGTCTTAGGCCTGCTAGACCACCTAAACAGAGATAACCTGTGGGACTTAGATGTTATACATCCCGTACCGGGTTTTCCAGAGGGGTAACCTGCCTCCCTGGTGTGGGGAAGAAGCCTAGCACCAAAACAGTTGTTCACTACGGACCATCCTTTCGTTCCAGGAATTACATACAATCAATAAGTGAAGAATCCTCAGCAGGGGGATAATGGGAGGGAGAGGGTACTTGTTTGATCCACCTGTAGTGGATCTCATTAGCACAACCTCTCCGACCCAGCAGTGGCTTCAGTGTACCTTGGGAGGAGCCTGGTTCTTTAAACTAGGGGCAAACCACTTCCAGCCTTGGGGATGACCCCCTTTTTAAATGTTGCACTGGTTCACTAAAATCCCTGTGCCCCGACTCTCCATACCTCAGTGGAGAGTCGGGAGACAGTAGAGCCACAGCCTCTCTCGTCTCGCTCCAGATTAAATACCTGGGCCAGGAATGTAAAATTGTGAACACTTGTAATGACTGAAAAATTGTTACACAATTAAACAGATAAACAAGTAAGGCTTTATAACCTGAGTATAAATACACCTTGAGGGTTTCTTCTATGACTAGTTATTGCTCTCCTGACTCACCACTCCTTCAACTTGGTAATGGCTGTCAACCCTGGTTGGTATTCATACTGGAACATTTGCAGAACATAAAGTCTATTACTACCGTAAATGCAAAACTAACTGAAACAGATATGGCTATGCCTCCTGGGACCCGCACACCCCTGCATATCGGCTAGGAGGTTGTCCTCAAGGGATCCCGGAGGCATATGGCTAACATTGCTGCGGACCTTATCTTCACCGTCCATCTACCAGCTAGGACCCTTATCATTTCACAATCTATTATTTTAAGTATGAGCCATCGTTTCCCACGCACACAAAAAAAGGGGGGGGGGGTGGGGGGGAGGGGTTGAAGGAGGGTTAGGTTCTCCCATAGTCATTAAGTGTCTGATACTGAGAAAGCTATATGCCCAGAAAGGGAAGTTCATGTTCTTCCAAGATTGTTCTGCAGTTTAAATTCCATACGTGGTGGGTAGGGAGGGGGGTGATGCTCTAGCTCATGTAGTTCATTGGTTTTTATTCAAAAGTCACAATTCAAGCTATGAAATATGGGGTCCTGTCTCCGAAAGTTCTGCTCCAGTGTCAGTTCTGGATCTCATGAGACCTGGGAGCATGCAAAGTGATAGCTTACTTCCTATCCTCAAAGTTAATTGACTATAGTTATGAGCCTGCTGGCATGATCCCCCTCCTTATGACCCTATACTTTGGGTTTAATAGGTTGGCTCCAGAAGTCATATACAAGGGAAGGGCAAAGATAGTTCCAAGTAGAATTGCTCGGTATCGCCAATGACTGAGATGAGGGGCTAATTGCACACCAGTAATCCAGGGTATTTAGAAGGCAAGGGCAGTAAAAGGCGTCTATCAGAAACGGTAGCTCAGGCACAATCAACAAGGGACCCGGTTCTGCGTCGCAATGAAGACGGCTAAACTCGTGGGCTTTTGTCTGTCTCCATGTCCCAGCACCGTCTTGGCGGGGTAGCTGCTGAGGGTCTGCGATGTCTTTGTCTGCTCCTTTGGGTCCTAGGGGTGTCGTCTTGCTTGGTAGGAATCCATGGATCCGGTTGAAGAAAAGCCCCATACCAATCAGGTACATCAATTACTGGGATGTTAAGGGTGTCACAAAATTGTTGGAGATCCGCTGGTGTTCTCAGCATTGCCGTGCGATTCCCGGCCGTAGCTTGGAGGCAGAAGGGAAACTTCCAACGGTATGGGATACGGCGTTCTCTAAGTACTTGGAGCAGGGGGTGAAGGTCTCTCCGGTGTTAAAGGGTGATGGTGGAGAGATCCTGAAAGATCTGTATACGCACTCTCTCATGTTCCATGTTAGCGTGGTTCCATGCAAGTCTAAGTATTTCTTCCTTCTGTGTGAAATTGACCAGGCAGCGCACTGCGTCTCTTGGTGGGTCTGTGTCTCTGCCTCTGGGTCTGAGCGCTCTATGGCACCTCTCCATCTCCACCGGGGCATCTGGTGGTCTGTCTAGGAGTGTGTTAAAGATTGCCCAGACCACCGCTTGTAACTGGGGACCCTCCACTGTCTCCGGTATCCCTCTGATACGGAGATTGCGCCTGCGGCCCCTATTATCTAGGTCCTCCATATGCCCGTGCATGTCTATAAGGTGCTGGGCATGCACTGTGGAGGAGCGCTGTAATTGCTGGGTGGCTGCTCTGTGTGTCATGGCGGCTATCTCCACATGTTCTAGCCTGTTCGCCTCAGCCCTTATCTCTGTTTTCAGATCTGAGAGCCGCACATAGGGAGCTCTTAATGTCTGCTGCGACAAGCTGGAGGTCTGCCAGGCAAAGTAGAGGTGAGGTGTGTTCAGCGCCCATACCTGAGGCAGTGAGATCCGAGTGGTCTGTGTCTGCGGTGAGGCACAGACTCTGGCCTGCGGCTCGCGATGCGGCCTGTGAATCAGCATGTTGGGAGCGGAACATCGCCGGGATATTCTTGCTGAGCTGCGTGGCTTGCTCCTGCTGTGACCGGGTGGCAGATTGGCTTCTCCCGGTCATTTTCCTAGCTTCTCGCCGAGGATTATACACAAATATAATGCCTTACTGGAAGTCTGGATGGCGGAACTCTCTCTCTATCCTGCCATCCTGCTCCAGTGCCAGGCCACGCCCCGAGTTAACTTTCTTACTTTCTCAAAGACTATATTTTTCACATAGTGATTACTTTTCAGGTGTAAAACAAAGAGGGGGGAATGGAGGGGGCAGCGCTACCACTCTGGTGTTGAAAGTTTCAAGAAAGTTTATTTACAAAGAAAAGTTAAAAATGAATACTCACAAAAGTATAAAAAACACACAAATATGGGAGTCCACAGGAGAGCGTAAAGTCCGGATCTCTGCCACTGGCTGTTAATGGGCAAATGACCCTGACAGCCCAGTAAACATGTGTGGTGCCACGGCTTCCTCATTCCCAGTGTCAATGGCCGATGGATGGTAATGTCCACCTGGAGACCAGGGTCACAGAACGCATTTTGATGGACCTTCTCTTCCTCAGCTGACCAGCTAAATCTATTTATGAGTCAATGCCCTGGAACTAGAAAGTGAGACAGTAAAGTGGCTACTTCTTTGAGAGCCTAAATAAAAAAGTGAAGTCCCTTTCATATTTTTCTATGCCATATTTCACAAATATTCCTCTTAGTCACTCAATTAGAGTAATACAAGGCCATTTAAAGGAAACCTGTACTGAGCTAACGTGTTGGCTGGTAGTCTGACCTCTTCCTCGGGAACAAGAATACAAATCAAAATTTCGACTGTTTTTATGTGCTGAATATGTATTCTGGACCAGTGACTCAAATGGCAAAGCCAAAGACATACAGGGAGCTAGAATTTTCAGGAGGTCAGCAATGGCATCATACACAATTCTGTAAAAACAGGTGTATTTAAAGTCTGTTACAGAAGAGGCTGTTTTTTCTGTTATAACATAGCTTTATAGAAAACAGTAGATGTATTATTATACCAAATAGTTTAGCATTTGAATACATGTGTTTTCCCCCAGTTTCTCAGTTTCTGTGCCATGTGACCTGTTGCCACTGCAAGGCCAGTAAAAAACTTTGCACCTGCATATGCATGTGTCATATGTCACACTTGCCCACAATTATTCTTTTAGCTTGTCTTTCTGCATCATTTATCATACAGTTCATTGTTTGCTGTGGACAGTGAAAGATTGGTAATTAAGGTGATCGCTGGGCTGTTGAAAGCCCTGTCTTGAGATTGAATGAAAGTAAATAGGCAGTATATCTAGTATTAAGATACAGTGATAATGGTTTCATATGTGTAGGCTTTTGTTCTTATATCTAGGAATAGTATGATCTGAACATAGGTGTTCCTTGAGGCAACTATGCCATTACTATACAATGTTCTAGGCCTATCCAAAACAGAAAGAGCATTCAAGAGATTTACATTATCATCATCATCATCATCATCAAATGTCATCACATCACACATGACAGCATCATATCTCTCTTGCTGCATGGACTTTTAAGTCTTCACAGATGTAGCAGTGGCCCCGCAGGGTTTCTTACGTGCTGCAGTATCCACAGATTTCACCCTGCTCCCAGACCCCCATTAGACACACTTCTCAGTCAATGAACAGTCTTTTGCTTGTTTTTATTGTTTTTATTGGGTATTGAACTTGGTTGGGGAAAAGGGACATGGGATGCCCATAGGCAGTGGCAGCTGGTGAAGTTTTAAGATGGGGGGGGCTAGACCCCGCCCATCCCTTTGACCCTTCCCACTTCTCATAAGCCCCACCCCTTATAGAATCCACCAAGTGCCCAGGAAACAGAAATAGGCAGAAGTCACCGCAGATAATGAAGTACAAGAAAACCTAAAAAAATAAAATGAATACAGTCATCACATTTAGGGACTGGAATAATGCAATATCTTACATGTTTGCCTTTGGTGGTGGGATCAGAAGGATGGTGGGGATCAGGGACAGAGGGATGGTGGTGGGGTGGAATGGGATCAGAGGCAGAGGGATGGTGGGGTGGGGTGTGGGATCAGGGACAGAAGGATGGTGGTGGGGGAGTGGGATCAGGGACAGAGGGGTGGTGGGTGGCATGGGATCAGGGACAGAGGAATGGTGGTGGGGTGGGATGGGATCAGGGACAGAGGGATGGTGGGTGGGATGGAATCAGGGACAGAGGGATGGTGGTGGGGTGGGATGGGATCAGGGACAGAGGGATGGTGAGTGGGATGGGATAAGGGACAGAGGGATGGGTGGTGGGATGGGATCAGGGACAGAGGGATGGTGGGTGGGAAGGGATCAGGGACAGAGAGATGGGATCAGGGACAGAGGGATGGTGGGTGGGCTGGGATCAGGGACAGAGGGATGGTGGGTGGGATGGGGTCAGGGACAGAGGGATGGGATCAGGGACAGGATGATGGTGGGTGGATGGGATCAGGGACAGAGGGATGGTGGTAGGGTGGGATGGAATCAAGGACAGAGGGATGGTGGGTGGGATGGGATCAGAGACAGAGGGATGGTGGGTAGTATAGGATCTGGGACAGAGGGATGGTGGGTGGGATGGGATGAGGGTCAGAGGGATGGTGGGTAGGATGGAATCAGGGACAGAGGGATGGTGGGTGGGATGGGATCAGGGACAGAGAGATGGTGGGTGGGATGGGATCAGGGACAGCGAGATGGTGGGTGGGATGGGATCGGGGACAGAGGGATGATGGGTGGGATGGGATCGGGGACAGAGGGATGGTGGGTGGGATGGGATCAGGGTCAGAGGGAGGGTGGGTGGTATGGGATCAGGGACAGAGGGATGGTGGGTTATATGGGATCAGGGACAGAGGGATGGGTGGTGGGATGGGATCAGGGACAGAGGGATGGTGGGTGGGTTGGGATCAGGGACAGAGGGATGGTGGTGGGGTGGGGATGGGATCAGGGACAGAGGGATGGTGGTGGGTGGGATGGGATCAGGCACAGAGGGATGGTGGTGGGGTGGGATTGGATCAGGGACAGAGGGATGGTGGATGGAATGGGATCAGGGACAGAGGGATGGTGGTGGGGTGGGATGGGATCAGGGACAGAAGGATGGTGGGTGGGATGGGATGGGATCAGGGACAGAGGGATGTGGGTGGGATGGGATCAAGGACAGAGGGATGATGGGTGGGATGGGATCAGAGACAGAGGGATGGGGGGATGGGTGGTGAGATAGGATCAGGGACAGAGTGATGGGATCAGGGACAGAGGGATGGTGGGTGGGATGGGATCAGAGACAGAGGGATGGTGGTTAGGATGGGATCTAGGACAGAGGGGTGGTGGGATGGGATCAGGGTCAGAGGGATGGCGGGTGGGATGGGATCAGGGACAGAGGGATGGTGGGTTTGACAGGATCAGTGACAGACGAATGGTGGGTGGGATGGGATCAGGGACACAGGGATGGTGGGTGGGATGGGATCGGGGACAGAGAGATGGTGGGTGGGATGGGATCAGGGACAGAGGGATGGTGGGTTGGATGGGATCAGGGACACAGGGATGGTGGGTGGGATGGGATCAGGGACAGAGGGATGGTGGGATGGGATCAGGGAGAAAGGGATGGTGGGTGGCACGGGATCAGGGTCAGAGGGAGGGTGGGTGTTATGGGATCAGGGACAGAGGGATGGTGGGTTATATGGGATCAGGGACAGAGGGATGGTGGATGGGATGGGATCAGGGACAGAGGGATGGTGGGTGGGATGGGATCGGGGACAGAGGGATGGTGGGTGGGATGGGATCAGGGTCAGAGGGAGGGTGGGTGGTATGGGATCAGGGACAGAGGGATGGTGGGTTATATGGGATCAGGGACAGAGGGATGGGTGGTGGGATGGGATCAGGGACAGAGGGATGGTGGGTGGGTTGGGATCAGGGACAGAGGGATGGTGGTGGGGTGGGGATGGGATCAGGGACAGAGGGATGGTGGTGGGTGGGATGGGATCAGGCACAGAGGGATGGTGGTGGGGTGGGATTGGATCAGGGACAGAGGGATGGTGGATGGAATGGGATCAGGGACAGAGGGATGGTGGTGGGGTGGGATGGGATCAGGGACAGAAGGATGGTGGGTGGGATGGGATGGGATCAGGGACAGAGGGATGTGGGTGGGATGGGATCAAGGACAGAGGGATGATGGGTGGGATGGGATCAGAGACAGAGGGATGGGGGGATGGGTGGTGAGATAGGATCAGGGACAGAGTGATGGGATCAGGGACAGAGGGATGGTGGGTGGGATGGGATCAGAGACAGAGGGATGGTGGTTAGGATGGGATCTAGGACAGAGGGGTGGTGGGATGGGATCAGGGTCAGAGGGATGGCGGGTGGGATGGGATCAGGGACAGAGGGATGGTGGGTTTGACAGGATCAGTGACAGACGAATGGTGGGTGGGATGGGATCAGGGACACAGGGATGGTGGGTGGGATGGGATCGGGGACAGAGAGATGGTGGGTGGGATGGGATCAGGGACAGAGGGATGGTGGGTTGGATGGGATCAGGGACACAGGGATGGTGGGTGGGATGGGATCAGGGACAGAGGGATGGTGGGATGGGATCAGGGAGAAAGGGATGGTGGGTGGCACGGGATCAGGGTCAGAGGGAGGGTGGGTGTTATGGGATCAGGGACAGAGGGATGGTGGGTTATATGGGATCAGGGACAGAGGGATGGTGGATGGGATGGGATCAGGGACAGAGGGATGGTGGGTTATATGGGATCAGGGACAGAGGGATGGGTGGTGGGATGGGATCAGGGACAGAGGGATGGTGGGTGGGTTGGGATCAGGGACAGAGGGATGGTGGTGGGGTGGGGATGGGATCAGGGACAGAGGGATGGTGGTGGGTGGGATGGGATCAGGCACAGAGGGATGGTGGTGGGGTGGGATTGGATCAGGGACAGAGGGATGGTGGATGGAATGGGATCAGGGACAGAGGGATGGTGGTGGGGTGGGATGGGATCAGGGACAGAAGGATGGTGGGTGGGATGGGATGGGATCAGGGACAGAGGGATGTGGGTGGGATGGGATCAAGGACAGAGGGATGATGGGTGGGATGGGATCAGAGACAGAGGGATGGGGGGATGGGTGGTGAGATAGGATCAGGGACAGAGTGATGGGATCAGGGACAGAGGGATGGTGGGTGGGATGGGATCAGAGACAGAGGGATGGTGGTTAGGATGGGATCTAGGACAGAGGGGTGGTGGGATGGGATCAGGGTCAGAGGGATGGCGGGTGGGATGGGATCAGGGACAGAGGGATGGTGGGTTTGACAGGATCAGTGACAGACGAATGGTGGGTGGGATGGGATCAGGGACACAGGGATGGTGGGTGGGATGGGATCGGGGACAGAGAGATGGTGGGTGGGATGGGATCAGGGACAGAGGGATGGTGGGTTGGATGGGATCAGGGACACAGGGATGGTGGGTGGGATGGGATCAGGGACAGAGGGATGGTGGGATGGGATCAGGGAGAAAGGGATGGTGGGTGGCACGGGATCAGGGTCAGAGGGAGGGTGGGTGTTATGGGATCAGGGACAGAGGGATGGTGGGTTATATGGGATCAGGGACAGAGGGATGGTGGATGGGATGGGATCAGGGACAGAGGGATGGTGGGTGGGATGGGATCGGGGACAGAGGGATGGTGGGTGGGATGGGATCAGGGTCAGAGGGAGGGTGGGTGGTATGGGATCAGGGACAGAGGGATGGTGGGTTATATGGGATCAGGGACAGAGGGATGGGTGGTGGGATGGGATCAGGGACAGAGGGATGGTGGGTGGGTTGGGATCAGGGACAGAGGGATGGTGGTGGGGTGGGGATGGGATCAGGGACAGAGGGATGGTGGTGGGTGGGATGGGATCAGGCACAGAGGGATGGTGGTGGGGTGGGATTGGATCAGGGACAGAGGGATGGTGGATGGAATGGGATCAGGGACAGAGGGATGGTGGTGGGGTGGGATGGGATCAGGGACAGAAGGATGGTGGGTGGGATGGGATGGGATCAGGGACAGAGGGATGTGGGTGGGATGGGATCAAGGACAGAGGGATGATGGGTGGGATGGGATCAGAGACAGAGGGATGGGGGGATGGGTGGTGAGATAGGATCAGGGACAGAGTGATGGGATCAGGGACAGAGGGATGGTGGGTGGGATGGGATCAGAGACAGAGGGATGGTGGTTAGGATGGGATCTAGGACAGAGGGGTGGTGGGATGGGATCAGGGTCAGAGGGATGGCGGGTGGGATGGGATCAGGGACAGAGGGATGGTGGGTTTGACAGGATCAGTGACAGACGAATGGTGGGTGGGATGGGATCAGGGACACAGGGATGGTGGGTGGGATGGGATCGGGGACAGAGAGATGGTGGGTGGGATGGGATCAGGGACAGAGGGATGGTGGGTTGGATGGGATCAGGGACACAGGGATGGTGGGTGGGATGGGATCAGGGACAGAGGGATGGTGGGATGGGATCAGGGAGAAAGGGATGGTGGGTGGCACGGGATCAGGGTCAGAGGGAGGGTGGGTGTTATGGGATCAGGGACAGAGGGATGGTGGGTTATATGGGATCAGGGACAGAGGGATGGTGGATGGGATGGGATCAGGGACAGAGGGATGGTGGGTGGGATGGGATCGGGGACAGAGGGATGGTGGGTGGGATGGGATCAGGGTCAGAGGGAGGGTGGGTGGTATGGGATCAGGGACAGAGGGATGGTGGGTTATATGGGATCAGGGACAGAGGGATGGGATCAGGGACAGAGGGATGGTGGGTGGGATGGGAATCAAGGACAGAGGGATGGTGGGTGGGATGGGATCAGAGACAGAGGGATGGTGGTTAGGATGGGATCTGGGACAGAGGGATGGTGGGTGGGATGGGATCAGGGACAGGGGCAGCTAGCACAGTGAAGCTGATGGCAGATTAGCCTAGTGTCAGGTTTCCTGGAGAAATCGGCTGTGTCAGCTGCATGTTGGGTTCTGTTACTGAACGGCTGTAACAGGGCTGTGCTCAGGAGTATGACGCTGAATATTGATGATGCTGACGAGTGACTGTGCACAGATTTACTGTTCATGGCAGAATTAGGGAACTGAATATTTGGGCTGCCTGGTGCGCTCTCCTACTTTTCAGCTCCATTCCATGAAAAGAACGGAGCTGCCAACGTCACTTCCGGTTTCCGTCTAGTCCACGAAACCCAGAAGTAACCTCTAAATTTAAACAACAATGCTCTCGCTCGTAATGATTCTACGGGCGGAAGCTAATCGGTGCTTTGCCTTGCGCCGCAAGGTGGGTTAAAAGCCCGCAAATGAAGCGCCACGTCCGCAATCTCGTGATTGCATTGACGTGGCGCCCAGACACAGTGCACTTAGTTTAAGGACACTGCCCATAGGATAAATTGTACTTTGTAGAATAAAAGTAACTGCGTCACACTTCTCAGCAGAACAAGATGGCTGACCCTAAACTTGTCAGACTTTTACCTCAGAACACTTCTTCGAGCTCAATTCCTCCAGCACGCTACTTCACTGTCCAATTTTAGAAATCCTATCCCACCATCGGAACATGACTAGGCCTCACTCTGAATAAGTCCCAGTGCCTTTACTTGATGGCCCTTTGTAGGCCGGGGGCCTACAGTACCCCTTTGTGGTGGCAACCGATTTACTTGAAAAGAATAAATGTAGATGGACTACTGATCCTAGCAAGTCTGACTTGCAAATCCTGTCTGTCCTGCTGGCTGCAGCGACTTGTGTTTTCCACTAACTGACACCTCCCTTTCACCTCATCCAATTAAAGAGGTTGTAAATCCTCGTGTTTTTTCACCTTTTCACCTATGCATTAAGGTGAAAAAACTTCTGACAGTGATCGGCCCACCAGTTTTACTTACCTAAGCCCTTCGATCCCTCAGCAGAGATGCGCTGTACCTTTCTGCCTGGGGTTTTTGGCTCTTGATTGGATAGATTGATATCAGTGCAGCCATTGGCTCCCGCTGCTGTCAATCACGTCCAATGACACGGGGGCAGGGCTGAGTTCTGAATTCGGCACCTATAGACGCAAATGCTGGACTCGGGAGCGCACCCCGCAAGGTAACCTCCCAGGAGAGTGCTTCTCCTAGGGGGTTATACGATGCTGGGAGGAGCTGATAGGGCTGCCGGGGGACTTCAGAAGAGGATGATCGGGGCAACTCTGTGCAAAACTAACCGCACAGTGGAGATAAGTATGATATGTGTGTTATTTAAAAAAAAAAAAAAAAAGCCTTTACAATCACTTTAAAGAATGACTTGCATTCATTGATAAAAATGCAAGGCATTCTGTGAAGCCTGCCCATTGGGTGACCCCCTGTGGTTACTGTGCATTAGTGTAGCCAGTCAGCATGGGACCCGTAAAAGAAAACGGAGACCACTGTAGCAAGTGATGGCTATTTCCAGCTTCCAAAGATATCCCATAGGTATAATATATGCATGTTTACATTGGTCCAAGCTGGGCTAATGTAACTTTGCCATAAAATCAATATCTAGAATTCAGCTTGAAAGCATATTTTATGGTTGAAAAAGACTGTGGCATATGTGTGCTGTTCAGGTTCTATTTGACTTTGTTCCTTTAACCACTTGCTTACTGGGCACTTAAACCCCCCTCAGTCCCAGACCAATTTTCAGCTTTCAGCGCTGATGCACTTTGAATGACAATTGCGCGGGCATACAACACTGTACCCAAATGAAATTTTTATAATTTTTTTCCCACAAATAGAGCTTTCTTTTGGTGGTATTTAGTTACAGCTCGGAGTTTTATTTTTTGCTAAACAAACAAAAAAAGATGCAAAAAAAAATAAAAAATCATGTTTTAATAGTTTGTTATAAAATTTTGCAAACGGGTCATTTTTCTCCCTCATTGAAGTGCGCTGATTAGGCGGCACTGATAGGCTGCATTGGTGGGCACTGATGGGCTGCATTGGTGGGCACTGATAGGCTGCATTGGTGGGCACTGATAGGCTGCACTGGTGGGCACTGATAGGCATAGTCAAGGCGGCACTAATAGGCACAGATAAGGCGCCACCGATGGGCACAGATAAGGCGGCACTGATGGGCAAAGATGGGCACAGATAAGATGGCACGGATGGGTGGCACGGATGGGCACTGATAGGTACCACTGATAGATGGGACTGATGGGCACTGATAGGTGGCACTGATAGGTGGCTCTGATAGGTGGCACTGCTGGGCACTGATGGGCGGCACTGCTGGGCACTGATGGGCGGCACTGCTGGGCACTGATGGGCGGCACTGGGGTGCAGCACCTTTGAGGCAGATTGTGGGCACTGTGGGTGGCACTGTGGGTGGCACTGCTGGGTGGCTCTGTGGGCACTGCTGGGTGGCACTGTGGGCACTGCTGGGTGGCACTATGGGCACTGCTGGGTGGCACTGATGGGGGGCACTAACTTTTTATTAGGGTGGCACTGCAGGGGGCAGGTGGGCACTGGCAGGGGGCAGGTGGGCGCTTGCATTGCTGGCCGTGATCGGGACTGATGTCCCGATCACGGCCGCCGGTGATCGTTTTTTTTTTTCTCCTCGCGCTGTTAGCGCGAGGAGGAATACTAGCCGATTACCGGCTCCGTTATGTCACCTGATCAGCTGTCATTGGCTGACAGCTGATCACGTGATAAGGGGTCGGGATCGACCCCTTGCACGGATCGGTGATCAGGCGAGTCTCATGGACTCGCCGATCACAGAGCGCGCCGCGCACGCCCCTCAGGGCACGCGCAGGCCGCTCGTACACGGGACGACGTCAATAGACGTAGTCCCGGAAAAGGAGATCCGCGCTGTAGCCGTCAATTGACTATAGCGCGGATCTCAAGTGGTTAAAGCCTCTCTAATGTGAGCACACAGTGGCCACATCTACTGTTCATTATGGCGTGCTATGCACACTGCATTAGTTTTCACTGTGGAGTGCCCAGAGGTGCTGCAGGTCTTTTCTAGTCCTAGTGTAGCGATGGCCCCACGGGGTTGCTACATGTTACAGCATCCACACATTTCACCCTGTTTCCAGACCTCCATTAGACACACTTCTCAGTCAATGAACAGTTTTTTTCTTGTTTTCATTGTTTTTATTAGGAGATTGAACTTGGTTGGGGAAAAGGGACAAGGAATGCCCATCCGTGCCTGTGTCTAAGCTGTCCTGAGATCAGGGCTGCAGACATAGCTTTCATCTGTCTCCCCCAGCACTTTGAGCTCATATGCTCAGTGTACTCAAACTCTGGCTGTAGATGGGACACGGAGGTGGGACATCCCTCTTGCTGGATGCTCTGACTGGCTGCAGAGCTGAAGGCAGAGCCTCCACATTGCAGTTGTTCTGGCAGATAGTGTCCTGCCATCATATAGTGTCCGCCCGTACTGCGCATGTGCAGTACGGGGCAGACGAAGCTTCGGAAAATCTCCGAAGATGAACGGCGCCTGCGCCGTGAGTGGAGGTGGTAGCCCCCCCATCCAAGCAGACACAGGGTTGTGAAAATTAGAGGGCTCCTCGCGGGCGAGCTTCGCTCGCCACGCTTTGGGCTCGGCCTCACTGCGCTCGGCTCTTTTTATTCTAACTCTATCCACTTGGATGGTGGGGATAGAACCTGGACTCACGGCGCAGGCACCATTCATCCTTGGCTATTTTCGGAATCTGTGTGTGCTGTGTACTGCGCATGCACAGTACACAGCGGACACTATCCGATGGGGGACCATATTTGATAGGACACCGGCTGCTCTATTGACAGCTGTGGGTACATGGCCTTGGGAGAGATGCAAGCCAAGATGGGATGGTCGGGGGAAGGAAAATTGAGAGATGTCAGATGAGGGTGTTAGGCATGACTAGGGGGGGACTAGGGTGGGCTGCGCCCCTCCAGATTCCTTTCACCCACCCAAATGCAAGGAGTATCCTGTGTTCCTTTCTGAAACACAGGTTCTATCTACCACCACGTGGTACGGGCTCATAGCCTCAAAGCTGTCAGCTACATACACAATAAACAGCTTTCATTGGTTAATAGGACTGCCCAGTGTCCTGGCAACCATTCCATGTACTTGCTCTGCTCCCAGCATTCAGAAGAGGATGATGGAATATCCTCCTACGAACCTACTGCCAGTGCCCCACCTCCCAGCCTTCCCATCAGCTGCTGGCTGCATTGTGAATTTGAACTCTAATGCAAAGAAGGTAAAGGAATTCTTCAGACCCTCATACAATGTTGGGGTGACTCTGGGGACCCTGTCTAGGTTGGAGACTTTGGGGTCCCTGATGTTAAGAGGGATGGCTCTGGGGACCCTAATATCCAGGTTGGAGACTTTGGGGTCCCTGATGTTAAGAGGGGTGACTCTGGGGACCCTAATGTCCAGGTTGGAGACTTTGGGGTCCCTGATGTTAAGAGGGGTGACTCTGGGGACCCTGATGTAGGAAGGGGTGACTGGAAAACCTAATGCAAGGTGGGGGGTCTGAGAACCCTGATTAAAAAGGGGTGACTGTGGGGACCCTGATGTTGGCGGGCTGTTAGAACCCTGATCTAAAGTGGAAAGTTCTGGAAACCCTGATTTAAGGAAGGTGTCTCTGGGGACCTGGATGAAAGGACGGAGACTCTGGGGACTCTGATGTAAAAGGGGGGTGGCTCTGGGGACTCTGATTAAGGGAGGTAGCTCCTGGGATCCTGATGTAAGGTGGGTGACTATAGGGACCTTGATGTAAGGAGGATGACTCTATGGACCTTGATGTAAGGAGGGAGGCTCTGAGGACACCGATGTAAGGAGGGGGGATCCTGATGGAAGAAGGGGTGTCTGGGTGCCCTGATGTAAGGTGCGGGGGGGGGGGGTCTGGGTGCCCTGATGTAAGGTGAGGTGTGGGGGGGGTCTGGGAACCCTGATTTAAAAGGGGTGACTGTGGGACCCTGATGTTAGAGGGGGAGGTCTGGAACCCCTGATGCATAGAAGGGGGCTCGGAGGACCCTGATTTAGAACGGGAGACTCTGGAGACCCCGATGTTGGGGGGGCTCTAAGAACCCTGATGTAAGGTGGGAAGTTTTAGGAACCCTTATTTAAGGAAAAGGTGGCTCTGGGGACCCTGATGATGAAAAGGAAGGGGACTTTGGGGACCCTTATGTAAAAGGGCTGACTCTGGGGACCCTGATGTAAAAGGGGTGACTCTGGGGACCCTGATGTAAAGGGGGGACTCTAGGAAACTGATGTAAGGAGGGGGCTCTGAGGACACAGATGTAAGGAGGAGGGGAGACCCTGATGTAAGGGGAGGGACTCTGGGGACGTGGATTGAAGGGAGTGGCTTTGGGGACCCTGATGTAAAGGGGGGGCTCTGGGGACCCTGACATAAAGGTGGTGACTCTAGGGTGTCTGATGGTAGGGGGACTCTGTTGACCATGGTGTAAGGGGGGTGGGGAGTGACTCTGGAGACCCTGATGTAAGGTAGTGGCTATAGGGACTCTAGTGTAAGGATGGGGGCTTTCGGGACCCTGAAGTAAGGAGGAGGAGGCCTGGAGGCTCTGATGTTGGGAGGAGGACTCTGGGGTCCCTGATGAAAGGGAAGAGCAGGTACTATGGGAACCCTGATGAAAGTGTGTCCAAGCACAACTGATCACAGTATAAACAGGAAGTGCCGGTTATTGGCATTCCTCTCCTCATGCTGACAGAGCGTGAGGAGAGGAGAGCCGGTAAGCAGTTTTCCTCATCCGGGACATCTGCACTGACAATCAGGGCACTGATCATCAGTGTCCTGACTATCAGTGCAACCCCAACAGTGCTGCCAATCAGTGCCCATTATTGCTGCCTATCTGTGTCCATCAGTGCTGCATATTAGTGCCTCCTCATCAGTGCCCATCAGTCCCCACTGGTGTAAATGTGCCCAAAGAAATGAAATTCATTGCCCAGTCACTGCAGTGGCCACTGGGCAGTGTCATGGACACAGCAACTGAAGCTGGCTATAGGCACACAGCATCAATGCTAGTGTTACCGGCCTCAAAATGTGAATTAAGAGAGCCGATGATTGTAGACGCGATGAGATAAGGTGATCAGCTTGGCGTGGACTGCAAAGAATCACACAAACAGAATGAGATATGACCACTGACTTTATGGCTGGAAGTAGTTTAATTTTTACATAACAATACATCTTTTACATTTTTATAGTCACATGTTTATAACCATTAACAATATATATAATACAGATTTTAACTAAAGTATTTTAAAACGTAGTTATAACAATGAACATTACTATATTTTAATAACATATATATCCCTGTTATTCAGTGTTATAGATAATTATCTTTATCTCTCTGGTACACTTTAAGTGTGCAATAATCATACTAGCAATGCATTGCTTTAATACAAATATTTTCATGGTAGTACTCTTTTTTAACCACTAGATGGTGCACATTGCATGTCTGTATGATGCAATACATAAGCTTTACATACAATAGGTATCTATATTAAATAACAGAAAACATGTGCTTCTATAAATCTATGCCATTTTCAATAAATCGGGTTTAAATATACCTATTTAGAAAGGTTTAGTGTTTATCATAGACATTTGTTCTGACTAATGCAGTATTTTCATGTTCTTATGCACTTTTCACTTGTTTCTGAAACATGCTGTTCTAAACTTCTAATTACAGCAAAACTATAGCATAAAATCTGCTGAGACTTTTTCTGCATCTGCTCAAGATGTTTAGGAATTTTTCTATGACAGGTTAATACAGATTAGGAACAATTTAGAGTACATACCTGCAAAGAATCACACAAACAGAATGAGATATGACCACTGACTTTATGGCTGGAAGTAGTTTAATTTCCAGTCACATGGTGTGTGGCCTTATATAGACTCTGTTTGTGTACCTTCTCTGCCATCTACTGGTTATTAATAGAATAGAAGGGAGATGTTTAGAAATATAAAAAAAAATGAATATGTACTTTGCTTTGGGGTGTCTGTTTTGTGACCATATAAACCCCAGTCCGTCACACTCTCCCCTCCTTCAGTTAATGGCTCCCGACATTAAACTCAATTGGTATCTGGACACTATTTAGTGATTTAAGTAACCCAAATAGGTACTTGTTGCCACCAAGGAGCTACGTTAACTACCTGGCATGTCATGGGAGTAGCTAGCATTGTAGGAGTTTGTATGGTGTGAATCTGACTTGGTATGTATCTTGGCTGACCTAGTGTGTCATATGTAAAGATCTCTTTAGGCTTAACTTGTCTGGTAGATCTTCTGACAGGAGTTGAGTCTTCTCCATCAACATCATTCTCCATTTGCATATCTTGGTTCACAGGTAAGTCTTGACTTAATGAGGGTAATTCTGCAGTGTCTAGTCCCACCATATCTGTAGCCCAGATTTGGTCGCCAACTACTGTTCCATCATTTTGTTCTTGTTCAAGATTGGGTGTGGTAGTTGTAGGATAGAACTCTTCAGCAGAAACTCTTAATGGGATTTTCTGTACGTTTTGAGAGTTTGGTTGAGACACAACACAATCATGACTTTCTGTAGTCTCTGGTATATAAGGATAATACCATCTTTCTTCATCTGAACATTCCTCCTCCTGGTCCACATCCATTCTGGTATCCTTTCTGTTACTTGATTGTCTTTGTTTCATCGGTACTCTTGGAATGTGTCCTTCAATTGGTAGGTCATTTACTGGTAGTAAAAGATTTCTGTGCAGTACTCGAATAGTCTTTTTACCACTTTCAGGCTGAATTTTGTACACAGGCCCATCTTTGATTCTTTCTACCACTTTGTGTACTGATTCTTCCCAGTATGAACGAAGTTTACCAGGTCCTCCTCTTTCAGAGAGATTTCGTACTAAGACCCGATCACCCGGTTGAAGAGGTGCTCCTTTTATCTTTTTGTCATAGTACTTCTTCCCTTTAGCAGATGATTTTTTGCTATTCTCGGATGCGATTTTGTAAGCTTCTTGCATTCTAGATGCCCATTTCTGAGTAAATGTTGGTTGACTTTCTGATTCCTTTTCCAAATTTAGGTTGAGCATGAGGTCAATTGGCAAACGAGGAGATCTTCCATACAATAGAAAGAATGGCGAGTATCCTGTGGCTTCATGCCTGGTGCAATTATATGCATGAACCATATGTGGAAGATGTTCTTTCCAATCTGACTTTTTCTCTTCCTCTAAGGTGCGAAGCATCTGTAACAAAGTACGGTTCAGTCTCTCCACTGGGTTACCCTGTGGATGGAATGGAGTAGTTCTTGAATGAGAAATCCCTGCCAATCGTTGCAATGTCTGAAATAAGTTGTTTTCAAATTCTCTTCCTTGGTCATGGTGGAGTTTCTCTGGATAGCCAAAACGTGGTATGAAATCTTGAAAGATCTTTTCTGCCGCCGTTTTTCCAGATTTGTTCTTAGTTGGATACGCTTGTGCAAAGCGTGTGAAAGGGTCAACTATTACAAGTATATACTCATATCCTCCTTTGCTTTTCTCCAAGTGAAGATAATCAATGGATACTAACTCCAAAGGTGAACTGGTAGTAATCTAACCCATAGGTGCTCTTTCGGTGATATTTGGACGCTTTCGTTTGATGCAGCTGCACTTCTTCAGCACATATTCATCAATGTCTCTTTGCATAAATGGCCAGTAAAATCGTTCACGTGCTAGGTGGGTTACCTTCTCAGTACCAATGTGACCCATGTCATCATGAAGATTTCTTAAGACCAATGGTTTTAACTTTTCTGGTAGAACTAGCTGTTTTCGGGTTCCAGAATGTCGGTAGAGGATTCCTTCATCGACTCTGAGTTTATTCCATTCATGTATCAAACGTCTTGTTTTGCTGGTCATACTCTCCTTTTCTTTGTGGTTTGGAATCCAGTCGTTCTCCTTAAGCCAGACCACTTCTCTAATGTTGGTATCGTCTTGTTGTAATGCTCTGATATTCTCCTGAGTCATTGGGCAGATTGTTTGTCCTTTCAGCAATTCTTCGGCCACATCACTTTCTGAGTGAAGAGTCAATGAAGCCACCCATAGTGCCTCTTCTTCGTCAACAGCTTTGCTCCCTTGCCACATAGCTGACACAACCTCAGATGGTACAAGCTCTGTGTACTTACTCAGATTCTTCGTGAGTTCCACCGGAAATTGTGACAGTGTATCTGCGTCTGCATTCTGTTTACCTGGCCTGTACTTGATATCGAAGTGGAAATCAGCCAACTCGCCAACCCAGCGATGACCCACAGCATTCAGTCTGGCTGTACTCATTACATATGTCAATGGGTTGTTGTCTGTGTAAACGGTGAATGTTGGAGCGTAGTACAAGTAATCTCTGAATTTGTCACAGACTGCCCACTTGAGAGCTAAAAACTCAAGTTTACCAGAGTGAAGATGGTAATTGCGCTCTGCTGGAGTCAATGTTCTGGAGCCAAACCCAATAACACGAAGTTTTTCTCCTTGTCGTTGGTATAGTACAGCACCTAGGCCTTCATTGGAAGCATCAGTGTGTAAGATGAAGGGTAAATCAAAATCAGGGTATGCTAGAATTGGTGGATTGGTTAGCATGTCCACCAGTCTGGATACTACAGCTTGATGTTTGGGTGTCCATTGAATCAGTGTTTTAGATGGCACTTGTGCTTTGTTCCCGTTTTTCTTTATAGATTCCATCCGATTGTTTTTGGGGATGGATGTAGCAGATTCTTTCTCAGTGTTCTGCAAAAGTTCATACAGTGGTTTAGCAAGTCGAGAGAAATCTTGAATGAAGGACCTGTAGTAGCTCAGGAATCCTAACAAAGATCTGACTCCTCCCACTGTTTTTGGTTCTTTCCTTTTCAAATGTAATACCGCTTCAAGATCTTTTGGGTCAATTTTTATGCCTTCTTCTGACACCATTCGTCCAAGGTATCGAATCTGTCGTTTAAAGAGTTCACACTTCTTCGGTCTAAGTTTGATACCATGCTCACGCATTCGACTAAGCACTTGCCTAATATCATTGACATGCTCCTGAAAAGTTTTGGAGTAGCAAAGTACGTCATCCAAGTATGGAGAACAACATTTGTCTCTGATGCCCTCTAATACCTTCTCCATGCATCTCTGAAAAGCTGCTGGGGCATTCGTTAATCCAAATGGAATACGGTTCCACTCCAGGAGTCCCCAGGGGGTGCTGAAAGCCGTCAGATGTCTGGAGTCTTCATGCACAAAGCCTTGATGATACGCACTACCCTGGTCCAGGATTGAGAACCACGTAAATCCTCCTAAGCTATCCAGCAGATCTTGTATTCTGGGTAGTGGATGTCTATCTGGGATAGTCTTTCGGTTTAACTCCCTAAAGTCAACACATAGTCGTAGGCTACTGTCCTTCTTTCGAACACAAACAACTGGTGATGAGTATGCGGAAGAAGATTTTGTTACCCAACCTCGGTCAAGAAGGTTTTGGATATATTCTTTCACTTCTTTGTATAGGGGTTTCGGTATCGAATTGTAGCGTTTCTGGACAGGAGTTTCATCTTTCAGATTTATCCTCAGTTTCAGGTTAGGGATGCATCCTATGTCTCCCTCATCTCGAGCAAAGACATCTGATTCATCATATAACATTTGTCTCGCTATCTCCTGTTCTTCTTCTGAGAGATCTTCCAAATTGACAGGTGGGTGCCACTTAACAGATTTGTTAGTGGGTAGCTGATTTCCAGTGTCCACTTGATTCAACTGGTTTACATGAAACACCCTTTTCTTCTGGTCAATTCCCTTTCCATCGTCTTTGTTTGGAGACAATGGTAGAATCTCAGCTGCTGGAGAAATGGTACCCAATACTGTTCTGGGTGGAAGGTAGATGTCATGTTGAGCACGGTTCAGTATAGGTATCTTTACCAGTTTAGAGAACCCATTTGGCACATCTACCACTGAAGGAAATAGTTCAAGTCCTTCCTCAACTGGATATTCGGGAAGTGGTTCAAATGGCATGATTCCTCCTTTCGGCCACGCTCTAATTCTGCATTTGACTTCACAGAGCTCACCTCCTTTAATCTGGAGTCCCTTCTTCCCCACTTTGACCATACGACTATCGAATATTTCTCCTGGGTCAGTTGCTTGACTGACAGCATTGACAATGTTATTCGCTACACTCTGTCTTACTTTCATAGCTTCACTCAGCAAGATAGTCAGGTTTTGGGTGCTGTTTGGTCGGTCACGGTTTTCTCTGATCAATTCTTTGATAACATTAAACCCAAGAATTGGATTGTCATTACAGCAGTCACTCACCAGCATTGGCACATAAATGGCTGAGTTTCCATGACCACTACTTTTGAATTCCAGGCAGACTTCAATCCACCCGATGAATGGAATGATAGAACCATTTGCAGCTGTAATGGATAAGTTGTCATCACAAAGTAAATCTTGTATGTGCCTAATGGAGACGCTGGGTAGAAACTTTTCTAACCATGCCTTCCCGACAATGCTGACCTGAGCTCCTGTATCCATCAACATGTCAACCGGTACACCATTCATCCGACATGACAGTAGGCATTTTCCTCCAATTAATTGTGCTACGTGTTGTTTGGAGAATCCATTCTCTTTTGGGAGTGTTCTAGTTGACCGGTGGGTGGATACCCTGTTTACCTTAGCATGGGACAGATCATTTGAGGTGGTCACTGGTTGTCCCTTTCCCAGTGACCGTCTGTCATTTCCCGACTGCCTTCTTTTCTTCAAGCAATCAACCGCTCTGTGTCCTGTCCAACCACAGTAGAAACAATGGTAGCAGTTCTGACTCTCTCGTTTAATGCAATCATCACACCTGGGCTTGCAGTGAGTTGTATCTGGAACTTGAACATTGGTTAGTGGCTTAGTCATTTGGTTTCCAACAAGAGGAGTTCGTTTCATCATCTTTTTCAGGTTCTTTGTGAGAGCAGAGACCTGTGTTGTTAGTTCCATTAATGCAGTGTGATTTGCTCTAGCATCTCCCTCAACTCTCTTTTGCAAGGTGTCTTTTTCGCTATTCCCTGGTGTCTGTGATGAATGAACAGTAATAGGTTTATGTTTAGGTGCACTGTTTAAGCGTCTCTGCCTTTCTGTTTCCTCATCAACTGATCTGGTGACTTGCTCTATGATAAAGTCATCCATTACTGTCAAATCAGACACGTAAGGCTTGATATCTCGTCTAACATTAGAATTTTTCTCATTTAGTCCCTGATACAGTGTATGAAGGAATATGCCTTGCACCAGTTTTTTGTCATAGCTAAGCTCTCGCCTATCATGTTGTGATGTAGACAGAACTTTTTGTTTTAACCCCACTAGCCTGTAAACAAATTGTTGTGCTGTTTCTCTTTCTTGCTGGGCAGCATTTCTAAGGTCCTGAAATAACTCATTACCACTTCGTTCTCTCATATGTGACTTCAAAAACCTTTTCAATTCAGCAACAGTAAGATCATCTTTGTCAGTCAACATATCTTTAAAATTACCAGGTTTGATTATTCTCAATACTGTGCGTATAATTTCAGATTCAGGGAATTTTTCTGTTAGACCCTCGTCAATTTGTTTGCACACGCTACTGTAACTCATGTCCGAACCATGATCTGAAATTACACCACCATGCATTTTAAATTCTCTACGTGGCAATAAAGCAACAACATCAGTTAATCTCACCACCTCCGATACCTGTTCAGTCCTTGCAGTCCCACTACTTATTTTTTTTGCAGCGGTTGCAATGTCCACAGTTGGTGTACTTTCCTTGTTAAGTTTTAGTTCATTGATCTTGTCTTGGATGATGAGTAGGTAAGACATACCTTGATCTTCCAACTTTTCCAGCTGATCACTTCTCAAGTAGTCTTTAATAAATTCAACAAGTTCCATTTCGTTGGTACCAGTCACTGATGGAACGTCCACGTCTCTTTCATCTTCCAGCGTAATAGCGAGGCTATGCAGCTGTTCTTCATTAAGCAGATGAATTTGTTTCCGGATATCCCACATCAGCGCACGACGAGGAGACGCCATCTCTGTTGCAATCTGAAGACTTGCACTCACGAGGCAGATGACATTCACGACTCTCCTTGTAGCTCTGTAGCAGGCTCACGCTTGTCTCGCACTTCCCTTTCACTGGTAACACAACGAATCCCGGCACACGAGCCCCCAAAATGTTACCGGCCTCAAAATGTGAATTAAGAGAGCCGATGATTGTAGACGCGATGAGATAAGGTGATCAGCTTGGCGTGGACTGCAAAGAATCACACAAACAGAATGAGATATGACCACTGACTTTATGGCTGGAAGTAGTTTAATTTTTACATAACAATACATCTTTTACATTTTTATAGTCACATGTTTATAACCATTAACAATATATATAATACAGATTTTAACTAAAGTATTTTAAAACGTAGTTATAACAATGAACATTACTATATTTTAATAACATATATATATCCCTGTTATTCAGTGTTATAGATAATTATCTTTATCTCTCTGGTACACTTTAAGTGTGCAATAATCATACTAGCAATGCATTGCTTTAATACAAATATTTTCATGGTAGTACTCTTTTTTAACCACTAGATGGTGCACATTGCATGTCTGTATGATGCAATACATAAGCTTTACATACAATAGGTTTTTCTATATTAAATAACAGAAAACATGTGCTTCTATAAATCTATGCCATTTTCAATAAATCGGGTTTAAATATACCTATTTAGAAAGGTTTAGTGTTTATCATAGACATTTGTTCTGACTAATGCAGTATTTTCATGTTCTTATGCACTTTTCACTTGTTTCTGACACATGCTGTTCTAAACTTCTAATTACAGCAAAACTATAGCATAAAATCTGCTGAGACTTTTTCTGCATCTGCTCAAGATGTTTAGGAATTTTTCTATGACAGGTTAATACAGATTAGGAACAATTTAGAGTACATACCTGCAAAGAATCACACAAACAGAATGAGATATGACCACTGACTTTATGGCTGGAAGTAGTTTAATTTCCAGTCACATGGTGTGTGGCCTTATATAGACTCTGTTTGTGTACCTTCTCTGCCATCTACTGGTTATTAATAGAATAGAAGGGAGATGTTTAGAAATATAAAAAAAAATGAATATGTACTTTGCTTTGGGGTGTCTGTTTTGTGACCATATAAACCCCAGTCCGTCACACTAGCTTAACAACCTTGTTTAGATACCCTCCCACTGTTAACACAATCTGGCAACACATACTGTTTGCCGCAGTGTGCTACACACATTGCATTATTTATCTCCATGGGGCACTCAAAGGGATCCCAGGTCTTTTACAATCCTATAGTGTATACTACAAAAAAAATTGTTGTGCGCCTCTAAAGTGTTTGGGTTTGGCTTGAAGAAAAGGTGGCAACCCTACCTCCCTCTAGCATGGGCTCCTTACAGACGTGTACAGCAAGGGACTTAGAGCAGGCCGGCTCTTCAGGGATGTCATCTGGTTTCTGCACACTGGCACCTGCAATCACCAGGCCCCTGGCCAGGGCACGTGTCGTGGCTGAATTCTCTGCCTCCGGTATGGCCAGGATCTTCGCGGAGGAGTCGCCAGGCTGCAACAGCTCTCCACCTCTGGCTGGTGATCCCTGGTCCTCTCTGGCCCTCCGAGTCTCCTGCGGCCGCGGCATACAAAGCCCTGAAAGCAGGTTGACTGTATAGTACTTTGACTCCTGCTGAACAGGTCCCAGCCAGGTTAGTGGCTCCCCCCAATGGCTGCACTGGGCACAAGCTGTTACTCTCGATGTGGCACTTGGGACAGAGTAGACACAGCAGCTCCACTCTATCAATCACCCCCAAGGCGAGTCCTCCCCAAATCTCCAGCTGAACGCCAGTATCCACCAGTGCTCGCTGCATGTTAGGTATCCACTGTAAAGCAGGCATCATCCGACTACCCTCCATCATCTTCAGCTGCCTCATGGTGTTTCCTGCTGGCTGGAACTTGTCAGCATCCTCCAGGGCATGACTCTGCCCTCCAGCTCTCTGTCTTTTTTTTTTTTTGTTTAATACATTTTTATTGAAGTAAAGAAAAAAAAAGTGACAGAGGATGAACATGTAACATATATCATGCGGTGCTACAGCAAAAGTAAAAAAAATAAAATGGCCAGTTCTCAGCAGAGTACAACCTCTAGACATCAAATATACTAAGTACAGGGTCCCATGCACAGGAGAAGTCCTTCAACTGCGCAAAAGACATTGGAAAGGCCAGAATACATACTCTAACAGGGAATCAAGGCTGTAGGGACGCATGGGAAAACCATAGAAAGAAAGAAGAGCAAGGAAAAGTAAGGGTCCGGAGGGGAGGGGTGGGGGGAGGGGCCTTGGCATGCGTGGCTGTAACACAGTGAAAACTTTTGACTATGTCATATAGGTCTCACAAAAACAGAGGCAGTTTTGAATCCTATGAAAACTAATCATTCAGTAAAGGGTTGTCAGGCGAGTTTCTCAGAGAAGGTGGGCACCATCTCCGCGTGCTTGAGTTATGAGTTCTTTGTAGTAGGGGGTGGATATGAATTCTAACCATGGGGTCCAGGTTAGAGTGTGTCGCCTTAGCTGTGTTGAGCAGGTGTGGTACGAGTGAGTGTTTATAAGTGCCAATGGGTTCTTTGGTAGCGTGGAAAAGGACAGTCCAAGGGTCATTAGGTAGGCTAACGCCTGTTATTCGCTGTAGGAGCTGGAGCACTGAGGACCAGAAGGGGCGAATAATTGGACAAGACCACCAGATGAAAGCATGGGTTGCTGTGTTACCACAATTCCTCCAACACAACGGGGAATTGATGGGGAACATCCGATGTAGTTTTGATGGAGTATAATGCCATCTGGTAAGCATTTTGTAGTTGACCTCTGCCATTTTGAAAGCAAGTGACGATATGTGCGTCAGTCGTAGGACTTTGTCTTTCTGGTGTTTTGGAAGAATGGTGTCAGGGGCGTAACTATAGGGGGTGCAGCAGTCGCGACTGCAACTGGGCCCTGTGATGCAGGGAGCCCATGCAGCCCCCTCTACATATGGCCAGCAGCAGCATAGGCAGCTAGGGGTACCAGTGCACCATGCACACGGGTGGTTGAGGTGGAGGGTGACTAGCAGAGCTCCATGCTTGACTATCGCACTGGCTGCTCTTTAGTTGTGCATTCCCTGCATGACCTGTGTCCTTGGCCAGCTCCTCAGAGTACCCCTCTCCTGCTCCATGCATTGCCGCTCAGTCCGATGTCTGTTCTCCCCAGCCAGAGTCCCGCCCCCCTGAGTCCAGCCCACACTGCACTGCATACTTCTCCCGGGTAAACAAACTTTAAGCACACAGATGCAGTGCAGCCCTATGAGAGACGGCTCCCCGGAGGACACTGCAGGCTTGTCTGCCAGCCCCCCTCCTCCCCGTCATACAAAGATGATGAAAGGTCTTTCTGGGAGATATGCTGATCGCCCGTCCAGCACACTGGATGGAGCCCAGGCCAACATGGATGAGTGCGCGGCCTGCAGCTTGGTCATGGTGAGTGAGAGGACCCCATCCCCCACACACCATTACTTACCCCCTCCATCTCCCCCTGGGGACAGGGACCCCTTCTCACCTGGGGACAGTAACTTCATCTGCCCTGGAGAAAAGGACCTCATCTCTTCTGCTGATGGGGACCCCATCCTGCCTAGGGACAGTCCCCCAATGGGGCACCTAAAAATAATTAAAAAAAAATACTGATACCAGTGGTGGAACTACAGGGCTCACAAAGGTCATACCTGTGACCACGCCCTGGAGTTCCACCGCCGGACTCGGAGGGAAGGGCCCTGGCTGGGGTACAGGGGGGCCCTTCATGGTTTCTTGCATCGGGGCCCTGAAGGTTCTAGTTACGCCACTGAATGGTGTCAAGGTCTGATTCCCATTTAGCCAGGAATGATGGGGGCACGTCCGTTTGGAGTGCGATAAGGGCTCTGTAGCAGGTTGAGATGCAATGAAGGGGAGGGTCTTGTAGGCTGAAAACTTCCTCAATGCAGTTTAAGTCCTGTAACCCTCTCAACGGCTGAGGCAGAGATCGGAGGAAATGTTGAAGTTGGAGGTATCTCCATTTATCCATAAATGTGATAGGTCGAGGACCAAGGATTTCAGGCAGTGATTTGAGAGTATTAGCGCGGAGAGTATGGTGCAATAGGAGGGTGCCTTCCAACGACCAGGTCTGAAAGCCGGATCAAGTAAGCCAGGTAGGAAATAGGCATGTTGGAGAAGAGGCAGCAGAGGGGAGTTATAGGATCCGGAAAACTTTCTATGTAGGGCATCCCATATATCCAGGGTTGAGATGGTAAGTGAAGAGGCTAAGCCTGCGAGATGCCTATGGGAACGGGGAAGCCAGGGGACAACCGTGAGGTCAGCTGAGCATAATGAGCTCCAGCTCTCTGTCTGTTCAGCACCTGAGGAACTGATAAACAGGCTCTGTGCTGCATGCGCTGTGCTGACCCCTTGTGCTAGAAGTTGGGATTAACAAGCTCGCGGGTGCTAGCTGGTTCTGTTCAGACATGTGCCTACACACAAACTGCGCCACAGTAGCTGAACACTATTAGGAGGCAAACTGTATGGTGGTTGCCCTTGGCAACAATAAAGTCAATCTCTAATGTTTCACTCTCAGGGGTAACAGTCAACCTTCTCACTCTCAGGGGTAATAGTTGACATTCTCACTCTCCCTTTACTGTTGTCAAACAGGAGTTAATAGAAAAGTTCAGAAAGTCTGCAATGCAGTGGGTAATGTCCACGCTGTGCAAAGTGCTGCACATATTTGTAATCCATGGGTGCGTTTGCCCACCGTGGTTGCCACTGTGTAACAGCACATGTTTTACAGTCACTGAGTTGCAGGTTAGTTACATGTGTCTGCCCCAGCACTGATTGGAGTAACTGGATAGCGGTGGGGCAGTAATACTGACAATCATGGACGGTTGCTATTGGCAACGGCACTTGTAAAAGCTGATTTGCAGGCAAACACACAGTCTTTTCCCACAGTTGAATCCTCTAGGTAATGGAACAAGCAACGTCTCCCCTTTCTCTGCATTGCTAGGGGCGACAGCCAGCAGGTTAACCGTGAAGGTGATGTTGGTGGGACCTCCAAATGTAGCGATGGCCCCCGCAGGGTTGCTACGCATTACAGCAACCACAAATTTCACCCTGTTCCCAGACCTCCATTAGACACACTTCTCAGTCAATGAACAGTCTTTTGCTCGTTTTTGTTGTTTTTATTAGGGGATTTAACTTGGTTTACCAAAATGGACATGGGATTCCCATAGGATAAATTGTACTTCATAGAATAAAAGAAACTGTGTCACACTTCTCAGAAGAACAAGATGGCTGACCCTAAACTTGGCAGACTTTTACCTCAGAACACTTCTTTCGGCTCACTTCCTCCAGCACATTACTTCACTGTCCAATTTTAGTAATCATGTCACACCATCGGAACATGACTAGGCCTCACTCTGAATAAGTCCCAGTATCTTTACTTGATGGCCCTTTGTAGGTCGGGGGCCTGCAGTACCCCTTTGTGGAGGCAACCGATTTACTTGAGAAGAATAAATGTACTTGATGGACTACTGATCCCAGCAAGTCTGACTTGCAAATCCTGCCCATCCTCCTGGCTGCATCGACTTGATACAAAACTCCCACAGTCTCTCCCTCTGGCTCTACATTCAGCTCCTCTGGCATGCCTCTTCCTGAGCTTTCCACTCACCGACACCTGCCCTTGATCCTTCCTGAAAGACTTTACTCTGGACGTGCAGACCAACTGTCTCCTCCAGCTATTGTTCCAGGACACCTCTCCATGACCGTGTAAGGAGAGGGTCCCTCCCAGCTTCCATCATCCAGTTCACCCAGCCGACAACCCAGCAGGTTCACCATGGGTCTATGTAGGGGACCTGCCCCCTGCCAATCCGAGTTTGGGATTGGACCCCATGTCACTCTGCCCTGCCCCTTTTCCAAACCATTCTCCATGGAAACAGAGGAGGCGCCCAAGAGCTGAAGTACATGTCAGTCACCTACTGCTATACTAAACCACTCCCCTGCCCCTAGGTCAAAACAAATAGGCCTAGCTCACAGCATAGGCCGGCTTTAATTTACCTGCACTGGCAGCTTACACAAAAAACCTTACACTTAGCACCTACCTAAGGTAGAGGGTGCTACACTAGCAATACCCCTTGGGCAGGAGAAAGATTACCCTTAGTTTTCCGAGATGAGGGTCTGCCGCATGGACCTATCTGTTTCAGAAATTTGTGAACTGCACAGACACAGTGTGGTTGATTCGCTAAAGGGAAAAAGACTGTGCTCTTTACAAAGTGCATTTACACTCTGTAAGTGAAATTGCTCCAGATCATAGTAAATTAGTAGAAGCTCATCCAATCATGTGCAAGCAAAAATGCATTTTTTTTTCATTTTCCTTGCACGTGATTAAATACTTTTTGCAAAGTGAAGCCTTAAAGTAGTTGTTAGTGTAGGAAAATTTCAGCTTGGCTGAGGCCCAGGCTTAGGCTGTGGATATGGGTCAGGATTTAATGACTTAGGGGCTGGATGACTCAACTGGCAGCTTTCCCTGACACTTCCCCCTGGTTTGGAAGTTTTTAGAAACTTCCAGAGCTGGAGTGTGTGAGTAAGGAGTGGCTGCAATGCATATTTATGAGGCCTCGGCTAATTCACAGCAGTGAGCCGGCAGGGGCTAGAGCCTACCTGATAAATACTCATGGGCCCTGAGTAGGGGCAGTTGGGTGGAAGATGAAGATGGAGTGCTGAGGAGGCTGTTGGTGGCTCTTGAGGGTACCCCCAAGCCTGGGGGGGGGGGGTGACCTCTGGCCTGGGGCTCGGGTGCTGGAAGATTCCCCCTAAAACACACAGAGGAAACCCTTCCTGGAGGCACAGGAGGGGGGAGAGAGGACAGCAGGGGAAGGTAAGCATGTCTGGGAGGATGTCCTGAGAGTCAGATGGGCTAGTGAGTGTCAGTCTGGAGGACTGTGGGGGAGAAGATAGCCTGGAGGGCTAGTGAAAGGGGCAGCTGCAGCCAAGTGGGTTGGCAGTGTCTGAAGAGGCACACATGCCAACAGTCCCGACAATCCCAAAAATGAGTCACTCGTCCCGATCCGAGAGCATCCCACTCAAAATCACAATGTTTTTTCTTTTTTTTGCACCGAACACCAGCACTAACCATGAAAACATGGTCGCCACCGTCGCCGTGAGATATCATTCCGGCTAGCAGGTGTCTTTCCCCGGCTTCTCTCTTCAGTGTACTAGTAGTCAATTCTCTTGTACACTGAAGCCGATTGGCTGCACGAATCCGAGGCCCCTCCCCTCTCCACTGAACACACGTGTAAGAAGATACTGCTGGGGCACCTGCCATGTAAGGAGAAACTGCTGGGGGCACCTGCGGTGTAAGGAGGGACTGCTGGGGGCACCCACGTTGTAAGGAAGGACTGCTGGGGGCACTTGCAGTGTAAGGAAGGACTCCTGGGGGCACCTGCGATGTAAGGAGGGACTCTGCTGGGGACACCTCATGGCATCTGGTGGCAGGTGACGTGGTAAGTGACACACTCGGGGCTTCCATTGATTCTGCATTATGGTGAGTTGAACTATTTAATTTTATATTACAATAGCAATAATGCGCTTCAATCATCCTGACACCATAACAACCATGGTGACGGGATGATTGAAACGCTAACACCAGGTGTTTGGAGTATCTTCATGTGCTAATTGTTTAACTTTCTGGAATACACATATTGCTATTGTAGTGTAGGATTTAGGCCTTTTATCCTTCCCTCCTTTCTTTCTTTCCTTCTCTCTCTCTCTTTCTCCTTCCATCCCTCGTTTATCTCAGACTCGAGTCACGCCCCTTTAAGCCACACCCAAAAAAGACAAAAAAGTGCCCCTATAAATTTGTTCACAATGCTGCCAACTATGGAAGAGGGGGTGTGGGGTCAGTAGCCTCAGGAGTGATGCTATCTGGACACCGAAACTCTGCTACACAACTAAGAGAATGTATATAGGAAAAGTTGTCCCTGAAGTATTGTTGAAGTCAAGTGGGCATCCCATAACCTTCCATCCCTATCCAAGTTATTAGCCCTCAATAAATAACAAAACAAAGTCACGGACTGTTTTCTGACTCAAGGGTGCCTGTGAAGACTCAGCGTGCCTGGCTGTGCAGAGTGGAGGGTCCCATACTACTTGCGGCTCCTCAGTGGGCGCTCTACACTTATCAACCCCAGAGACCAATGCTGCATACACAGGACCGGACTTTCCGTCAGAATAAACTCTGACGGTCTTTCCGACTGAGTTTCCGATGGAGTTCCGACCGAATGGACTTGCCTACACATGATCACGCCAAAGTCCGTTCCTTTCAAACGCAATGAGGTACGTCGGGATTAGAAAAGGAAGTTCAATAGCCAGTAGCCAATAGCTGCCCTTGCGCCGGATTTGGTCTGTTGGAATAGCATACAGATGAATGGTTTTCCAGATAGGAATTGATTCCGTCTGAAAGATTTAAAACATGTTCTACTTCTAGGTCTGTCAGAATTTTTGAAGAAAAAGTCCAATGAAGCCCACACACGATTGGAATATCCGATGAAATGATTCTGTCTGACCTTTTCTGCCAGAAAGTCCGGTCGTGTGTACGCGGCATTACTTGACTATGTACTCTCTGAACTAGCATCTCAATCTGGGAAATAGATTTTGGATAATACTTGAAGAAACAGGCTTTATCATTCTGTAGAGAAAGAATGATGAAGGCATTGTCAGGAGGAACACTGTAACCCGTGTGAGAGAAAACAAGTACTTGTGCATTGGAAAGCAAACATGCACTTAAAAATATGAAAAATATATCTGATGCTTGTTATAGTTGAAATCTTAAGTCCAGGAACTTCAGGGGCCTGGGTTCACACTAGATGTGGTGCAAATTCACAGAGAATTTGATACAGATTCGGCACTGCATCTAAATCGTAACCTATCCATGTGAACCGATTACGGAGTGTATGTTAAGTTAATGACACCTCTCAATCGGTTTGCAAAACACAGCGCGATTTGCAGAATCATATAGCATGGGTGTGAACACCCATGCAATCCGATTCTGGTGCAGACAAAAATAGGTCCTGCACCAGTTTGGTGTGAATGCGGTGCAATTTGAGCCGTACTAATCTATGGCTCAAATCGCACTCCAGAGACACTGCATGTAATTTGCCAAGGAATGTGCTGCGATTCCTGTGTGAATTACATGCTGTGTCCCGCACTGCACACAGTGTGAACCTGGGCTTAATGATTTTTTTTGTGGTTGTAAAGTCTTGCTTTTTTTTTTTTATAAAAAGAACAAATATGTTATACTTACCTGCCATGTGCAGTGGTTTTGCACAGAGCAGCCTGGATCCTCCTCTTCTTGGGTCCCTCTTCTGTGCTCCTGATCCCTCCCTCCTGTCGGGTGCCCACACCACAAGAAGCTTGCTATAGGGGCACCCGTGCCGAGTGACAGCTCCCTGTGTCCATTCAGAGACCTCTCATTCAGTCCATTCAGATGTCCACTCTCTCTCCTGATTGGCTGATTGAATTTGATTGATTGATTGATTGACAGCAGTGGGAGCCAATGGCACTGCTGCTGTGTCTCAGCCAATCAGGAGGGAGAGTCCTGGACGGCTGAGACAAACGTGGACATCGCTGGACAGAGATGGGGCTCAGGTAAGTATTGGGGAGGCTATGGGGGGGGGGGGGGGGGGGGCTGCTGCACATAGAAGACTTTTCCGTTTTTTATTTGCTAAAAAAGTTTAAATTATCCAATAGATTTCGTTCCACTTCACAATTGTGTCCCACTTGTTGGTGATTCTTCACAAAAAATTAAAATTGTATATCTTTATGTTTGAAGCCTGAAATATGGCGAAAGGTTGAAAAGTTCAAGGAGGCCAAATAATTTCGCAAGGCACTGTATATATACACATTAATACAGTGTCTCCTTGTCAGTACTAATTACCGCCACAAGATGCCACTGTGGCAGCGTGTGTAATGCCAAAAGACAGAGCACACTGCAACGGAGGATGAAATAAAATAAACAAACAGAGAGGACTAGACGGTGGGTGACGTCCACAACAGGCTCCTCCCCCCATACGCACGTTACGTCCTATCAGGACTTCATCAGCGGAGGGTGCTTTACAACCACTTTAAATTTACATGGAGGGGGGGGGGGTGGTCTGAGTATGAGCAGGTGAGGACATTCAGGGCACGAGTTCCTGGTCCTTCTCCAGTCCTAGCCTGGACGTAGCCTCTGGAGAAACAGCAGTATGCAATCAGGCAAACAGCGGGAGACCAGACGCTCACGCAGAGCGGCATACCAGCGCAAGAGAGTGGCGACTATTGGAGGCAGCCAGTCTGAGATTCAGCAGTTTTTCCCTGCTACCCGAGGACAGGAAAGTGGGAAATTAAGTGCAGGAGCTCAAGAGCTTGAAACTAAAACACTACTGGAGCAGGAGATGCAGGTCCCGGCTATCACTGCGATATATATGGAAATCGCACAGGACATTCCGTATACCCAGTGCATGCAAGTGTCGGGAGGGCAGGCACCCCGAGGTGGAGGCGGGATAGTGGAAGAAGATTTGAAAAAAACTAATACAAGCGCTTCCAACAAAAGCAGATATAGAAGCGCTGATTACTAGAGTGGAGGATGCACATTGCAAGGATTTCCAGCTGGTACGGATAGAGATGCTGACACACAGCATCTCACAGCTGAGGAAATGGTAACAAACAGACTCGAGCAACGAATATTGAAATTGGAGAGGGCTTCTACTTCGCAGATAGACGATGCAGCAGCATTGCAAGTGCAGTTGGAGAGTCTTGAGAATCAGAGCCTACAGAACAACCAGAGACTTCGGGGTCTCCCAGAGACTATAGACAGAGAAAACCTCTGGGACACGGTAATGTTGATACTTAAAAGAATGTTCATTGGGAAAGTAGCCCCTAGCTTGGAGATAGATAGGGTACATAGAGTATTGGGACCCAGATCCCCAGATTTGAGTCACCCTCGGGATGTGATTTGTCGCATGCATTATTACTCACATAGAGAGACTATTCTCCGAAAGCCTTGGGAGATGGGCACTATAGACTTTGAGGGGGCTAAATTAAAAATATTACCTGATCTGTCAAGGTCTACTTTGCAATGTAGAGCAATGCTCCGTCCTGTCTTGGAGAGGGTAAAACAGCTGGGCTATACATATCGCTGGGGGTTCCCAGTATCGGTCCTAATGCGGAAAGACTCTACAGATTTCACTTGTGTACGCTGGCGGACTTGCCAAATTTATTTTCTTTCTTTGATATTGAGCCTGTGCAGATTCTGAACTGGCTGCAGTTACTTCCCCAACCACCAAGTCGCATAAGAACAGCTGCAACGGAAGCAACAAAAGCAACTATGAAAAAGACTGGGGCTGAGACTGGGGCGATTATAGATAGTGATGGACGAACGTCCAATGGGACGTTTCGCGAACGCGGACCGTGAACGCGGCCGATAGTTCGCGAACCGTAATGTTCATGGCGGGCCCAATTGACTTCAATGGGAGGCGAACTTTGCAAACCTACAGGTCAAATTTGCAGCCACAAAATAATTACTAGCTGTGCAAACATAGTCCCACCACATGGCCAATGACATAACACATGTATGAGGTGAATCTGGGATCGACAACTACAAGCATTCTTTTTTTATATGTGAAATTGTTGGGACAATTCAGGACTGTGGAGCGCATGAAGGCAATGGAGGAGAGGGAAGGTCAGGGTAGGCAAAGAAGAGGGTGCAGGAGATGATCACCAGCAGCGTGACATACAGCAATCACACCTGCACCGTGATAGAGTCATCTAACACCAGCACCGTGATAGAGAGCACTGACATCAGCAGCGTGACATAAAGCACTGACACCAGCACCGTGATATACAGCACTGACACCAGCACTGTGATAGAGAGCACTGACATCAGCAGCGTGACATAAAGCACTGACACCAGCACAGTGATATACAGCACTGACACCAGCACCGTGATAGAGAGCACTGACATCAGCAGCGTGACATACAGCAATGACACCTGCACCGTGATAGAGTGATCTGACACCAGCACAGTGATAGAGAGCACTGACATCAGCAGCGTGACATAAAGCACTGACACCAGCACCGTGATATACAGCACTGACACCAGCACCGTGATATACAGCACTGACACCAGCACCGTGATAGAGAGCACTGACATCAGCAGCGTGACATACAGCAATGACACCTGCACCGTGATAGAGTGATCTGACACCAGCACCGTGATAGAGAGCACTGACATCAGCAGCGTGACATAAAGCACTGACACCAGCACCGTGATATACAGCACTGACACCAGCACCGTGATAGAGAGCACTGACATCAGCAGCGTGACATACAGCAATGACACCTGCACCGTGATAGAGTGATCTGACACCAGCACCGTGATAGAGAGCACTGACATCAGCAGCGTGACATAAAGCACTGACACCAGCACCGTGATATACAGCACTGACACCAGCACCGTGATAGAGAGCACTGACATCAGCAGCGTGACTTACAGCAATGACACCTGCACCGTGATAGAGTAATCTGACACCAGCACCGTGATAGAGAGCACTGACATCAGCAGCGTGACATAAAGCACTGACACCAGCACCGTGATATACAGCACTGACAACAGCACCGTGATATACAGCACTGACACCTGCACCGTAAGCAGCCCCAGGAGGAAGTCAGCATAGCACAGGGATAGTGGGAGCCCCTCATAATGAGCACAGCAGAGGTACAGCCCCAGGAGGAAGTCAGCACAGCACAGGGATGGTGGGAGCCCCTCATAATAAGCAGCCCCAGGATGATGTCAGCATAGCACAGGGATGGTGGGAGCCCCTCATAATAAGCACAGCAGATGGATGGTGGGAGCCCCTTTATAATATGCACAGCAGAGGTACAGCCCCAGGAGGAAGTCAGCACAGCACAGGGATGGTGGGAGCCCCTCATAATAAGCAGCCCCAGGAGGAAGTCAGAACAGCACAGGGATGGTGGGAGCCCCTCATAATAAGCATAGCACAGGGATGGTGGGAGCCCCTCATAATATGCACAGCAGATGGATGGAGGGAGCCCCTCATAATAAGCAGCCCCAGGAGGAAGTCAGCACAGCACAGGGATAGTGGGAGCCCCTCATAATAAGCATAGCACAGGGATGGTGGGAGCCCCTCATAATATGCACAGCAGATGGATGGAGGGAGCCCCTCATAATATGCACATCAGAGGTACAGCCCCAGGAGGAAGTCAGCACAGCACAGGGATGGTGGGAGCCCCTCATAATAAGCAGCCCCAGGAGGATGTCAGCATAGCACAGGGATGGTGGGAGCCCCTCATAATAAGCAGCCCCAGGAGGAAGTCAGCACAGCACAGGGATGGTGGGAGCCCCTCATAATGAGCATAGCACAGGGATGGTGGGAGCCCCTCATAATATGCACAGCAGAGGTACAGCCCTAGGAGGAAGTCAGCACAGCACAGGGATGGTGGGAGCCCCTCATAATAAGCAGCCCCAGGAAGATGTCAGCATAGCACAGGGGTGGTGGGAGCCCCTCATAATAAGCAGCCCCAGGAGGAAGTCAGCACAGCACAGGGATGGTGGGAGCCCCTCATAATGAGCATAACACAGGGATGGTGGGAGCCCCTCATAATGAGCATAGCACAGGGATGGTGGGAGCCCCTCATAATATGCACAGCAGAGGTACAGCCCCAGGAGGAAGTCAGCACAGCACAGGGATGGTGGGAGCCCCTCATAATGAGCATAGCACAGGGATGGTGGGAGCCCCTCATAATGAGCATAGCACAGGGATGGTGGGAGCCCCTCATAATATGCACATCAGAGGTACAGCTCCAGGAGGAAGTCAGCACAGCACAGGGATGGTGGGAGCCCCTCATAATAAGCAGCCCCAGGAGGAAGTCAGCACAGCACAGGGATGGTGGCAGCCCCTCATAATAAGCAGCCCCAGTAGAAATATGACACCGCTCAACCTCTTCAAACAGGAGGGTACGGGCATATAGTACGATGTGATTTTTTTGGACAAGGAAGTGAGCCAAATGAAGAAAGAAGGTCTGTGTGCTCTAATAAAAAAATCGTTTCTAGACATATACATGGTCTATTGG
Source organism: Lithobates pipiens (assembly GCF_037356315.1). Lineage (NCBI taxonomy): Eukaryota > Metazoa > Chordata > Amphibia > Anura > Ranidae > Lithobates > Lithobates pipiens. The sequence continues at coordinate 96,647,768 of NW_027507718.1, forward strand.
TCACATGTGTTGAATTCCTCCGAGATCCATGCCTCATTCATTTTTAGAAATGTGAGGTAGTTAACACTGTCCTGAGCTAGGCGAGTATGCTTATTGGTCACGATCGCCCCTGCTGCGCTGAACGTCCTTTCGGACAGGACACTGGATGAGGGGCAAGCCAACAGTTCAATTGCAAATTGGGCAAGCTCTGGCCAGAGGTCAAGCCTGCCCACCCAGTAGTCCAGGGGTTCATCACTCCTCAGAGCGTCCACATCGGCCGTTAACCCGATGTAGTCGGACACCTGACGGTCTAGGCGTTCCCTGATGCTGGATCCGGATGACACCCGTCGATGGGTCGGCTGAAAGAATGACCTCATATCAGAAGTCACCAACACATCTTCAAACCGGCCTCTTCTTGCAGGCGCTGTTGGATAGGTACCCGCAACTCCTTCTCTGGGAGTGGGAATTGCTCCTCTGCCAGCGCACGCAAAAGCAGAATGCAGCATTTCTCGAAGCAAGGCCTGGAAGTGCTCCATTCTGCCAGCCCTCTGTGACGGCGGTAACATTTCCGCCATTTTGTGTTTGTACCGGGGGTCTAAGTACGTTGCCACCCAGTACTGGTCCTTGACCCTTATGCTTTTTATACGGGGGTCCCTATCAAAACACTGGAGCATGAAGGCCCCCATTTGCACTAAACTGGAAGTGGTGTGGTGGCCTGGCTCCTGCTCATCATCCAGGATAATGTCGTCCTCTTCATTCTCCTCTCCCCATCCACGCACAACAACAGGGATCCCAGAAAGATTTAAAGCATGCTCTTCTTGCTCCTCCTCATCCGCCCCGGCACCATCCCCCTCTGACTCCTCTTCAGACTCCTGTTGATCACTTGTCTCAGATAGAGTAGCCCCCCCTGGGAATTCATCCAGCATTGCGACTTCCTCATCTTCCCGCTCCTGCTCCTCCACAGCTTGATCAATGACAAGACGCAATGCACGCTCCATAAAGAAGGCATAAGGTACCATGTCACTGATGGCGCCATGGCTGCGACTGACCAGTTTGGTGATCTCCTCAAATGGCCGCAGAAGTCTGCATGCGTCGCGCATGAGCAGCCACTGCCGCGGTGAAAAAAAACCCAGCTCCCCAGAACCTGTTCTGCCGCAGAGTTCATACAGGTAGACGTTAACTGCACGTTTCTGCTGGAGCAGCCTATCAAGCATATAGAAGGTTCAGTTCCATCGCGTCGGGCAATCGCAAATAAGACGTCTGACTGGCAGATTGTGTCGCGGCTGAATGTCAGCAAGGCGAGCCATGGCCGTGTAAGATCTTCTGAAATGGGCCTAGATTTTCCTTGCCTGCCGCAAGATGTCCTGGACCCCAGGGTATTTGACAACGAATCACTGCACGACCAATTTTAAGACGTGTGCCATGCATGGCACGTGTGTGATTTTGCCCTGTTTCAATGCACTAAGCAGATTGGCACCGTTGTCACACTCCACTTTATCAACTGTCAAATTGAGCGGTGTTAGCCACTGATCTGCCTGTGAACGCAAAGCTGAAAGGAGTGCCAGGCCAGTGTGGCTCTTGGCTTCCAGGCACAACAGACGCAGCACGGCATGGCAACGTCTCACCTGGCATGTCGAATAGGTTCTGGGGAGCTTGGGCGGCGCAGAGGAAGAGACGCTAGCAGCGGAAAAGGAGGAGTCAGCCAAGGAGGAGAGGGAGGAGGATGGAGTAGGAGGAGGAGGAGAAGGAGAAGAAGAGCCAGGCCTGCATGCAATCCGTGGCGGTAAAATCAAATCTACATGGGTGCCACGGGTTACATGCTTGACGGCCATCAGAAGGTTCACCCAGTGGGCAGTAAAAGTGATATACCTTCCCTACCCGTGTTTGCTAGACCACGTGTCTGTGGTCAGATGTATCTTGGCACAGACACTGTGTGCCAGAGATACATTCACTTGCCGCTTACCATGGCCATATAGCTCTGGGATGCCCTTCTCTGAGAAATACTTCCTTCCTGAGACCTTCCATTGTGGTGTTCCAATGGCCACAAATTTTCAAAAGGCCTCAGAGTCCACCAGTTTATATGGCAGTAGTTGGCGGGCTATCAGTTCTGACAAGCCAGCCGTCACCCGTTGGGCAAGAGGGTTATCCGGCGTCACCTTTTTTTTTTTACGCTCGAACATTAGGCCCACGGAAGCCTGCCTTTTTGCAGAAAAACATGAGCTTGGCGTGATGGAAGATGGAGTGGAGGACAATTGTGAGGAGAGAGGAGAAGGAGAAGTAGAAGACGAGGCTGGATGGTGAGAGCCTGGAGTGTGACTTTGTGTGTTCCATTGCTCCCACTGGGCTCGGTGATGGCTACTCATGTGCCTTCTTAAGGCGGTCGTCCCTAGGTGAGTGTTGGGCTTACCGCGACTAATGCGTTGACTGCAAAGATTGCAGATGGCAACGCTATTGTCAGCAGCAAACACGTTAAAAAAAGCCCACACTGCGGAGCCATGTGCCGGCGTCCTGGGAGCGCCAGATGTGACCGTACATGGTCGATGACTCGCTCCTGATACATTAGCAGTCTGCTTTGTCCCTCCTGTGCAATGTAACTTATTCCTGCTTCTCCTTCCTATCTGCTGGTCCATATCTCCCTCTGAACTCCCCTCCTCTTCCTCTCTTGTGGGCACCCACGTGACATCACTAGACACGTCATCATCGATGTCACCTTCCCCATCGCTATAAGTAGAGATCTCGGAGTAGGCAGCAACACCGGGGACCAACCTCCTCCTTGGGCTGATCTGGGTACTGTCGTCAGACTGCTGAGTGGCGGTTCTTGCTACCTCCTCTTGCTGATCCAATGCCAAGAGTGGCTGTGCATCAGAAATGTCTTGATATGGATCGGAAAATAATTCCTGTGACTCAAGCGGAAGGTATGTGGTGGGGGTGGTGGTGGTGTTGTTGGTAGTAGTGTCTTTGGGGGTGCACATATCAGAGAGTGAAGAAGAGGGTGCAGATCGAGAGGATGAGGAGGGTGCAGAAGAGTAAGGCTGAGTGAGCCACTCAACCAAGTCTGGTGCGTCCTTTAAAGTAATTGAACGCACCTTCTGCAACTTCCCACTTTGGCTCAAGCCTGTTGCTCCTGCCCTACCCCTACCACCCCTGCGGAAGGGCCTGCCTCTTCCTCTGCCTGTCATTTTTTAAATGACCCTGTGACAAAACTCTCAGTCCCTATACTGATAAAGGACTGCTGCAGTATAGGGCAGCAGTCAGCAGTAGTGCACCTCAACCCTATATATTGTGGACCTATACCAGTCCTTAAGGAATAGCAGACTGTACCTCACTCAACCCTATGTACTGTAGTACCCTATACCTTACCAGTCCTTATAAGGACCTTTGTGGAACTAGTAGGTTGTGAATGATTAGCAGACTGTACCTCAGTCCCTATACTCATAAAGGACTGCTGCAGTATAGGGCAGCAGTCAGCAGTAGTGCACCTCAACCCTATGTATTGTGGACCTATACCAGTCTTTAAGGAATAGAAGACTGTACCTCACTCAACCCTATGTACTGTAGTACCCTATACCTTACCAGTCCTTATAAGGACCTTTGTGGAACTAGTAGGTTGTGAATGATTAGCAGACTGTACCTCAGTCCCTATACTGATAATGGACTGCTGCAGTATAGGGCAGCAGTCAGCAGTAGTGCACCTCAACCCTATATATTGTGGACCTATACCAGTCCTTAAGGAATAGCAGACTGTACCTCACTCAACCCTATGTACTGTAGTACCCTATACCTTACCAGTCCCTATAAGGACCTTTGTGGAACTAGTAGGTTGTGAATGATTAGCAGACTGTACCTCAGTCCCTATACTCATAAAGGACTGCTGCAGTATAGGGCAGCAGTCAGCAGTAGTGCACCTCACCCCTATATATTGTGGACCTATACCAGTCCTTAAGGAATAGCAGACTGTACCTCACTCAACCCTATGTACTGTAGTACCCTATACCTTACCAGTCCTTATAAGGACCTTTGTGGAACTAGTAGGTTGTGAATGATTAGCAGACTGTACCTCAGTCCCTATACTCATAAAGGACTGCTGCAGTATAGGGCAGCAGTCAGCAGTAGTGCACCTCAACCCTATATATTGTGGACCTATACCAGTCCTTAAGGAATAGCAGACTGTACCTCACTCAACCCTATGTACTGTAGTACCCTATACCTTACCAGTCCTTATAAGGACCTTTGAGGAACTAGTAGGTTGTGAATGATTAGCAGACTGTACCTCAGTCCCTATACTCATAAAGGACTACTTTACCATACCAGTCCTGAAAAGGACTTTTGTGGACCTAATGGTAACAGGTAATGATTAAACTGACTGTCCCTGCTGCACACAGTGTCCTGTCCCTCTCTCTACACTGACAAAAGACAGGCTGCTGCAACAATCACTAGCAGAGCAGTGCCTCAAACCTATATCCTGAACTACACCTAACACCTATACCATGATTCCAGTCCTTAAAAGAACTTTTGTGGCCTTAATAGCTAGCGATTTGGGTCACTGCAGTCTCTCCCTGCTCCACACAACAACCTCTCCCTATAGTGACATACGAAAGAATGTAAAATGGCCGTTGGATCGGGTCTATTTATAAGTTAGAGGGAATGTCCAAGTGTCCATGTGCTGTAATGTCTCAATTGGCTGTCCTGTACCCCATGATGGATGTGTCATCATAGTTCAAAGTTCTTTTACACAGTAAACACGGAAGTCCGCCGGGCGAACAGCGGCAATAGTCTGCCGATCGGGCGGACCGCGAAGAGCCGAAATTCACCGCAAAACGACCGCCGGGCGAACCGTTCGGCCATCCCTAATTATAGACGATAAACTATAAAGTTAAAATGGGTATTAATATGGTGTAATTTATAGACCATACATAGAAGAGTCTGGAGGGTTTGAAGGGTTTTATGATACATGGTGCAGGATGGAGGGAGGGGGGAGAGGGGTTTCAAACGGATAGATATAATAGATAGAATTACTTGCTATAATCTGCTATACACTGTTAAGCTCTGAATACCAAATTAATGTTTATGCTATGGTCTTTGAAGAGATGCCCCCCCCCTTTTATTTCTTTTGAGAGGTGGGAAATTGAGCTGATATTTTGAAAGAGGGAAAGACAAATATGATTTTGAGTCAAATTTGATTCTTCTTCAGTGTTTTTTTCGTTCTGGTGTTTTTTGCTCTAGTTGGAGAATGTGAAGAACGTAATGGAGGGTTGGGAGTACAAGTGTGAGTTTAGCTTGGGGGAGGAGGTGGGAGTAGGGGAAGGAGGAGGACTCTTCTGATCTGATGAAACAGGTTGGTCTATTGGGGAGCTGAGCCCCCCCCTTATAATGTTGTTTCTGGGTTTTATTTATTTATTTATTTTGTTTTTTTTTTTTTTTTGTTTTTTTTTTTTTTTGTTTTTGTTTTCTCACAGAAGTCGGGAAGAGAATTTCGGAGATGACTATCACCCAGAGAGGAGAAGATGTGATAATTTTTCATGTGTTTTTTTTTTTTGTGTTTATATTTGTAAATAGGTGAGGGGGTTCACAATGGCACACTAAAGGAGACTAAGAGGTCAAGGGGGGGGGGGGGGTAATTGACTGATTATAATGTGCACAACTGTTGTTTTCTTTTTTTTTCTTCACCCCTTCCATAACCTTCCATAACTAGAAATAATAACTCTCAAAAGCCCCATACACACTATCAGATTTTCTGCTGAGTTTTTCCTTCAGATTTACCCAAACCATGTAGTAGAAGGGCCTGCCTGATTGCATGCACATTGAAACTCCTAAGGTTTGACCTCATATTATATGGTTTTGGTAAATCTGAAGGGAAAACTCAGCAGAAAATCTGATAGTGTGTATGGGGCTTTAGAAATATAGCAATTGAAATATGGACAATTATACACTACCTACCAATCAGTACATAAAATACGATTAAATTAGGTCTAAAATATGTTTCCCCCCTCTTCAGCCTTTACCCATTCCATCTTGATTGCTCTCTTCGTATGCCCTCTATATCAAAATGTTAATTGTTATACTGGCTCAAGGATATAGTAATAATATACTATTTAGCTTTATAAATAGATAAGGACTAAGTACAAGATGATTAGTGGATGCAAAGCACACATTTATAAGTACTGGAGTGGTCTTCGCTGTTTTTTCTTTTTGCTTATCGGTCGGGGGCTGGAGGAGAAAAACGGGGACTCTTTCTTTTTTTGGTCATGCTCAATTATTTCCCCCAAATAGACCAGCACTCATAGGGTATAGAAGGAAGAGGTAGAGTGTATAAAGCAAAACTGCTTATATACCACTTGTGGAGGCTGTAACGTAACAGCCACTGCAGGAGGATATAGATAGGTGTTTTTTGTGTGTCTTGTAGTATTGTAATTGTTTTTTTTTCTTCCCTCTTCTCCTCTTCTACATTTGTGTAGCTTTCCTCTCGTTACTTCCGTGATTAGATAAAATAGGGCACAGATGGACTCCCTAACTATATTATCATTTAATGTTAGGGGACTGAATACACCAGAGATATATATATATATATATATATATATATATATATATATATATATATATACATATATATATATACGTATATTACTTCAGGACCCTCTATAACTTACAATCAGACTCACCAACACAGTTAGGAATAGACAGTTACCTGGCATCGTCTGGAATGCCCGGTTTAACGTCTGTAATACAACAGGAACTTGAAGTACCAATTACATTAGAGGAGGTACAGGAGGCGGTGAATGGGACAAAGATGGGACACTTTTTACCCATACTAGGACCATATCTTGTGAAGATGTATAATAGTATGGCCGATCGGAGTCCATTCCCGCCGGAGTCTCTCAAGGCCCTTATTACGGTGATCCCTAAGGAGAGAAAAGATCCCACGTTATGTGGGAGTTATAGACCTATATCCCTCTTAAATGCAGATCTGAAACGGTTTGCAAAAATCCTAGCGACCAGGTTACAACGACATCTGCCTTCTCTGATTCATCTGGACCAAGTAGGGTTTGTCCCCACATGAGAAGGATGGGATAATACCACTAAGGTTATGAACTTAATACATATAGCCAATTTATCTAAGATCCCTGGTGTTTTCCTTGGGACAGATGCAGAGAAGGCATTTAACTGGGTTAATTGGCGGTTTATTTTTTCGGTTTCGCGATATATAGGATTGGGAGAAAATATATGCTCCAATGGATCTCAAGTATTTATACTTTGCCTAGTGCTCAAGTAAAGGTAAACTGAGTATTATCGCCCTCTTTTAGGATCACCAATGGCACCAGGTAGGGTTACCCATTGTCGCCCCTTCTTTTTGCAATATTGTTAGAACCCTTTCTTTGTAGGGTTCGCTTAAATCAGGATATCCAGAGATTGACAGTGGAGAAAACCCAGTATAAGATTTCAGCATATGCTGATGATATGCTTTTTTTCACTGACCAATCCAATGATATCCCTTCCTAATCTATACTCTGAAATGGAGAGATATGGCACTCTATCATACTTTTAGATCAATGTAATTAAGTCAGAGGCTATGGGAATTGTAATACCTAAAGATATGCTGAGATTACTGAAATCGAAGTACAAATTTAAATGGATAGAACATGCCTTGAATTATCTGGGCACACGTATCCCAGTAGACCTCTCACATACATTTGAATTTAATTTCAGACCACTTTTACAGAGGATTCGGGGTCTCTTAGAGAGATGGCATAAGGGATTTAATTCTTGGATCGGAAGAGGCAATATACTTAAAATGAACATTCTACCAAAGTTTCTATATCTATTTCAGGCATTACATATTACCATTCCCAGGCAATATTTCAAACAGATTAATAAACTCTTTACTGGATTTATCTGGGCACAGAAACACCCAAGGGTTAGAAGATTCCTGTTGACCCTTCCCAAGCAATACAGCGGGCTGGCCATACCTAACATATATAAATACTATCAAGTAGCCAAATTTGAGCCAAATAATCGACTGGTGCCGACATGGAGATTTAAAGATATGGGCGAATCTGGAACAAGCACAGCATAGGGCCCTATTATATAGAGCCCCTTGGTGCTATAGGGAACTTCCATCTATGATTAAGACACACCCATTGATAGGCCATATGATAAGAATGTGCTATGGATTTATCTCTAAGGGAAATTATCATCATTTAAGTCCCCACTATTCCCCATTTTGGGGAATCCACAATTTGCACCAGGATTGCGGAAGGGGCCCTTTGGGGGATTAATAGAAAGGGGGCTATATCAGCCCTCCCATTTTCTAGAAGTAGGCTCGTGGCCTACTCTGCAAACACTAATATCTAGTTCTAACTCGTACCAATTAGACTTTTGGTGTGCGGCACAATTCAGACATTTCATACAGACTTTACCCCGCCCGGTAATTTTATGCGGAAATTAACAAGATTTGAAGAATATTGTAATGAGAAAGGAGTGCTTTCGCAGGTGCTCTCAAAGATGTATGACCTATTGGTTAGACCTTTAGAGGATTTCCAGTTGCCATTCCTAGGTAAATGGGAATCGGTTTTAGGTCGATTTTTTTCTGAAGAACAGCGTACTAGTATAATATATAATATATTTGAATCTTCAATGTGTACAAGGACGCAGGAAACAAACTATAAAATTGTCTCTCAGTGGTACCAAACCACAGAGCTTCTTCGCAGATGTTACCCAGAGGTTTCTGACATCTGTTGGAGATGCTGTGATGAACCTGGGACGCTATTACATATCTTTTGGTCCTGCCCTATAATTGAGGGCTTTTGGAAAGAGGTTCGGAGAATTAGTCAACGGTTCTGGGAAGGTGAGATCCCTGAGGATCCGGCCTTTTTTATATTACAAGATTCCAAAATGCCAGTCAAGAGATATAAGGAATCGATAGTTTGTCACCTCCTGAATGCGGCTAGAACATGTATACCTTGTTCTTGGAAGAAAAGACAACCCCCATCTGCTGGACTTTAGCTCAAGAGAGTAGAGGAAATGAATCAAATGGAAGAAATAGTATGGACAGCTCGACAGAAAAGAGAGACCTACCAGAAAACATGGTGCGCATGGAATCTCTTTATTAATTCAAAAGAGGGGGAGACTCTCAGGCAATCAGTATAGAGGAATGCTGTACTTTGAACGAGAGAAGTGGGAGGGAAAGAGGTGGGGGGATGTGGAGTGGAGAGGGGGGGTGGGGGTTCCCCATCCCTTTTTCCTTTTTTTTTATTACTAATTTTTTTAAACACTTATTTTTTTTATTTTTTTATTTTTTTTTAGCTTTGTCTTGTTTTGTTTTGTTTGTTTTGTTGTCCTGTCTTGCAGTGTCCTTGTTTTGTTATATGTAGGAAGGTTATAGTAAGCGAAGGGGAAGGACAGAGATTGATACTGTAATATGAATATTTGGTTAGACTAAGTCATTAAATGCATGACCAAGGGGAGATGAGTACCTGGAGCCACCCCATTGCTTTAGTTTAGGAGTAACCTGAGTTATATTAAGGTAACCATTTAAGTGATTATTTGACAAATGTATAACAGATATTGATGTTGTTGTCTTATACTTTTGTATTTAATCTTTGTGAAAAAAACCTAATAAAGAATAAAATAAAATAAAAATAAAATAAATTTACATTGGTCCAGCTTGGTCTTATCTTATCCTTCATATAGCACATCTAGGCCTCTAGAGGGCCACAGGAATTACAGAAATTCACTGCAGTCGCCTGCACTGCATACAGTCAGTGCTGATCCCTTCCGGGTGCTGCTTAAGGCAGAGAAGAGGGGTATGATTATCTCTCCCTTATTCAATCAGATAGCGCCTTATATGTGTAGAAAAAAATTACAATATTCTCTGAATGGCGAGGGTCTCAAGGGAACAACCCCTTGTGTTCAAAATACAGACGGCAAGTCACAGCAGCACCTGGAAAAAACAGCATTGACTATATGTAGCAAAGGCTATATTTCTGCATCCTCAGCAATCCTTCAGATGTGACCTAATTAAAAAATAGTTCCTGGAATACAGATTTAAAGTAAAATTTGACATTATTAGGGTTAAAAAAAGGTCTAAGTCACACAGGGAATCTATTGTTTTCAATAATCTAGCTGTTTTATAGATTGCATTTTGAGAAGGATTAGTACAACCATTCTGTAGCACTGCAGAGCAGGAGGTAGAGCCTGTGTATGAAACAATCAAATATGGCTAGCTGTTTGTACATGTACAATTACATATTATATATATTTTTTCAAATATTTACATGAATTGGTATTATTATTTACATCAGGCTGATCACTTTTACATGTGCTTCTCTTGACTATGCATTCACGTTAACATTTATCTATGGCAGGGGTAGGCAACCTTTTGAGCACAGTGTGCCGAAAAATGTTTTCAAGGAAATTGAGCGTGCCGAATTTATAAAATTTAAACTTCACACTCTCAATCACGAAAAGGATTTTTTATAACGTAAATGCTGTAAACTACTTGAGTAGTGAGAAATTAACACCCTGCACTCTCACGCCTCAGATCAGCCTCAATTCAGACAACTCCACACTTCAGATCACTTTCCCCCCTGCAAATCTGTTTCATCACTATACCCCCCCTGCACATCTGCCCCACCACTATACCCCCTGCACATCTGCCCCACCACTGTACCCCCCGCACATCTGCCCCACCACTGTACCCCCCTGCACATCTGCCCCACCACTATAACCCCCTGCACATCTGCCCCACCACTGTACTACCCTGCTCTTCTGTCCCACCACTGTAACCCCCTGTACATCTGCCCCACCACTGTACTACCCTGCACATCTGCCCCACCTCTGTACCCCCCTGTTCATCTGTCCCACCACTGTAACCCCCTGTACATCTGCCCCCCCCCCCCACTGTACCACCCTGCTCTTCTGTCCCACCGCTGTACCACCCTGCTCTTCTATCCCACCACTGTAACAACCTGCTCTTCTGTCTCACCACTGTAACCCCCCTGTACATCTGCCCCACCACTATACCATCCTGCTCTTCTGTCCCACCACTGTAACCCCCTGATCATCTGCCTCACCAATGTTCCCCCTTTCTCATCTGCCCCATCACTGTACCTCTCTGCACATCTGCTCCACCGCCGTACCCCCATGATCTCCTGTCTCACTTCTGAACCATCTTCTCATCTGTCCTAACACTGAACTTATCTGCTCATCTGCTCCACCACTGTACCTCCTGCATATCCGCCCCACCACGGTAACCCCCTGCTCATGTGTTCCACCAATGTACCTCCTTTCTCTGTTGCACCCTCTGCACATCTGCCCCACCTATGTACCCCCTGTTCCTCTGCCCCACTGCTGTAACCCCCTGCTCATCTGTCTCACCGATTTACCTCCTTTCTCCTCTGCCCCACCACTGTACCCCCCTGTACATCTGCCCCACCTCTGTACCCTCTGCTCCTCTGCTTAACCACTGTAACCCCCTGCTCATCTGTCCCACCAATGCACCTCCTTTCACATCTGCCCCACCGGTGTACCCCCTGCTCTTCTGTCCCACCGCTGAGCCCCCTTCTCATCTGCCCCAACACTGATCTCCCCCTGCTCATATTTCTCACCACTGTAAACCCCCTTCTTATTTGGCCCAACACTGAACATCCTCCCCTGCTCATCTGCCCCATCACTGCACCCCCCTGCTTTTCTGTCCCATCGCTGAACCCCCTTCTTTTCCTTCCACCACTGTACCTCCTGTACATCTGCCCCACCATTGTACCCCCTCGTTCTTCTGTCCCACCACTGTAACCCCCTGCATATCTTCCCCATCAATGTACTAGGGATGCACCGAAATTTTAGCCGCCGAAACATATCGGCCGAAAATGGCCTTTCTGGCAATTTGCAGAAAGAGAAAAACGTCCGATAATGGAGCCAAAAATGGGGCGTGGCCTGGGTGGGGGAGGGGCTCCGCCCCCCACCCCTGGTGCCGCCCATCATGAAAAGCTATATCATGCTATAGTGCAGGAGAACCGCCTCCATTGCTTGTTTGATCACAGCACCGGGAACATCACAGCTTTCGTTTCAATAGCTGTGTGTTCCCGGGCGCGTGCCATCACATACAGCCCCTCCCCCTTGTCCAGGCACTTTGATAGACAGATCACCCGCAGGATTGGACGGATGATCTGTCTATCAAAGTGCCCGGACAAGGGTGAGGGCTGTATGTGATGGCGCGCGGCCGGGAACACACAGCTATTGAAATGAAATCTGTGATGTTCCCGGCGCTGTGATCAAACAGGCGATGGAGGTGGCTCTCCTCTCTTCCCTTCACAGGCTAGCTGCAATGGGGGACACTGGCTGCAATGGGGGATACTGGCTGCAATGGGGGACACTGGCTGCAATGGGAGACACTCTGGCTGCAATGGGGGACACTCTGGCTGCAATGGGGGGCACTGGCTGCAATAAGGGGACACTGGCTGCAATAAGGGGACACTGGCTGCAATGGGGGACACTGGCTAAAATGGGGGACACTGGCTGCAATAAGGGGACACTGGCTGCAATGAGGGACACTCTGGCTGCAATAGGGGACACTCTGGCTGCAATAGGGGACACTCTGGCTGCAATGGGGGACACTCTGGCTGCAGTGGGGGACACTCTGGCTGCAGTGGGGGACACTCTGGCTGCAATGGAGGACACTCTGGCTGCAATGGGGGACACTGGCTGACTGCATCTGACGGGCACTGGTGAGGCTGCATTGATCTCTTGTATCATGTGTGCAGTTTCTGACCATCTCCTGTACCATGTCCTCTGTCTCTAACCAATTCCTGTACCACGTCCTCTGTCTCTGACCATCTCCTGTACCATGTCCTCTGTCTCTGACCATCTCCTGTACCATGTCCTCAGTCTGACCATCTTCTGTACCATGTCCCCAGTCTGACCATCTCCTGTACCATGTCCCCAGTCTCTGACCATCTCCTGTACCATGTCCCCAGTCTCTGACCATCTCCTGTATAAAAAAAAAATTTTTAAAATATGTTTCGCTATCGGTGCTGTTTCCGTATCGGTTTTCGGCCTAGTGTATTTTTAATTTTCGGTATCGGTTTCGGCACCAAAAAACCCATTCGTTGCACCCCTACAATGTACCCCTTTTCTTATCTGCCCCACCCCTGTTACTCCCTGCACATCTGCTCCACCACAGTATAACCATGCTCTTCTGTCTCTCTACTGCATCACCTTCTCTGTCCTAACACTGAACCCATCTGCTCATGTGCCAAACCACTGTACCTCCTGCACATCTGTCTCACCTACCCCCCTGCTCTTCTGCCCCACCTCTATTCTCCCTACTCTCCTGCCCTACCACTGTAACCCCCTGCTCATCTGTCCCACCAATCCACCTCCTTTCACATCTGCCCCACTGCTCTACCTCCCGCTCATCTGTCCCCCCATTGCAACCCTTTTCTCATCTGGCCAAACACTGAACCCCCCCTGCTCATCTGCCCCATCACTGTACCCCCTGCTCTTCTGTGCCACTGCTGAACCCCCTTCTCATCTCTTCCACCACTGTACCTCCCTGCACATCTGCCCCATTGCTGTACCCTCCTGCTCTTCTGTCCCACCTCTGAACCCCTGATGCTCATTTTCCCCACCCCTGTATCTTCCTCCAGATGGTGGACAGGCTAGCAGGACTGTGATGACAGTCCTCCTCCTCCTGGAAACAAGGACCACCCCCCCAGCAGAACTGCACCCAATCTCTTCCACATCACAAAAGATGCTGATCACAGCTACAGAAAAGTTAGAGAACCAAACATTGTTTCCCATCTTTTACAATGTGTGGGGGCACACTTCCTCCCCCTCATGTGCGGTATGGGTAATTCTGAAATTGGAATGCATTAGTATTTCACTGACACTTCCCTGCGGCTGTTCAGCTGATGCGGAGGGAGTCAAGTGTCGGCAAAAGAGGCTTTGTATGCCACTTGCGGCACCCGTGTCGAAGGTTGCCTACCCCTGATCTAGGGTTAACATTTTAAATCATATATTATTTTTCACATTGCATTTTAGTTATTTACTTCCTTGAATTCTGTGACACGTGTTCACTATGCCCTGTGAGTAGGCACTGCTGTGTCACACATTTCACAGAGCCTGCCTTCTAGGTAGCAAGGTACCATGGGACATGTAGTCCTTAGAAATTGAAATTAATAAGCAGAGGACCAGCTGCAAGGCAGGCAGGTAGTCTAGGAAGTTATGGAAAGATATCCAGCAGAAAAGCAGCAATCACAACATGAAAGGATATTTTTTCAAATGTGATTATATTGGATTGTTAAATATAGCTATTGTATTTATTGCTATTAAAATGATGCTGTTATAAAATGAAAGTGTATACTGTTCTTAAATTTGTAAGTTCTGTATATAATTTTATTCTATTTTGTATGTATTGCACACTGCCTTCACTGTGCACACAGCACTAATAATGTTTTCAGTACATGTTTACATTCTTTCGAGTCCTGATTAGAATTAGCCTGCCTATGTAACGCCCCTTGTTCAGTGTTGCCAACTTACCAGATTAAAATTTACTGACACAACACCCAAAATTTACCAGCACAGCCACGTTTTTACTGGCATTTCCAAAAGTTACAAAATTAGTTTTAAGTGCAAATTTGAGTATTTAGGCTACAAACAAATACAATATGCAATTAGCTATATGATTTAAGGTAGATACGGCAAAAAAAATATGTCTTATTTTATTTTCGATTAGTAAATAAGTAGCTCAGAGACAGGAGGGCAAGAAATTAAAATGGGCAGCACACATACATAAAACTGACTCTCACAGGGACACTGACAGCAGTGTGCAGCAGCACAGATGATGATGACACCTCACTGACACAACATGTCCCCTCCTGAGTCACAGTGATAGTCTCTCTTCAAGCCAAGTGGTCCCTTCAGTCCACTCCAGTCTAAACAGCACTGACGGTCCCGGTCCCAGCCTGCCTTGCTCCCATACCACAGACCCGCACACGAGGCTTTGGTCGCTTTGCTTGGCTCCATTGCACCATGACATCACACAACATGCTCAGGCATCGCCTCTGCCAGAGCCGCTCAATCACACTGTAGCAGGTACTTTGATGGTCTCAGCCAGCTCCAGACCAAGCCGAGCGTCACAGACATATTTTTTCCTGGCAACCTTTTACTTTTACTGGCATTTACCGGAGGAGAAAATTGCCTGTTTTTTACTGGCTGCCAGTAAAAATACTGATGGTTGACAACACTGCCCTTGTTACCATAAACGTACAATTGTAATATTAATGTGATACCTACGTAATAATGTGTATAAAAATCTTCAAATGCATCATAATAAAGCAGAACGGTTATTTGGAAAGATGCTGAGCCTATCTTTTGTGTCTGTTCCCTACTACAGTAGTTATTATTAATTTGGAACCACTAATCAATATGAGGATAGAAGTTGCCTATCTATAAAATGTCCAGGTCAGGTGGTGAGCTTTGCCTAGGAGAGGATTTGCAAGTGACCCTGAGTCTCCGAAACGAGGAGCTTGAGACGATCCAAGAATTTCTGATAATCAGTTGGCTGAAGTAAGCCTTTTGCTTACATTTGAGTTATCAGACTTCCTTGATCAGTAAGGCATTTTTGGGACAAAGGGTACCTACTTTATTTTCCTTAATCGAACTGTATTGATTGGTGGTTATATGTTATGTTGTCACTATCTACTGTCCATTGGAGCGTTATATATAAGAAAGGGAAGAATAGTACTGTTCACAGGTATATGTAGTACATCTAAAAATAAAATAAAAAAAAGCTGCGCTATAAAATTAATGAAAAATAGTCCAAATACTGTGCCAGAAAAATTGTAGCCAAGAATACAGTCACAGGAAATATAAAAATATATATAAGTCTCTGGTTAATGAACACCGCAGTGCACATGCATAAAATCCAAAAAGTGCCCAGTCACCATAGAAGTAGATTATGCTTACCAGATAGCAAGCATCTAAAGGCGATTGGCTAAACCCAGCTCAGGGCCTCTAAGCCTGCTGATGTCCAAATCTCAGATCAGGGCCAGATACATTTATATACTGCATCCATCAAAAAAATCTGTGCACTGTCATGAATGGCTCTGGAAAGAGAGAGGGACTACCATAGTGTAATACGTTCAAATATTATCAAAATGTATTAATAATTTATTAATAAAAGTTACACTTACAATTGCGAATCAATAAAAATGCATGTAAACGAAAATGCAGTCCGGCATACACATGGAGCCTGTCCTCCTACTTGGATGGCATGGTGACGTCACTACGTGCCTTCCTCCAGACGTGTTTCATCATCAACCAGACAGTTTCCCCATTGAAAACATCTGGTTGATGACGAAACATATATGGACTATTTTTCATTAATTTTATTTGTATTTTCTGTGTTGTCATACTGTATTGCTGCTGCTTTCCTATAGTTTACTTTCCTTTTTTTATTTTCCTTTTTTTCTATATGTAGTACATCTGCTGGATGAAGTAGTTTAGAGGCAAGAGGGTATAGGCACATGTAGAGAAGACTGGCCAGTCATTACGGGCATTAAATTAAGTAAGGGAATGAAGGATAAGAGACCCTAAAAAATGCCCAGCACAAGAGGAGCACTATATATGAACCAAAGGTGTGGTTCCGCCTATAATGAGCCCCTAGATTAATGGTTAAAGTGGACAGGGATCCACAATGGGTAACTGGGTTACGAAAGTCTACAGGGACTAAGAATCATGCAGAGTAAACAGCTAGAGAAACAGCTATCTATGTGAGCAGGATGGATCAAGGGTGACAATTAACACTAGACAGAAAGGGACATTTTGATGTTAAGTTGTGGGATAAGTTTGGGGTCAGGCACTACAACTAGAAAAGTTAAAACAGAAAAATGAGAGTTAAAACAGAATATATGTTATCAGAGAGGGAAGATGGGATGAGCCCTAGGGCTGCCCGTCTGATCATAGAATCATAGAAGCTAGAGTATGTGAAGTATGGGATTACAATACATGGGATGCAAAGATATCAGAACAAAATAAGCAAAGCATAATTTAAGCAGGGAAATATTAGAGAGTTAAAAGAAAGTGAGAGAATGATATGAATGTGTTGTGTACAAATGGGAAAAATGTAAGAGATTTTGGAGAGATATACGTGTATGTGTGCGAATGCTGGAACCTTTAGTTTGATCTCTTGTGTGTTATGTATGCAGATGTGACCCCTTCCTTTGCACTCTCATGAAAGAATGTATCGGGGATGAGAGATCAGTGATAAACTGGAAGGACACCATGCTAATTTCAGTTTTTTAGACAAAACGTTTATAACAAAATGTGCCGGGTTAATTAATCTAATGTCAAACAATGTGATCACAATTATTTTTTAATCTGTTTTCCAAACATGGTAAAATGAAGGTTACATTTAACTGTGTATTACACAAATTGAACATCCTTTTGGTATTAGGGTGTGATATTGAGATTATCATTTGAGTATTCATTTGTAATATCAGTTTAACAATTGTATTAATAATATAGATATATTGTAACTGGTTTAGACAACCTTTGGTTGGAAATTAAATCCAGGTTAATGGGGGAATTTGTAAAAATGAGATTAGTTTAGATTAAGACAACAATTTTGTAATTTTACATTAATATAATAAGCTATTAGAAAAAGTTCGACATTATTTTGGTCAAATATTTAATTTTGAACGGTCCCACATTCTGCACCGCAAATATACAGCTAACTAAATGTTTGTCTAATGAAAGGTTCAAAATATGACTTTGTTTTATTTGTTTACATACAAATCTAACAATGAAAAATGCATACATGTGAATCCAGCCACCTTATTGCCTCTATTGGAGGAGGCCGAAGACAAAGAAAAGCAACCACATGTGTTACATTGATGACGTAGGAATCAGCTGCTGAGAGCCCAGTGCAGGACACAAGATATTAAATTTTTTGTAGATTTGATCCCGGTTTTGAGGATGGCAATACCCATACTGAGTATGCAGTTTATCACCCAGAAGGATACTTTGTATTCAGAGCCATTGGATCCTTTTTCCCCAGCTCAAGAAGCTCAAGAAGAGTTTCATGTTTTAGGAATGCCTATGAGCTATAAAAAGAATATATATATTTATATAGATAGTCGGCATATAGAGAGATTTTGGTTCCATTTGCAGGGCCAGAAGTTTGTTTTTACTTTGGCAGGTATATGGATGTTTTCAGCCTTCCAGCTTCTTGCTGAGGTAGCCATATTAACATTAAAACTCCCACATGGAAGCAGACCAGGCGAACCTAAGGATGCTGCATTTACAGCCCCGGACACATGCTGGGTCAGTGCAACTCGCAGATTTCACTCTAGTTCTGGCCTAGTGTAGCTGGGATTTATAATTCAACTTTAGGGACCACAGAACGAGAAGAACAAGTGGCCCACGGGGGGCAACTTTTTATGAAACAGGACTTTGGAAAAGGTGATCATTTATGTCTGCCAGACACTCTTTTCCCTTCAGCTTGACACAAGGGCTGTGTCATCAGTCACAAGCAGTTATGGCTGACTTAGTAAATGAGCGTGGGATAGAGCCAGGGATCACCAAAGTTATTTTTATAACATACCACTTCTTGTTTTACCTGTTACCAAAGGTGTTACCAAAAGCTGAAGATCCCTTCCAGAGATATATCCAGATGCCCAAGTCAGGATCTTACGAGTATGCATTTTGTCTGTATGGACATGTTTTCTGGATGTCTAGTGGCAAATGCTACTACAAAGGCCACAGTAAAAAGTGTTATCAGAAGCAGTTTGTAAGTACAGAGTGCTAGAATCTACAGAGAGTAACAGAGGAAATCATTTTTATAGGAGAGTCCTTACTAGAAGTTTTGAGGTATTATTTTTACACTCCCTACTGTCTACAATGTAGCGTAAAAAGTACAGTAAGAAACTAGAAAACTTTTGCCTGAATGTTTCTTATATTTTATCAAGCCCCTAACGGGATGTTGGACTCTCTCCGTATGGGATTTTGTTTGGGAGTGTGTTACTCATGTGCTTATATTTTGTCTCAGAAGCTGAAGTCCTCCATTTGGATCTCACAGAGAATGTTGCTGATCTTTTAAGGTTTTTGACAAACTCATTTATGTGTTTTCTCCCCAATTCCAGATCCTAAAAGTTTGGAAGGATCTAAAACTAAAGCCAGGTGACTTGTGGATTGTTATGAGACATTTATATATAAGGAAATGTTTGGAGACTCAATACAGCATCTATTTAATGTACAGTTGTGCAAAGCTTAAAAGAAAAGTATCTGGGTCCACTCCAGACACTGCAAAAATTACTAAATTAAAGAAACATCTGTGTTTGATTTGTTTCCCTCTTTGAATCACAGTCTAGGGAACTATTTATTCAAATACTAATTGTAAGATATATATATATATATATATATATATATATATATATATATAATGTGTTTGAAAAATAGTTTAGCAATGTTGAAGTCATTTGTCTTTTGTATGTCTTCCATTTTATGTACAAATGTCTGTGTTAACATATGCTGATAAGTTTGCATTTTTAATTTGAAACCACTAATCAATATGAGGCTAGGAGTTGCCTATCTGTAAAATGTCCAGGTCATTGTGATTATAGGTAAACGGAAGGTCCAGTGTGGGATTCTGCAAACCCTGAGTGAGGAGTTCTGTTCAGAAACCTCATGTATGACTGGTGGTGTTGATGATAATAAATATGCAGTCCTCAGTAGGCTTGCCACCTTTTCTCCAAGCCAAACCTGAAGACTTTAGCATCACAGGGCAATTTGGCAATTTTTTTTCTATAGTATACACTAAAGGGTTATAAAAAATCTTTCAATGCCTCAAGCAAAGTAGTAATGCAGCGCATATAGCATACAGTGGTGAACAGTGGATGTGGCCAAAATGCTCTTGCTGACATCATCGCCCAGCCTCTCATTGATGCAGAACCTGCCACCAGGAGCCCGCAGTGCCCAGACAGCAACAGATTTGTGTGTGACTATCTCAGGTTACTTGAGGAGCCACAGCGTAGAGAGATATATACCAAAACAGTGTAGTGCAACACCTCATCACATTATATATATATATATATATATATATATATATATATATATATATATATATATAGAGAGAGAGAGAGAGAGAGAGAGAGAGAATATACAGAGAGTCTAGTGTTCAAAATGTATGTGTTCAAAAATACCTATAATCCAGCTTCCAAAGGTGAAAAATAAAAGCAAAAAACAATTAATAAAAACCACTAAGTGACTCAACTCTTCATGTAATAGTGAACATCCACCACCAGGTGAAGGTCCTGCTCACCTCAATGTTATCACAACACGCTCATCAATATTATCCCACTATTGCTGTTAATTAGTATTCACCACTTCACCCCTTGCTGCCGAGCGTACACAGATGTGCGTACTCGGCTTTCGGGGGTTATACCGGGATGATGCCTGCAGCTGCAGGCATCATCCCGGTACCGTTTTTTAGAGCGGGTGATCAGCTTTCCAGATATAATAACCGCCGCCTCTCGCCCCTCTTAACGTGGCTCCTGTTCCATTGGGAGCCCTGATCAACCATTCACCGCTTCTGGCGGCTAGGGACAGACTGGAATGAAGCTGTAAGTGGCTTCATTCCAGCCTCCTAATTGTAAACACGGAAGCGAAGTCATGACGTCACTTCCCATTTACTCGGCTGCCAATGGCGCTGGTTTAAAAAAAATATATAGTATTCAGAATTGCAGAAAATGGCGATCTGAATACTTTGAAGTGCAAAGGAGGTATTTGGGGTCTTTTAGACCCCCGATCCCTCCATAAAGAGTACCTGTCACCACCTTTTACTGTCACAAGGGATGTTTACATTCCTTGTGACAGCAATAAAAGTGATCAAATTTTTTATTTTTTTTAAAACAATTTATTAATTTTAAAATAAATAAAATAAATAAGAAAAAAATATATATTTTTTAAAGCTCCCACGTCGCCGCGAGCTCGCACAGCAAAGAAAACGCATACAGAAGTCGCGATCGTCAGAGCGAGAGCAGTAATTCTAGCACTAGACCTCCTCTGTAACTCTAACCTGGTAACCAGAATTTTTTTTTAAAGCGTTGCCTATGGAGATTTTTAGGTACTGCAATTTGTCGTCATTCCACGAGTTCGTGCAGTTATAAAGTGTGACATATTTGATATCTATTTACTCGGCGTAACATCATCTTTCACATTATACAAAAAAATTGGGCTAACTTTACTGTTTTTTTTTTTCTTAATTCATGAAAGTGTTCCTTTTCCTAAAAAGTTGCGTTTAAAACACCGCTGCACAAATACTGTGTGACATAAAATATTGCAACAATCACCATTTTAGTCTTTAGATTTTCTGCTAAAAAAATATAATGTTTGGGGGCTTTTAAGTAATTTTCTAGCAAAAAATACGGATTTTAATTTGTAAACACCAAATGTCAAAAAGAGGCTTAGTCGTGAAAGGGTTATATCCTTCTCGGTTTACACAGGGCTACCGTCTCAACCACTTTCCAATGTAATCCAAGGGCTCCACTCACATGTCATACAAGACAGAAAGGCACAGACATACGGTAGTGTACTCCATTTTGCTACTTTATTCAAAACATCTCGTAAAGAATGAGATGAGATCACAATGTTAAAAGCACTATGTGTTGCACCCCGTGATTGGGCTTCTTTAGTAGGCGGGAAGCTCAACAACCAGAGCCCTTAAATAACTTCCCACTTATATCTCCATAGCGACAGGAAGAGTAAAGACATTTGGTGGTGTTTGTTTTTTTGTTTTTTTTGGCAGCTGGATTATAGGGATTTTTGAACACATAATTATTTCTGAACACTGGACTCTCTATATTTTTTTATATTGATATATACAGTATATATATTTTTTTGTGTGTGACTAGGTGTTGCACAACGTTGTTTTTAGTATATACAGTATTTATTTGTTTTGTGTTGTGGAATCACTGCACATTGTTTGGCTGGGCCACACATTCATAGAGTTTTTTGTTAGCACTTATTATAATTGTGCTAATTGTGGTTATCACTTTATTTGATTCCTTATGATAACCTCTGATATTTAAGGACAACAGTGGGTCTGCTAGATACCACCCCATGTGTAACAACTTTGAGGGAAGCCGTCATAGCATGCAAAACATTATCACTCTGATGTTTGGGGGTGCAGGGTCCAAAGCTTGCTTGTGTTTCAGTATATACACTGTACACTAGCAGAAGTCAATAATCCTTTTTTAGTGCACTCATCATGTGGCAAAACCATTTCAGGCAACCACACAAATACATGTACAGTATGCGTACACACCCAGGCATGAATGTTATTACCTTTTCTGGTATGTCTTGTAAGTGCCGTATTTCTGAGAAGCGTTAAGCATGACAGTAAGATAAAAAGTAGGTGGGATTGCAGTGAATGTACCTGTCACACTTGTAGAACATAAACCTCTTTAAGGAAGATGTCTTCATCACAATAATGAGAGAGGGGAAAAGTACCAGGATTATACAGTGTGGCATGAATACAACACTTGCTTGGAATTTTCTTGCATTCATGCACCTTGCTTATTTTTCTTTAGTGGGGATTTATGCTTGAACCTCAGTGACTGCTATTCAGACCACACACAGAGCAATACAAGCCGTTCTTACGGCTATCTAGGATTAGGTGGCTTTTGTAATTTTTTTTTCTTTTTCAACTTTTCTTATTTGATGAACAATAGCTGTAGTAAATGGTGACAAAGTTCAATTTTCTTCTATGCATTTATACTGCTAGTACAAAGAAAAAAAAAATAAAAAAAAATAAAAAAAATAAACTATGTCTTAGGGGACTTGGGGTGTTGTTTTATACAGTTTACCCAACATAACCTCCCATAAAACTGTGTGAAAATTCAGGATTAAACCTAAAAAAAATATTAATATGAGATAAAAAGTGTTTTATGGTTCCACACTGCATGTGATATGATTTATCCGCCCTGACTCAGTGCTTCCTATTAGGTTACATTTGAAATGAACAAATGCAAACACTTCAAGACCCTAAAAAAACAAGGTACAGGGTTGCAACCCTCTAGGAACAAAATATTCCAACTACAACACTCTCTGCAATATAAACATCCACCTTCTGGAATAGGCGTTCATATTAGCTCCTATTCCCTTCAGTAATTACCTACAGTAGATGTCCAAGCTCTAGCAAGTCTTTACCCATGGAAGTTTTCACAATTAGCTTAATTTTTAATGATTAAACTGGCCATACACTTGTAGATTTTTGTACAAACAATTGTAGAAAAAGATATTTTCGGTACATTTGATAATACCATCAGAGCTTTGACGAATGTAGTTCAAAAATTTTGTTTGCTTTAAAGTGGCTGTAAAGACTAAAGTTTTTTTTTTTTACATAATGCATTCTCTGCATTAAGGCAAAAACCTTTTAGGTGCAGCTCCCCCGATGCCCCCCTAAATACTTACCTAAGCCCAAACTACGTCAAGCACTGTGCTGGAAAGCAGTGGTGCTGCTCTCTCTTTCCCTCCTCAGTGGATTCTGTGAGATCAGCGGTAGCCATTGGCTCCTTCTGCTGTCAATCAAATCCAATGACGAGGGAGTGGGGCGGGAGGTTGGGTGGGGCCAGTCCCCACTGTGTTTGTGAATTGACTCACACAGTTCCCCTTGGGAGCGAGCCTGTACAAGTGACCCCCCCCCCCCCAGGTACTCAAAGACAGGAGGTGCTAGAAGCACTGGCAGTAGACCCCAGAAGAGGAGGATAGGGGCAGCTCTGTGCAAAACCATTGCACAGAGCAGGTAAGTATAATGTGTTTGTTATTTAAAAAAACAACCAAAAAAAAATATGAGACTTTAATATCACTTTAACATTCCATTTTATAATGAATGTATTTCTCTAATATAAAACCACATTTACTGTTAGAATTTTATTCCTTAAGGAAAAGTTTTCTTGCATCTTTCCTGCCCCTTTGATTTTTGTTTTTGCATTACTGCATTCAAATACAATCATCAATTTAACCCCATTAAATATTAAAAATTTCAACAAACATTCCCAAATTTAATTTTTCCAAACTAAATTCCACCCATGTATGGCCAGCTTTAGTAATGCACAGAAAAAAGAAGTCTCAGCATCTGTGTTGTTAAACTAAACACATTCTGTTCTAATGCTTGTTACATTGTCCCTTCTCTTTCTGTATGTGGACAATGACACTGTAATTATTTTAATGAAAAAAAACATTTATGTACCTTCTTTCCTAATAGATATAAAGCTGTCACATGATCCAGCTCTTTCCCAGCCCGTCTATAGGGAAACTGTGGCAGGAGGGGCTTCTAGTCCTCTGCTACTGGTCATATGTTCAAAATGTAAAAAAAAAAAAATACAGCCTTTGGGATATAGCGTAAATAGTTAAAGCAGTAGTAAACCCACCTTGTTCTATTTCCACCATATCAAGCTCTTCTACCTCATGAATGAGTTGCTCTATGTAAAACACTTCCCACCTTATCCCTTTCTGCGTAATCTGTCATTTCCTAATAAATGACGTAATCGGCACATGTGCAGTTAGTCCCGTTTTTCCGGCAGGCTCTTCCTCTTGCCGGAAAATTGTTGTGTTGCTATGTACATGCCATTTCCTTTTGCTGATGTCAGCCCCGAGATCCCGCGACACCCTGCTGTTGGGAAGCTGATCCTAGCCCCATGTGACTCGCTACGTCACAGAGGTTGGCGCGCACAGCTGAGGACAGAGCCTGTCTGTCTGAAACAAATACGAGGCTTGGCTTCAGGAAGGAATGCGCACGTGCTGGATATGGCCACAGAAGAATAGTGAGCGTGGAAATAAAATACTACTGAGATGCGGAAGACAGGAGTTATAATGACAGCGGCTAAGCACAAGCAGGGGCGATCATAAAAAGTTACTGTCAGGAATCCGCCCGTTCCGTGCGATCGGCTCTCCGTACGCGCACGCGCGTTCGTGCCGCGGGTCGTCATGGGCACGAGCGTCTTCAGACGCGCGCGGGTGCACGTCGTTTGTATGTGCGCGCAGTACACGCACGCACGGGCGAGCGTTAGTACGATTGGCGCCAGTGGCCCTTTTTAAAGGCACAGCTGCGGGGGTTCTGTGCTGTTTCGTCTGCAGCTTGTACCCGAAGTGACCTGCTATTCTGCCTGAACCCTATCTGATACCTGACCCGGCTCCGTCTGACTCTGCTGATCTCTCCTGCTCCGACCCCGGCTTGTTCGACCCTTCTTGGACTGATTCCTGTTGCCGAACCTCTGCTTGTTACCTGATTCTTCTGCTGGCTCCTGCTTGCTTCTGTGCCTGCTACCTCCTCATCCAGAGATCCACCCATCCTGGTCCCACGGTCCGTGGCCTTCTCCACCAGCTACCTGCTTGCTACAGAGAGCTCCTGCACCAGAGGATCCTCATCTACCTAGCATCTGCTGCTGCACCTGGCTGGATCCTCCTACCCCGCTGCGCTCCGGTCTCCCTGTTTCCATTCCAGGGAGACTAGAACCAGAGCCGTAAGAGAGGTCCCCTTCCACCAAGTCAGACTCACTACCTGAAGACCCTAACAGTATGAAACAGCCATGTCTGAGTCTGCGGAAGGGGCCTCCGCCATGAAGGAGATCTGCTCCCACCTTGCGGCTCTCACTCAGGCCATGAAGTCTCTTCAGGATGGCTACACCAGGTTGGAGGAGCGTGTTCAGCATCTCTCTACCCCGGGTTCATCAGACACCACACCTCAGCCTCCTCCTGTTCAGCCAGCCGCCCATTCGGCAATCATGATGCTTCCACCTGAGCCTAGGGTTCCCATTCCGGAGAGGTTTGCAGGGGACCGCTCCAAATTCCGGGCTTTTCGCAACGCCTGCCAGCTATACTTTGCCCTCCAGCCCAGGACCTTCTCCCTGGAGGCAACTAAGGTGGGGTTTGTTATCTCTCTTCTGCAAGGAGAACCTCAGTCCTGGGCCCACCACCTTCTGGAGAATAACAGCCCCCTTACTCAGACTCTCTCTACCTTCTTCGAAGGGATGGCTCAACTTTACGACGATCCCCAGCGGGCTGCCACCGCAGAATCTGCATTAACTGTGCTCCAGCAGGGCCGTAGGACGGCTGAGGACTATGTCTCGGACTTTAGACGCTGGAGCGCAGATACCCAGTGGAACGAGTCGGCCCTAAGACACCAATTTCGCATGGGCCTGTCTGAGGGCCTCAAGGACGAATTAGCCCGTGTTGGTACCCCTGACGCCTTAGAGGACTTAATTGCTCTGGCCATTCAGATCGATCAAAGACTTCGTGAGCGTAGGGCCGAACGCTCCTCCCAACCTTTGAGACCTGCCTGGATGACCGCCAGAACCCCGTCTTCCACACCTTTCTTCTCTCCTTCCCCCCAAAGGGGGCCTGCCAGTGTTTCCCCCGCTCCTGAGGAACCTATGCAGCTTGGATTACTCCGACCTACCCTGTCTCCTGAAGAGCGAGCCCGCCGCCGACAGATGAACTTGTGCCTATACTGTGGCGGCTCCGGACATTATGTGGCCAACTGTCCCGTTAAGTCACGTAAGTGCCTCTCTTCAGTGTCTCACAGTTCCTTAAACCTGCCTTCCAACTCTTTCCATGTTGCCCTTCTGCTCTCATTTCAGCTACAGGGAAGAACGATCCACGTCAACGCCATCCTTGACTCCGGGGCCTGCGGTTGCTTCATTGACGCTGCCTTCACCAACCTACACTCCATTCCACTCCAGAAAAAACCTTGTGGACTCTCTATCTTCCTGGCCGATGGTTCCCAGATTAAATCTGGCCGAGTTACCCAGGAGACCCTTCCACTACCCACCTCCACCTCCTGCCGACATACGGAACTGTTAACTCTTGATGTCATTTCGTCCCCACTTTTTCCTGTGATCCTGGGCATACCATGGCTGCAGGCACACAATCCCTCCATTGACTGGTCTTCTGGGGAGGTGAGGTTCCTCTCCCCTTACTGCCAGGACCACTGTCTTCCTGGGGCTTCTGTACAGTCCGGAACGCTCCTCTGCCTAGACCCAGACCTGGACTTATGTCAATCAGTCCCCGAGCCTTACCACGAGTTTCTGGATGTCTTCAGTAAATGGGGGGCTGATTCCCTTCCCCCGCATCGCCCCTACGATTGTCCCATTGAGCTCCTTCCCGGGGCAGAGATCCCGTTTGGACGTGTCTACCCTTTGTCCGAGAAGGAGCAAGAGGCTCTGAAGGCCTACATCTCCGAGAACCTCAAGAAGGGGTTCATCTGTCACTCCACGTCTCCTGCCGGTGCTGGGATATTTTTCGTTACTAAAAAAGACCAGACCCTTCGACCTTGTGTGGACTATCGAGAGCTGAACAGAATCACGATTAAAAACCGCTATCCCCTACCCCTGATTCCAGAACTCTTTCAAAAACTGAGGTCGGCTACTATCTTCACCAAATTGGATTTGAGGGGAGCCTATAACTTGGTCCGTATACGAGCAGGTGACGAGTGGAAGACTGCGTTCCGAACTCGCTTTGGGCACTACGAGTACCTAGTGATGCCGTTCGGGTTGTGTAACGCCCCAGCCACCTTCCAGCACTTGATTAACGATGTTTTCCGGGACTTTTTGGATATTTTCGTTATCGTATATCTTGATGACATCCTGATCTTCTCCAGGTCCCTGGAACAGCACCGGGGACACGTCGGCAGAGTACTGCTTCGGCTCCGGCAACATGGACTTTACGCTAAAGCCGAAAAATGTAAATTCGAGCAACAGGATATCCAATTCCTCGGCCTTGAAATCTCCCCAGCAGGCATCAGGATGGACCCGCAAAAAGTTGCTGCTGTCCTCGAATGGCCAGCCCCCACCGACAAGTAGGGCATCCAACGCTTTGTGGGCTTCGCCAATTTCTATAGGAAATTTATTAAGGGGTTCTCAGCCATTATCTCCCCCATCACCCAGCTCACTAAGCAAAATATGCGTTTTCATTGGGGTCCTGAAGCCCAGGCCGCCTTCAAGAAACTCAAGGACTTGTTTACCTCTGCTCCCATCCTCAGTCACCCGGATCCGTCTAGACCCTTTATTCTGGAGGTAGATGCCTCTGAGATAGCAGTAGGGGCGGTGGTCTCCCAGCGCTTAGGTAAAGACGACCTGATGCACCCCGTGGGGTTCTTTTCCCGAAAACTCTCTCCGGCGGAGAGGAATTATGATGTGGGTGACCGGGAATTACTAGCCATTAAGTCTGCTTTGGAGGAGTGGAGATACTTACTTGAGGGGGCAGTACACCCCGTGCTCATCTACACGGATCACAAAAATCTCGAGTACCTCCATACCGCTAAACATCTAAAACCTCGGCAGGCCCGCTGGGCCCTCTTTTTCTCTCGGTTCTGCTTTCACATAACCTATCGCCCTGGATCAAGAAATGTGAAGCCGGATGCACTCTCCCGCATGTTTGACAGCTCCAAGGATACCGCACCCCTGGATACCATCCTCCCTGCTAACACCTTTCTACTCATCCAACCAGACCTAGTGTCTCTGCTAAGAAGTGCTTCCTCCACATTCTCCTGTCCCCCAGGATTTTCATTAGCATCCAGGGAGGGCCTGCTTTGGAAGGACAACCTGATCTTTGTCCCTGAAGACGTGAGAGTAAAGGTCTTGGGTCTCCTCCATGACCATCCGCTCGCTGGGCACTTTGGTGTCCGCAAGACTTTGGAGCTTGTACAACGCTCCTTCTGGTGGCCAGGCATGAGGGAGTTCTGCAAGCAGTACGTGAATTCTTGCCCCGTATGTAGCTGGAATAAGGTCCCCAGAAATCGGGCCTGGGGGCTGCTTAAACCTCTTCCCGCACCCGACCGCCCCTGGCGGATGATTACTATGGATTTCATTGTGGAACTTCCCCCTTCTGAGAACTGTACTGTCATCTTTGTAGTTTGTGACCGTTTGTCTAAGATGGCCCACTTCCTACCCTTAAAGGGAACCCCCTCCGCGACCGAGACTGCCCACATTTTCATCAAGGAGATAATCAGGCTTCACGGGGTACCCACCAACATCGTATCTGATAGAGGGGTTCAGTTCACCTCCCGTTTCTGGAGAGCCCTATGTGAGGCTTTGAAAATAGAGTTGGCCCTGTCCTCCGCCTACCACCCACAGACCAATGGGCAAACGGAACGCACCAACCAAACCCTCGAGCAATACATCAGATGTTTCTCTTCCTTTGTTCAGGACGATTGGGTTTCCCTGTTACCTCTGGCGGAATTCGCCTACAACAATGCCAGCCATGCTACCACAGGGCAGTCCCCGTTCTTTGCCAATTACGGTTTTAACCTGTCTTTTCTTCCCGATATCCTTACAGAATCCCATGTTCCAGCAGTACAGGACACAGTATCCTTTCTTCAGCGGAATAACCGGACCCTGCAGGAGGCCATAACCAAGGCTCAGGCTGACAGCAAGAGGAGCTTCGATCGAGGGAGAAGGGGAGAATTGATCCTTCAAGTCGGGGACCAGGTATGGCTGTCTTCTTCTAATTTAAAATTAGCCTGCCCCTCCAGGAAGTTGGCACCCAAGTTTCTGGGCCCGTTTCCTGTTAAGAGGAGGATTAACGAGGTGTCATATGAATTGTCCTTACCTGATTCCATGAGAATACACCCAGCCTTTCATGTAGCTCTGCTTAAGCCTGCTGTACCTGATCCCTTCCCTGGTAGAGGAACAAGGCCACCTGACCCTGTGCTGATTGATGGCAGCGAGGAATTTGAAGTGGAGGCCATCCTGGATTTCAGAAGACGACGGGGACAAGGTCAGTTTCTGATTAAATGGAAGGGCTATGGCCCGGAGAATAATTCATGGGAACCTGCTACTAACTTACATGCTAATAGACTAATCCAGGCCTTCTTTGCTGCACACCCGGAGAAAAGAGCCACTAGGGGCACCCGGAGGTTGCCCCTTGTGGGGGGGCAATGTCAGGAATCCGCCTGTTCCGTGCGATCGGCTCTCCGTACGCACACGCGCGTTCGTGCCGTGGGTCGTCGTGGGCACGAGCGTCTTCAGACGCGCGCGGGTGCACGTCGTTCGTATGTGCGCGCGGTACACGCACGCACGGGCGAGCGTTAGTACGATTGGCGCCAGTGGCCCTTTTTAAAGACACAGCTGCGGGGGTTCTGTGCTGTTTCGTCTGCAGCTTGTACCCGAAGTGACCTGCTATTCTGCCTGAACCCTATCTGATACCTGACCCGGCTCCGTCTGACTCTGCTGATCTCTCCTGCTCCGACCCCGGCTTGTTCGACCCTTCTTGGACTGATTCCTGTTGCCGAACCTCTGCTTGTTACCTGATTCTTCTGCTGGCTCCTGCTTGCTTCTGTGCCTGCTACCTCCTCATCCAGAGATCCACCCATCCTGGTCCCACGGTCCGTGGCCTTCTCCACCAGCTACCTGCTTGCTACAGAGAGCTCCTGCACCAGAGGATCCTCATCTACCTAGCATCTGCTGCTGCACCTGGCTGGATCCTCCTACCCCGCTGCGCTCCGGTCTCCCTGTTTCCATTCCAGGGAGACTAGAACCAGAGCCGTAAGAGAGGTCCCCTTCCACCAAGTCAGACTCACTACCTGAAGACCCTAACAGTTACTTTTTTCAAGTAAGA
This sequence comes from Lithobates pipiens, assembly GCF_037356315.1. Taxonomy (NCBI): domain Eukaryota; kingdom Metazoa; phylum Chordata; class Amphibia; order Anura; family Ranidae; genus Lithobates; species Lithobates pipiens. The sequence goes on from NW_027507718.1 coordinate 96,678,356, forward strand.
ACGTTTTATTTGCATCATTTTTGTGCATAGCTACTAAACCGCAAAATGAAATTGCATATTGCTGATTTGGGGGTAAAGTTATCTGAGTTTACTACCGCTTTAATATTGATAAACTGTTTAAATTGTTATACACATATATATTCAAAATCAAATATTTATTATTTTTTGGCAATAATATGGTGTGGGCAGATTCCTGCCAGTCACAGGCTGTGTCTTAGAATAATAGGGAGGTGAAGCCTCCTTTAATCAAGATGTAATGGAAGAGGAGGGAGGGAGTAGGCTATCATTTATCACTGTGGAAATGCCCACATGTGTGACTCCATAGTCACATGGGCTGTTCAAATATGATAGAGAGAAGATGTTCGGGGTGGAAATACACTGAAATCTGAGCATGTGCACCTAGCTGCCAACACTGCTCTGCAAAATCCCCAACTGCAGTGGGGACATGGACAGGAGCTGGAGATAGAGAACAGTAGGATCAACCAGTTTTCTTGTGCAGAATACAGAAATCAATCCCATAGTGACTGAGTGAGTATGAACAGAGTGTAATATAGCATTTATTGATAGTTTTTAATGATATGGGTTAAATGACACTTTAAGTGAATTATGGGTAAGGACAAGGGGCCATCTGAACATATTCATACAGCACATAGTGATGTTCTGATAAGATCTGCATATATTGTACAATACATTGGTATTTACTGTATGTACATTTCATAATGTTTGTGGATTTTTTTCCCTCCATAGTTTAAATCTTTATTTGGTACTCCCTTAATCTCACAAGCAACAAAGAGCATATTAGGGCCCATACACACAATCAGAAAATTGTATGGAAAAATACCGCTTTTGAAGCAATTGTACAACAATCTAATGTTTAGTACACAGCTTTTGAGAGCTGATTATAATAGTTCATCGATATTATCCGATTGGACAAACACAAAAAATGTTCTCGTACGATACCAGATCATATGATTTCAGTTTAATCAATACAGTGTTCGTCCAAAAGGTGTAATACGAATAGAATACAATACATGGCATCACTTCTGATTTTTTATTCTTTCGTATGAGAATTTTCTTAATTTTATCCTCTTCATGTTCGATATGGAGACTAGCATGCAAAAAAAAACAAAAAACGGACAGAGGCATTAGATACCTTATGCCATTCAGATGCCATCACTATCTCTCAATGAATCAACATGTGTTTACAAATAGGGAGCATCCTTGGCAAACAGGAGATTTAAAGGGGTTGTAAAGGTAAATGTTTTTTCACCTTAATGCATTCTATGCATTAAGGTGAAAAAACATCTGACAGTGTCTGCTCCCCCAGCCCCCCCCCCCCCCGTTTTACTTACCTCACCCTTCGAATGTCCCGCGCTCGTCCCCCGACGTCCTTTCCACCGTTCAGCCTGGCCGCTGATTGGCTGGAGTGGATGGATGGAAAGCAGGGGCCGCGTGATACAGCGAGCGGCTATAGCCGCCGGCTGTATCACGGGAGAGTGCCCACAGATGCTTCTCACCATGCGAGGGAGCTCGCATGAACGGGAGAAGCATCTGAGGGAGGAAGCAGAGACAGCAGCCGAGGGACCCCAGAAGAGCAGGTTCGGGGCCATCTGTGGAAAACGAGCTGCACAGTGGAGGTAAGTATAACATGTTTGTTATTTAAAAAAAAAAAAATTAACTTTACAATCCCTTTAATGAATGTGCTTTATTAATATTATTTGCTGTTTTGGTCCCACCAAAGAAAAGAGGATAAAAAGGAAGTGGAAGCACACAGATTTGCATGCAGGATATAAATCGCATACAATAAGCAGCATACCATATCGAAAAAAAAAGTGTTGATGGAAGCTGAAAGCTAGTTCTACTTGCACAAACTATTTGTTGATGGAGATTAAATCCTTTAGGTATACAGAATGAGGGCTGTTATGCAAGTTTAAATAAACTGCATACTTTAAACAACTGGTTTTAAAAAAAGTATTTGCCGAATCAAGTTCTACAAAAATTTAGACATAATCCTAGTGGAAATCTACCATGACCTGTACCATAGACTGTTCAGTTTCTTGAAAAGCTATGTTCAAGTTGAGTTGCTATGGGAAATTCTGAAGGTGGTGTTCATTAGCATGACACCAATACTTGAATAATTTGTCATGTTCAAGATGTTTTAGTATATAGTTCTGGCAATGCATTGTTGACAATGCATGCAACTTTCATTCACATGGCATACTGAAAGAATACGAAAATACAAAGTGATCTTAAAAAAATGGGCATTAAACAAACAGCTTTTTTTCTAACTCTTTAAGTATTTTTCAACTACAATAACAATTTCTTTGCTTGGGTTACCCATGGAACAATTTGTCCTTTGGTTTTACAATGTCACTGACAACTGTTCCAATTTGATTGACAGATACAGTTATACTGAATTACTACATTCCAGACCAATTAATTGTGCTTGAATAACTGAAAAGACATACCAACCCCTTCCTGCCACAGCCTCCCGACCCTTTAATTCAGGAGTCTGAAACTGGCGGCCCTCCAGCTGTTGCAAAACTACAAGTCCCATGAGGCATTACAAGGCTGACAGTTAAAGCACGATTCTTACAGACAGAGGCATGATGGGACTTGTAGTTTCGCAACAGCTGGGGGCCCGCCAGTTTGAGACCCCTGCTTTAAGTGAATCGAAATGCTGGGTGGCAGAGGTGGGGATTCTGATGATGTGACTGCTGTGATTGACTGTCACAGCAGTCACATGATCAGAAAGCATCCAATAGCAAGTATGTATTGGGAGCTTTACGTGACTATTTAGTTACTGTGCTGGGAGCACGCTATCAGCACAGTAAACTGTTTACATATACAGTAGATGCCTATATGTGGCATTAAAGCCCACCTGCCAATAGGCTGCACATATGAGTACAGCTGGTAGAAAAATAGGAATATTTGTAAGTTGTATAGCTCTGAGCTTCCCCACTCTGATTAAGAAAACCTTTTTGAGTAGAGGTGTACGTATAAAATGTCTGTTATTTATTTGCTCCCTTTTAGTCTGTTAAATATACCATTAAAAGTGTTTTGTTATATCTGTTTACACATGCACAAATATCCCCGATGATTTGGTCAGAAATCCTGAGAGCTGATCATTTCCTGTACTCGCCACCTGTTCTTTGTAATCTATCAGAAATTAAGTAGACATTGCTGAAACTATATGCTTGAAAATTCAGGGTTATGTTGTCATGCCAAAGAGGAAGGTGGGAACACACATATATCTGGAACATCAGCAGTTATTTTTCTGTATTGTGTGTTCAACACTTCTACGTCTAATGTTGGTGGTACAGTTGTACTTCACAAACCAAATAAAGTGTTCACTTCCATAAGCATCGTTCGCTGGCCCTCCCTCCAGTGAATGAACCAGGAAGAGACATGCATTACATCACTTCCTGGTTCAGAGCTGTCATTCCCTGGGTGCATCGGTCTGAAAGGAGCTAATGGAGCACCATCTGCAGTGCTTCAGTGTTGTTAATGGCATACATTAGGGGTCTAATAGACCACTGTTGTCTCATTAAAGGGAACCTGTCACAAGTTATATGCTATCACATACGGGCTATTGATCCCTTATGTGATAGCAATAAATTATATAAAAAATTAAAGTGGCATATAAAATGAAAAATAAATACATTTTGAAAGCTCTACCCCCTTCTCCACATATATACACATACATATTTAAACGCATACGTTGGGTGCTGCTACATATAAAAATTATGATTGCACTACACATGTTATATACAGTATTCTCATGCACACTGCAGTGAGAGGAATAATTTGAGGGTCATTATTCATGGTTAACTCTAAACTGGTTACCTGTAAGGGCTTTTAAATCATCACCTATTGATAATTTGGGTACCCAAATATATTGTTGTTTCATGGGTGCATGCAGGTTTAAGGCTTGACATGTTGGTGTCTATTTACCTAACGCACTCTTATCTTATAGGTAATATATTGCTTTTATGTGCACCAAAATTAACATTAGTTTATTTTTTATGAAACATATGCTTTTATTAAATGATTACGCTAACATCATGTGACCTAAGAAATTGAAACTGCCTCCAGAATTTCTGTTTTCAGAAAATATTTAATGTTTGGGAATGTCACCTAATCTTTTGGCCTAAAATGTGCATTTTAACATGTGTGCAAAATAGGCCAAATTGGCTGTGGCGGCAAAAGTGTTAAATGAATAATATTTTGGGAAAAGTGCATGTGGGCCATGACATATGCTTTGAATTTGAATACTTTGAAATGTACAGTTTAGTTTGATGACTAATAAAATACCTAATATATTATTATTGATGGATTTTTGTTATTAATTGAGTCTTTATGGAACTGTTTTTAACACTGGGTTAATTATATATATATTTTTATGTTTATATGTTTTTTTTCTTTAGGCACACTGGACGTTATATTAATGTTATAAAATGCCAGTAGCTTTGCAATGAGTTTTTAAAATTGTTTTTGCGTTTTTTAGAATTTTTCAGCATTAGCAGTTTTTAGTTTTTTTTTTTTTTTCAGTGGATCAAAAACATTAACAAACGCCGGTGAGACGGGTTCTTGAACGTTTATCGGTATTTATCACACGTTAGATCATTTTTACAGCTGAAACACTCCTCTCAGAACCCACTAGTTTTGTTTTTTTTAACAGCCAAAAAATGCCCCAGCCAAAAACAGTTGATAACAGTGGATTATACACACACACCAGAGAAAGGGACAAGTTGAGGTGTTGCCACACGCATGGTGTGTTAAACAGATGAGTCTACACACATTACTTAAAGCGGAGTTCCGCTCATCTGATTCCTCCCCCCCTCCGGTGCCACATTTGGCACCTTTCGGGGGAGAGGATAACTGTCTTTCGCGGCCCTTGACGCCATTGACCGGGTCACTCCTCCTTCCCCCGCCTCCGGGCCAAAAGGAGAGAGAAGCGGAGCCTCGTGCATGGCAAGTAGAGTTCCCGGCATGAAGCCATAAGGCTACACTGCCGGGTTCCCTTACCTTCAATGGCGGCGGCAGCACCTGAAAGCTGATGGACTATCAGCTGCGGGTGCCGACATCGCTGGACTCCAGGACAGGTAAGTGTCCTATTATTAAAAGTCAGCAGCTGGATTCCCTGAGCCCCCGGTATACGATGGGCGGGATAGGTAAGCGAAATTTCTTCATATCTCAGTATCCACCATGATACTGAAAGGCCTGAACTCCAATACTAAATGCAGTTTAGCCCTCCATGAGTTCAAACGCTCCAAGGCGGACATTATTTTTATTCAGGAGACTCACCTTACTAAGTCAGGCACCTTGACGTTTTCCCATAAACACTACCCCCAAACATACCTTGCTTCCAACCCACACAAACAGGCAGGTGTAGCGATCCTTTTTAAACAAGGCTCCCCTTTTCAATTACAATCCCTATACGCTGACCTGTTAGGCCACTACCTTATCCTCCGAGGTACCTGGAAGGGCTCCAGTCTAACTTTATGCAATATCTATGCATCGAATGTCAACCAGATCTCCGTCCTCTCCAAAGTATACAAACGACTGTATACAGTCCCCCACCAGTATCTGGTTGTAGGAGGGGATTTCAATCTAACCTACTCTCCGAGCCTGGATAAGCTATCAGTTGGCCCTGGGAAAGCTTCTACGGCAGCTGATAAAAAATCCACTCTATTTCGCCAACTAACTAGAAAATACACCCTGTTTGATGTACCCATCTGCTAGGCAATTTACTTTCTACTCCCACCCACATAATTCGCATTCGAGTCTAGACCATTTTTCGTTAACGCCCCGACCCTGCGTGCTTGCACGAGTTCGGATATTCAAGCAATCACATGGTTGTACCATGTGCCGATCAAACTATCCCTAACACTCGCCCCGGGCTCCTCCCGAGTATGCCACTGGCGCCTCAATTAATTTCTGCTCAAGCATGACCCTTCTAGAATAGAATTAGAACAAACTCTAAGCCTCTACTTTACTGAAAACAGTTCCCCCGAGGTATCTCCCACCTCCATATGGGAAGGACACAAAGCGGTGTTCTGAGGCCAGTGCATAGCGCTCTCTACTGCCCTAAAGCAGAATGCTAATAAGGCGAGACAGCTTCTGTTTGGTCAGCTCCGGCAATTGGAGGTCCACCTGCTGTCTTCTCCTACGCTCCAAACGCTCAGGGCATTGGTGAGCACTAGAGCAAGCTTAAGAGACCTGGAGTTTGGGAGGACAGAGAAAGCCCTTCTCCGTCTGTGCCAAACCTTCTATGACAAAGCAAACATATCACACACCCTACTAGCGAGGCAACTCCACAAGCGGGCAGCAGCCACTTCACCTACTTACATCAAGGATGCGAATGGTTCCCTGCAATCTCACCCATCTAAAATCACACAACCTTTTCACGACTACTACACTGCCTTATATAACGATCCAAGTGTCCCACGCAACCCCCCCTCCACCCGCATTAGCCCAAAACATTGACGCTTATCTATCAGATTGCGACCTCCTAGCCCTCTCCCCCACTGCTTTAGCTAGCCTTAACTCCCCTATCTTAGAAGAGGAAGTAGCAGAAACAATCAAGTCCCTCCCAAACAACAAAGCCCCGGGACCAGACGGCCTTTCATACCTCTACTATAAAACCTTTATGTCACTTCTTCTTCCCCGGATTACATCATAATTTAACTCCTTCATGGTCAATACACCCATCCCAAGGGATATGCAAACATCCTTTCTAACAATGATCCCCAAACCAGGGAAGGACCACACGCTGTGCTCTAACTATCGGCCAATCGCTCTTCTGAACTCAGACCTAACATTTTTTACTAAAACTACTGGCTAATATGTTAAATAATTTCATGCCGCTACTGATACATAAGGACCAAGTGGGGTTCATCCCCTGTCGGCAGACAGGGAACAACACCAGGAAAGTAGTCGACCTTGTGGAGGTGGTAAACAGGAACAAGACGGAGGCACTGCTTCTCAGCTTGGATGCAAAAAAGGCCTTTGATAGGCTGGGCTGGCCCTTCCTGTTCACTACCCTCCGGAGGGTGGGTATGGAGGGTCCTTTTCTTCAAGCCATTACTCACCTATATTCGTCTCCCTCGACCTTGGTAAGGACTTAATTGGCCTTTTCTCCCATGCTAGCTATAACTAACGGGACTCGACATGGCTGTCCCTTATCCCCCCTTCTCTACGTCCTGTGCATTGAACTCCTTGCTGCCCATATCAGACGAAATCCAAACATCCATGGCATTCCGGTCCATACAAGTGACTTTAAGGTATCCCTGTTTGAGGATGACGTCCTGCTAACCCTGACTCAGCCGCAAATCTCCTTGCCGAACTTACATGTAGAACTAGAACGATACAGTACCCTCTCAGGCTAAAAAATCAATAGCTCCAATACAGAAGCCCTACCTCTTAATATGGCCCTGCGGACACTATCAGCCCTCTCTCAATATTTTAACTACACATGGAAAACAGCCTCTCTAAAATACTTATACAAGGCCAACTTCCCACAGCTATACACTGAGATCAGGGCCTCCCTTGCTAAATGGAAAACTTTAAAGTTGTCCCTCTTCAGTCGCCTGGCGACTATTAAGATGGTGATCCTTCCCAGACTCCTTTATCTCTATGAGACACTCCCCACCCCAATCCCAGCAGCGCCCCTTAGGACACTTCAAGGAGATCTGATAAAATCCTTTTTGGAACTACAAAAGGCACCAAATCACCAGATCCATACTATATGTCCCCGGAACCAAGGAGGACTCGCCTTCCCCAATAAAGCCAAATATTATTTGGCAGCCCAATTGCCTCCTGGTGCCCACACCATGCCTATAATAGATGGATCCAAATTGAAAATCTGTGGCTGGCTCCAACCCATCCAAACTCCATGCTCTGGAGTACGGATATAAATCTCGGCGGGTCCCAACTGCTGGGACCAATGGCGCTCGTGCGTACATAATGGCGAAAACATTACGCAAATAAATTATTTTCAAAAAATGCACAATACATTATCATAAATTCATAAAGTGAATAAAATAGCTGCTGATGTGCAGATAATTAAAACAAAAAAATGAATATAGTGTAAAATCATGCAAATCATCATCAGGTGCTAAATATTAAATAATAATTGAATGAACAATAAATAGTACAAAATGATGCAAGATTATCATAAAGTGCTGAGTATCAAATGATCCTTTGTGTACACCTTTAAGTGTAGGTGTACCAATACAGTCCTATTTATATTGAATAGTGATACCCATAAATGTCCATCCATAAGTAAATGTGCAAATTAGTGCAAAAAAGTGCTGATGTGCAGCAATGTGACAGGCAAACTCTTCAGGTGACATCCACTGTGTTCTCTTGGTGTGCTCCACTCAGTGCTCTCTATGTGCTTACCTCTAAATGGGTAAGAAATGCCACTCAGATATTTCTAATGATGAGTCCTCCTGAGTGTGGTAACCAGGGATGGTGTCCTTAAGAGTGATGTATTGCAATAATGGCTCCCAGTTGGTTAGTTTGCTTGTTCATCCATGGAAAATTAAAGTGGGGAATAAGCAGGAAGATCCCATAGCGTAATATGTCGCAAATAAAATGGCTATGTACAACAATGCTGAAAACGACAGGCAGATCAAACAATGTGCGGTGTTACAAACGTCTCTATGCATCACTTACGGTTGTTCGTTAATCCAGTAACTTCCCAAACAGCTTGACATCACAGATGTCCCAACATTGGATCAACAGGGTCCTGTTTCGGTATGGTCAGTTGGTAGACATTAGGACCAGAACATTAAGGTCATTCCAAGAACTGAAAGATGCTTTTGATCTGCCCAGACAAGCTTTTTTTAGCTACCTACAAATTCGGCATTTTGCACAGTCTTTCACGCCGAACCTACAATTCTCCCTCTTAACCGAGTTCAAGAAAATATACTTGGAGGGCTCATCCTTGTCCTGATATCGCACACCTACCAAATTTGGATAGCAGACATGTCACCAGCGGGACTGCAGCATGCCTATGTGGACAAATGGGAGTGGGATTTGGGGGAGGCCATACCTTTGAAGACATGGCAGCTCATTTGGTCACGGGCATCTAAGAGCTCCATATGTACCTTATACAAAGAAAACCAATACAAGATTGTGCTTCACTGGTACCAAACCCCTGAACTGCTCCACTCTATATACCCATCAGCCAACTCTCGGTGCTGGCGCTGTCACAGAGCGGCGGGCACACTGTATCATTTCTACTGGAGATGCCCACAGATCATTCCTTATTGGGAAATAGTTCAATCTCTTCTGCAATCTCTTCTACAATGTTCCTATTGGGCCTCCCTCCTACCTCATTTTCAAAATCCTACAAAAAACTCCTAGCCCAAGTGCTGATGGCCATGCGATGCTTAATAGCCCTGAAATGGAAGAAGAGGGAACCCCCCTCACTGGTCGAACTGCATACCAGAATTAGAGATGTCAAACGGATGGAATACTTGACAGCCTCCCTAAATAACACTCTTGACAAACATAACAGGATATGGGAACTATGGCATAGGATGGAGGCTCCCAAACCCAGCTTACTCGGGGAAGATACCCCTCCCGGGCGGTGCGGGGACTCGGGGTCGGGTGGGCGTCCTTTACTCTCTTACCCTTTATCTATCACTTATCCTTCCTCTTGTTTCGTTTTTGTCTCCTTCAGCTTTCTTGTTCTTACCCACCTTTTCCACTCTTCCCTACTCCCCCCTCCCCCCTCCTCTGTCAATTTCGGTCACATAATCAATTAATGTTTGGAACAGCGATAACGTTTTGGTCTTGACTCTCGCCTTAAACATGCAGCTGTGGTTATGTAATGTTTTGAAAAGATACTCAGATCTTACAGATCCCAGGCCGCGCTACGGAGGCTATGATGAGATTCAGGCGTAGATGGAAGGACACACAAACAGTGTCGCCACCCCTAAAAATCGCAGCCCCAAAGGGGATGTGACCAGTATCAGAAATATTTTTATTTTTATACGGGGTCCGGCGCCACTGTTAATTGGCTCCAATGGAGTGTGTACATAAAATAAGAGTACACGCACGCCACTGGCCTCCACACAACCACAGTGGTTATCAAGGTAGGTATCAAAACCTATCCAAAGGAGTGTGTATATAAGTTACAAAGGAGGAAAAAGGGGGAGTGTGCAGAACAAAACCCTTAAGCTGACCTCTACTACTATAAAAGATACCACTACCACCAATAATGTGCACCCGTACCTGTAGTCAACCACTAGGGTACCACAAAGAGTAGCTATGCGTACACAAATCTGGACACATGCATAAACAGCAGGAGTTACTACTATGGTGCATAAAGTACAATAATATGCATAACGTGCAAAAGTGATAAACAATATATAATCATTAACCAATAGATTGGTAAGTCTGTTAGAAGGTGACCACAGTAGGATTAATTGAAACTAAAAATTGAAAATTGCAATAAACATACAGTAAAACACAGTGCACTGTGCACTCAAATTAAATTAGTTGATAAATAAATGTATAATAATGAAAAATTTGAAAATATGTGAAAAATTATGAATAAATAATAAAAAATAATAAAGAGAAATTTTTTTTTTGTATATGATAAACAGTTCACAAAAAATTCATATAGACCCCAAAAATAGTTAGTGTATAGCCAGATTGGCAATAACCTATGCAGTGCTGTCCAAAAAAATGAATGAAAATTATTAATTGTCCACAAATTCTTCAGAAAAGTGCAGTAGGTGAGAGTGACTGGTGCTCGGAAACATAAAATTCAGGTGACTTCCGTGCTCACCCCCTTAGCTCCCCACTCACCGGAACTATGAGCCCACGAAGGGCAGTCAGGCCCGTAGGAATCACACAGCAAGCGTTGGTGCGCTGATGAAGGGTTTTACGAAGGTTGTAATCCACTCTCTTCCTGGTGTGCAGGTAAGGCTGGTGCTGTTAGTCAGGGTTTCCTCAGGGAGAAAGAAGGGGGGAGGATTCCATAGTGTAGTAATTCCAGAGAAAAATATAAGTTTTTTTAAAAACGTAAACTTTATTCACACACCAGTACCAAAACAAGAAATGTGTTTTGCAAAAAATAACAAAAAATATATAGAAAAATTATATAAAAAGTTCCACAGAAAATTCCACAAAAAACCCCTGGGGGTATATGGTATGAAACCCCAATATGGCACAGAAACCAGACAATCAGTTCCAAGGAACACAAGAAGATTTTAAAAAGGCCAAAAATATGTAGATAGTACTGGAAAATAAAAATAAAAATAAAAATAAAAATAGAAAATACTTTTTTTATGTGCAGAGTATATGGTAGCTATTAGTATATGCACCTCTCCACTACCAGAAGCCCTAAAATGAGCCCTGGTAATGTGCACACACACGCGCTAGCAAAAAGGTGAGCAGGGTTAGATAGACAGGGGGCACAGTACATCTGTCCAATCCCCAAGCGCAGAGTCCACTGCGTCCAAAACGGCAGGCTGGGGGGAGAAAAACACCTCCGCCGCCGATCCTCACACGGGGGTATAGACCTCCTGCCTGTGTGGGAGCTGACAGTGCCCAGCCTTAGCACGGGGACAAGCACGTAGGCAACCGTACCTGGCGTGCGATCGTCGCTGAGGGCGTCTTATGACGAAACGCGTATGACGCAATCACGCACGCCACTTCCGGATTGTCTTTCGCACTAGGTGGAACGCAGGGCGGAACGCACGCCAGGTACGGTTGCCTACGTGCTTGTCCCCGTGCTAAGGCTGGGCACTGTCAGCTCCCACACAGGCGGCAGGTCTATACCCCCGTGTGAGGGGGTATAGACCTCACACGGTCTATTTTTGGCCTTTTTAAAATCTTCTTGTGTTCCTTGGAACGGATTGTCTGGTTTCTGTGCCATATTGGGGTTTCATACCATATACCCCCAGGGGTTTTTTGTGGAATTTTCTGTGGAACTTTTTATATAATTTTTCTATATATTTTTTGTTATTTTTTGCAAAACACATTTCTTGTTTTGGTACTGGTGTGTGAATAAAGTTTACGTTTTTAAAAAAACTTATATTTTTCTCTGGAATTACTACACTATGGAATCCTCCCCCTTCTTTCTCCCTGAGGAAACCCTGACTATCAGCACCAGCCTTACCTGCACACCAGGAAGAGAGTGGATTACAACCTTCGTAAAACCCTTCATCAGCGCACCAACGCTTGCTGTGTGATTCCTATGGGCCTGACTGCCCTTCGTGGGCTCATAGTTCCGGTGAGTGGGGAGCTAAGGGGGTGAGCACGGAAGTCACCTGAATTTTATGTTTCCGAGCACCAGTCACTCTCACCTACTGCACTTTTCTGAAGAATTTGTGGACAATTAATAATTTTCATTCATTTTTTTGGACTGCACTGCATAGGTTATTGCCAATCTGGCTATACACAAACTATTTTTGGGGTCTATATGAATTTCTTGTGAACTGTTTATCATATACAAATTTTTTTTTCTCTTTATTATTTTTTATTATTTATTCATAATTTTTCTGATATTTTCACATTTTTCATTATTATACATTTATTTATCAACTAATTTAATTTGAGGGCACAGTGCACTGTGTTTTACTGTATGTTTATTGCAATTTTCAATTTTTAGTTTCAATTAATCCTACTGTGGTCACCTTCTAACAGACTTACCAATCTATTGGTTAATGATTATATATTGTTTATCACTTTTGCACGTTATGCATATTATTGTACTTTATGCACCATAGTAGTAATTCCTGATGTTTATGCATGTGTCCAGATTTGTGTACGCATAGCTACTCTTTGTGGTACCCTAGTGGTTGACTACAGGTACGGGTGCACATTATTGGTGGTAGTGGTATCTTTTATAGTAGTAGAGATCAGCTTAAGGGTTTTGTTCTGCACACTCCCCCTTTTTCCTCCTTTGTAACTTATATATACACTCCTTTGGATAGGTTTTGATACCTACCTTGATAACTACTGTGGTTGTGTGGAGGCCAGTGGCGTGCGTGTACTCTTATTTTATGTACACACTCCATTGGAGCCAATTAACAGTGGCGCCGGACCCCGTATAAAAATAAAAATATTTATGTAATGTTTTGGTTTCTGTTTTTTTCTCCCTGTTCCTATTTTATAACCCACCGGCTCCTGTAGCCGGGACTACATTTCTTTGCAGGTGAAATGATGTATAAGCGGACTGTTTGCTCCATATCACAAACCACGTTGTGTGACTTTACATGTGACACAATATTATTACTTATTGTCTTCTTTAACCACTTAAGGACCACCGCATGTAAATATACGTCAGCACAATGGCACCGACAGGCACAAGCACGTACCGGTACGTGCTTGCCTTCCAGCGGGTGGGGGGTCCGATCGGACCCCCTCCCGCTGGCTGCGGCGGCCCGTTTCGCTTCAGGAGCGATCCGGGATGAGGGGATGGCCATCCCCTCATGAACACTCCTGTCGAATGAGAAGCTTCCCCTGCCTGTGTAGTGTAAACACAGGCAGGGAGGAAGTGATATCACTCTCCTCGGGGCGGTCTTTTTGACCGGACTGCGAGGAGAACACATAGAAAGTGCACCAATCACTACACTGACACGTAGGTACACATAGGCACACAAATCACCCCCCGATCGCCGCCCCCCTCCCAGTCACAGTGTCACTGATTGCAGTGATCATTTATTTACTGATCACTGCATTTAGTGTCAGTTGTGACAGTAAAAAGTGTCAGGGCAGTTAGTGTTAGGTCCAGGGTAGCCCCCTACCCCCCCTAATAAAGGTTTAACCCCCTGAATGCCCCTAGAGTTAACCCTTTCACCCCCTTTTGCCACTGTCACTAAGCAATCGTTTTTCTGATCGCTGCATTAATGTGTTACTGGTGCCGCTACGTAGCTAGTTATTTCTTTAGGTTCACCGCCAGGTTTTTATAGCATTAGGTACCCCCATATACTACCCAATAAAGGTTTTAACCCCATGATTGCCCTTAGAGTTAACCCTTTCACCAGCGATCGCCGTATAAGTGTCACTGGTGATGCTGGTGATGCTGGATAGCCAGTTAGTTATTTAGTTATTTAGGTTCCCCGTCAGGTTTTTATATAGCGTCCGTGACCCCCATATACTACTTAATAAAGGTTTTAACCCCCTGATTGCCCCCAGGTAACCCTTTCACCCCCTTTTGCCAGTGTCACTAAGCAATCGTTTTTCTGATCGCTGCATTAGTGTCACTGGTGCCGCTAGGTAGCTAGTTATTTTTATGTTCACCGCCAGGTTTTTATAGTGTTAGGTACCCCCATATACTACCCAATAAAGATTTTAACCCCCTGATTGCCCCTAGAGTTAACCCTTTCACCAGCGATCACCGCATAAGTGTCACTGGTGACGCTGGTTAGCCAGTTAGTTATTTAGGTTCCCCGTCAGGTTTTTATATAGCGTCAGGAACCCCCATATACTACCTAATAAAGATTTTAACCCCCTGATTGCCCCTAGTTAACCCTTTCACCAGTGATCAACGGGTGACTCTGGTTAGTTAGTTAGTTTGCTTTTTATAGCATCAGGGCACCCACCATTTATTACCCAATAAAGGTTTAACCCCCTGATCACCCGGCGGATGATATCAATTAGGTTTTAGGGTCAGGGTCTGCGTCGCCCCAGGCAGTGCTAGGTTAGTGCCAGTAGCGGGATCAGCCCAGATACCTGCTAGCACCTGTATTTTGCCCCTCCGCCCAGCCCACCCAAGTGCAGTATCGATTGATCACTGTCACTTACAAAACACTAAACACATAACTGCAGCGTTCGCAGAGTCAGGCCTGATCCCTGCAAACGCTAACAGTTTTTTTTGGTAGCGTTTTATATTTAAATCCTGAAGGCGGTGCTTGGATTTCGGGGTCCCGTACGTGGCTAGGCTCCCAAAAAGTCCCCCACATGTGGTATCCCCATACTCAGGAGAATTAGCAGAATTTATTTTGGGGTGTAATTTCACTTATGCCCATAGCATGTGTGAGCAATATATCATTTAGTGACAACTTTGTGCAAAAAAAAAAAAGTTTGTAATATTCCCGCAACTTGTGGCAAAATATAAAATATTTCATGGACTCAACATGCCTCTCAGTAAATAGCTTGGGGTGTCTACTTTCCAAAATGGGGTCATTTGGGGGGGTTTTGCGCTATTTTGGCATTTTATGGCCTTTGAAACTGTGATAGGTAGTGAGGAGTGAAATCAAAAATTTGCACCCTTAGAAATCCTGAAGGCAGTGATTGGATTTCGGGGTCCTGTACGTGGCTAGGCTCCCAAAAAGTCCCACGTATGTGGTATTCCCGTACTCAGGAGAAGCAACAGAATATATTTTGGGGTGCAATTCCACATATAACTATGGCACGTGTGAGCAATATATAATTTAGTGACAACTTTTTGTAAACTTTTTTTTATTTTTTTTGTGTCATTATTCAATCACTTGGGACAAAAAAAAAATATTCAATGGGTTCAACATGCCACTCAGCAATTTTCTTGGGGTGTCTACTTTCCAAAATGGGGTCATTTGGGGGGCGGGGGTTGTACTGCCCTGCCATTTTAGCACCTCAAGAAATGAGATAGGCAGTCATAAATTAAAAGCTGTGTAAATTCCAGAAAATGTACTCTAGTTTGTAGACGCTATAACTTTTGCGCAAACCAATAAATATATATATATGCTTATTGACATTTTTTTTACTAAAGACATGTGGCTGAATACATTTTGGCCTAAATGTATGACTAAAATTTAGTTTATTCGATTTTTCTTATAACAAAAAGTAGAAAATATCATTTTTTTTTCAAAATTTTCAGTCTTTTTCCTTTTATATCGTAAAAAAAAAAAAATCGCAGAGGCAATCAAATACCATCAAAAGAAAGCTCTATTTGTGGGAAGAAAAGGACGCAAATTTTGTTTGGGTACAACATTGCATGACCGTGCAATTACCAGTTAAAGCAGTGCAGTGCGAAATTCTAAAAAGACCTCTGCTCCTTAGGCTGACAATTGGTCCGGGGCTTAAGGGGTTAATTTCCCTGTATCTTTGTTGAAAATTGAAAATTTATTAAAATGTCAGTTTACAAAAAAGTCAGCAGCTGCAGTATGTGCAGCTGCTGGCTCTTAATTTTTGAAGCGGTAACAATAGTGGTAAAGAGGTAGGAGTCCTTTTAATTCTCCCATTTAGAGGAGTATATTTCCTCCATGGTTCAGAGAAGCAGGATCTTCCATTCTATGAATAGTGTAGGACCCACTGATATTGGGGTACTTTTATGTAGTAGTGGGCTTAGCACTATATGGCCATATGTTGTAACTAAATCCCCATATTTTCTGAATATGCTCAGGTGTTTTTTAAATAGCCTTGTAGGAATTAAATGTCATTTTTGTTTGTGTGCACTGTAATCTTTTTTCTGTCTGTATGCACCACCCTTTATGCATTTTTTAAGGTGTGCCCCCAAATCTTAGTCAGTTTTTTTAAGCACCTGATTAGAGCCATAGGCTCTTATATGCTTCAAAATTTGGTGGGCTTGGGTCGCAGAGGGTGCGTCTGGAGCCCACCCAGGTGTGTTGCAACAGCGAATGAACATTCGCTGTTGCAACACTGATCCTCCTCCTGGCCAATTGGGAAACAAATATGAAACCAGTTTCCTGATTGGTCAAAGCATCAGGTGGTCCTATTGGATGCCTAGCACCGGGAGGAGCAGAAAGGAGACGCACCGCAGAGGGGAATCCAGGAGAGGACAATGGAGCCCGCCACACTGGAAGATGGACACAGCAGCTCTGACTGCTGCTCTCACTGCCCGCATCCACGGTAAGGACAGCGGGTGGTGGAGGGGGGGGGGGGGTGTAAGTGCCACGCCACGCGTGGGGGGGGAGCTGCCAGTTGTGCTAGTGTTGGCCGGGTGGGGGGGTTCTTCACCAGCCGCCACTGGTGAAGAACAATCTCTGTGCAATACTGTTTAGCAGTATGTATGGGGGTTGATTTACTAAAGACAATAGGCAAATAGGCTGCTCACTTTGCAAGGAAGTTTTTCCACTAATTTAGTGAATACGAGGAAGCTGTGCTGACTTCTATCATTATATCATGTGCAAGCAAAAATACTGTTGTTTTTTTTCCTTGCATGTGATCAAATATTCTTTGCAAAGTGAATGTTCACCACATTTACTAAGCTAAGGTCTTACTTTTGAGACAGAGAAAGGGACTGAGGTCACAAATTCCTCAATCCCTTTCTTAGCAACCTCAGCTGCGTTAAACAGTGAATGAAAAGGAGACACACTGTACAGAGGCGTAGTAAACACAGTTTACTATGTTGCAGTTATGAATGTACACAGTAAGTGATCCGTAATTACTCACTGTGTCCATCCTGAAAAGGAAGGGACAAGTAAATATTACATATTGACTTTACTGAACCTCCCGCTCTCCATCCTAAACCAATCCCCTGTGTTCCTGCAGCAGCCAGGGGAAGGAAAAGGAGGGAAAGCTGGCAGTGCTGTGGGGAAAGGGGTACACGGGGTGCCCAGGAGGCAGTGGGATTCAGATGTGGGTAGGGAGGATTATCATTGTGGCGGGTAGAGGCATGTACTGGAAATGACTTTCTGTTGTTCCCCCCTGCAGCAGCTGAAATCTGGAAGAGGGGGAGGGAAGCCGGCAGCGCTTCGGGGGGTAGGGGTATACAGAGGAGGTCCAGGCAACTGGGGGAATTAGACAGTGGAGCGGTGGTGGTGTTTTGGCAGAGGAGGGGGGCAATTGCAAGAACCAGTCCCCTGTGGGGCTCTCTCTGCAGCAGCTGTGGCGCGCTGTTTAATGTGCATCATAACAGTACCGGCAGTGCTTCACTATATATTTTCTCCTTTTTCCTTCAAGCATATCATTTTGACTGGTTCACATCGCCATCGCCTTTGGGAATTTCTCCATATTTGAATCAATAATCATGACTCCATAAGCGTTTCTTGACCCCTGGACTGCAAAGCTGAGGGTCAATAGGCTCTGGTGAGTGGGGTCACTTGAGAGGTCTTGGTGCTCTTGCACAGAGCGTGGTCTCCAAACAATTCCTGCACCTGGCTGTCTAGTGTGGTTGCCATTACTTGACACTTTAATTTTTCAATATTTTTTATTTTATATATAATGTTTCACACTTTATTATACACATATTAAGCACGTTATCCATGTTATCTGTTGACGTTTTGGTACATATCTTTGCAAAGACATTCTGTCCACATTTATGCACTCCAGAAACCAATATATTTGAAAATACAATATTTCGCGTGCGTGTGCGTGTGCGTGCGTGTGCAATGTGCGTCAGTTTGCAGTATGACAAGTTGACAATGCAAGGGAACAGTTAGGAGACAGATTCAGAATGTTTTCAACCTATAACTGGAAGTGCCTGAACAATGATCTCCATCTCTAAGCTTAACATAGCAAGCTTATATAAAGTTCTAGTAGTTGGGTTTATACTTTTAGAAAATTATAATAGTGATAATCATAAATAATGAACACATTGAATTGAAATTCCATCAGAACAAACTTTAGAAACGATGTACGTTATTACTTAACATGCACGTTACACAACCTTGTTTGTTAACTCAGAGATATTTTTTATTGAAAGAAAGCTGTTTTCCCATCAAGTGTAAAGTGTTACCCCAGACAGCTTGATTATGGAAAGTCTTGTTAGACAGCTCGGATATAGATTACTCCACTTTCCACATTCATATCATTGCATTCTTAACAATAGGGCACAGAAAAAAATGTTAAGTCCTTTATTTCTGTAAATCTTCCAATACTTTACAGGTACAGTGTACGCTTCACTTAGAATGGTGTCAGGTTCCCAGAATATCACCTAGTTGAGAGCCATGACAGTAGTAATCATGATCATTATCACAAAGAATGATGAGCAGAACCAGTTGGCTAACCTGATGCTAATCCTACTCAAACATGTGTCAGAGATTGATAGTTCTGTACTAATAGATGCCATGCTACAAGATGTTTTCCGGTTTAGACACACTACATGACAGGTTATTGAAGTGTCATATGACCAAAGAATTAAACACTAAGTAGAGAGCAATAAAAAAAAATTGAATTGGCTATACAAACCAGAATATATTGTAAAGCAGGCTATTGCCCTTTGAGCTGGATGGATTTATATGTCATTATTTCTAGTGCTTTTATCTAAATATAGCGATACCCTCACTTAAGAGGGCCGCAAGTTTGGTTTGGGCCCTGAGCACAGCTCCTCCAACCCCCCTGGCAATCTGCTCTACCCACTCTGGCACAGTTAGTATCTAGCAATACACATTAAACCGCTTATACTCTAAATATGTGTGTGCGTGGGTGGATAACTCAAGCTCATAAACAATCTTTGAAAGTATATAACTGACTTTACTTGTTGTTTTATAAAAAGAATAACATGAATCGAACATTTGGTTTGCAACACATAAGCAGGTCCCTGCAGTAACCAGTAATAAAGATAAACAGAGTAATCAGCATAATAAAGTATTGCTATGCAACTCTAGCGCTGCCCTTTTTCAGCTACTTCCCCGCATGGGTAAACTAACACCCAGCACTATCTACCTATACAGTCAGGCCTGACTGATCTAGATGGAAGTCCAGTGAAACAATATTCGCTAGCAATCTTTCGGTAGTGCACTTGAAGAACAACTTTGTAATCCAAACGAATAATAAAGATAAAGTATCTGTCTTTAAACAGCTCTCACCACCCGGACAAGTCCAAGTCCGTTTCCTCCGCCGATTCGTCTAGGAACAGGAATCCACCGACCTCCGAGTCTTCAATCCTTCTGGTGTACTGCAGCAAGGATGAGAAAATGTCTCTCAGGTGCAGCTAGGCTGGCAGAGGGCTCTTTGGAAAAGAGCACAAGGCCCAGGCTTCAGGCCTTGTGTCTCCAGCAGTTCAGCACAGACCTCCTCTTGCTAGGAGAGAGGGGGGGTGTCCAAAAGAGACCGAACTAGGCCTCTCCCCCTCCTTATATATCCTCCCCCATGAGTCTCTGGGGCATAACTCCAAACATCCTGGGAACCAGCGGGGTTCTGGGAACAGTAGTTTTATAGTCCTTAAAGAGACCCCGCTACACACTCCCCCCACTTAAACTCTTTGGTCCCCAAAGATAAACTTTTAACACATATCCTGTACCAATTTTGAAAGTGCTGGGTATGATGTTGGTACAGGGAATTTCCACCAGAACTCAGAGGTGGGATTCCCCGTCCCACAGGTCACACTGGCATGAGTGGCCTGCCTAACTGTGCCAGAGAGTGAGCTGGGGTTGCCCTCCACCAAATGGTCAGTGGAGGGATTAGAGCGTTCAGCACTTCTTCTAGCAGTCACAACAGAGTCCTCAGAGCTCTCCCCCATTTGAGAGTAGGTTAGCTTCTTGGGGGGTCTCACAACTCGGCAAGCTCTCTGTTCTCTTGGGACTTCAGGCTCTGGTGCCACAGGCTCTACTTCAGGAACACACTCTGACAGCATCACTGGTTCCGGAACATCGGTCCTTTCCTCTTCTGAGTAAATGCTAGGGATATCTTCCCAGCCTTCAGGCACACCACTAGATGGAATGAACTCTGTAGCTTCTGGGTTCAGTGTCCCATCCTGTGTATCCTCAGTAGGTGGGAGATCTATGGCAGAATTTCCTGGAGTTGATGAAGGCCACAGCCACTCAAGCTCTCCTCTTCCACCTTCACCTCGTTGGGAATCTTGTCCATCTCTAACCCGGGAGGTCTGAGACCGAGTGCTAGGTCCCGGGGTATCCAGAATGGAAACAGATTCAGGTGGATTTCTCACTGGAGGTATTCTGACTGCTTCAGTGAGCGGGAGCAAATGATTCCTGTGCCAACCTTCAGATCGAAGTTCCTCTTGTTGCGGGCTCCCCTTTGGTCCGAGGCCGCCTGAGCTCGTTCATGGGCCACTTTCAAATTGTGTCTAAGTCGGTCCACATATCCCTTGTGGGAGGTAGCAGAGGTATGGTCTAGGAAAATGCCAAAGGCCAGATCCACCGGCAATCTTGCTTCTCTCCCAAACATGAGCCGGTAGGGGGAGTAACCCGTCACATCACTTGTGGTGCAGTTGTAAGCGTGCACCAAAGCTGATATGTGTTGGCTCCAGTGTTGCTTCTTCTCTGTCTCTAGAGTTCCAAGCATGTTTAGTAAGGTCCGATTAAACCTCTCAGGTTGGGCATCTCCTTGTGGATGATAAGGTGTAGTCCTGGTCTTCTCTACTCCCAATGAGTCCAGTAGGTTCCGGATCAGACGACTCTCAAAGTCCCTTCCTTGGTCTGAGTGGATTCTCTGTGGCAATCCATAGTGGACAAAGTATTTTTCCATGAGCACCTTGGCCACAGTGGAGGCCTTTTGGTCTTTGGTGGGGAAAGCCTGGGCGTAACGGGTGAAATGATCGGTTACCACCAGAACATTTCCCAATCCACTCAAATCGGGTTCGAGGCAGAGAAAGTCAATGCACACCAGATCCATTGGACCCTGACTCTGTAGGTGGCCCATTGGGGCAGCTTGATGGGGTAGAGTCTTCCTCTGGATGCATCGTGCACAAGAATGGCAATATTCCTCCACTTCTGCCCTCATACAGGGCCAATAGAACCGGCTTCTGACGAGCTGGAAAGTTCTCTCTGCCCCTAGATGGCCATGCTGGTCATGTAAGGCAATTAGTACCGTCTCTCGGTGCTTCTCTGGGAGAAACAACTGCCACTCATCTTCTGAGTTATCAGAGGGGCCCCTTCGGTAGACCACTCCCTGATGTACTTGTAGCTTATCCAACTCTTTCCTCAGCAGGCGAGCCTCCTTGGAAGGGTGATGTCGAAGTCCCTCTGGATTCTCGTTCTCCAAAGCTTCAAGGACCAATCTCCCCATGGGGTCTTCCAATTGGTCATAGCTCAGCTCCTTTCTGGACAGCTTTGGCAGGAGTTCCTCTGCTAGTTGAGTTACCCCACAGTAGGGTTGAGGGACTCCCACTGCGGTGACTCCTATCTCCTCTGCTCTGGAGCCCCCTCTTGCTTGAAACTCAGCACCCTGACAGAGTGCTCGCACTCCTTCCGGTGCTACCTGGGTCCAGTCTTCCCAGTCATTGACCATGACATGAGACCTTCGGGACAGGGCATCTGCATCCCTATTTCCAGCCCCTGGTCTGTACTTTAGACTGAAGTTGAATCCGGATAATGCAGCCAACCATCTGTGTCCGGTTGCATCTAACTTTGCAGTAGTGAAGAGGTAGGTCAGAGGATTGTTATCTGTCTTTACGGTAAACTCCGCCCCATAGAGATAGTCCTTCAGTTTGTCTACTACTGCCCATTTGAGGGCCAAGAACTCCAATTTATGAGTGGGGTAGTTCTTCTCCGAGGGAGTCAGGCTCCGGCTCACATAGGCCACTGGTCGCAGCTGCTCTTCATACTCTTGATAGAGCACTCCGCCTAGGCCCTCATGACTGGCATCGACATGTAGCTCATATGGTCTGGTGGGGTCGGCATAGGCCAGGACTGGGGCCGTGGTAAGGCTCCTCTTCAAGGTTCGGAAAGCCTCTTCACACCTTGGGTTCCACTGATCTTGAACCGACTCACCGGCCCTCCTAGGTCCCAAGCCATCCTCTTCTCCTTCAGTCTTGAGCAATTCGTTTAGTGGCTTGGCAATCCGGGCAAACCCATCCACAAA
This sequence comes from Lithobates pipiens, assembly GCF_037356315.1. Classification (NCBI taxonomy): domain Eukaryota; kingdom Metazoa; phylum Chordata; class Amphibia; order Anura; family Ranidae; genus Lithobates; species Lithobates pipiens. The sequence goes on from NW_027507718.1 coordinate 96,701,027, forward strand.
TCTTCTATAATAGGAGCAGAACCCCAGGAAAGACCTGAGCTCTGTGACTGTTGTCGGTCTTGGCCAAGAGGTAACTGCCTCCAACTTCTCAGGGTCTGTAGCCACTCCCTTTTCAGACACTATGTGTCCCAGATAGTTCACAGAGGATTGGTAAAACCGGCACTTCTCGGGAGAAAGCTTGAGTCCCTCTTCGCTGAGTCTTCTCAACACCTTCTCCAACCTGGCCTCATGTTCTTCCAAAGTCTTCCCGAAGACAATGACATCGTCCAAGTACACAAGGACTTCTATGAGGTTCATGTCTCCAACGGTCTTCTCCATGAGGCGTTGAAAGGTAGCAGGGGCTCCAGACAGGCCCTGAGGCATTCTGTTGAATTCAAAGAATCCCACTGGGGTTATGAAAGCTGTCTTCTCTCGGTCTTCCTGGTGCATGGGGATTTGGTAGTACCCACTCTTGAGGTCTATTACACTGAACCACTTGGCACCAGACAAACTCTGTAGGGCATCCTCTATTCTCGGTGTGGTATACTGGTCAGGGATGGTCCTCCTGTTGAGAGTCCTGTAGTCGATACAAAGCCTCAACGACCCATTCTTTTTCCTGACCACCACTATGGGGGAGGCATAGGGACTTCTAGACTCCCGAATCACACCAGTCTTCTTCAACTCTGCAAGCTGCTCCCTCAGATCCTCCAGATCAGCTAGAGGGACACGCCTAACCCTTTCCCTGAAGGGTTTGTCTTCTTGGAGGCGGATTCGGTGGGTGGCACTCCTGGCACATCCCACATCAAACTCATCCTTTGAGAAAATCCTCTCCCATCTAGTCAGCTGGGCCTTGGCTCTCTCCTTCCAGGCTCCAGGTAGGTCCGGGTTCTCCATGGAAAGTTTTTCCCAAACATCTCCTCCTTCACCCGTTCCTTTTACTTCTGACCAGCTGACTGGGGCCGCAGGACTCACCTTCCCCAACAGCATCCTGGCAGGGATCTCTATGGGTCTCTCCGTAGGGTTTCTCACACTCACTGGGACTCTTCCTCGAGCCTTCTTCAGGGCCTTGATTGGAATCACTTCCGGTATCACTTCCAGGCCTGAGTGGTCCTCCCTTGGATCGGATTCCAGCATGACAAAGGGGCCAGGCTGCTCCCAGGTAAGCTTCACCGTGGCCCTGAGGCAGGCTACCTCTCCGGGCTGCAGCACCACTCCTTCTCTCCCAAGTCTCCACACCTTCCCTATCCCCTCTCCTGGGGTCTTCTGCTCTAGGACCAACCGTTGGTAGGCTGTCTTCAGCATGGGATGGATATTGGGATCTTGATGGTTTCTCGTCTTCACTAGAGGGGTCAGAAGTCTTCGCACCAGATCCATATTGGTCCCTATGATGAGGGACATCTTGCTGGCCCCGGGCGGTCTAGGACACACAACTGCCAGGGTGTCAAACACCTCTGTTTTCCCCGCCACAGATGGATCGAAGGTCAGCTTTACGGGCAGGTAACCATCGTAGGGGAAACTCTGAGCTCCCAGGCCCCATATCTCCAGCTCTTCTATCTTCTGTATAGGCAAATGGCTCAAGTGCCCATTATAGAAGTCTCTGTACAACAAAGTCACTTGAGCTCCAGTGTCCAGGGGGGCCTTCGTGTAGACTCCTTCCACCTGGATGGAGACAGTGGGGGACGGGCCGACCAATTCTTCTGGGTAGGGCCGGGTTGAGGCCACCCTCTTCTGGGGACCCGTCTTCATCCAGTTGGTTTTTGACTTTATTCTTTTTCGAGCCTGGTATGCATTGACCCTCCCCACAGTAATGGGAGTACAAACCCGCTGAGGGATGTTATTGTTTCTCATTTGTAGACATTCCTTCTGAGGGGTCTGGTTTTCTCTCTTTCTCTTCCTTCTATTCAGTTTGGAGTTCACTGAAAGGCATGGTCACCCGGTTGACTCCCTCACCGGGGCCCTCTGGAGTTTCCCGCCGGCTGGCGGTTATCTATCTTCTTCTTCTTGGGACTGGAACATCTACTGGCGAAGTGGCCACTGCCCCCGCAGTTGTAGCATAGCATCTCTTCTCGGTCTCGAGTGGGGCTTGGTGTTGGTGTATCTGGAAACAACTCCTTCCTAGGACTTGGTTTCTCGGCTCCCCCTTGACCTTTCGCCATCATAGCAGTCAACATCTCATTCACCTGGGACATCTGTAACTTCAAAGTGTCCACCTCCTTATCTCTAGCGGGAGTCATGGCCGGTGTAACTATTGCTACCGGTTGTTTGACGGGCTCGATGAGATGTTCTTCCCTTTTCTCTTCCAGTAGGGCCTCTTCCTCTCTGATCATTCGGATGAGGTCAGTGTACTCAAGATTCTTCCCATCCTGTTGGGCACGCAGTGTCCATGCAATAGGATCCATGGGTTGAGCTCCCCTCAGTACCTGTTGAGCACGGGCCTCATCTACTTTCCCTGGGCTGATCCCCTTCCTTAGGATCATCCTATGCAGGATTTTATCTAAATGTCCCATGTAGTCTGATAGTTTTTCACCTTTCTTCTGGTAGCAATGCTCTAACTGATAAATTATTAAAGATACACACACACCGAACCCTTTACCTAGTGTATCACCACAGCGCTTAAATGACACAAATTCTACACCTTAGCTGCCACTTGTTACAAACTGTCAAAATATATAAAGGTGCATACAAAACTAGTGCTAAAAATATAATTAACTAATTAGTTGCACGTGGCGCTGTTACCTGTGTGCCTTTCAGTCAACACTCCCTAATCTTCTAGAAAATCATATCCCACATCATACAAAATGTGATAAATAATAAACACTTAGGTAAATACCCAAATTTACATTTAGATTAAGTGTACAGTGACATAAATGAACAAACGTGAATATAGTCCATCCGCCAAATACCAAAAAAAATCTAAAATGTATAGAAAAATATATTATCTATAAAAATAAACCAAAAAAATTATATATAATATCCAAATAATAGAGAGTCTTTTTATAAAAGCGTGAGCAAATCTCCAGTGTTTAAGTCTCCTTATACACGTGACTCCTTCACCACACCATCCGTGCTTAATGACCCCCCTTCGTGAAAAAACTCACCAAATGCTAAGCCTTACACTCTCGTGTGAGGCAAAAGGGCTTGCAACAGATCTCTCAAGATGTAATTTGGATATCAGCACATCCGATTTTATCTTCTCCAATTGCGTACTTCAATGTGTATATATGAATACCTCAAAGAAAAATCACAGAGGGAGACCCCAATAGTGTAATACTGCAATCACTCTTTAATGTAAAAAATCGCACTCTTTATGCACTCACATGAACTTAAAAGGGTAAAATCACTTCAAAAGGATAAAGAAACTTGCTTCACAAATCCACTCCACAACAGCATTCTGAATACGTCGGGGCATTGGTGGTCACAGCGGACTTATTAGATACGGTACTGGATCACTTAATCTCACCCCTCCTCGTGCGTCCCGCCTGGTCCCACACAGCAGGTCCGTTCGAAAAAGGCGCCTTCAGATCAGATGATTCAGTTCACTTAGTCCTGTACCTCCTTCCCAGCTCCGTGTATGTCAGCTCAATGTTCACCAGATAGCCACGCCACTGATCAGAAAATGGGCATTTTGCAAGTTTCAGCTCACATTGATTTCAGTGAGGTTCTGGTTTGGCTTCCGAACGACTTTGAAGTTCGCCGAATGAGGCTCAGACTGAACCCAGGGTAGTTTAGCTCATCTCTAACTGATAAGCAAGCTCAGAGATTTTCTCTGTCCCACCAAACACATTCTGTATTACATCTAGGTACTCCTGCGCATTACAGTCTGTCCTGCTCATCTTCAGGTTGCGTACGGCCTCTAGAGCAGGCCCCTTTAGACTTTCCACAATCCTCTGCTTCTTTCTGCGCTCTGGAACTTCCCATTCCTCTAGTGCCTGAGTTGCGCTATCTAACCACTCTTCAAATCCCTCTTCTTCCGAAGGTACAGGTTTCCTCCCTGAAAACATCCAGAGTTTTCTGTACCCCGACATCGGGTAATCTGTGGGATCCTTCTTGCACTGGGCCACAATCTCCCCCAGGACAGCACACAGTTCTGCGCTAAGGGTGGCCGGTGCTGATCTGAGACTCTCGGGTGAGGTACGGGCCGCAGCCTGCGGTGATCCCATTGGCGATGGCTCCTCCTTTGTTGCGCGCGCCAACCTATAGGATCTGTTGTCTTGTGTTCGTACACAGTTGCGCTTGCAAGCCTCCGGCATCCCATCCCAGTATTCCACTAGCGTGTACTGATATGAGATGTCTGGGTCTGATTTTATCTCCATCACCCATGGTTCATGGTCTGGGGACACTGACTTCATTAACTCCTCTACGGTCTCAGTCGACCATTTCTCCCCTGGGAGGCTAATGACCACTGACTGGCTTGGGTCGGCCTTAGCCGCTTCACACCACGCTCTGACTCCCTGTGGGTCCATGCCGATACCTCTGGCGTGTTCACCGCTGTCTCAGAAATCCCGGATTTACGAGCCCCCACGTATAGCGATACCCTCACTTAAGAGGGCCGCAAGTTTGGTTTGGGCCCTGAGCACAGCTCCTCCAACCCCCCCGGCAATCTGCTCTACCCACTCTGGCACAGTTAGTATCTAGCAATACACATTAAACCGCTTATACTCTAAATATGTGTGTGCGTGGGTGGATAACTCAAGCTCATAAACAATCTTTGAAAGTATATAACTGACTTTACTTGTTGTTTTATAAAAGGAATAACATGAATCGAACATTTGGTTTGCAACACATAAGCAGGTCCCTGCAGTAACCAGTAATAAAGATAAACAGAGTAATCAGCATAATAAAGTATTGCTATGCAACTCTAGCGCTGCCCTTTTTCAGCTACTTCCCCGCATGGGTAAACTAACACCCAGCACTATCTACCTATACAGTCAGGCCTGACTGATCTAGATGGAAGTCCAGTGAAACAATATTCGCTAGCAATCTTTCGGTAGTGCACTTGAAGAACAACTTTGTAATCCAAACGAATAATAAAGATAAAGTATCTGTCTTTAAACAGCTCTCACCACCCGGACAAGTCCAAGTCCATTTCCTCTGCCGATTCGTCTAGGAACAGGAATCCACCGACCTCCGAGTCTTCAATCCTTCTGGTGTACTGCAGCAAGGATGAGAAAATGTCTCTCAGGTGCAGCTAGGCTGGCAGAGGGCTCTTTGGAAAAGAGCACAAGGCCCAGGCTTCAGGCCTTGTGTCTCCAGCAGTTCAGCACAGACCTCCTCTTGCTAGGAGAGAGGGGGGGGTGTCCAAAAGAGACTGAACTAGGCCTCTCCCCCTCCTTATATATCCTCCCCCATGAGTCTCTGGGGCATAACTCCAAACATCCTGGGAACCAGCGGGGTTCTGGGAACAGTAGTTTTATAGTCCTTAAAGAGACCCCGCTACATAAAGATAATTTTATTTCTCAGCTTTACAATAAGTAGTGGACGGAACCACAGAGCCATGCAAATTATTATTTGATGCTGCTCTTTGCAAAAGGATTTTCAGTTGCTGCACAGATACAGATTCATACAATTAAAGGTCATCTCCAGGAAATAAAAAAAAATAAAAATCAGCTTTCCCCTTTCACTTCAACTGAAACCAAGCTAATTACATATTTTTATTCACAAACGAAAAAAATAAATAAAAATAAAATAAAATGAAAGACCCCAATTACTCTCCTGAAACAGCCTCCTAGTTACAGTACAAGTCTGATTCTTTAATTTTCTGATCCTCAACCTGGAAGGATCCTTTTTGCAATGCCTGCTATGTGAATGCTGCTTATTGGTTGCAGAGGGGTTGATTTAGTTGAAACTGGAGAGTGCAAAATCTGGTGCAGCTGTGCATAGATACCAATCAGCTTCCAGGTTTTATTGTCAAAGGTTAATGGAATAAACTGAAGTTAGAAGGTGATTGGCTACCATGCACAGCTGCATCAGATTTCCAGTTTTAGTAAATCAACAACAGAGTTCTTTAGTCTTAAAGCGGGAGTCCGCCGGGACTCCGCGTTTTTTTTTTTTTTTAAAAGCCAGCAGCTACAAATACTGCAGCTGCTGACTTTTAAAATAGTGACACTTACCTGTCCAGCGCGCCCGCGATGTCGGCACCCGAAGCCGATCTCTAGATCGTCTTGTCGGGTGCTGCCGCCGCCATCTTGGGTATGGGAATCAGGAAATGGAGCCTTTCGGCTTCATTTCCCAATTCCCTACTGCGCATGCGCGAATCGCGCTGCGCAATAAGGATGGTCCCCGCTGCCTCTGGGATCTGTGTGTTTCCCAGCAGGCAGCGGGGCACTTGCGGAAAGGGGCGTAATCTACGCCCCTTTCCGCAGAGAGCTATCCCGGAAGTGGGTGCAGAATACCTGTACTGTACAGGTATCTGCACCCCCCTCCCCCCTGAAAGGTGCCAATTGTGGCACTGGAGGGGGGGAGGGTTCCGATGAGCGGAGGTCCACTTTAGGGTGGACCTCCGCTTTAACCACTTCAGCCCTGGACCATTTTGCTGGTCAAAGACCAGACCACTTTTTGTGATTCGGCACTGCGTCGCTTTAACTGACAATCGCGCGGTCATGCGACGTGGCTCCCAAACAAAATTGACCTCCTTTTTTGTCCTACAAATAAAGCTTTCTTTTGGTGGTATTTGATCACCTCTGCGTTTTTTATTTTTTGCGCTATAAACAAAAATAGAGCGACAATTTTGAAAAAAACACATTATTTTTTACTTTTTGTTATAATAAATATCCCCCAAAAATATATGAAAAAACTCTTTTTTCCCTCAGTTTAGGCCGATATGTATTCTTCCACATATTTTTGGTAAAAAAAATCACAATAAGCAATTATTGATTGGTTTGAGCAAAAGTTATAGCGTTTACAAAATAGGGAATAGTTTTATGGCATTTTTATTAATATTTTAATGGAGGCGATCAGCGATTTTTATTGTGACTGCGACATTATGGCAGACACATCGGACATTTTTGGGACCATTGTCATTTATACAGCAATCACTGCTATATAAATGCAGTGATTCCTGTGTAAATGACACTGGCAGTGAAGGGGTTAACCAGTGGGTGGCAGTGTAGGGGTTAAGTGTTCCTAGGGGTGTATTATTAACTGTGGGGGGCTGGGCTTTCATTTAGTGAACACTGATCTCTGTTCCAATCACATGGAGCAGAGATCAGCGTCACTAGTTGCTAGGCAGAACGGGGAAATGCTGTTTACAACGGCATTTCTCTGTTCAGCCGCCCTGTGAGACGATCGCGAGTATGCTCGCGTCAATTGAGTCTGCGGGACCCGCGACCGGACTCACGGGGGTCTCGACCAGCACGCGATGGCAGGGCAGAATTAAAGATTGGACGTACCTGTACGCCAATATGCCTGCCCGTGCCATTCTGCCGGCGTACATCGGCGCGCGCCGGTCGGGAACCGGTTAAAGTGGTTGTAAACCAAAGTCGTACCCCATGATTTCCAATTAGTACCGATCATATCTGTGCAACTTCAAAATAGTATTCTGCACTACTTTGGTCTCACTTTTATGTGACTTGAGATCCATAGACCTCAAGAATACACAGGCATAATTTCAAGTCGCGGCAAAAAATTGCGGTAAAATCATGGCAAATTTGCGCAACTTTGGGTTTGCAATAGTGGAAATTGAGCCTTACATATTGTACACCCAGTGAAGTGACTGGTCTCACAGGATACACATAAGCTGTACCTATTTATCTGCGGACCTTTCTTTCCTACAGCTTTTTACAACACACAGGTCAAAGACTATTTCTCAGCTCCAGCAGGCAGGGGGCAGGGATCTAATGTCACACACTGCATAGCATGGAGAGAACTGAGAGCAACTTGAGACCTGAGTGAAGCAAAAGGACACGCCTCCATCTACACAGTCTCATAAGAAAACATGCACAGTTGAGGGTGTCAATCACCTTCTGTTCTCTGGAGGGGACACGGGGCCAACTCCAAAGATTTTATGATGGTGGCATAACCTTGTCAGATGTGACTATTGCATATAACAGTGAGAAAAGAGAGGAGACAGAAATCACAATCTGTGCTTTGGTTTAAAGTTGAGGTCCATGTTTCATGTCACTTTAACCACTTTAACCACTTGCCGACCAGCCTCCATCATTATACAGCAGCAGGTTTACTTTATCCCGCGAATCACCATACTGGTACGGCGGCTCCTTTAAGAGCCATAGCAGGCATGCACGCTTGCACCTGCTGCATTGCAGGGAAACTGATGCCGGCGGCCGAGATGTTTGCTGGCCATGCACACGAGAGCCAGAACAGGGATTTGTGTATGTAAACACACAAATTCCCCTTCTGTCAGGGGAGAAGAGACGGATCTGCTGTTCCTAGTAATTAGGAACATCTGTCTCCTCCTCCAGTCAGCCACATCCCCCGACATTTAGAAACACACATGAGGGAACACATTTAACTCATTACGCGCCTCTTAGTGTTAACCTCTTCCCTGACAGTGACATTTACTCAGTAATCAGTGCATTTTTATAGCACTGATCGCTGTTTAAATGTCAATGTCGCAGTCCTGCTAAAAATCGCATTACTAGTAAAAAAATAATAATAATAAAAATGCCATAAATCTATCCTCTATTTTGTAGACGCTATAACTTTTGCAAAAACCAATCAATATACGCTTATTGCGATTTACCTAAATTATGTAGAAGAATACATATTGGCCTAAACTGATAAAGAAATTTGTTTTAGAAAAAAAAAAATTTGGGTCATTTATTATAGTAAAAAGTAAAAAATATAGTTTTTTTTTCAAAATTGTCGCTCTGTTTATAGCGCAAAAAATAAAAACCACAGAGGTGATCAAATACCACCAAAAGAAAGCTCTATTTGTGGGGAAAAAAGGACATACATTTTGTTTGGGTTAAATAGATTTCCATTTTACACCCGGAACAAAACAGAGTCTGCCTGAGGGGCACTCAGCCATTCATTGGCAGTTTTGTATTCTGTGAATGAATACAAAGCTTCCTCTGATTGGCCAAGTCTGAGAGCATGATGTCATCAGCCTGCCCCTCCCACTCATAACACACAACACACAATGAATGAGCCCATTTACATGATTAATTAGAATGCAATTAAATAGAATTGCACAGAGCAGCCACGGACCTCCTCTATTCAGGCCCTCTGCCAGTGCTCTTTGCCCCTCCTCTCTGTCCAGTGCTCCCATGGTAAGCCTTTTCCCATCAGGGCATTCATGCATGCTCGCACCCGATCCCCATTGCTGCATCCATGGGCAACCCCGGCTTCCTCGTCACTGGCTTGGATTGACAGCACTGGGAGCCAATGGCTCCCTGTGCCCCAGCAAAACCTGCGGGACCTGGAAGTGAGGGGAGAGAAGAGCTGCTGGATCGAATGAGGGCTCAGGCAAGTAAAAGGGGAGGGGGGATGCTGAAACCTAAACATTTTTTACCTTAATGCAAGGAATGCATTGAGGTAAAAAATGTTTAGGCTTTCCAACCACTTGCATTCTATGCATAAAGTAGGAAACCTGTGGTAGAGGATCCCATTCACCCTTGTATCTGAGCCCGATCTCTATCCAGCACTGTGCATGAGAGCAGCAGCTCTCTCGGCTCTCTCTATCGTCACTGGACAGATCGATAGACATAGACAGGGCAGCTTGGGAGGAGCCCACACAAGTGCTCCCATAGAAAGTAGCTTCCTTTGAGGGCATTCGCTGAAGAGGAGGAGCCAGGTGCACTGGTGGGGGGGCAGAGAAGAGGAGGATCTGGGCTACTCTATGCAATACTAGTGCACAGAGCAGGTAACTATGACATGTTTGGCCTATTCTAATTAAATAATTAAATTATTATTCTAATAAAAAATCTAAATCACAGCTTTACTATCACTTTTCGTACTGGCTAAGTGCCAATTTTTCATTTCAAGTGATGCTGTATGTGACAGATTAGCAGAATGGAAGCTTTTTCCCAATTTTTCAAAATATGCTTTTGAGCCTTTTATGGTATATACGGTATATGTCTTTCGTGGGGTTTACAGTAGATGGCTGTTGTATTATATTTGTAAGGGGGGGGGGGGGTTGGAGTATACTAACTGTTAATACTGCCCTGACCAACTCGGGGTAGGCTATGTTTCCAAATCACCAGTTAAGCATGCCCTTTCCTCCAAATATGTGGAAAGCAAAAGTGAATAATATTATAATTCATGTATATCTCCCTCTTATGCTTCACTTACAGTGCTCAGACTCCCATAGATAGGAGGTCTCGGTGTATACAGTATGTGTGTTGACAGATCTGCTGATCATGATGATAAGGACCTACGAACTAGGCTGGTAGCTTCTTGTAAAAAATAATAATGACAAACTCTGACTCATACACTAGCTATTGTTCATATTCCTTCCTTTAGGTAATCTTACTTTCTTACCATGAAGCAATGGCAGAGGTCAGCCGATACAGAAACCATTTAGTCCCCTTTAACTTGTAATTAAAGATAAATACTGCAAATATTTTGCCAATAAAATAAAGTAAAACATGGATGACCAAAAGCATTGCAATAAAGCTAGTAGAGCCATATTTAAAGTGGAACTCCAGCTCCCCCCCAAAAAAAGATAAAAATGAATAGCCTATCAAAACAAAGCTTTTGCTGCAATATTCAGCTTCTAGCTAGAGATTTCCCTTGCAGTACTTTTTTTTTCTGCAATTAGATGTCCTCACTCTGGTGGCCAGTATCCTTCAACCCTCTAACTCTGAGCCCAGGTTATCCTGGACCAGCCCCAACCTGTGACTGAACAGTAAGGGTACTTTCACACTGAGGCGGGGGTCCGTTAGTGGTAAAGCGCCGATAGTTTTACCGTTGTTTTACCAGCGCTTTTTGGATGCTAGAGGGGCGCTTTTAACCCCTGCTAGCGGCTAAAGAAAGGGTTAAAACCGCCCATGTTGTGGCGCTGCCGAAACGCTTTGCAGGTGCTTCGTGTTCGCAAACAGCATGTGCAGAGCCCGCCAGGAAGTCGGCACTGTGGAGAGCTAATCACATGCAGTTAGACATTGTCCCGATGCGTGGCTGCAGAGATCAGGATTAAGGTACTGCGATCACGTGCTTCAGGGTTTCCGGTCCAGAAAATATTTTCTGTCTGCTTGGTCCTGGTCCTCCTGACCAGCCCCCATGGCCCTCCTGGCCTGGGGTGGCCTGGGGTGCGGATCCATGCAATTCCGAGTATCTGGGCTGGATAGCCCGAGGCAAAGTAACTACAGGAACAGGCCTAGATGGATGTCAAGGCCTGAGGATTCAAAGGTGGTCCGATGCTGTCTCATCTAAGGAGAGGCCCAGCAACTGGAGAAGCATCCAGGGGAGGACTCTTGGGGAAGAAGCCATGCACAAGGCTGGTTCCTCTGAAGGGGCCTGGAGGCTCAGTAGAAGGACACTTCATGGACTTACAAACTTACGGTATCGCCGGACGGCTGAGAGATACTGGTACCGTATGATAGTTCTCTAAATTTGTCTATGACCCTCAAGTAATTCATATCCAAGTCTGTGGCAGAGACTTTGCTTCACTTAACACCCTACCGCCTGCTAGTGAGGGGAAGTCTATCTGGAGGTTGTGAGAATCCAGCCGTCAAACTTTAATTCTCTGGATTTCTTCTATAAGAGACTTTCTATTTTTGTAGTCCAAAATTACCTGAACTTTCCTCTTAACCATCTACCCTCCATATAAGAGACTCTGTTATCTTCTAAATAACCCAAAAGAAGATCCAGTGTCAGTTTCTGCATTTCTTTGGGCCATCTATGATGGGAACCCCTAGACGGAGGCGAGGTCTAGAAGGTAACGGTAAGCCCAACAAAACCAGCAGCTCCTTTGGGGGTCAGTGCTACAGTAATAATTAGCTGCTCTGCCCAAAATTAAGGTAACTATTGTAAAAACCTTGGCTCTTCCATACTACTTTAATGATGTATTATGTATTATAGTTTGCAATACCAAAAAACTGCCTATGTAGGTAAGGGGTGTCTGTAGATAAATACAAACTGTGACGCTTTGACAAAAGTTGTAAAAGTTCGTATAGGTGTAGGCCATTTATGTACAGTACCTTTTGAAGCCTGATTGAAAAATTCCCAGAGAATGCATCCTCCATCATGCCTTATTGCTAGGATGTTGCTAAGTGACTCTTAGCTCTAATGGCATGTACACACGACCTGTTTTCCCGTCGGAATAAACTCCAGAGGTTTTTCTGACAGAGTTCCGCTGAAACTGTCTTGCGTACACATGATCACACCAAAGTCTGATCGTTATGATCACACCAAAGTCCGATCATTAAGAACGCGGTGATGTACAGCACGTATGACGGGACTAGAAAAAGGAAGGTCAATAGCCAGTAGCGAATAGCCTCCGTCTCATGCTTCAGAGCATGCGTAGTTTTTGGCCCGTCGAAACAGCATACAGAAGAACGGTTTTCCCGATAGGAATTGGTTCCGTCATAAAGATTTAAAACATTTCTAGGTCTATCAGAATTTTTGTAAAAAAAAAGAAAAAACATGACGGACATTCCGCTCATCTGTACATGGCATTACTATTCACTTCCAGCATCACAGCAGCAAGCTGTCAATTGCTAAGTTCAAATCTACTGCATCAGGGGATAGAAAGCACATGTGAGTAGATTTGAATCAGAGAATGAGCTCGCTCCTGTGATGGTGAGGGTGAGCAATAACAACTAGGAGTCTCTTAACAATGTCCTAGCAACAAGGAAGGACAGGGGATACCATCTCTGAGTTTTTCAATCAGGCTTCATGAAGTAAATAAATGGCCTATACCCATAGCAAGGGCATTATTCAACTTTGGTCAAAGCTGCACAATTGTTTTATCTACAGCTGTCCCTTATCTAAATAGGTCATTTTTTATATAGATTGGGGGCCTTTAAAATGTTTGTAAAGGCAAAAGTTTTTTTTATCTTAATGCATTCTATGCATTAAGATAAAAAAACCTTTTGTGTGTAGCAGGCCCCCCAGCCCCCCTAATACTTACCCTGAGCCCCATCTCTATACAGCGATGTCCACCATTCCCTCGGCAGTCCGGGACTCTCCTCCTGATTGTCTGGGGCACAACCGTTGCGCCATTGGGTCCCCGTTGTTAATGAAAGTCAGTTAGCCAATCAGGGGAGAGAAGGGGCTCTGTGTCTGAATGGATACACGGGGCTCTGACTCAGTTCGGGTGCCCCCATAGCAAGCTGCTGGCTGTGGGAGCACTCGTCAGAAGTCAGAAGGGAGGGGCCAGGAGCAGCAAACAGGGGCCCGAGAAGAGGAGGATCTGGGCTGCCCTGTGCAAATCCACTGCAACAGGGCAGGTAAGTATAACATGTTTGTTATTTTTATTTTTTTTAAAAGCGAGACTTTACAATCACTTTAAAGTGTAAGTAAACCCCCCTACCATTTTCAGCCAAGGAAGCTGCCATCTTTGCCTCTGTTTAATCTACAACTGCCATGATGCTGTACGTGATCAGTTTAGACACCAGCGGTTGGATGGCTTGACAGTTTGGTTGAGAGCACAACCAATGTTAGTGTTACATTTCTTGCACGTGCCGGAAATGAAACTGTTTTATGGATGGGTTTACTCTCGCTTTAAGCCAATGTTGTTGTCATTGAGTCTGGAATAACATCCAATTTTTCCACACATGAGATACAACTTATCTCTTGAGCCTGGGTTCAGGCTATTGCCATGCAGGAGCCAGCGCGATTCCAGTGTCGGTTCACGCATCACATCTCCTTCGCAAGCAGTTCACACTGCCCTCTGTGAACTGATGCAGGTGTCAATACAAAGTTAATGACACCCCCAGTTTGGTTCACAGGTCACAGTGCGAACTGCAAATTCGGACAGGAATTGTATTGCATGGGTGTGAACACCTGTGCGATCCGATTCCGGTGTGGGGAAAAAAAAGGTTCCTGAAGCTTTTTTGTTCAAACAGTATGGCTGAATTCCCATTGCACAGACATTGCATGTGATCGGCACAGCAATGCGGTGAGACTCACATGCAGTGTCTGTGTTCGCATATGTGTGAACTCTGGCTTAAAGTGATAGTAGAGCATAGCATTTTCTTTTTCAAATAACAAACAAGTTATACTTACAGTACCTGCTCTGTGCAGTGGTTTTGCATAGAGCAGCCCCAAGCCTCCTCTTCTTGGGTTCCCTGCTGGCACTTCTGGCCCCTCCCCCTGCTACATGTCCCTATAGCAACTGCTTGCTATGGGGGCACTCATGCATGCTTGCTCCTGACCCGGCTCTGTGTGTTCATAAGACAGCAACGGGAGCCAATGGCTTTAAGCCGATGAGGAGGGAAATAGCCAAGAGAGCCTCTGCTCCTTGCACATTGCTGAATCAAGATCGGACTCATGTAAATATTCAAGGCGAATCCGGGCACTTTCACCACTTTCCTGCCTAGGCCAATTTTTAGCTTTCAGCACTGTCACATTTTGAATAACAATTGCGCAGTCATGCAACACTATACCCTTCTGAAATTCTTGTCATTTGTTTCACACATATAGAGCTTTCTTTTGGTGGTATTTAATCGCCACTGGGTTTTTTTTTTTTTGTTTTGTTTTTCCTAAGGCCCCTTTCACACGGACGATCCGTTCAGGTCCGCCTGTCAGTTTTTCAGGCGGATCTGAACGGATGTTCCATAGAGGTCTATGGAGCGTCGGATGTCAGCAGTGACAAGTCTGCTGACATCCGACCCGCTCTGATCTGAAAAAGTGTGACGAGGAAAAAGCTATTTTTCCATCCGTCATCGGATCGGACACTGCGGTCCGTCGTCACCCGATCTCCCATAGGGGAGAGCTGCGCTGTGACAGGTCCGTCCCTGCGCAGTGTGCAGAGATGGACCTGTCATCTTCCTGCTCAGCTGAGATCGCTCCGGCGATCCCCGCTGAGCAAGCGGATATCTACGGGGCGGATCAGCACTGATCCGCCCCATGTGAAAGGACCCTTAATCAACAAATTAAAGACTGCAAATTTTGAAAAAGAAAATGCTTTTCCTTTGTTTCTTTGTTCTTTTGGAAATTAATAATCTTTCTTCATAAATGTAGGCCAAACTGTATTCGCTACATTTCTTTGGTGCAAATAACCCAAATCAGTGTTTATTATTTAGTCTGTAAGAAAGTTATAGAGTCCACAAACTATGGTATATAAATCTGATAATTGATAAATCTTGATGTATTCATTTCTTGAGATCTGAAAATGTCAGGACAGTACAAATATCCTACTTATGACCCCTTTTTTGGAAAGTAGACCGTCCTAGGTATTTAGTAAGAGGCATGGTGAGTTTTTTGAAGTTGTCATTTTTTTTGTCACAATTTTTTCGTAAAATTAAGATATTAAAAATATATATATATTTTCACTTTTTTTTTTACATACCGTCATCAGTGCAGTACAGAGTCATCATATAACTGTTGTGGTGGTGATCAGGCACACTAACTGGTGACAGTATGTAGAATTTTTTTGTAATAACAGTGCATTACTCTGGTGGAAGTGATCATGTTTTTTTTATACATTATGATTGCTTATATCAGTGAATTTCACTATTATAAGCAACCATTTTTACTGAATGAAATTGATCCATTCAGTATGTATTGTTGTGATTAGCTGTGATTGGCCACAGCCCAGGAGCCTCTGCCCAGTACCTGGGGATATTCCCCTTGCTAATTTTCTATCAGATTTTAAACTCTTTGTTTAAAAAAAAATTCGGATCAGTATTCATACAACTATATTGGATATGGTTAAAGATGCCCTCCCCCAACCTTTATGTTTTTTTTTTTTATCGATAATATTAACTATTCTGATGCTGTAAATTTTTACGTTATCATTGACATTTATGGATGCATTATATAGTTGGTGTTATCCATGACCTGTATTTCTTATGTATCAATCTCAATTGTATACATATTTATTCATGTGTAGTGGGTGTCAGCTGCCACCACTGCCCACACTCTTTAACCCCCCCGCATGGCAAACATTAAAAAGGGAGCTGCTAACTTTCTCACCCCCCCCAAGGACTGCAGGGAGACCCGCAGGGGGACACTGGAGCAGCTGTGCTGTGGGCGGCTGCAGGCCCCCCCCCCCCCCCGCTCAGAGCACCGCCACAGCAGAAGACCAGAGCTGTATGTGAAGAGAAGGCAGAGGAGCATCATGGGAAGTGGAGTCCAAAAGACAGACTGGAGCAAGGGATTGCTGTTGGACTAAACTACAGCCCCAGCATGCCCTGCAAAGAAGTAGGAGGGATGGAGTGAAACGCGGGAAAGAAAAGGGGAGGGATGTGTGTGTGAGAAGAGAGAAATCTGAGGAAGCGAGAGACCTTTGAGGAGAGAGACATTGGAGGGGAGAGAGATCTCTGAGGAAGAGAGAGATCTGAGGAGAGAGACATATAAAAGAGAGAGAGCCACACATGCTAGTTATGCTTTTCCTGAGACTACTGTGAGAGTGCTGACAGAAGACTGAGGAGAGAGGATGGTTGAGGATAGCCAGAAACAGTGACAACTACATGGTCCGCCACCATTCAGCCCAGACACCCTTCTCAGTAACCCAGTCCCACCCAGCAGAGATGACCCACACTACTTCAGGGATAGCAATACCCATCCAGGGGTCCAGTCGGCCGTGGTCCGGTCACCTGGCCAGTTTAGCTACCAGCCATCCTGATCGGCCTACAGGAGGTGATCCGATGCCTTACAACATTGCTAGGAGCCTGAACCAGCATTTGGAATCTCCATCATGTCATCGCACAGAGGATTGGTGAGCGGGTGAAAACCGAAACATCCTTCTTAGCACAGTACAGACACTGCATGCAGACACCTATTCCCCTTTCTAGTGTCAGAGGATGCTTGTTTGGAGCTGCCACCTTTAGCCATTCTGTTCTTACAAACCACTACATAACAGGATATCCTAGAGGATTACTGTCTCACTTTTGCTTGATTAAAACTACTCTTTACAAAGGGTCCCAACATTTGCTAGCAGAAGAGACTAGCACTCTTCAACCCAGGACTTGTAACGTTACAGAACTGTGCTTATTGTACCTGTTAACCCATTTCTTCTTTTTATGTTGTGGCCCATAAGTAGCTGAGAAGTTGACAAACCTTCTCTCCTTCCTCTCAGCACCTGTGCAACGGACATATAGATTATTGTACTTTGTTTTCTATATTTACAGTTGCTAAATATTAGAGATTGTCATTTCTATTGTATTGATACTCTGCAGCAAGATTCAACAGTACTGTAAGTTTCCAAGTATTTTTCTTTTGTGATAATACATTCAGCTCATTTATTACTACCAGTTGTGTCTGTCTGTTTCTGGTATCAGTCCACAGCCAGGATATTGGTATTTTCTTTACTTGCATTTTTTTTTTTTGTACATTTTTGTTTATTAACAGTTTTACAACACATAGAATACAGTAGAACGTGTACCAAAATCCCCTCTCTCCCTCCCACTCCCTCCCCCCCTTAAACCTTAACCCTTGTGCAGCCTTCCAACCATTACCAAATCACATTCCAAGCTCATAACTGTACAAAAAGGAAATGGAAAATGAAAAAGGCATAATGTTTTCCAGGAGTCAATGGTGCATCCAATCATCACGAAGTCCGATAATTATTTAGTCTGGATTACATCATCCCTTTACCCAGTACATAGAGTGTTTATTAAAGCTCACCCCCATCGTAGTAAATCAATTCAAAGTGTCCTTGGCATCCAGCCAACAATGCCATACTTTCTCAAATTTTTTAGGACAACCCCTACTTAAAGCGGTTCTGAACGCACTTTCAAAAGTTAGGCTTATCCGTTAAGAAACGCAGCAAAGAGTGCACAATGGCTTTTTTTTTTTTTTGTCGTACCTGTTCATGTATGTAATCTTTTTTTCCATACCCTGCGGCTGTGGGCGGTGTTTGTGCGGGCATCATGTCTGGTGAACGCCGCACTGTCTCCTGGGATTACGCTGCTGTAGTGTCACATCGTAGAATGCTCTGGAAGTGACGTTGCGGGCAGAAATTTCGCACTGCACATGCACGATGCGTTCCAACCCCTTGCGCCATGCGTTCCAAAGGATTTGTGGCAATGCAGTTCAGTGAAACCGAAGTGAAATTAAACTTTAGACGGAGCGGAGAGTGGCGGAGAGAGAGCGGGTAACCATGGCTCGGGGAGGGGATTACCTCCCCTATGGGGATTCGGGAATGAATTATCTGACAGCTTCAGTGGTCTGCATTGCCGCAAATCCTTTGGAATGCATGGCGCAAGTCACTTCCGGGGCATTCTACGATGGGGTGCAAAATATGACACTGCAACGGAACACGGAAGTGATTGCTTGTAGGCTTCAAATGCCCACAAGAAAGATGACATCTGCTGTGCTCGATTTTATAAAGTGTCGATTATACCAAAAAACGGACCAGGATACTGGGCATCAGCAGTACAAGTGAGTCTGACATTAGAATGAAATGCTTTTTTAACAGTACAAAAAAAACCCCCAAAAAAACCATCAGTGCAGAACCACTTTAAGTATGTTGCTTTATAAAAAGGTAGTGCTTTATTAATTATGTGGGAGGTTCAGGTTTTTTCCAACACAATAAAATAGCTTTACGTGCGTAAAACAAGGAAGGAGAGATCATAGTTCTTTGCGCCTATCCTCCACCAGGCCGAGCAAGCAGATTGCAACTGTAACAAGAATCGGCACCGAAAGCACTGTCTGTATAGTGCATGTTACCCCTTTCCAGAATTCCTTTATCGGCTCGCATTGCCAAAATACGTGGTCAAAATCAGCATGACTATCTGTGCAGCGCCAACATACTGCTGTATCTTTGCCATATATCCCAGGTATCTAGTACACCTTGTGTAATAGTTTAAATTGTATGAGCCTGTCTCTGTCCAACACCAAAGTCTGGAATGGGTAATCCCACATATCATCCCATTCCTCCCCCCCAAAATCTGTAACTAATGCACTCCACGTGTGCCTACATTTGTTAAGCATTTTTGGCCTTTCCACAAATAATTCCTTGTAAACTGTTGATAGTGGTTTTGGCAAGTCCTCAGCCCTCAGCATGTTCCAAGGGAGATGCGCCTAGCTCTAGTGTGTCAGAACTGAACTGGGTAATATAAGCGTGTCTCAACTGGAGGTATCGAAATAGATACCAATTAGGAAGATTGTATTTATCTTTAAGTTGGTCAATTTTATTCCCCCCACTATATGCTTCAGTTGTTTAATGCCAACCCTGGCCCATATCACTGGGTCGGAGATTGCACCAAAGTGTGTTAGACGGGGGTTGAACCAGAGAGGAGTGTCCTGAGACCAGCTCCCAACTTCAGTTTTCATCAAAATCTGTGCCTGGTCCCATGTGCATATTGTGACACGCATCGAGGCAAAGATGAGGAGACTTGAGGTCCCCTATATACTAAGTAAGATAGGCTCTCATACAATCCCAGAAGAGCTGCCTCTAGTACTGTTGCCAAATCCCCATCATCCCTTGTCAGCCAGCATCGAGCTATCACCATTTGTCCCGCTAGAAAGCATTTGAAGAGATCCGGTAGTGCTAGTCCACCTTGACCCTAGGGCTCATGTAAAGTACGGAGACAAATTCTGGGGTGTGCAATGGCCCATAAGAAGGAGCTAAATAGGCTATTCACCCTCCTAAAAAATGAACATGGGATCCAAATTGGATCCATTTTGTTGATCCTAGTCCACATATAACATTTAATACAATTACATTTAAATAACAATTGAAATAGTTCAATAAAAGATATTCTTACATCTAGCCATTTTGACATAACGGCCTTCTGATCCCTGTGGGACATGTCCCTCCGGTACCTTTTGTTGTGGTCATTGTGGATATTGCCGGGATATGTGCATTGGTATGGACCCCATAGTTATTTGATCCACTACTATCAGACCCAAACATTTCACAAATTGTGAAACAAAGGGTATTATATATCTTCTGATGGGTGGATGCAATGCCTTCTACGTGGGAAAAACCATGTTTTAACAATGTATTAAAGAGCATATAGATGATGTTAGTGATGGTGTTTCAGAGAGTCCCATTGCGAGACACTTTGTGAATTGTCCATGTGTAACTAGGATAACTTAAGGTTTTCGCCTATTGATAGGATACACCCCAATCCTAGGGGTAGTGACTTTGATAATGTTTTGCGGTGGATTTTCACCCTTTGGGCTGGTTTCCCCTCTGGGCTAAATGGGTTTGTTTTGCCCCCTTCCTGTGAGTTCTGACATGTTGTTGCTAGGTCTCATTTGGCCTTGGTTTAAATATACCACAATCTCCATTAAATTTGGTGTGTTAGTGATCAGAGTCTGTTTATGTGAATGGGCCTGTTTAGGATATAGCTCTTATTCTCTTTTCTCCTATTTGATACCGCCCGCATTGATATTGGCCTATAGGGTCTCATATATGTAACCACTGCTATGTTCCCCGTTTGTTGGATACTTGGATAATTTGTTTCGGACTATTGTTGCTACCAGTACATGGAATGCTTGGATGCTATGTTCTGGACTAGTTTGACTGCCAGTGCATCTAACTACACTGTCTACCTCTAGGGGAGCGTGTTGAACTATGCTGGAACACATTTCCGGGTTTGGTGGTGGGCCGTGAACCCTGGGCGTCACTTCCACCCATTGAGACTTGACGTCACTTCCACTTTTGACAGAGATGGAAGTGAATACAGTGATGCCATCTGACTGGGCCAGAGAGAAAGAGGAGGGAAGCAGGTATGTTTTGGCACCATTCTGGCACTTTTCCCCTTGTTGGGCTCATGGACACATACTGGCATTTTTTTTTTGTCCTCTTAAGGGCTTGGACTGTGTGGGGATCTTTTGCTGGAGTAATGGGTTCACGGGAGACCCAGACATCCCCTGCAGAGATCCCTGGTGTCTCAGGCATTTGCACTGACCTCTCATGCATAACGGAATTGATGATGTTGGATTAAATGCTATCTACATCAGGGTAAGATATGCACTGTCTACCTGATTAAACGTTGTTTTTTTGTTGGATTTACAGGGAAGATGTATTTATAAGCATCTTTCTTTGTATATCCTGCAGTGGCTGTTACAGATTTTAGATTTTGCCCTGAGCCCCGCTCCTTAATGTTTGAATATGCTCTGTGCTGGGAAAAAAACGATTAGACCCCCGTGCCTATGGTGAAAATGAAAAAATGCAGTCTCTATCAATAAATTCACTCTAAGGTAAATCTAGAAGAAATGTGAAAAAGAAGGGATGGGTATGGCGCTGCTCTTATTAAGAGGTGACCTACAACCTCTAAATACTTGAGGGGTATGTGTCACGGGTGTATTTAGTGCAAAAAGTGACTAAAAGTGCAGAAAATAAATATTTGTATATTCACAAAAACCCACAAAAAATCCTACTGTGTAAACTTGCTAACTGCTTATATATAATGCATATTGTTATGTTCAAACGAAAATAAAATAAAATAAACACAATTCTGTGCAAAACCTGCAATTCAAAGTGACATTTCTGTGCAAAAAAAATCCTGACTGGTGTATATTCTTGCTGTGAAACTGGGTTCAGAAATATGCATATATGCCTCATAAGAAACACACTCACTGCCATTATTCACCTCACAAGGAGGTATTTCACCTTCAAAGTATGAGCCATTGTTTAGCTTGTGGAGTGGGAGGGAACTTCCTGTCCTGTGTTCTCCAAGTGCCTCCTTGTCTGCGATGTAAGTGGACTCCTCACTGTTAAATTCTTAGCTGTTGCCCACATGTAGAGAGAAAAGAGATACCATAGTGTGATACCATACAAATATCCAAAAGTGTAATTATAATACCGATGGGTACTCATATTTAATAAAAATCATTAAAAGCGAAAATAGTGTTTAAAAACAGGAAATCGGAGTGATCTGCACTCCATGTCTCGAAACCGGAAGTGATGCAACGATGCTGTATAGTCCCGACTATAAATTTTAACCTGTACATTTTTTACAGGTTACATGTTTAGAGTTACAAAGGAGGTCTAGTGCTATAATTATTGCTCTTGCTCTAACGATCGAGGCGTATGTAACCTGTGTGTCTCTGATACTAGCCAGTGCCTTGCAAGCCGCTGACCTCACTGCACGTCCCTGGTATGTACTAAATCATAAACTTTTTTACTTTACTTTATAATTTTTTACTTTTTGTTATAATACATATCCAATAATTAAAAAAAAAAAGTAATTTATTCATCAGTTTAGGCCAATATGTATTCTTCTATATATTTTTCTATATATAACATATGGCAATAAGTGTATTTTGATTGGTTCGCGCAAAATAGGGGATAATAGGGGATTTATGCCATTTTCATTATTATTATTTTTTGTACTAGTAATGTTGGTGATCAGCGATTTTTAGGGGGACAGTGACAGACAAATCAGACACTTTTGACACTTTTTTGGGACCAGTGAGTGACATTATTACAATGATCAGAGCTAAAAATATGCATTGATCATTGTATAGATGACACTTTCAGGGAAGGGGTTAACACTAGGGGGTGATCAAGGGGTTAAGTGTGTCTCTGGGAGGTGCTTTTTAACTGTGGAGGTAGTGGACTGACTGGGAGTACAGAGAGATCGCTCTTCCGGATCACTTGGAACAGACGATCTCTCTGTACTTACCTGTCAGGATGGGGATCTGCTTTGTTTACATTCCCATTGGGGATCTGCTTTGTTTACATTCCCATTTTGCCTCTCTGAGGAGCGATCATAGCTGGCTGGCAGACATTGCACACACGTGCATGAAACGACGTATGGGTACATTGTTTAGGGAAATAGGGCCACCCTGCTACAGTATATGTGTGGTGGATGGTCCTTAAGTGGTTAATATATCCATGAGAACTACCGCTTTAAAAACCCATTTCTTTTATATATTCTCTTTTATTACTTACCGGGCTGGTGTTCCCTATGGTTTGACTCTGCTAGACTCTTCTTTCTAATGGGCCCTTAACTATGAATTAATATATGAATGTATAATGACTTGAAGTAACTTTCCAAACCGCTATGTTTCCCCCCCACAGGGCCAAGAAGATCCAATGGACTGACAGGCTATTCTTTAAGAAATACAGTTATAAGCTAATATGGGAGATATGTTCCCAGAGGAACAATAACATACTGAACTCATTAACTATGCTCATTTGACCCAAAATTGCAGCCTGCACCTGTATTCGGTTGATGTATTTATATATAAAACAACAAATAGTGTAGCACTAAATTGAATAACAAATCTATATAAAAAGATAGTACAATCACAAGAAACAAAATATCAGTGTATAAACAATCGTAGATGCTAGAAAGACGGTAAGTAAAGTCCTCTATAATGTAACTAGTGCACAAGTGTTGTGATAAATCTTCTTCAGAAGGAATAGACGTTTCACTTATCGAGTGCAACCAGATGTATCAACTTGTCTGAAGTGATCTAAAAGGTAGGTAGTATACTCTTACCAGAGAGGGTGGACTCGCCAGTCTCGCCTGTTGAAGACATTCTTTGTCGAAACGCGTCGGACTTGCATCTGGCACCCCACATTGCTTTTATCCTGTTTTTCGGTAATCGTTTGTCATAATTTTTGTCCATTTTTATGACCTTTTAAATAAAACCTAATGGTTATTTTTTGACCTGCACCATTTGGAGCTTTTTTTTTTCTCTATTACAATTTTCGTGACCCCCCCTGTCTTCGGGGGCCGGAACCCCAATTGGGCCACACCTGACCGGACAACCTGAGGAACATTCCGAGAGACGTCCTCCATGGTTTTCCATCGTTTGGAGTCTCCCCAGCATCCGGTCTGATTATCTTCAATCCATCATTTGGTTCCATGTTTGGATCCCAAGCGCTTTTGACTCAACTGTCGTAAGACTGGCGAGTCCACCCTTTCTGGTAAGAGTATTCTACCTACCTTTTAGATCACTTCAGACAAGTTGATACATCTGGTTGCACTCGATCAGTGAAATGTCTATTCCTTCGGAAAAAGATTTATCACAACACTTGTGCACTAGTTACATTATAGAGGACTTTACTTACCGTCTTTCTAGCACCTACGATTGTTTATACACTGATATTTTGTTTCTTGTGATGTACTATCTTTTTATATAGATTTGTTATTCAACTTAGCGCTACACTATTTGTTGTTTTATATTTGTTGAACTTTGTTTGAAGTGTTGGCAGCTGTTTTTGCACGTTTTTTGTGCTGGTTTAGCATAGCGCGGTGTTCCCCCCCCCCCCCCCCATTTTCTACTGATGTATTTATATAGGCTTTAGAAACAACGTTTTAGAGAAGTCTAAGTTCTTGATAAAAGACATATCCCATTTACCTTTTTTAGATTAGATAGACTACTCTTTCAAGTATTGCAGGAATTTAATAATCTTAATTATTTAATTTTTTTCAATTTTTCTTGAAAAACCTATTATAGAAAATAGATAATACTTTCATTAAGCCATAAGGGCTATAAACATGCATCCTAGAGATGCAAAAAAATTTTTTTTATTTTTTTTTTATTTATATTTTTTGTTTCTTGTTTAACCACTTCAGTACAGTGCAGTTACACCCCCTTCCTGACCAGACCAATTTTCAGCTTTCAGCGCTCTCACAGTTTTGAATGACAATTACTCGGTCATTCAACACTGTATCCATATGAAACTTGCGTCCTTTTTTCCACACAAATAGAGCTTTCTTTTAGTGGTATTTAATCACTAGTGGGTTTTTTATTTTTTGTGCTATAAATAAAATAAAACGTACATTTTGTGAAAAAAATGCCTTTTTCTTTGTTTCTGTCATAATGTTTTGCTAATTAATAATTTTTCTTCATAAATTTTGGCCAAAATTTATACTGCTACATATCTTTGGTAAAAATAACCCACATTAGTGTATATTATTTGGTCTTTGTGAAAGTTATAGAGTCTTCAGTACATCAGGTGTACAGTGGTGTGAAAAAGTGTTTGCCCCCTTCCTCATTTCCTGTTCCTCTGCATGTTTGTCACACTTAAGTGTTTCGGAACATCAAACCAATTTAAACAATAGTCAAGGACAACACAAGTAAACACAAAATGCAATTTGTAAATGAAGGTGTTTATTATTAAAGGTGAAAAAAAATCCAAACCATCATGGCCCTGTGTGAAAAAGTGATTGCCCCCTAAACCTAATAACTGGTTGGGCCACCCTTAGCAGCAACAACTGCAACCAAGCGTTTGCGATAACGTGCAATGAGGCTTTTACAGCGTCCTGGAGGAATTTTGGCCCACTCATCTTTGCAGAATTGTCCTAATTCAGTTACATTAGAGGGTTTTCGAGCATGAACGGCCTTTTTAAGGTCATACCACAACATCTCAATAGGATTCAGGTCAGGACTTTGGCTAGGCCACTCCAAAGTCTTCATTTTGTTTTTCTTCAGCCATTCGGTGGTGGACTTGCTGGTGTGTTTAGGATCATTGTCCTGCTGCAGAACCCAAGTTCGTTTCAGCTTGAGTACACGAACAGATGGTCGGACATTCTCCTTCAGGATCTCTTGGTAGACAGCAGAATTCATAGTTCCTTTTATCACGGCAAGTCTTCCAGGTCCTGAAGCAGCAAAACAGCCCCAGACCATCACACTACCACCACCATATTTTACTGTTGGTATAATGTTCTTTTTATGAAATGCAGTGTTCCTTCTACGCCAGATATACTTGGACACACACCTTCCAAAGAGTTCCACTTTTGTCTCATCGGTCCACAGGATGTTGTCCCAAAAGTCTTGGGGATCATCAAGATGTGTTGTGGAGAAATTAGGACGAGCTTTGATGTTCTTTTTGCTCAGCAGTGGTTTTCTCCTTGGAACTCTGCCATGCAGGCCATTTTTGCCCAGTCTTTTCCTGATGGTGGAGGCATGAACGCTGACCTTAACTAAGGCAAGTGAGGCCTGCAGTTCCTTGGATGTTGTTGTGGGGTCTTTTGTGACCTCTTGGATGAGTCGTCGCTGCGCTCTTGGGGTAATTTTGGGCGGCCGGCCACTCCTGGGAAGGTTCACCACTGTTCCATGTCTTCGCCATTTGTGGATAATGGCTCTCACTGTGGTTCGCTGGATTCCCAAAGCTTTGGAAATGGCTTTATAACCCTTTCCAGACTGATAGATCTCAATTACTTTCTTTCTCAATTGTTCCTGAATTTCTTTGGGTCTCGGCATGATGTGTAGCTTTTAAGGATCTTCTGGTGGACCTTACTGTGTCAAGCAGCTCCTATTTAAGTGATGCCTTGATTGTGAACAGGTGTGGCAATAATCAGGCCTGGGTGTGGCTAGAGAAATTGAACTCAGGTGTGGACAACCACAGTTATAGTATGTTTTAACAAGGGGGGCAATCACTTTTTCACACAGGGCCATGATGGTTTGGATTTTTTTTCACCTTTAATAATAAACACCTTCATTTACAAATTGCATTTTGTGTTTACTTGTGTTGTCCTTGACTATTGTTTAAATTGGTTTGATGTTCCGAAACACTTAAGTGTGACAAACATGCAAAGGAACAGGAAATGAGGAAGGGGGCAAACACTTTTTCACACCACTGTATCTCATTTCTTGAGACACTAACAAGTCAGGAAAGTACAAATACCCCCCAAATGACCCCTTTTTACAAAGTAGACATTCCAAGGTATTAAGTAAGTAGCATGATGAGTTTTTTTAAGTTGTAATTTTTTCCCACAATTCTTTGCAAAATGAAGATTTTTTTTTATTATTATTTTTTTTTACAAAATTGGCATATTATCAGGTTATTTCTCACACACAGCATATGCATACAACAAATTACACCCCAAAATACATTCTGCTACTCTTCCCGAGTACGGTGATACCACATGTGTGAGACTTTTACACAGTCTGGCCACATACAGAGCACCAACATTGATGTAGTACAGTGGTCCCCAACCTTTTTGGCACCAAGGCCCGGTTTTGTGGAAGAATATTTTTCCAAGGCCCGGTGGGGGGGGGAGGAATCGCGATGTGGTGCGTTATCGGTTCAATCATCCTGATACCATAATATCGGGACGATTGAAGTGCATTATTTATATTATTACAATATAATACAATGATTATATAGTTCAACTCAATGTAATGTAGAATCAGTGGGAGCCCCAAGCTTGTTTCCCTGCAACTAAACAGTGTTATGGTGTCAGGGTGACTGAAGCACGTTATTTCTATTACATTGGAATATAAAATGAAATAGTTCTACTCACCATAATGCAGAATCAGTGGGATCCCTGAGCTTGTTTTACTGCAACTAGGCGGTCCCATCTTGGGGTGATAGGAGACAGTGACACTCGAAGTGTGTTGCTTATGTCCAGTCTGCTCCGTAATCTTGTTTTGGTTGCTGTCACTGCAGAAAATCCAGCTTCACAAAGATAGGATGTTGGAAATGGCAGCAAGCTTTTCAGCGCTTTTGTGGCAATTGCAGGATATTCTGCCTTGACTTTAATCCAGAACGTATGGAGGTTTGAAGTCGTCTCAAACATACTTTTAAGGCCACCATCATTTGCGATCTCAAGCAGTTGATCCTCTTCTAGCACGGACAGAGTGGATTCACCTGGCTTATTCACAAATGGGTCACGGATCCATTCCTTCCCAATTCGGGGGTCTTTTGAGGATGGGAAATAATGCTCAAATTCATTTGAAAGCTGATAGAGGTGATCATGCACCAGCTGTGTGAAAGAAGGTTCTGGCTCAGTCTCTTTCAAAAGCTCTGATAAGGTTGGAAACATGTCAAAAATATTATTGTTGACTCGTCGCCCCCATAATTCCAGTTTGGCTTTGAATGCAGCCACTTTATCAGCAGACTTAAACACAGTTCTCATTCTCCCCTGAAGTGACAGATTGAGTTCGTTGAGCAGGTTAAATATGTCACACAAGTAAGCAAGTTTTGTGACCCATTCTGTGACACTGAAATGTGCTGCAAGTGGTGACTGTTTTTCAGAAAGAAATCTCTGGAGCGGCTCTCGTAACTCAAACACTCTGCTCAGTGATCTACCTTTAGAAAGCCATCTCACTTCTGTGTATAAGAGAAGACGAGTGTGCTCTGCATCCATCTCCTCACAGAGCTGTATCCTCATGGACATCCTCCTGGAAAACATATCGAACAAAAACAAGCATTGTTGCCTTGTTGTCAACATCAGTAGACTCATCGACTTGTATGGCATACCATGGTGACTCCTTAATTCTCTCTATCAGTTGCGTTTCAATATCCTCTGCAATTTCATTTATTCGTCTAGCTACAGTGCTAGCCGAAAGAGGAACATGCGCCACCTTTTCAACCGCAGCCTCTCCTAAAATTTCACGGCAAATGTCCTTTGCAGCAGGCAGGATCAACTGTTCTCCGATTGTAAATGGTTTCTTAGATTTAGCAATACGGTTAGCCACTAAGAATGAGGCTCTCAATGCAGACGCATTTATCGAAGAGGTGGTCTTCAATAATTGCTTCTGTCCTTCGTGTTCACGTTTTTTTCTTTTGAAAAACTCAACCGGCTTGTCTTTTAATGAAGGGTGTTTGGTCTCCATATGGCGAAGCAGTTTTGAAGGTTTCATGGCTTCATTGGATAGCCGCTCACCACATATTATACAAAGCGGGTTTGGAGAATGTGAATCACCTGATGCAATGAACCCATAATTTAAATAGGACTCTTGGTATTTTCTTTTAAATGCAGCTTTCTTTTTGTTTGCAGTCTTAGAACAGTCTTCTGTTGTCTCATCATTGGGTCTTTGCCCCTTTTCAAAAAAGCTCTGCAGTGACATTTGTTTTTTACTCATTTTGGCTAGTTGGCAAAGCCTGCCACCAGATGGGAATTGCCACTGCTGTGGCCTGTCTTCAGATGGGAATTGCCACTGCTGCGGCCTGTCTTCAGATGGGAATTGCCACTGCTGCGGCCTGTCTTCAGATGGGAATTGCCACTGCTGCGGCCTGTCTTCAGATGGGAATTGCCACTGCTGCGGCCTGTCTTCAGATGGGAATTGCCACTGCTGCGGCCTGTCTTCAGATGGGAATTGCCACTGCTGCGGCCTGTCTTCAGATGGGAATTGCCACTGCTGCGGCCTGTCTTCAGATGGGAATTGCCACTGCTGCGGCCTGTCTTCAGATGGGAATTGCCACTGCTGCGGCCTGTCTTCAGATGGGAATTGCCACTGCTGCGGCCTGTCTTCAGATGGGAATTGCCACTGCTGCGGCCTGTCTTCAGATGGGAATTGCCACTGCTGCGGCCTGTCTTCAGATGGGAATTGCCACTGCTGCGGCCTGTCTTCAGATGGGAATCGCCACTGCTGCGGCCTGTCACTGCTGCAGCCTGTCTTCAGATGGGAATTGCCACTGCTGCGCCCTGTCACCAGATGTGGATTGCCACTGCTGCGCCCTGTCACCAGATGTGGATTGCCACTGCTGTGACCTGTCACCAGATGTGGATTGCCACTGCTGTGACCTGTCACCAGATGTGGATTGCCACTGCTGTGACCTGTCACCAGATGTGGATTGCCACTGCTGCGACCTGTCACCAGATGTGGATTGCCACTTTTCTGCCCCCAGATGTGGATTGTCAATGTCAGCTGCCAGCAGATGTGGATTGTCACTGTCACCTGCCACCAAAGCGTAACAGATTGTCACTAATTGGTTTTATTATAACAGTCCCACTATAAAAGTATTATAACGGTCCCAGTATAAAAAGTATTATTAAAAGTCCCAGTATAAAAGTATTATTAAAAGTATAAAAGTCCCAGTATAAAAGTATTAAAAGGATTATTAAAAGTCCCAGTATAAAAATAGTATTAAACGTCCCAGTATAGAAATAATATTAAATGTCCCAGTATAGAAATAATATTAGATGTCCCATGATAGAAATAATATTAGATGTCCCAGTATAGAAATAATATTAGATGTCCAATGATAGAAATAATATTAAATGTCCCATGATAGAAATAATATTAAATGTCCCAGTATAGAAATAATATTAGATGTCCCGTGATAGAAATAATATTAGATGTCCCATTGCAGAAATAATATTAGATGTCCCATTGCAGAAATAATATTTGATGTCCCATTGCAGAAATAATATTAGATGTCCCATTGCAGAAATAATATTAGATGTCCCATTGCAGAAATAATATTAGATGTCCCATTGCAGAAATATTAGATGTCCCATTGCAGAAATAATATTTAATGTCCCGTGATAGAAATAATATTAGATGTCCCATTGCAGAAATAATATTAGATGTCCCATTGCAGAAATAATATTTAATGTCCCATTGCAGAAATAATATTAGATGTCCCATTGCAGAAATATTAGATGTCCCATTGCAGAAATAATATTAGATGTCCCATTGCAGAAATATTAGATGTCCCATTGCAGAAATAATATTTAATGTCCCGTGATAGAAATAATATTAGATGTCCCATTGCAGAAATAATTTTAGATGTCCCATTGCAGAAATAATATTTAATGTCCCATTGCAGAAATAATATTTAATGTCCCGTGATAGAAATAATATTAGATGTCCCATTGCAGAAATAATATTAGATGTCCCATTGCAGAAATAATATTTGATGTCCCATTGCAGAAATAATATTAGATGTCCCATTGCAGAAATAATATTTAATGTCCCGTGATAGAAATAATATTAGATGTCCCATTGCAGAAATAATTTTAGATGTCCCATTGCAGAAATAATATTTAATGTCCCATTGCAGAAATAATATTTAATGTCCCGTGATAGAAATAATATTAGTTGTCCCATTGCAGAAATAATATTTGATGTCCCATTGCAGAAATAATATTAATTTCCCAATTAATTAAATTAAATTAATTAAATTAATTAAATTAAATTAATATTAATTATAATAAAATATTAGGAGTGCAGAGTGCAATGTACTTACAGTTCCAGCATGGGAGTGAGGGGAGGAGCCGTTGGAGACTGCGGGAAAGTAAGTTCAGTGAGGGTGGGCGGGGAGAGATGAGGTCACTCTCTCTCTCTCTCTCATTAGCCGCCGCTTCTGTGTAACTGTAGCCAGGACGGGACAGCGGCGCGCCTGTGCGTAGCGCAGAGGGATGAGGTCATCTGCTCTGCTTGTTCGGCCGGCCGCACCGCTGACAGTTTTCTCCGTCAGCGGTGAAGCTGAAGCCTTAGCCGGCCGCGGCCCGGGGGTTGATAATCTCGGACCTGACAGTGTCCTTGGAGCTGCGGCCCACCTAGAGAGGCGGCACGGCCCGGCTTTGGGCCGCGGCCCGGGGGTTGATGACCCCTGATGTAGTACCTTCAGACGTTCTACGAGCAAAAATGACGCATCTCATTTCTCAACCACCTATTACACTTTTGAAGGCCCTGGAGTACCAGGAAAATGGAATTTCCCATAAAATTACCCCATTTTGGAAAGCAAACACCCCAACGTATAATCTGTGAGGCATAATGAGTCTTTTGAATGGTTAATTTTTTCCCAGAAGTTTTTGGAATATGTGGAAAAAAATTAAAACGCATTTTTCTTTTACACGAAATTGTCAATTTATAAGATATTTCTAACACATAGCATGTATATAGCAAAAATTACACCCCAAAATACATTCTGCTACTCCTCCCGAGTATGGCGATACCACATGTGTAGGACTTTTACACAGCCTGGTCACATAGAGAGGCCGAACATTGAAGTAGTACGTTCAGGTGTTCTAGGAGCATAAATGACACATCTCATTTCATTCCTACCCATCACACTTTTGAAGGTCCTGGACCACCAGGACAGTGAAATTACCCACAAAATGACCCCATTTGGAAAGCAAACACCCCAACGTATAATCTGTGAGGCATAATGAGTCTTTTGAATGGTTAATTTTTTTCCAGAAGTTTTTGGAATATGTGGAAAAAAATTAAAACGCATTTTTCTTTTACACAAAATTGTCAATTTATAAGATATTTCTAACACATAGCATGTATATAGCAAAAATTACACCCCAAAATACATTCTGCTACTCCTCCCGAGTATGGCGATACCACATGTGTAGGACTTTTACACAGCCTGGTCACATAGAGAGGCCGAACATTGAAGTAGTACGTTCAGGTGTTCTAGGAGCATAAATTACACATCTCATTTCATTCCTACCCATCACACTTTTGAAGGTCCTGGACCACCAGGACAGTGAAATTACCCACAAAATGACCCCATTTTGGAAAGCAGACACCCCAACGTATATTCTATGAGACATGGGCTGCACATAGGTACTTTGGTACTCTGATGGCCTGGTGACAGGTACTCTGGTACTCTGATGGCCTGGTGACAGGTACTCGGGTACTCTGATGGCCTGGTGACAGGTACTCGGGTACTCTGATGGCCTGGTGACAGGTACTCTGATGGCTTGGTGACTGGTATTTGGGTACTCTGAAGGGTGGTGACAGGTACTCATATGGACTGTGACAGGTACTCGGGTACTAAGATGAACTGTGACGGGTACTCAGATGAACTGTGACAGGTACTCGGGTACTCAGATGGACTGGGACAGGTACTCGGGTACTCAGATGGACTGGGACAGGTACTCGGGTACTCAGATGGGCTGTGACAGGTACTCGGATACTCAGATGGGCTGTGACAGGTACTCGGATACTCAGATGGGCTGTGACAGGTACTCGGGTACTCAGATGGGCTGTGACAGGTACTCGGGTCCTTTGATGGGCTGTGACAGGTACTCGGGTACTCAGATGGGCTGTGACAGGTACTCGGGTACTCAGATGGGCTGTGACAGGTACTCGGATACTCTGATGGACCGTGACAGATACTCGGATACTCTGATGGACCGTGACAGATACTCGGGTACCCTGATGGACTGTGACAGGTACTTGGGTACCCTGATGGACTGTAACAGGTACTCGGGTACCCTGATGGACCGTGACAGGTACTCGGGTACCCTGATGGACCGTGACAGGTACTCGGGTACCCTGATGGACCGTGACAGGTACTCTGATGGGCCGTGACAGGTACTCGGGTACTCTGATGGGCCGGGACAGGTACTCGGGTACTCTGATGGGCCGGGACAGGTACTCGGGTACTCTGATGGGCCGGGACAGGTACTCGGGTACTCTGATGGGCCGGGACAGGTACTCGGGTACTCAGATGGGCTGGGACAGGTACTCGGGTACTCAGATGGGCTGGGACAGGTACTCGGGTACTCAGATGGGCTGAGACAGGTACTCGGGTACTCTGATGGGCTGTGACAGGTACTCGGGTACTCTGATGGGCTGTGACAGGTACTCAAATACTCTGATGGACTGTGACAGGTACTCTGATGGACTGTGATTGACAGGTACTATGATGGGTGGTGACAGGTCCTCTTTATTGGGGGGGGCAATCAGTGTGTGTTGGTGTACACTGTGGGCGATAACGAGATGTTACCGCGGTTTGTTTACATTTTAGTGATCCTTTCACAGCCGATCACGTGGGTAAACAGCCGGCCAATGGCTGTTTACCAGCGTCGGTGACGAGCAGTGTTCCCGGGGGGAACACGCCGCCACCGACGTGCATGCGCAGCGCGCTCATGATCACGCGCATGCGCCGTGCACAGTGGGGGTGTGACCATCTGTGATCGGCCGTGACTTCATCACGGCCGATCGCGTGGTAAACAGCCATAACCAATGGCTGTTCACCCCCTTCGGTGGCGAGCGGTGTCTCCGTGACACGCCGCCATCGAAGAAACAGGGATGCGCGCGCACGATCGCGCGCATTCCCTGTTTAAATGGGAGGCCGTCATATGACGGCCTCCCACCGCAATAGGTGCGCCGTCTGGCCGTCATTTGACAGCCGGCGGTCAGCATCAAGTTAACAAAGCCGTTCTCCTATTCACGGAAGTTCTGTGTGCCTCACCTAGTCTTCCTCGGATCCCCTCCCTTAATATGGGGGGACTAGACGAGGGCCTCTTGTCCCCTGTTGGGGGGTTTTACCCTTCACCACTGGTACATTTTGAATACCTTCATATTATATTATTAAGCTTAGGTAATATAAACTTATCTGTCTTTTTCTTCTTTCCTAATCTAGATAACACTGGACTTTTCTTTCTTTTTTCCCTTTTCAATGGGTTGAGTCGAGAAATCGTTAGATCGGAACAACGGGTGAGTGCTGCCTATTGACTCAGTTACCATGGCCCCCTTAAACATTTTATCCCTGAACGTACAGGGACTCAATGTACCACAGAAACGCACTAAAGCGTTTAGATCATTCCAAGCAAAAAATGCACACATTGTGTGCCTGCAAGAGACACATTTTACAGTAAAATCAACGCCTACATTTTTTAGTTCATACTATCCACAAATATTCACTGCCTCGGCCAATACCAAACAATGTGGAACTCTTGTGGCTTTCCACCGGTCCACTCCATTCACAATTCATTCAGAAATTAAGGATCCGGAAGGAAGATATCTAACCATTACGCGACACATTTTGGACACAGAAGTAACTGTTGTTTGTTATTATGCATTTCATTCTTAACACATCTATTACAAATAGTTAATGCACATAGACTGGGAACAATCATTGTATGTGGCGATTCCAACCAGGTTCTCCTATCATTTCTGGACAAAACACCATCTACTCCACCTCGTAACCACTCTAAAATATCTCTCTCTCAACTCCTTTCCAAACACAATTTAATTGATTCATGGAGAGAGAATAATCCAACAAAAATAAATTATACCTATGTTTCACACCCTGAGTGTATAGGTAAGGTTAACTTAGTGAGAGTAGAAAGTTGGAATGATTAGAAAAGTGAAATACATAGAATATTTTAAGAAACCATATCAACCAAAGAGATTAGATGGAATAAAATAGAAGTGCAGCATAAATCAAATAGTGAAAAAGTGAAGATCAAATTACCTAATAAACACTTCAGTGTATCACTTTAGGTCTGATTAATACCCAAATATACCATGTAATGATTAGATCATCTAATATAGGAATTCCCCCCCCTTCCACCTGGCTAATCGCCATGGGATAGGGCCCCTTTTTACCTCCCACCCCCGTTTTAAATAGGCTAATATCCCTGGCAGTTGCATGTGTCACATGTTTTAGATAGGAGCAGTCGCTCCATCACTTTGGGAGCTGCGAGGCGTAGCGCGGGCCATCCTCCTCCCCTCTCTATAGGGTGGGTGGACCGCCCTGCACTACGCATCAACGTCACGCTTTATGTGCTGGAACCGCTGCGCCATGTCTTTGGCGCTGCCGCCTTCCATCACCTTTTACATCTAGCAGCCAGGTGGAGGAATAATTTGGCACTGTTTTGGGGGCGTTCCGCCCGGCTGCAGCTGCCTGTCTTCCTTAGTGCTTGCTCTCGCGTGACGTTGGTGGGTGTTGCAAACTAGCCCTTATAAGTCACCTGGGGCAGATTGACTCACATGGTGGTTCCAGCCCTCTATCTGCACACTTTGTGGATCACTCAACACTGAAGTGTTTATTAGGTAATTTGATCTTCACTTTTTCACTATTTGATTTATGTTGCACTTCTATTTTATTCCATCTAATCTCTTTGGTTGATATGGTTTCTTAAAATATTCTATGTATTTCACTTTTCTAATCATTCCAACTTTCTACTCTCACTAAGTTAACCTTACCTATACACTCATTAGCATCTCATTATCCTATCCTTTACCAAGTTTAGGACAGATGACCTATTGTACCACATAATATGATCTTCCAACCTATTTTACAACCTTTCTTTTATTTTTAGCACATATGGTCACTGCTGACCATTATTAATTTTTGGAATTTCCTTTTTTGGAAACCATCCTTGTCCAGTCCTGGTCTGCCTTAACCACCTCAGCTCCCACCAGTGATACCCATATGGGGTTATTCTGATTCATTTTGGCACATTGCTACTGCATAGATACAGATAATGTAAGTACTCTTGAGAGTGGTTTTGGGGGGTTTATCCTAGCCAATATTACTTCTAATTACTTTATTTTAATCTCTGCTTTCCGTGACAGGGTCAGACCTTACAGATATTCTTATTATTATACTACAGCATTCAGTTTTCCACGTGCATGCGCCTGAAGAGTGGATGAATGCCATGTTTTATGCCAACTATATGTTTTACTTACTTAATGATCACTTGTAATGTGATTTGTATTTTTAGTAGTCAATTGTTATTGCTGTATGTCAATCAATGGATTGTATGGAATATATTGGTCTTCTTGGTGTACTCATGACTATCCTTATGCAACTTACCATTGATTTTCCAATAAATTTAAATGTTTTACACCTGCCTGCTTCATTTAAAGTCCCAACCCCCAGTCATCCTGATTGCTTTATCCTGTCTAAGTAGATTCATTGGCACACTTGCCAACACGACAAGCAGGCGATAACGTATGCCGAGCAGTTCTTTTAGCACAAATTGCCAAAACATGTCGCATTCCCTCCTGCTTTCTCTCCCTTGATATTCAAAAGGCTTTTGATTCTATATCCTGGTCCTACCTGCATTACACATTACAGAAGTGGGGTTTTGGCCCAAATTTTACTAACTGGATCAGGGCACTATATAATAAACCTAAAGCATATGTTAAATATGTAGGTTATAAATCTGATACCTTTAATATTGAAAGAGGCACTAGGCAGCGGTGTCCGCTTTCACCCCTGTTATTTGCACTTCTTATAGAACCACTTGCCCAATGGATCAGATCAGATCCCACCATAATGGGTATTGAAGTAGGGGGATTTCAACACAAAATTTGTCTATTCGGGGATGATATCCTCCTATTTCTTTCATCGCCACAAGTATCAGGCCCTAACCTAATTCCAATACTTGATGACTTTGCTACCTTCTCTGGCCTTTTCATTAATCCCAAGAAATGTGTAGCACTAAATGTATCTCTTTCAAAATTTGAATTACGTTCAGCTAAGGTAGGTCTCCCCTTTACCTGGGCAGATAAATCAATTCCATATCTAGGAATACACCTCAGTGCATCACTTTTGGATCTTTTTTCAGCTAATTACCCTCCAATGTTAAAAAATATAACAAATATGTTGAAATCTTGGAACCATCTTCCTTTATGATGGTTTGGAAGAATCAACACAATAAAAATGACAGTCTTACCCAAATTATTGTACCTTTTCAGAGTCTTACCAATTCCAATTCCTGCCTATTACCTGAGAATTATGCAGAAAAAGGCAAATGCATTTATATGGGGTTCTTTCAGACCACGTACACAGCAACACACACTTTACCTCCCTAAATTAAATGGAGGTCTAGGTTGTCCTAATTTCGCATCTTATTATAGAGCAGCACATATAGCATCATTAACTAAATATCACTCACTACAAGAATCCCCTCTATCGGTATCGATCGAAGCTGCTGAATGTGATCCCTTGTCAATGGCAAACCTGATTTCGCTCTCACCGAGAGATCGTAGAGGGTTGCGTAATCCAATTACAAAACATTTTGTTTCCCTATGGGACAGATACAAATTCAGAAATCAGTTGCAATCATTACATAGTCCTCTACTATCTTTTTACAAAAACCCTGCATTTTACCCAGCATGGGTATCTCCTAGATCTTTCAGAGCATGGGCTAGAAGTGATATGCTGCAGATGCACAAATTTGTGAATTCCTCGTCCTTTATCCCTTTCTCAACCCTCTGTGATAATTATGGAATACCACAATGAGAACTATTTAGGTACCTCCAGATCAAAAATGTCTTTATGCCTCTTTTAGCCACAGACAGTTCACTAACTAATTTAACTAACTTTGAAAAATATTGTAAAAACGACCCTCATGCTAGGGGCATAATCTCGACCTTATATGTTCAATTGTTAGCTAAACCTGAAACAGTAAAACCAGCTTATGTCCAGAAATGGGAGGTGGACTTAGAACAAACACTGGAAACCACAGAATGGAATCAAGTCTGGTTAACAACCAAAATGGCCTCTCCCAATATATTAGCGGTAGAGGCGAATTATAAACTAATAAGTTGGTACCTTGTACCGACTAGAATAGCGAAATATGTGCATAACTACTCATCAGATTGTTACCGTAGATGCGCTGAGTTAGGAACACATTTCCACATTTGGTGGTCATGTCCCAAAGCTCAAATTTATTGGAACAAGATCTTTACTATAACATCTAAAATCCATTACCCCAGATCCCTCAATGGCACTCATCAATCGAAAGCCAGACTTTCTAACACACACCCAATTTAAATTAATTGTTAATTTATTCACCGTAGGAAATCAAACACTTGCAAGAGCCTGGAAATCCCCTTCATTGATTGTGGATGAGGTAGTGAATAGAATGGACAACACTATGACGCAAGCCAAAATGGCAGCTCTTGAAGCTGACATGCTTATCAAATTTGAAAAAGTATGGCATCCGTGGATAAAAAATTATTTACCATCAAATTTTAACACAGAAGTTCTATTACCATGGTAGCTGACCCGATGGGTAAGTGATTACAGTATATGGATTCTGAGTGATATGGTGGCCCTCGACTCGACCCTGCTGACCTCTCTTCTTCCCTTCCTAGTTTCTTCTCTTCCTATCTTTCCTTTCTTCTCTATATATTCCTATTATGATTTTGAAGCTCTTTCCTACTTAAGTAACCAATTCCTCTAATAAACCATACCATCAATATGCGTTATTCTTATAGTAGTAATTATAGTTGAATATATCATTTACATTGTGTTGAATATATAACTCTGAGCTTCATTACTTCTGTTGTATATTATGTACTTAACCTATTGTCAAATACTCTATTGTAAGTTCAATAAAATATTTTTGACAAGGAAGTAACTTTGCAACCATATATATTCCAATACCAAACAGGATGTGGAATGTACAGGCATATTACTGCAACAGGAACATTTCTGGTTAAAAAACTAAATTATTATCTGATATGCCGTAATGTAACAGGAAAAAATAGAATTTAAATAGTTATCTTACTTCACACAGTGACTTTATTGTCTTTATATTGCATTTACTCACACTCATTGAAACCCCGTGAGCACTTCATTCCTTGTTATGCATGGGTTATTGCATTCACTCTTTGCTTTTTTTCATTTCATCTTAGATTTTAAGATAAAATTTGTTGGTGGAATGGCTCATAATCTATGAAAATCGTGTACTCCCTTTCTTTTGTAAAGACTAAATGTGCACTGTATATTAAGACAACAATTTCTCCAGTGATGTTACACTACAGAGTACATTTATCAAATACATTTATTGGATGTAGTCTTTTAAAACAGATTTCATTCTTGTTGAAAATGTCCCAGGCATTGGATATTGGTTTGACAGAAATATCAATGTAGGTCAATTGTCCCAATAGTTTTTAGAAGGTTGTAAGGCAAAGACACTCCTTGCACAAAATTAATTATCACTTAAAGGGGTTGTAAAGTTTTTTTGTTTTAAATAACAAACATGTTATAATTACCCCCACTGTTCAGCTCATTTTGTACAGAGTGGCCCCAAACCTGCTCTTCTGGGGTCCCTCGGCGGCTGTCTCTGCTTCCTCCTGCAAGTACTTCTCACGTTCATGCAAACTCCCTCGCAGGGTGAGAAGCACTTGTGGGTGCGCTCCCGTGATACAGCCGGTGGCTATAGCTGCTTGCTGTATTACTCGGCCCCGCCCCTGGCATGCCG
Source organism: Lithobates pipiens (assembly GCF_037356315.1). Classification (NCBI taxonomy): domain Eukaryota; kingdom Metazoa; phylum Chordata; class Amphibia; order Anura; family Ranidae; genus Lithobates; species Lithobates pipiens. The sequence continues at coordinate 96,740,623 of NW_027507718.1, forward strand.
CGTCATTGGATGTGATTGACAGCAGCGTGAGCCAATGGCTGCACTGCTTTCAATCCATCCACTCCAGCCAATCAGCGGCCAGGCTGAGCGGCAAAGAGGACGTTGGGGGCGAGCGTGGGACTTTCAAGGGGTTAGGTAAGTAAAACGAGGGGACTGGGGGAACCGGCACTGTGGGATGATTTATATTTATCTTTACAACCCCTTTAAGATTTTTATTAACTTTAGCTTGTGTACAATGTCCATGTGAACGGTGTCCACAGGCATGTGTAAGCAGGTGCTTGTGGGGTGTCCTTTAATGTATTTTGGCTAGTGTATTCATTGCATTGTGCAGTTATACATACAGTTACAGGCTGCTCGGGATGGGAAGGGGTTAACTGTGTTTAGGCTCTTTTCCTGGGCTTTCTGCTTCCTGTTCCCTGCTGTAAGCTACATACTGTAAATACCAGGGGAGGGCTCGGAGCAGCTCTCTTATCCACATGGGATTTGCAGAGGAAGAACTGCTGCAACATGTAGCCCTACTGGAGCACGTGGCTTCCTTCTGGGTCATCCTGCTGGGATTATCCCTGAACTAGGTCCCTACCATGACTGGACTCTTGCTGACAGGACTTTGCTTCTATGGAAGGTATGAACCTGGGCAGCCTGCATTAGATAGTTAGGGCTGCACTCTGTTTCATGTGTGCCTTGCTGTTGAACTATGTTTTTTGGACCTTGAAATTACAATCACTGACCACCAACCTGTAATTAAGACCTATTTCAAGCCCCCCAGACAGGAACAGTTACATTCTGGTCATTAGGTGTCACCATAACTCATGGTTGAAGTTATTTCCACTGAGTCAGCTTTTGCGCATCAGACATAATTGCACCAATTTATCTGACTTCAACCATCAGTCCCAAATCCTTAAGTCTAGGTATGTAGATAAGGGTTATAGTTCTGAAGTTATAGAGGAATAAATAAAGAACGCGTCTTTGGTAGATAGGAATACATTATGGATTGATCAACCCAGACTTTTACAGGACAATAGATTTCAGTGGTCCTTCTTCACGTCATTTTCCATAAAACATAAGCAAATTGAGGACATTTTCAATCGTCACTCAGAGGTACTCAAGTCACAGTGTACCCAGGCATTATCTTCATCATTATAATAAGAATCCATCCAGCACTTAATTTAAAATTATTGATAAGTTTGTCCCTCATTGGAGAGGTGACTCTAACCTTTGAGGGGTATCATGCCTAGAGATGTTTTGGATTTATGAATTAAAATCATATTCGCCCTTTGGCATAAACATTGACTGGGCTATTAATGCTTTTATCAAACAAGCTTAAATTCACCTTATTATCATATATAATACCTTCGCTCATTTCTATGTTTCCATTTTAGTTACTTATTTTTTTATTTTTCCATTTCATGTTTGTAGCCTTAACCCTCGAAGGAGTGGCTGAATTTATTGGGCTTACCGTTACCTTCTTCACCTCGTATGCATCTAGGGGTTTCCCGAGGTAGATGGCCCAAAAACTGCAGAGACTGACGACAGATCCACTTAAAGGGATTTTTTTTTTGTGAAAAATTAGTTAACAACACAGTCTCTCAACATAGGATCAGAGGGGTTAGGTGAAAAGTCCAGGTACTCTTATTGTCAAAATCAGTATAAAAAGCAATCTCTTACTTTGCATAAATCCAGAGAATAGCCATTCATAGCTGGATCCTCACCCTAATCGGATAGTCCTTCTCTCACCAGGCCTAGCAGCCAACAGGGTACTCAAGTCAGGAATAAGTCTCTGCCACAGACTTTGCTATAGAACACATGAGGGAAACTTGAAAACTTATAGAACACTCGTGTGGTACCAGTATCTTGCAGCCGGTCCGGCGATAACGCACAAGATTGGATTAGCTTAGGTCCTTCAGCTTTTACAGGCTCTTGTTGAGAAGCCAACCCTTGCGTGGCCTTCTCCCGAAGAGTCCTCCCCTGGATAACTTCACAGTTGCCAGGCCTCTCCACTAACCGAGATGGCACCGGACCACCTCCAAATACTTTTTTCAGTTTCCTCACCTCGGGCTAGCCAGCCCCGAGACGTAAAGTCGGGCAGATCCACACCCCAGGTCATGGAAGTCCTGGGGGCTGGTCAGGAGGACCAGGACCATACAGTCAGAACATGCTTCTGGACAGGAACCCCGAAACACGTGACATCCGCACCTTAAGTTCCCTCTCCCAGAAGGCACAGCGAGAGTGACACTCCCACTGGGCTGGTTCCGAGAGAAAGTAACCTTAATGCACCCAACTAGACTGTGTTTCCATGCCTGCCTCAAGTGACAGCGCCACTTATGGCGAGGCAGAACACCCGGCAGTCCAGTCAGATTGATGCTGAGGTCAAAATTTTGAGTAATCAAACCCAAACCAAACTGCAGTTTAAGGGTAACATCAAATAAAAAAAAAAAACACATAGCGCGTGCTCTTCAGGAGCCGGCGCTACATGTTTATATATATATATATATATATATATATATATATATATATATATATAATGTATATATTGCATATTTCATATTTTTAATTTTTCCTGTTAGTAATATTATATTCATTCTATTCATACATTGATAAATTTTTGTACACATACATTTTTGATACATTTTTTGCACACCTACATTCTTCCCTTCTTTTTTGATTTAATATTCATATCTTATTAGTATTTAGGATCTATATATATATATATATATATATATATATATATATATATATATATATATATATATATATATTTACATTTCTGTCATATCATATGTTTATGACCCTATAGGTAATAGTCCTTTGCCTTGATTGGCTATGTTTGGGAACTTGTATTACTTTGGTAGACATAGTGTGTCTGCACAGTTCACTCAGGGTTTTAGTCACATCATCGCGAGATGGAGATGATTTAATCATTCTGTGCTGTTCAATACCGAGGTTTGGTAATCACATTTGCAGTGTTGATGATGCTTTCCTTCGCGTGATGTCAGAAGAGGGCGGGGTCACCCATTTACATCACCGGGTGGTCCCTCCATCAGCTATATAAGTTTAGTCAGTGGTAGTCGTGGTATAGATTTTAGAAGGGACTGTTACGCCATTTTTTAATACATTTTGGCGTAGGGTTCCTCTTAAAATCCATACCAGACCTAAATGGCCTGGTCTGGATTTTGGGGGGACCCCCGCAGATTTTTTTTTTTTACATTTTGGTGAGGGGTTCCCCTTAATATTCATACCAGACCCAAAGGGCCTGGTAATGGACTTTGGGGAAACCCATTTTTTTGAATGATTTTTATCTGTATTGCCAGGATCCTACAATTTATTGCAGCCGTGAGCAGTTTTAAGTTACTTTTTTTCCTTTAGAAATTTCATTTTGCTGTGGTATTGTTCTAAACATGGGAAAAATGCGCTACTTTACAGGCATACTAAGGACACCCCCCAGGCATGATATTTAAAGGATTATTTCATTTTTATTGTTTTACTTTAAGCATGATTAAAATCACTGCTCCTGAAAAAACTTCAGTTTTTAAAACTTTTTTTTTTTGCATTGATACATGTCCCCTGGAGCAGGACCCAGGTCCCCATGCTGTTTTTTCAATGATTTTTATCTATATTGCCGGAATCCAACAATACATTACAGCTGTGAGGAGTTTTGAATTTGATTTTTTTTTAATTAAAATCACTGCTCCAGAAAAAACTGCAGTTTTTGAAACTTTTTTTGCATTGATACATGTCCCCTGGGGCAGGAGCGGGTCCCCTTACACTTTTTATAACAATAAATAAGCCTTTAAAATGAGCACTTTTGTTTTTTTATCTCATTGTCACATAGAATTTAACGGTGTTCTGCGGCTTTCGAATTTCCTGCAAACAGCGCATAATGTTTGCTTAACAGGCTTAACAGGCAAACACCCGATGTTCGAGTCGAGTTTAAGTTCGACACAAACATCTGGCTCATCCCTAGTGTGGATCAATCGAGTCCCCCTGTCAGTTTTTAAAGAGAGACCCAATTGGACCATTTTTTGTCCCCTGTGGAGTGGCGGGTTACATAGTTACATATATTTACATAGAAGGTAAGGTTGAATAAAGACAATAGTCCATCTTGTTCAACCTGTGTAGGTGTACGTGTGTCAGTGTCGATAATTATCTCCCATATCCCTGTATGTTGTGTTCTTTAAGATGCACGCCCAAGAGTCTTTTAAAAAATATCTATACTCTCCACTGACACCAGAGTTCCACATCCTTTTTGCCCTGACAGGGAAAAAACCCCTGTGCAGATTAAGGTTAAACCGATTCTCCTCCAATCTCATTGTGTGGCCCATGTCCTCTTACACTGCGTGAGACTGAATTGTTTTCATCCCTAGGCTGGGATTACCATTGAGGTATTTGTAAATTTCCTTGTAAATTTGTAAATCATGTCTCCTCTCAAGCATTTCTCTTCTCCAGCGAGAATACATTTAGTGCTTGTGGCCATTCCTCATTACTGAGGTCCTCCAATTCCCTTAATAATTTTGTTGCCCTTCTTTGGACTCTCTCTAGCTCCAGCACATCCCTTCTGAGGACTGGAGATCAGAACTGGACTGAATACTGCAGAGTTTTATGAAGTGGCAGGATTATCGTATGCTTTTGCAAAATCCAGATACTGGTGTATCCACAGGCCTCCCCCTATCTAGATGGGAGCTCACTTCCTCATAGAATGTTAACAGTTTGGTCTGGCAGGAATGACTCTTCGTAAACCCATGCTGATCACTACTAATGATACTGTTTTCTTAAGCAAATTCTTGGATATAGTCCCTTATCATCCCTACTATTGATGTTAGGCTTGACTTTTCTTCAATCAGCTGGTACAATTCTTGTCTGTATGCTGTATGCAAAGATTAGGAATAATGGTCCTTCTATAACCTGACTGAGTTCTTTGAGGACTCTTGGGTGTAAACCATCTGGTCCTGATGATTTATTTGTGTTAAGCTTATCTAGTCTTTTATTGACTCCAAACTCTGTTAGCTACAAGGGTAATTCCTGTGATGTGTTATTAACAAACCTGTCATGGTCAGTATACCCCTCCTTTTCCTGTGTAAAAACTGAGAAGAAAGTATTTAGTACAGTTGCCTACTCTGTGTTATCTGTAACCATCCTCTCATCGTCGTCTTTTATGTGGGCAATGTGCTCTGATTCCACTGTTTTACTGTTAATATAGCTAAAAAATGTCTTGATATTTTTTTCTTTTCTTTTGCTATTTGTCTCTTATAGTCTTTTTTAGCCACTCTGATCTTACACTTCTTATTGCATTCCTTATAGTGTTGGAATGCTGATAAGCACCCCTTCCTCGTTATATTTTTTAAAGACAATTTTTTTCTCTTTAATAAGTCTTTTTACATTACGGGTTAGCCACCCAAGTTTAACCTTTTCTCTTTTATATTTATTTATTGCCCCTCTGTAAAGCCCTCAGAGGTTTTTTAGAGAACTTTAATGAACAAAAGCATCATGAAGGCCAAGGAACAAACCAGACAGGTCAGGGATAAAATTGTGGAAACATTTAAACCAGGGTTAATTTATAAAAAATATCCCAAGCTTTGAACAACTCACGGAGCAATGCTCAATTCATCATGTTAAAATGGAAAGAGTATGGTGCAACTGCAAACTTACCAAGACCTGGCCATCCACCTAAACTGACAGATACGGCAAGGAGAGCATAAATCAGAGAAGCGGCCAAGAGGCCCATGGTAACTTTGGAGGAGCTGCAGAGATCCACAGCACAACTATTCGTTGTGCACTCCACAAATCTGACCTTTATGGAAGAGTGGCAAAAAGAAAGCCATTGTTGAAAGAAAGTCTGTTTGCAGTTTGCAAGAAGCCATGTGGGGGACACAGCAAACATGTGGAAGAAGGTGCTCTGGTCAGATGAGACAAAAATTGAACCTTTAGCCTAAAAGCAAAATGCTATGTGCGGCAGAAAACTAACACTGCACATCACCCTGAACACACCACCCCCACTATGAAACATGGTGGTGACAGCATCATGTTGTGAGGATGCTTTTCTTCAGCAGGGACAGGGAAGCTGGTCAGAGTTGATGGGAAGATGGAGGGAGCCAAATACAGGACAATCTTAGAAGACAACCTGTTAGAGTCTGCAAAAGACTTGAGACTGGGGTGTGAAGGGGTTTTAAGGGTACTCCAGGTACATGATAGACCAGCCAAGTGGTTAATATTGCAGACTACCGAAGGACCCCCCCCCCCCCCCCACACACACACACACACACAAGATACACGGAATATGTTCAAAGAATATGTCTACTTTATTGGGCATATACACAGCCTATATTTGGTTCAGCTATACCAATCACAATAGGGGAGGAGGGAGTGGTTAGTAAAGGGATACAGTAATATCATTAATATCATGAATATAATTAAACAAGCCAGTGATATATGGGTTATTCAGGTCAGTGACCCTTTAAGATACATCATCATGAGGTAACATGTGTCAACAGGCCATCTGGTTATGAATCATCCTGTCCCAGACAAACCAACCCACATTGATATATATAATATGTAGCACAGTGCTTATGCAAGCATCTTTCCAAACATTAATTGATATTTGCAGATTTAAGCCATGTATACTGAAACGGCCGAGCATGTTTTGGGCATATTACTACACTCCTCTCTTTTGTCAAGAATGTGACAATCACAAACCCAATATGCCCCCACCATTCACCTGGACTATTGTCCCACAAATTTACCACACACTAAGCATGTAAAAATAGAAAACAATAAACACATAATCTCAGATGCATACCAATTGTCCATGAAATATAAAGGGGGAAGGGGCGTGATAGTCAATAAAAGCAAGTGGGAGGGGCATGCCTGCCTTTAGGCCAAATAAAAACAGTCCCAAAGAAAAGCACAAAAAAAAAGTTTCTTGTATGGCTACTGAATGTCCATTAAATTCATAAAAAGGAAGGAAAAGGAAATGTCCACATTATAATTCTCATTCTCCTAAACTTTTCCTAAAACATTTGGTTCGATTCTGTGTTTACCCATATTTTACAGAGTTCCTCCACCCCAAAAACCCTGCCTCTCTTTGTAAGGATAGAACTCAATAGCCACAGACTGACTGGGACTGATGCATTGGGCTAGACTTGGGTCTTCGGGCTGGCGTATCTGGATCTCTCCCTTGTGAGGCTCACTGGAATTCTGTAGACCTTAGGCGTGCGTCATTGGCTAACCCTCAAGGTGTCATTCCCAGGAACATTTTCCAGTAGGAGTCCACCTTTAGTCATCTAAGCACCTCCTATGGTATTTGAACAACAAAGATGAACAACGAAGATTTCCATGTAAAAGCTGTAGTCATCTCATCACCCGGATAGGGTATAGGGCAGGTTAAGAATGGGGTGTAGGGTATAAATGGGGTGGGAATTTCTTCATGTGCATGGGGCTAGGGGTGCATGCTGGCTGGCTGGGGCGGATATTCCTCATCCAACATGAATAATCACAGAATATACCTGATCAATTCAGGCCTTAACCATTGGAGGTATTAAAAATAATATTCCTCATGGACTCAAACATAAGTAAAGCATGCAGAAATAAAAATGTTTCTCAGCAAGAGTTTTCATTATATAAATTCAATATATTTAACTAAACACTTTTTTTCCGTTCAAATTCAGTATTTTAGCAGGATTTCTGCAAAACTTAAACACCTTTAGTTCCTTTTATCCCCGGGACCCAAGTGGACCCGAGGATCTCTAAACAGAACATTTTACCCAAACACATATTCTGAGGCCGCGTACACACGGGCGGATTGTCTGCCCAACTAAGTTCGGCAGACAATCCGACAGACAGTCCGTTCAAAATTAGCATGAACGGACTTGACCACACACGATGAGCAGACAGTCCGCTGAAAGCGTGCGTGACGACGTGTACAGCACGTACGACGGGACTAGAAAAACGACGTCCTATACACTGCAATGCAACCTTCGGTCGTGTAAACCCTTTCTGAGCATGCGCCATACTTAGTCCGTCCAACTTGCCTACACACGAGCGGACTGTCCGCTGAAACCAAGTTTGGACGGACAAAACCAAGTTTGAACGGACTGTCTTATGGAAATTCCGTAAGACTTTGTTCGTCAGACTGTCCGCTGAAAAAGTCAGCTGAAGCCCACACACGAGCGGATTGTCCGCTGAAACACTGTTCAGCGGACTAAGTTGGACAGACAATCCGCCCGTGTGTACGTGGCCTGACTCAGAAGTCAGCCTCCCAACTTTGCAAATATATCTGATCATCAGGCCCAAACAAAACATTGATGGATAAACCACATTACATCATTAACACTTCATGATTGACACTCTGGGAATTCAAAAGGTAAATATATCCAGAATAGTCACTCTGCTATTCAAACAAACATTCCCCTCAATATTTTAATATCTCATGGACTCAATACATACAGCAATTTATTTTGGTCCTGGTTATCTAATTTCAGTAACTCTTCAAACATTTATAGTTTCACCCTTTTTTACCAAAATCCCATTATCAATTCTAATTTAACCCCAAACTTTTAGGGAAATAGACATTATCAGGAACATGGGCCTAATAACCCCTACTCCCAAAACAAGAAAGCACAATATGAGACAACTCTTTGTGTACATTTTAAACAAACACTTTAAGATAATAATACCCTGTGCATTTATTAACCACTTAATAACCGCCCTATAGCCGAATGACGGCTTTAGGGCGGTTTCTTAACTGTGGGAGGCCGTCATATGACGTCCTCCCAGAATTCCGCTCTCGCGCGCCCCCTGGGGCGCGCACTCGAGAGCATCCGTGACCACAGGACCCGGCGCATCACGGATCACGGTAAACGCCCGCTCGTCGCGGCCGTTTACCACGTGATCGCTCCGTCAAATGACGGAGTGATCACTTGTAAACAAACCGGCGTCATGTTATGACGCCGGTTCCTCCCTCCCCCTCTCTGTACCGATCGGAACAGCGGAGGGGGAGGAGATCGGTGTCAGCAGCGATGTGGGCTGCATCTGCAGTGCCCACATCGCTGCTCACCGAAAATTAACCCCTCAATTCCCTGCAAAAACTCTGCAATACCCTGCCATTACTCTGCATTACTCTGCAATACCCTGCAATACCCTGCATTACTCTGCATTACTCTGCATTACCCTGCATGACTCTGCATTACCCTGCATTACTCTGCATTACCCTGCATTACTCTGCATTACTCTGCATTACTCTGCATTACCCTGCATTACTCTGCATTACTCGGCATTACCCTGCATCACTCTGCATTAGTCTGCATTACACTGCAATACCCTGCCATTACTCTGCAATACCCTGCAATACCCTGCAACACTCTGCAATGCTCTGCAACACTCTGCAATGCTCTGCAACACTCTGCAATACCCTGCAACGCTCTGCAATGCTCTGCAACACTCTGCAATGCTCTGCAACACCCACCAATACCCTGCAACACTCTGCAATGCTCTGCAACACCCGCCAATACCGTGCAACACTCTGCAATGCTCTGCAACACCCTCCAATATCCTGCAATGCTCTGCAACGCTCTGCAACACCCGCCAATACCCTGCAACACTCTGCAATGCTCTGCAACACTCTGCAATGCTCTGCAACACCCACCAATACCCTGCAACACTCTGCAATGCTCTGCAACACCCGCCAATACCGTGCAACACTCTGCAATGCTCTGCAACACCCTCCAATATCCTGCAATGCTCTGCAACGCCATACTCTGAGATACCCAGCCATACTCTGATATACCCAGCCATACCCAGCCATAGTCGGTGATACCCTGCAATACCCAGCCATAGACACCCCCCCCCCTCCCGCCGCCCTCCGGTGCTTCTACCGACTCGCCAATACTATCAAATCCAGAATCTTTTTTTTTTTTTTCAGGCTTCCCAGCTTAGAGGTGAGATGCGGGGTCTTATTGACCCCACATCTCACTGTAAAGAGGACCTGTCATGCCATATTCCTATTACAAGGGATGTTTACATTCCTTGTAATAGGAATAAAAGTGATCAAAAAATCTATTTTTGGGGAAAAAAATGTCAAACTAAAATAAATAAAGTAAAATGAACAATAAAAATTTTTTTTTTTTTTAAAGCGCCCCTGTCCCCATGTGCTCGCATGCAGAAGCGAACGCATACGTAAGTCCCACCCACATATGAAAACGGTGTTCAAACCACACATGTGAGGTATCGCTGCGTACGTTGGAGCGAGAGCAATAATTCTAGCCCTAGACCTCCTCTGTAACTCAAAACATATAACCAGTAAAAAAAAAAATTAAATCGTCGCCTATGGGGATTTTTAAGTAGCGACGTTTGGCGCCATTCCACGAGCCTGTGCAATTTTGAAGAGTGACATGTTAGGTATCGATTTACTCGGTGTAACTTCATCTTTCACATTATGCAAAAATTGGGCTAACTTTACTGTGTTTTTTTTTTTTTTAAGCACAAAACATTTTTTTTTCCAAAAAAAAGCATTCGAAAAATTGCTGCGCAAATACCGTGCGAGATAAAAAGTTGCAACGACCACCATTCTATTCTCCAGGGTGTTTGCTAAAAAAACATATATAATGTTTTGGGATTCTATGTAATTTTCTAGCAAATAAATGATGATTTTTACATGTAGGAGAGAAATGTCAGAATTGTCCTGGGTGCTCCAGAACGCCTGATGGCGCTCCATGCCTGTTGGGCCTCTGTATGTGGCCGCACTGTGTAAAAGTCTCACACATGTGGTATCGCCGTACACGGGAGTAATAGCAGAATGTGTTTTGGGGTGTAATTTGTGGTATGCATATGCTGTGTGAGAAATAAACTGATAATATGACAATTTTGTGAAAAAAAAAAAAAAGTAAAAAAAATCTTGATTTTGCAAAGAATTGTGGGAAAAAATGACAACTTCAAAAAACTCATCATGCCTCTTACTAAATACCTTGGAATGTCTTCTTTCCAAAAAGGGGTCATTTGGGGGGTATTTGTACTTTTCTGGCATGTTAGGGTCTCAAGAATTGAAATAGGCCGTCAGTACTTCAGGTGTGATCAATTTTCAGATATTGGCACCATAGCTTGTGGACTCTATAACTTTCACAAAGACCAAATAATATCCACCAATTTGTACTTATTTTTACCAAAGATATGTAGTGGTATACATTTTGGCCAAAATTTATGAAGAAAAAATTACTAATCTGCAAAATTTTATAACAGAAATGAAGAAAAATTAATTTTTTTACAGAATTTTCTGTATTTTTTCTTTTATAGCACAAAAAATAAAAAACCCAGCGGTGATTAAATACCACCAAAAGAAAGCTCCATTTGTGTGAAAAAAAGGACAAAAATTTCATATAGGTCCAGTGTTGCATGACTGAGTAATTGTCATTCAAAATGTGAGAGCACCGAAAGCTGAAAATTGGTCTGGTTATTAAGGGTGTTTAAGTGCCCAGTGGTCAAGTGGTTAAACACAATACAACCACTTTCTTATTCCATGTTCATTTGGCCATTCCATTCATTCTTAGTTTAGACCTGTTTTCCATATTTTTCCCTCGAACACCATTGAACACCTTTTTCATATTTTTAAATCCTTATCTCACCTGAAGTACAGTCATGGCCGAAATTGTTGGCACCCCAGAAATTTTTCCAGAAAATCAAGTATTTCTCACAGAAAAGTATTGCAGTAACACGTTTTGCTTACACATGTTTATTCCCTTTGTGTGTATTGGAACAAAACAAAAAAAGGGAGGAAAAAAGCAAATTGGACATAATATCACACAAAATTCCAAAAATGGGCTGGTCAAAACCTTTCATCAATCTTTCTCTTCCGTCCACGCCCAGAGAGATTAGCTACAGTGCCATGGCTTGCAAACTTTTTCATAATGTTCTGCACTGTGGACAAAGGCAAATCTAGATCTCTGGAGATGGACTTGTAACCTTGAGATTGTTGATATTTTTCCACAATTTTGGTTCTCAAGTCCTCAGACAGTTCTCTTCTACTCTTTCTGTTGTTCATGCTTAGTGTGGCACACAGACACACAATATAAAGACTAAGTGAACTTATCTGCTTTTTATCTGCTTGCAGGAGTGATTTTTATATTGCCCACACCTGTTATTCCGCGTACACACGCAGCCGTCTGTCCGACTTACTTAGTCTGACGGACGTCCGCCAAACTGTCCGTCGGAATTTTCGAACGGGCTACTTGCCCACACACGGCACTTTTTCAGCGGACTAATACGGCGTACTAAGTCCGCCGTACTAAGTCCGCCGTACTTTCGAAATGAACGGACTCGCCCACACACGCGGAGGAAAGTCCGCTCATTTCGAGCGCGTCTCCAGGTAGGCGGGGCCCGCGAAGGAGACGTCGCTGGCCCCGCCGCCTGGTATGGACTTAAAGGGGAACCCCCAACGCAGAAAAAAATCGGCGTGGGGTTCCCCCCCAAGTCCACAACAGACCCTTGTCCAAGCACGCTACCCGGCTGGCCAGGAAAGGGGGGCGAGCGAGCACCCCCCCTTCTGAGCCGTACCAGGCCGCGTGCCCTCAACATGGGGGGTGCCTTGGGGAAGGGGGGGCCGCGCAGCCCCCCCACCCCAAAGCACCTTGTCCCCATGTTGATGAGGACAAGGGCCTCTTCCTGACAACCCTGGCTGTTGGTTGTCGGGGTCTGCGGGCGGGGGGCTTATCGGATTCCGGGAGCCCCCTTTAATAAGGGGGCCCCCGGATACTGGCCCCCCACCCTATGTGAATGAGTATGGGGTACAATGTACCCCTACCCATTCACCTGTAAAATAAAAGTACAAAAAAAACACAACACACAAGATAAAATACTTTATTGCACAGCTCCGGGGGTCTTCCGTCTTCGGGGGTCTTCTCGCCGGACTCCCCCACTATCTTCTTGTAGCTCTTTTGCTAGCGGAGGAGTCCGGCTTTCTTCCTCGCCGCCGGCCTCTTCTCCCGACTTCGGGGGTCTTGTCCCCCTCTTCGGTTCTTCTGCCGGGCCACCGCGCCTTCTTATAGCTCTTTTACAGGCGGTGGCCCGGTCTTCTGTCGCCGCCGCCGCCGCCTTCCGTTCTTCTTCTTCTTCTTCTCCTTCTTCTCCAGGAGATGTTGACTCGACGCTCTCTCCGGCCACAATGCCAGGGACGCACTGCGCGGCCACTTATATAGGGACAAGGGGCGGTGTCACATGGCTTTATGTCACATGGGTTGGTGTCACATGGTGACCCCACCCCCTTACGATGTCACAGTCCCCATGTGACATCAACCCATGTGACCAACCCATGTGATATAAAGCCATGTGACACCGCCCCTTGTCCCTATATAAGTGGCCGCGGGCGGGAAAAGTCCGCTCATTTCAAAAGTATGCCGGACTTGCATACACACGGCCGGATTGTCCGCCGAAATGCGAGTACGACGGACAGAATTTAGAAAAAACCGAAATTCTTAGTACGCCGGACTGCACCCTGAAAAAGTCCGCTGAAGCCCACACACGAGCGGATTGTCCGCTGAAATGGGTTTCGACGGACTAGTACGCCATACAGTCCGCTCGTGTGTACGCGGCATTACTTTCCCCAGGTGAGTTTAACTACTTAAGGACCACCTCCTGTATATATAGGTTGGTACTTTGAAGAGGGATATCTCAGTAACGGCAGCAGCTGATGCCACAACCGAGATATCACTCTTTACAGGAGGCGGTCCCATTTACGATAATAGTGGTCTCCGCGGCGGATTTGTCGCAAGATCATCGTTATCGGCGGCGGGAGAGGTACCACTCTCCCTCCAGCTGCTCTCCCATGCCCTCCACCGCTTACCGGAGCCGTCGGTAGTGGCGGAGGCGATCGGATCCTTCTTGTTGTTGGGCATGGAGACGAGTGAGGCTAAGATGGCCTCCACTCGTCTCTATACCATAGGAGGGTGGAAGTGACGTCAAAACGTCACTTCCGCCCATACCATTTAAAGGAACATTTTTTCAATGTCATTTTTTCAAATGACGTTTTTTTTTTTTATTGCATTTAAGTCCAAATATTAGAACTGAGGACTTTTTGAGGACTTTTTGACCCCAGATCTAATATTTAAGGGGACCTGTCTTTTTTCTAATACAAGAGATGTTTACATTCCTTGTAAAAAGTGATCCATTTTTTTTTTAAAACAGTGTAAAAATAAATAAAATCAAGTAAAATAAATAAGATTTATTTTTTTTAAAACATCCCGTCCCGACGATCTCGCGCGCAGAAGCGAATGCACACGTGAGTAGCGCCCGCATATGAAAACGGTAGTCAAACCACACATGTGCGGTATCGCCGCGATCGGTAGAGCGAGAACAATAATTTTAGCCATAGACCTCCTCTGTAACGCAAAGCATGCAACCTGTAGAATTTTTTAAATGTTACTTATGGAGATTTTTAAGGGTAAAAGTTTGACGCCATTCCACGAGCGGGCGCAATTTTGAAGCGTGACATGTTGGGTATCAATTTACTCGGCGTAACATTATCTTTCACAATATAAAAGTCCCTATATAAGAGAAACCATGTCACCAAGTCAAGCCATACATGGTATATCATTTTCTATTTAGTTGTTTAATTTAATTTAATTTTATTAATTTCAATTAAATAGAAAATTAAATATCATGTACGGCATGACTTGGTGACATGGTTTCTCTTATATAGGGACTGCATATACATTTCCCAACCCCTCTATGGAGAAAAAAACCTAGATTATATACTAATGCCGCGTACACACGACCAGACTTTTCAACATCAAAAGTCCGACGGAATGATTCCGGCAGACCATTCGATCGTGTGTGGGCTGCAGCGAACTTTTGATTTGCAAAAGTCTGACAGACTTTAGAAATGGAACATGTTTCAAATTTTTCCGACAGAACTCCGCCGGACCCAGTTCCTACTGAGAAATCCGCTCGTGTGTGTGCTAGTCCGACGGACAAAAACCGACGCGAGGGCAGCTATTGGCTACTGGCTATGAACTTCCTTATTCTAGTCCAGTCGTACGTCATCACGTTCGAATCCATCGGACTTTGGTGTGATTGTGTGTGGCCAAGTCCGTTCATTCGGAAAGTCCGTCAGAACTCTGTCAGAACTCCGTCAGAACTCCGTCGAAAGTCTGTCGGACCTAAGTCCGGTCGTGTGTACGCGGCATAAGTTAACATTGCAACAACCCTGGCAGCGCACGGAGGGAGAGTCCATTCATTAAGATTCTCCTCCTCTCACAATGCCCCGAAAAATTACCATTACCTCTTTGGTATGCTAATTAGGGGATTATCTGGTTTTAAAGAAGTCTCTGGTTAAGCGAGTCTTCCTGGCGGAAAGGGTAAATACACTGTGATTACCTAAATCGAATAGGAGACAATGTAGACATAATAAATGAAGCTGCATTGGATATTAAATTACATGACAATTATAATATTGAAATCTGTCCTCTTGATGTATTTATAGAAATGTAAGGATGCCCTGAAGAAGAGCATAACCTTTGAGGTTGAAATGCATTGGGAATTCGTGCAATTCTAAGTGTAACAATGTGCCACCCTTGATGTATAACCTTTCCTAGCCTATTTTGTCTCACCTTGTATATACCAAAGCTCATATTTGAATTCATTTTTTATATATGTTTTGTGTCTGACCATC
Source organism: Lithobates pipiens (assembly GCF_037356315.1). Classification (NCBI taxonomy): domain Eukaryota; kingdom Metazoa; phylum Chordata; class Amphibia; order Anura; family Ranidae; genus Lithobates; species Lithobates pipiens. The sequence goes on from NW_027507718.1 coordinate 96,756,269, forward strand.
TTTGAAATAAAAAATCTGTGATTTTTACAAAATATTTGACTCCTATTTGCTGCTAAAAAGCCCAGTGGAGAACTTTCCACTTTTTGCTTTTCAAAGACTTTAATTGGGGTGTGCAGCCCTCTCAAACTCTCACATATGTGTCGCTCTATTATATAGTCTCTGAACTGTATGGCAGACATATTGGTAGCGTGCTAATTCACACTCAATAATGGATTTAACTGCAGACACAGTGTCCCTAAGTTTCTAGATGTGATAAATACCCATTCCAAATTTGAATCGCATAGCCAAATTTGAATCGCATAGCCAAAAAACATTTTTTTTTTCATATGCACCACAGCAACAACGTTTCTTTATTTCTTTTTAACACCTTAAGTAATGACATACACACATTTGAATTTTTGAAAATTCTGGCAAAGGTGCTGGCAGGGAGACTACAATCAGTAATTCTGAAACTAGTTAATCCAGACCAGACAGGCTTCATAAAAGGGAATTGCGCGTAAATGGATATCAGGAGGATTTTTGTTAACCTGCAAACTGACAATTCTGGGGAAAGAGTAGTGGCCTCGTTGAACACCAAGAAGGCCTTTGATTCAGTAGAGTGGGGTTACCTGTTTGGTCTTCTGGAGATAATGGGATTTGGGCCTACATTTATATCATGGGTGAAGTTGTTATACACAGAACCATTAATTAGGGTTAGAGTAAATGGTATTATATCTGAACCCTTCCCTGTCCTCTGGGGGACCAGACAGGGATGCCCATTATCCCCTCTTCTATTTGCCCTAGACATATAGCCCCTGGCGGCAAAACTGAGAGACAGCCCTCACATGAATGGACTTAGGGTGGGAGGGATTGAGGAATGAGTTTCCCTTTATGCAGACGACATGCTCCTATACCTACAAGATCCAGGTGCCTCCTTGTCCACGGCTTTTCAATTGATACATGAATTCGGAGACTATTCTGGATTTCGTATCAATTGGTCCCTATTTTCTATTGATGACACAGTGGCAGTCCCGGTGGATTGCCCTATTCAACTGTGTCAGTAATTTAATTACCTGGGGATTTTGGTTCAACTTCCCATTTCTGGGTACCTGGACCTCAATTTGAGACCAGTAATAGGGCCTCTTCAGGAGAGAGTACAGAGATGGCGGAACATGCCGCTGACAGTGATGGGTCGCATAAGCCTATTTAAAATGATCTTTGTTCCAAAGTTGCTGTAATTCTCTCGAATTCACCTGTGTACATCTTGGTGAAAACATTCAGGCACATAGGTTCTATTGTGGTGGAATTCTTGTGGGGATCCAAGGCCTCCAGAATATCTCTGGCGATCCTGAAGCCGCGGGTGACAATGGGGGCATCTAGCTATGCCAAATATGAGATCCTATTTTTTTGTGTCCCAATTGACATTTTTACATTGGCGATGCTTCCCCCAGGTTCCTAACGCCACTACTCTACTGGAAGCGGCGGTGGCCACTTCCCAGGAGACACTACTGAATATGCTGTTCAGAGGGGGAATACTGGGGAGGAAGGTGGGGTCTGTTATGGCACTACCTGGAAAGGTGTTTCATTTATGTGCACAGAGAATGATGAATGATCCTTAATAGATGTCACCTAATCCCTAAAATAGTATAGAAGATGGGTATAGATGGGCCAAATATGGAGTAAAATATCTTCACCATATATACCAAGATGGTAAGCTGACCTCTTTTGCACAACTATGGGAGCAGTTTGGCATACCTAGAACCTGGCAATTCAGATATGCCCAACTGCAGAATGCAGCGACAGCCGTGTTTGGAAGGGGGGAGGTGAAAGTACAAAAAATGGTTTTGGAAAGGGTCCTGATTGACCCAGAACCAACTAAACATATATCCGGATACTATAGGACGATAGGACTGGGAGGCCCTGACCTGACTGCTAGGACTAGAACCAGATGGACAGCGATTATACCAGAACTGATTGAGGAATTGTGGCAGGAGGTGCTCGATACATACTTTGTCTCGGTCATTTCCTCCAAAGATAAAATGATACAGCTTTGATATTTACATCAATTACACTATACCCCGAGCAGGTTGTTCAAAATGCATAGAAGGGATACAGCAGAGTGTCATTAATGCAAAGGAAATGAGGGAACTTTCATCCATATGATATGGGATTGTCCTAAGATAAGGCCACTATGTTCCCAGGTGACCGAGGTCATATCCGACCACTTTCACCTTCCGAATATATGCTCTCCCATAAAGTGTCTGTTGGGTATCTTTAACCAAGAAGAGCTTAATGTGCACACAAAATTGTTTCTCAGACTTCTGTACTTCGGAATACGAAAATTGATTGCCTGAAGATGGATCCATGATGAGCAACTCACTCTGGGAATGTGGATAAAAACAATAAATGCAGATGTACCCCTGTATAAAATGGCATATGAGGCAAGGGGGGCCCCCAAAAAGTTTAGGAAGGTATGGTTCAGGTGGCCTGACTCCAAAAACACTTCCTAGAACACTAAACACTAATAGAGCAGAAGGAGGGGAGCACCGGGTATGGCTAAACGGTGGCAAAGATGAAAATGAATAGCACTGTGATAGATGAGAGAGCACACACAATATTCTGGACAGATTAACACTGAAGGGGGGAGGGAGGGGAGGGAATTCATCTGTTTCTATGTTTGATGTCGAATGGTTTAGACATCGTAACTACTAAAATAAATAAATAATAAAAAAATAAAAATAAAAATAAAAAAACTTAATGAGAGTGTAAAGGCAGGCATCCCAATACTTTTGGTAAATAAGGTGTATGTTGATATAGACAAACAGAAAGGAACCATCCTGAAGAACTAGGAAGAAAAGTATGCTTATGTCATGAGCTAAATGTCTGCCCCATATACATCTATAGTTAGGAAATATACAGGGAAACAAGAGTTTTATTGCTAATTTTATTTAAGTTAAATTGGCATCAGTCACTGGTCATGCTGTATATCCCTTGGTAACTCCAGAATTTCCATTTATGGTAACTTTTCTGATACGTCTGGCGTACTTCATAGGTAACTGATCAGAGTTACACAGTAATCGCATGCAAAATCAATGTAGCGGGTGCCCCACAATTGCTGTAGCTTGAGACTTACATTAACACAGCCAAGCTGACAGAGGTTCTTCTGCTAGGGAGAAATTAACTTGTCGTGTCTTTCGGGGGATTTCTCCCCCCCCCCTCCTTTTTCCTGTTTCACTGACTGACTTAATCTAATGTAATATGAGCTGACTCACACAGAGCTGCTGTTCACTCTTCGGCCTCCCCTGTATCCCTATTGGCAGGAGGAAGAAAGCCAATTAAAGGAGCAGTTACAGGAGCCAATCAGAGGGACTTTAACAAGCTGCAGGAAGCAGCTGCAAGGGACTCTGTAATAAGAATTTGCACAGAGCTGCCCCATAGCCTTCTATAGTGACATAAACTACCAAGACCAGCATTCTCTGTGGGCAGGAAAGTAAAAGACTCCATTTTAATTCCTGAAGAGAGGGTCAGTCAGCATGAGGCAGTGAAAGAGATCAGACCTGAGGGAGAGATGCTGTCTCTCAGGTGAATTCACAAATGCAATTCAGGCCTCTGCCTGACCTCCAGCCTGAGAGAGGGGGATCAGGTCACCAGGAGAGTCTGCTTATTCCGGGACATTCACTTAGACCTTAACCACAGGATTTGGTGAAGGGGCTTTTGCCCATTTGTTTGCAGGAAACAGAGACACTGCACCACAGAAGAAGTTAATTGAACACTGTATACAGACATCATTGCTGGTAGTCTTCTTGCTGACACTTAGTGCCACAGGGATAAAGGATAAGGCCATCCATTTCCAGGACACTGTATACAGGCACCATTGTCCTCTTACCTTGCTGTGAAAGATCCTGCCTGCTTCACTTGATAATCTGGGCCAGTTGTGTGGTTTGGCCCTGCTATCCAGGAGTTTAAGTGCACCAACTAAATGGCTAGCCGAAGACACAAAGTTTTATTCTTTAGCTTCAAAGGGACTGAAGATACTAGTGCCATACGGATCCATTGGGTGTGTGGGACAGTTTATCTACGAAGTTAAGCCATTGCATATTGATTTGAATAAAGTGTTTAAAATTGGTCCTGTGGTGTCAGGGGACAAGAGAGAGAGGCCTGACACAGAGGGTCATTCTTCTGCTCTCCTCCTGCCTGAACTCATACCTTGAGTAAAGAAAACCAATCCAATTTAAAGTGTCATATTGTGCTTTATTTGACATTTAGGTGTGCCTCTGCTTTTGGGGACATTTTCAGGTTTGGAATCCCCTGAGAGCCATTTGAATATAGGATTTGGCGTTATATTGCTCTTAATCTCAAGAGAAATCAAGTAGGACAGCTGCACTCCGATATAATGCCTTTATTGATAAAACTTAGTCCATATACCAACAGAGGCACAGGTACAGATGATAACTGACATGTTTCGCACCATTAATGTCGCTTAGTCTTAGCTGTAGGACTACTGACCCAAATCTATCTTTTATACACATAAATCACTGGCCACCTGACCAATTGTGTCTAATCTAGATTGCGGTCAGGTGCAGTCCTCAAAAACTTTCACACACATTAAAAGGGAGGAATGGGCGTGGAGGCGATTAGAGTAGACAAAATAAAAGTGGATTAACCCATGCAAGGGAGGAATTAGTAAATAAATGATAAATGAAGAGTTGACGTTCAAAATACTTCATGACCCCAGGGTCCAATAAATAAACTACAACAGATTGCCGCCGCCCCCCCCCATGCACTCCATAATGCATGTAAAGTGCAAGGTTCTTTTACATAAATGTGTGACCCACTATGCCCATGTATCTACCAAACACCCAATAAAACATTTTAGTCCAATTTTGAACATCAAGGTGTACACAAAATCATAAATGTATCCTTAAAAATATGTGAAAATCTAAACGTGTGTGTTAATAGACGCAAATATGTGTATGCAGTTGACCGCCCCTAGGAGGTGTTGGAGCAAGACATCTCTTCCTGGTTATGCGATAAAAAGCACACACGTACATGCATACACACATATGGAAGGACCCTTACTTATCATAGGAAGGATTATATACAGGAGCACAACCAACTTTATTCATATTAGATTGAATTTGAAATTTCAAATTTGTCTAGAACAATGTAAATGCAATTATAGGTCATACTGTCTCTCCATTTAACTCGAGATATTAATTGGTGTCATAAATGGTAGTAATATAATCCTAAAAAATATATATATATATATTCAGTATAATCCTGATATAGTGAGATGGCAAAGGGGCAAATATAAAAGTTGCCCACTATAAAAAGGCCTTACAAAGCATGTAGGTGGCAGTGTGGAGTGAGCCAGATAATTGAAACAAGTCTCGGATTAACAAACTGACATATGAATGGAAAGTAAAATCCCATATACTAAAGGAAGCTCGTGCTTTCAATCATAAAAATGGGATACATCTCATTCAAAATTTAACCCCGTCGACGTTATAGTGTTGAGGTGAAATATCCAGAACACTTCTCTTTTATAGAGTGTTCTGAATTTGTTACCCTCTCGAATGAGTGTAAAGATCCTCTCCATTCCCTGTATGGTTAGACATGAAACATCCTTATCGTACACATTGATCCAATGTCTGGTGACATTGGTCGAGTGATTCTTTTCAATATCATGCAGATGATTGTAAAGGCGGTCTCTCAGCCGTTGAGTAGTCCATCCCACGTATTGGCTATTACATGACCTACAGGTGATAACATAAACCAAGAATTTCTTATTGCAATTAATAAATGAAGGGATCTTGAATATTCTGCTAGTGGTAGCAGAACAAACAACATCACCCCCTTTTATGAAGGGACAATAGGCACACGTTTTGCTCCCACATCTAAAGGCGCCTTTGAACTGCAGCCAATGAGAGCCTGAACTAGTGCTGGTGTATAAACTAGGGGATAAATATCTTTTATCAGAATCTTTAATGCAAGTGCATCTCAACCTAAGAAATTGACTGACTGAAATTCCTCTTATTGTATGTTTTGGATTGCCTGAGTCGGCCCTCAACAAAACATTGCTCGCAGTGGATTTCCTAAACAGATTGGAGGTCACTTCATTATCGCTGCCCAGCAACTCAACGCTCCATGGACTCAGAACTACAATGCCCTGTAAATCGCAAGTTTAACTCATTAAGTCATCTATGAAACGACAGCAAAATAAAGTGTCTTTGCGATGGGGGCTGTCTGATCCAAAACTCCGGACCCTCTCCCTCCACCCCATGTAGAGGTTGGCCAGTGATGGGGAGAATTTAGCTCCCATCGAGACACCACACATCTGCAAATACAAATCTCCATCAAACATAAAAAAGTTGTGATTGAGCAAAAGCTCAAGACTCAATGAACTCCTGTAATAAAAGTGAAAACCGACCTGATCTTTTGAGAAAAAATTAAATGGCTTGTATAACCAAAGAGTGCGGAATAGATGAATAAAGACTAGAGACTAGAGACATCACATGTAACCCAATATATAATTGGGCTTCCATGTGAAGTCTTTAAATTTAATCAAAAGGTGTTTGGTGTCTCTAATGCCGCGTACACACGATCAAACAAGCGGGTGGAAAAGTCCGGAAAACTGAAGTCCGCCAGACAATCCCCCCGTGTGTAGCCTCCGGCATACTTTTTTGACCCGAAAGTACGGCGGACTTAGAAAGTAGTTTTGCACTCCAATCTTCCCGCCGGACTCGCATTTCGGCGGACAATCCGGCCGTGTGTGTGCCAGTCCGCTGTACTTTTGAAATGAACGGACTTTTCCCGCCCAGAGAAAAGTCCGCTCATTTTCGAGTGGGTCTCCAGGTAGGCGGGGCCTGCGAAGGAGACGTCGTTGGCCCCGCCACCTGGTATGGACTTAAAGGGGAACCCCAACGCCGGAAAAAATCGGCGTGGGGGGTTATCGGAATCCGGGAGCCCCCTTTAACAAGGGGGCCCCCGGATACCGGCCCCCCACCCTATGTGAATGAGTATGGGGTACAATGTACCCCTACCCATTCACCTGTAAAATAAAGTAAAACACAACACACAAGATAAAATAATTTATTGCACAGCTCCGGGGGTCTTCCGTCTTCGGGGGTCTTCTCGCCGGACTCCTCCGCTATCTTCTTGTAGCTCTTTTGCTAGCGGAGGAGCCCGGCATTCTTCTTCGTCGCCGCGGCCTCTTCTTCTGACTCCAGGGTCTTGTCCCCCTCTTCGGTTCTTCTGCCCAGCCACGGCGCCTTCTTATAGCTCTTTTACAGGCGGTGGCCCGGTCTTCTGTCGCCGCTGCAGCCGCCGCCTTCCGTTCTTCTTCTTCTTCTCCTTCTTCTCCTGGAGATGTTGACTCGAAGCTCTCTCCGGCCGCAATGCCAGGGACGCGCTGCGCGGCAACTTATATAGGGACAAGGGGCGGGGTCATCGGTTGATGTCACATGGGTTGATGCCACATGGCGACAGTCTCAGCATCCTCCGGGACTGTGACATCATGGATGTTGAGTTGCTGGGCAGCAATTATAAAGTGACTTCCAATCTGTTTAGGAAACCCACTGTGGGCATTGTTTTGTTGAGGGCCGACTCAGGCCATCCAAAACATACAATAAGAGGAATTCCAGTCGGTCAATTTCTTAGGTTGAGACGCATTTGCAGTAAAGATCCTGACTTTATAAAGGAAGCTAAGGATATGACAATTAGATTTGAGGATCAGGGTTACCCTGAATCCATGCTCTCTAGAGCTTTCAAAATCACTGAGAGCACTCCGCGCTGTCAATTAATCACAGATGGGTGCTTGAATAGAAGTAAAAATAGAAGAAAGTTTTCTTCAAACATCAGTATCCCTGTGTTCTCAACACTCTACAGTGTGGAATTCCATAAAATTAGGAACATTATTACTAGGTACCTTCCTGTTCTGTTTAATGACTCGAAATATGCTCCGATTTTGACAAGGGGTATTAAAACGGTATCTTGCCAGGCTCCTACATTGGGAAGATATTTATCCCCTAGTTTATACACCAGCACTAGTTCAGGCTCTCATTGGCTGCAGTTCAAAGGCACCTTTGATGTGTGAGAAAAACATGTGCCTATTGTCCCTTCATAAAAGGAGGTGATGTTGTTTGTTCTGCTACCACTGGCAGAATATTCAAGATCCGTTCGTGGATTAATTGCAATATGAAATTCTTGTTTTATGAATCACTCGACCAATGTCGCTAGACATTGGATCGATATACACAATAAGGATGTTTCATGTCTAACCATACAGGGAATGGCGAGGATATTTACACCCATTCCAGGGGGTGACAGATTCAGAACACTCTGTAAAAGAGAAGTGTTCTGGATATTTCACCTCAGCACTAGAAAGCTGACGGGGTTAAATTTTGAATGAGATGTCTCCCATTTTTATGATTGAAGGCACGAGCTCCTATAGTATATGGAGTTTTACTTTCATTCATCTGTCAGTTTGTTAATCTGAGACTTGTTTCAATTATCTGGCTCACTCCGGCCATTTATATCCCACCTTTCTGCTTTGTAAGGCCTTTTTATAGTGGGCAACTTTTATATTTGCCCCTTTGCCATCTCACTATATCAGGATTATACTGAAAAAATTATAAATATATATATATATATATATATATATATAAAAATATATATATATATATATACCGTATATACTCGAGTATAAGCCGAGATTTTCAGCCTCTTTTTTGAGGCTGAAAGTGCCCCCCTCGGCTTATACTCGAGTCATCGCTGTCTGCCCGCTCGATCAGCGTGTCGAGCAGACAGACAGCGGCCATTCTATGATTCAAAAGCCGCGCCTCCGGCTCCGCCTTCGCCTGTGATAGGCGGAACACTGAATTTCCCAGCAGCCTGTGTTCCGCCTATCACGGGCGTCGTCTCATCCTCGTACTACGGACGAGGATGATACGACGTCCGTGATAGGCGGAACACAGGCTGCTGGGAAATTCAGTGTTCCGCCTATCACAGGCGAAGGAGGAGGCGCGGCTTTTGAATTTTACAATGGCCGCCGACGAAGAGGGCACGGGACGGAGGCAAGGCAAGGCACGGCACGGCACGGGACGGGACGGGACGGGACGGGACGGGACGAAGGCAAGGCACGACACGGGACGGAGGCTCGGGACAAAGGCTCGGGACACAGGTAGGCTGGACACACACACACACACACACACACACACACACACACACACACACACACACACACACACACGGATGGAGACACACACACACACGGATGGATGGATGGATGGATGGATGGAGACACACACACACACAGGGATGGATGGATACACACACACACAGGGATGGATGGATGGATGGAGACACACACACACAGGGATGGATGGATGGATGGATGGAGACACACACACACAGGGATGGATGGATGGATGGATGGAGACACACACACACAGGGATGGATGGATGGATGGATGGAGACACACACACACAGGGATGGATGGATGGATGGACACACACACACACAGGGATGGATGGACGGACACACAGGGATGGACGGACACACAGGGATGGACGGACACACAGGGATGGACAGACACACACACAGGGATGGACAGGCATGTCTCACCCTCGGCTTATACACGAGTCAATAAGTTTGCCAGTTTTTTTGGGGGTAAATTGGGGGCCTCGGCTTATATTCGGGTCGGCCTATACTCGAGTATATACGGTATATATATATATATATATATATATGTGTATATATATTGGTTGTGTTCCTGGATATACCCTTCCCATGATATGTAAGGGTCCTTTCATATGTGTGTATACATGTACGTGTGTGCTTTTTATTGCATAACCAGGGAGAGATGTCTTGTTCTGACACTTCCTGGTGACGGTCAACTGCATACCTGTATTTGTGTCTATGAACACACACTTTTCGATTTTCACATATTTTTAAGGATGCATTTATGATTTTGTGTACGCCTTGATGTTCAAAATTGGACTAAATGTTTTATTGGGTGTTTGGTAGATACATGGGCATAGTGTGTTACACATTGATGTAAAAGTACCTTGCACTTTACATGCATTATGGAGTGCATGGGGGGGGCATGATCTGTTGTCGTTTTTCACTGGACCCTGGGGTCATGAAGTATTTTGAACTTCAACTCTTCATTTATCATTTATTTACTAATTCCTCCCTTGCATGGGTTAATCCACTTATATTTTGTCTACTCTTATCGCCTCCACGATCATTCCCCCCTTTTCATGTGTATGAAAGTTTTTGAGGACTGCACTCTAGATTAGACACAATTGGTCAGGTGACCAGTGATTTATGTGTATAAAAGATAGATTGGGGTCAGTAGTAGGGATGAGCTCGGTGTTCGAGTCGAACGCATGTATGTGCGTGCTTTTTATTGCACCACCGAGAGTAACTGTGAGGACTTATAGTGTTGTGGCACCAGCACCACAACCACCAAAGGCCTAATTTTTCTACCACTGTTCAACAATGGCATGTAATTACAATTCTTGATATAATCGTTCACAGCAGGGTGCTCCAGCGCCCACCAAGAGTCCCTTGGAGGGCTTACAGTGTTGTGGAAACACCTTAGGCCCACATTTCTGAAGAGCATATAGGGCAGGCCCCTATTTTCAAACATCCAACTTACAAACGTCTCCTACTTGAAAAACGGAAGGAGACAACAGAAAGGGAGATGAAAAAAGACGGATGGCAAAAAAAATTATACAGGAGTGATAACCCTTCCCTATGTTTTCCAAAAAGCTTAAAAATAGATTTTTTGACTGGAGCTACACTTTAAAAATGTACCAGTTAAAAATTACAAACAGATTCTACTTAACCCAACAAACCTACATAGTCCCTGTCTTGTTTGCACCGCCTGTATACTGCTGTTCTGAGTATATAGGGCCTGGGGGCCCCACGCCTCTACTTTTTTTAATTTGGGTATGGGGTTCCCCTTGATATCCGTAAAAGACCCAAAGGGGCTGGTAATGGGCAGGGGGGGCTATCCATGCCATTTTTCTCAATGATTTTCATCTGTATTGCTGGAACCAGACATTACATTAAAACCGCAAGCAGTTTTAAATGACTTTTTTTCTGTCATCATGTCATTTTGTGCAGGGACTGTTTTAAACATGGGAAACACGTGCCACTTCACAGGCATACTATAGACACCCCCTAGGCACAATATTTAAAGGAATATTTCCCTTTTTTTTTTCACTTTACTCGTCATTAAAATCAGTGCTCCCGAAAAAAAAAAGGCAGTTTTAAAAAAAATGTTTGCCATTGATCCATGTCCCCTGGTGCAGGAGCTGGTCCCCAAACCCCTTTTAGGACAATATCTTGCATATTAGCCATTAAAATTAGCACTTTTGATTTCGAACGTTTTTTTTGTCTTTTTAACAAGAAATTGAATATATACTGTTACTGTCTGTTATTCTTCCACAGAAATATTGCAGTAAAGACAATTTCTGTGCTTTATCATAACGTGTGTGTTTCTCATTGGTCATTGTACTTACACTATTGCCAGGTGTGCCAGAGGGGGCTGAGACTGTTATTAGGGTCGAGAGGCAGAGTAAGAGCCGGTTCACACTATTGTGATGCGAGAACCCCCACGAATCAACTGCGGGTTCCCGCATCACACCCGACACGCACGTCAGTTCACACTGCCATATGCGAACTGCTGGGGAGTGTCATTATATGTTAACGACACCCCCATTGCAGATCGCATATCGCACTGCGAGCTGACAGTTCGGACATTAATCAGATTGCATATGTGTGAACACACATGTGTCCAATTTTGGTCCGAAAAGAAAAAAGGGTCCTGTGCGTGTGTGCACCAAATGCAGTGCAATATCAGTGGCTGACATTGCACCACATAGACATCGCATGTAATGTGAACAGCAGTGCGATGCAAATTACATGCCATGTCTGCCATCACAATATATTGAACTGGCCCTAAAGGTTTGAACTAACTAAAGCTACTCCTTCGGGGGTATCGCTACATACATTTTTTATGGGCTTGTCTAAGCTTTGCAGTAATATAGAAATAAAGAACATGATGTGTACTGAGTAAACATGCTATAAATGTAATGTAATGCTAAACAAAAGACATTGGAGTTATTACTAGCATGACACTTAGAAGAAACATAGTCAAGTTGTAAATGTTAGTAGAATAACAGTTTGCCTATATATTAATGAATGACGATCAAATATTTATTTGCACTAGTGATTGCCTTGGCACAAGTATTTATAAAATTGTTACAAAATGGCTTGTCAATTCAGGGTGGTCTTTACGCACTTCAAAGACGAATGATAGCAAAACTGATGGATGAGGGAAAAGAATGAGGGACGGTAACCGCACCCACATACTTGTGCTGCCCACTGACTTCGTATGCTGAAATATGGGATACATGTTTTTGTGTGTTTAGCAAAGTCTGACTGGCTCTTTAGGCACTCATTGATATGGAACATTTCAAGTGACTTCATGCATAATATCTACCTGCACTGTGCCATTAAATGAGAATATTTTCATTCTATAGATTGTACTGTACATACCAGACAGACAGAAAATGAGTGAGTTCATTCACATATTTATTACATACTTTTACTTAGGATTGTGTAAGACAATATTGAAAAGATGGGTAAATATATAAAGGCCACATGAAACAGCAAATTAGGCCATTCATTTGGATAGAGTGGGCGAGTGTAAAAGCCTCTGCCTGGTTGTAATTGCATGTCCTTCCCTGTGGATAGACGATACCCTTGTCTTTGGTGGTGGTCTCTGGACTATTGTTTTCAGAAAATTGTCATCAGCTGCCTGATCTGTCTGACAGCATAATGACACTATTTCCTAGGCTGCAATCATGGTCTATTTCTTTTATTTCATAATATGTAAGATACAGTTTCACAGCTGCTAATATGAGAGCCTATCTACAAGTGGAATATTTGTGCTTAAAAAAAAAAAAATAACCGAAGAAAGCGTCCTCAAAAATTATCGTCTATACTAATCTATATCTATACTATATAGATCTCATCATCTAATACTATTAATAACATTTATAGGTAAAGTTAATCCAATGAATATCCTATTGCCTCTTGGGGGATCAGGAAGGAATTTTTTCCAACGCTGGAGCAAATTGCATCCTGCATTGCTGAGGTTTTTTGCCTTCCTCTGAATCAACTATGGGTATGGGATTGTGTATATATGATTGTAAAAATAGTTTTTGTTTTGTTTTTCCCTTTTTATTGGTTAAACTGGATGGCCAATTGGGGGGGGGGGGGGGGGGGGGTTATTTACGAAAAGCAAATCCCCTTTGCACTGCAGGTGCACTTGAAAGTGCAGTCGCTCTAAATCTAAGGGGTAGATCTGATATGAGTGGAAGCTCTGCTGATTTTATCATCCAATCATGTGGAAGCTAAAATGCTGTTTTTTGTTTTCTTTGCATGTCCCCCTCGGATCTACAGCGACTTTATTTCCAAGTGCACTTTTGAGGCACTTTCAAGTGCACTTGCAGTGCAAAGTGGATTTTCCGTTAGTAAATAACCCCCATTGTGTATTTTTTCAACCAGACCAACTATGTAACTATCTAACTATATACAACAAAAGTTAGCCCTTGTACACACGGTCGGAGAATCCGACGGAATGTGTCCGATCGGACCGTATTGTCGGATAATCCGACTGTGTGTGGTCTCCATCGGACTGTTTCCGTCGGAATATCTGACGGACCAAGTTTTCCAACTTGTCTATAAAATTTTCCGACAACATGCTCCGATCGGCCATACTCCGATCATGTGTAGCCTACTCCGATGGACAAAGTGCCACGCATGCTCAGATCAAATTCCTAGACCAAAGCTATTGGCTACTAGCCTGAACGTAGTCCCGTCGTAACGAAATAATGTCATCACGTTATGTACAATCGAATTTTCCGACAACTTTGTCCGACCGTGTGTAAGCAAAAGTTTCGGATAAAATCCGTCGGATAAAATCCGTCGGACAAAATCCGTCGGACAAAATCCGTCGGACAAAATCCAACGGATTTGGTTGTCAGAATGTCTGACCGTGTGTACAAGGGCTAATACATTTCAAACCCCCTCCCCCTTCCTTCTCCATGATGCTAACTACAAGAAAATGTCTTTTCATATTAGGTTATAGAGTTCAGCCTTTTCAGTAAAATATTTGGAGAAGATCATATTAGCATATTCCTCCTTTGTTCTTTCCATGACAAAAGACTCATCTGGAAATCTGACTCGAGAGATATTATACTTAGATAAATCTCTTAGCTGAACCAACTCCAGAGAGCCATTGTTCCAATCAAAACTGATATTTCAGATTTAAATAAATGGGGTTGGTCTGAAGGAAGCACTAGCCTCTTATCCACTTCCCCAGAGGAAAGGACCTATGCATCTGAACAAGGACATGTGGTGAGGTGAGTGGCTGGTGAGGCACTGGCTAGTATCAGAGCCAGATACACACAGGTTACCTATGCCGCAATTGTTAGAGCGAGAGGAATAATTCTAGCACTAGATCTCCTCTGTAACTCTAAACATGTCATTTGTAAAAAAAAATTAAAGCGTCACCTATGGAGATTTTTAGGTACTGAGTTTGGCGGCATTCCACGAGTGTGCGCAATTTTAAAGCATGACATGTTAGGTATCTTTTTACTTTGCTGTCCACTGAGCTCAGTGCCTCTTAAGCCGCGTACACACGTAGCGGTATGTCCGACGTACTTAGTCTGGCGGACTTCCCGCCAGACTGTCCGTCGGACTTTCCGAACGGGCTACTTGCCCACACACGGCACTTTTTGAGCGGACTAATACGGCGTACTAAGTCCGCCGTACTATCCGCCCTACTTTTAAAATGAACAGACTCGCCCACACACGCGGAGGAAAGTCTGCTCATTTCGTGCGCGTCTCCAGGTAGGCAGGGCCCGCGAAGGAGAAGTCGCTGGCCCCGCTGCCTGGTATGGACTTTAAGGGGAACCCCAACGCCGGAAAAAATCGGCGTGGGAGTCCACCCAAGTCCACAACGGACCCTTGTCCGAGCACGCTACCCAGCCAGCCAGGAAAGGGGGGCGAGCGAGCGCCCCCCCCCCCTGAGCCGTACCAGGCCACGTGCCCTCAACATGGGGGGTGCCTTGTCCCCATGTTGATGAGGACAAGGGCCTCTTCCCGACAACCCTGGCCGTTGGTTGTCGGGGTCTGCGGGCGGGGGGCTTATCGGAATCCGGGAGCCCCCTTTAATAAGGGGGCCCACGGATACCGCCCCCCCACCCTATGTGAATGAGTATGAGGTACAATGTACCCCTACCCATTCACCTGTAAAATAAAAGTACAAAAAAAACACAACACACGAGATAAAATACTTTATTGCACAGCTCCGGGGGTCTTCCGTCTTCGGGGGTCTTCTCGCCGGACTCCTCCGCTATCTTCTTGTAGTTCTTTTGCTAGCGGAGGAGTCCGGCTTTCTTCCTCGCCGCCGGCCTCTTCTTCCGACTTCGGGGGTCTTGTCCCCCTCTTCGGTTCTTCTGCCGGGCCACCGCACCTTCTTCTAGCTCTTTTACAGGCGGTGGCCCGGTCTTCTGTCTCCGCCGCCGCCTTCCGTTCTTCTTCTTCTTCTTCTTCTCCAGGAGATGTTGACTCGACGATCTCTCCGGCCGCAATGCCAGGGACGCGCTGCGCTGCCACTTATATAGGGACAAGGGGCGGTGTCACATGGCTTTATGTCACATGGGTTGGTGTCACATGGTGACCCCGCCCCCTTACGATGTCACAGTCCCAGATGATGCTGGGACTGTCGCCATGTGATATCAACCCATGTGACCAACCCATGTGACATAAAGCCATGTGACACCGCCCCTTGTCCCTATATAAGTGGCAGCGCAGCACGTCCCTGGCATTGCGGCCGGAGAGATCGTCGAGTCAACATCTCCTGGAGAAGAAGAAGAAGAACGGAAGGCGGCGGCGGCGGCGGCGACAGAAGACCGGGCCACCTCCTGTAAAAGAGCTAGAAGAAGGCGCGGTGGCCCGGCAGAAGAACCGAAGAGGGGGACAAGACCCCCGAAGTCGGAAGAAGAGGCCGGCGGCGAGGAAGAAAGCCGGACTCCTCCGCTAGCAAAAGAGCTACAAGAAGATAGCGGAGGAGTCCGGCGAGAAGACCCCCGAAGACGGAAGACCCCCGGAGCTGTGCAATAAAGTATTTTATCTTGTGTGTTGTGTTTTTTTTTGTACTTTTATTTTACAGGTGAATGGGTAGGGGTACATTGTACCCCATACTCATTCACATAGGGTGGGGGGCCGTTATCCGGGGGCCCCCTTATTAAAGGGGGCTCCCGGATTCCAATAAGCCCCCCGCCCGCAGACCCCGACAACCAACGGCCAGGGTTGTCGGGAAGAGGCCCTTGTCCTCATCAACATGGGGACAAGGTGCTTTGGGGTGGGGGGGCCGCGTGGCCCCCCCTTCCCCAAGGCACCCCCCATGTTGAGGGCACGCGGCCTGGTACGGCTCAGGGGGGGGGGGGGCGCTCGCTCGTCCCCCTTTCCTGGCCGGCCGGGTAGCGTGCTCGGACAAGGGTCTGTTGTGGACTTGGGGGGACCCCCACGCCTATTTTATTTGGCGTTGGGGTTCCCCTTTAAGTCCATACCAGGCGGCAGGGCCAGCGACGTCTCCTTCGCAGGCCCCGCCTACCTAAATGAGCGGACTTTCCTCCGGACGGGAAAAGTCCGCTCATTTCAAAAGTACGGCGGACTGGCATACACACGGCCGGATTGTTCGCCGAAATGCGAGTCCGGCGGGAAGATTGAAGTGCAACACGGCATTCTAAGTCCGCCGTACTTTCGGGTCAAAAAAGTATGCCGGAGGCTACACACGGGGGGATTGTTTGGCGGACTTGATTTTGCCGGACTTTTCCACCGGATTGTTTGATCGTGTGTACGCGGCATTACAAGCAGTGAGGAGAGGCACTGTGAGCTCATCCTCTCAGTCTGCTGCAAACAGAGTGTGCCAGCTTGTATTTAAACTGACCGCTCTGTATGTAGCTTCTGACAGGCTGCGCAAGGAGCCCTGTATCTCTGAAACCATAGATCGTAGGAACCCCTATTTTTAGTAGTGATGGAGTAGGACTTAGTCTGCATACCCCCAAAATTTGGGGTCTCTAGGACCTCAGGTCGCCGAGCAACGACCCTCGAAGTTCTTTTTTCTTTCATGAGATGGCAGTAGTGAGTATGCTTTAATTAGCTTGTGACTGACCTTAGGCTGTGGCACTCTGAGAGATGTAGTCTGGAGGAGTCACAGCCATCACTGTGACACCAACTACAATACCCAGTTATACCTGAGACCTTAGAGGTTTCATAAAAGGAAAAGTAGGGGAAGGCGTGAGGCAGTTGGGGAGCGCACCAACCGGAGAGAGAGGATGGGAGAACTGCTGTGCCGTGCCAAGTTGTGTTATGTTTAGTTTCAATTCTGCAACAAAGCATTTATTGAAATTATATTTTAAGTTTGATAGTATTTGCCCCACTGTTAGTACTGCCAGTGCAATAGAATCTTGTCTGTTTGCTTGAAAAGCATTTTACTGCATGAAAATTCATTTTAAGTGAGAATGTTGCAGCTAACATTAGAAGATACACTATATTACCAAAAGTATTGGGAGGCCTGCCTTTACACGCACATGAACTTTAATGGCATCCCAGTCTTAGTCCGTAGAGTTCAATATTAAGTTGGCCGACCCTTTGCAGCTATAACAGTTTCAAGTCTTCTGGGAAGGCTGTCCACAAGCTTTAGGAGTGTGTCTATGTGAATGTTTGACCATTCTTCCAGAAGGACATTTGTGAGGTCAGGCACTGATGTGGAGTTGTGGTCGAGAAGGCCTGGCTCGCAGTCTCTGCTCGAATTCATACCAAAGGTGTTCTGTTGGGTTGAGGTCAGGACACTGTGCGGGCCAGTCACATTCCTCCACCCCAAACTCTTTTATCCGTGTCTTTATGGACCTTGCTTTGTGCACTGGTCCAAATCATTTGGTGGAGGGGGGGATTATGGTGTAGGGTTGTTTTTCGGGGTTTGAGCTTGGCCCCTTAGTTCTAGTGAATGGAAATCTTAAGGCGTCAGCATACCAAGACATTTTGGACAATTTCATGCTCCCAACTTTGTGTCAACCGTTTGGTGATGGCCCTTTCCAACATGACTGTACACCAGTGCACAAAGCAAGGTCCATAAAGACATGGATGACCGAGCTTGGGGTGAAGGAACTTGACTGGTCAGCACAGAGTCCTGACCTCAATCCAATAGAAGACCTTTGGGATGAATTAGAGTGGAGACTGCGAGCCAGGCCTTCTCATCCAACATCAGTGTCTGACCTTACAAATGTGCTTATGGAAGAATGATCGAACTTTACCATAGACAGTCTCCTGAACCTTGTGGACAGCCTTCCCAGAAGAATTGAAGGGTGGGCCAACAATATTGACTAAGACTGGAATGCGATTAAAGTTCATGTGTGTGTAAAGGCAGGTCCCCCAATACTTTTATTAATATAGTGTATGCTTCATATTTATGCCTTAGAAGGCCCATTAAAATAATTGGTAAATGTACAAAAACACATGTAATATGCAGTGTTGTGCAGTTTTTAAAAGCAAACCGCAATGGTTTGGGGTCAAATTAATTAATGCTTATAGGTTTTTAAACAGCTATTTATTGCATGTATTTTACTATATGTATAAAATGTTTGTTTTACAAATAAACATGTGAGACATGACAAATATTTCCCAAAGCACTATGGGTTAGCTAAAGAGATGGCTTAGCAGGACTTTCCAATTAGTGAATGGGTGTTACCTATAAAGAACAAATTTTGTTTTGCAAATAAGTTTGTTTATCCAGTGTGATTTGTCATAGAAGTTATTTTTGCTTATAATTTGTCTATGAAAATTTGTGTCACTGAAACAAGCTAAAAACAGCCCAAAAAATGTTCAAAAGATACAAATGTACTTGGCAGTACGTCTCTTCCCGCAGATGTAACTTTGCATGCATAACCTAATTTTTTAGATCTATCTTTAAAGAGGAAGTAAACCCTGATGGGTTTACTTCCTCTTTTTTTCCCTGCAAAGGTAAAGCATAATGGACTACTATGCATCGCATAGTAGCTCATTATGTGTCACTTACCTGACACAGGAGCCAGCGAAGTCGCCGCTGTCCCCTGTAGTCCGCCGCATCCATGTTGCTGGTGGCGTCTCGCAGCTCCGACGAATCACAGCGGCGCAGCCGCGATGACGTCACTCCCGCGCATGCGCACGGGAGTCGCGTCTCGCAGCTCCGCCGCTGCCATACGGCGAAGCCGCGATGACGTCACTCATCGACAAATTAGGCAAATCCATTCTTGGATTTGCCGCATTTAGTGCGCCTGCGCCGTAGACAGCGGTGCCCATTTTTGGGCAAATATCTCCTAAACCATATAGGTTTAGGAGATATTGCTTGGACCTACAGGTAAGCCTTAATCTAGGCTTACCTATAGGTCCAAGTTGTTTGGAAGGGTTTACTTCCTCTTTAAGACTGGGTTCACACTATTCCCCGCACCCAATTCGCATAGCAGGAGATTGTGACTGGCTCTCCATGGAACCGATTCACACATCTGCGCAGTGGCTCCGGTGCGAATTGCACAGGAGTCCTGTGTGTCTTTTGGTCCATTTCAGGTCTGAATTCGGGCTGAAATTGGACCTGAAACAATGAATGGAGATGCGCCAGACTCCTGCTGTGAGGCGGAACATGCTGCAGTGTGAACCCAGCCTAAATATTCAAATATTATTCATAGCCTAAAATATAACTAGAGCAAAATTTTTATTTCAAGTTTGGATAGAGTAATGAGGGGACAGAACCACTGTCAAGTTTTTAGTACTGTCTATGTCATACTTCACCCGTTCAAATTTTTCCTTATTCCATCTGGAAATGGAAGTAACTAGTTGGTTACATATATATTAATTTTATACTGTAAGTGTTTCCCCCTTATAGACATCGCTACTTTCTGACTATGTTATTACGATTGAACCAAATGTGAGTGTAATTTTATTATTATTTTTTAATAAATTGGATGTTAAAATGGTATCACGCTATGCTAGTTTTCTACTTCCATGGTCTTTGATACCTGAGCCCCCTATTTTCGTGGGATGAGCACTATAGGAGGATCGCTACGGATGATTTCATGACCTGAAGACTTGCGGGAGATTACATACTAGATGTATGATTATCTGGTTTGCTAAACCTACAGGCCCATATGACTCGAGAGGCGTAAGCCTTCCTCTGAGTCCACGTCATTTGGTAAGCCTCCTCTCCCCTTCTTTATCACGGTGGTGGTGGTATTATTCTACACATCAGAAGTTGAATTTCACCTTTTTTCACGTCACCTCAAGTTTGGAATTGTGATTGATATTACACATTTCAAGGACTGTTAGACGTTCACTTGATGGACTATATATGTTAAATTAATTTTATTTACCTTAATCTTTTGTGTGCATGAGGTTCATGCACTCTTCCACCTGGGAGTAAGATCTCTTAATATACAACGGAATTTACACATAATTTCTTTTTTTTGAAGTGTATGTAATTTTCTTTGCTTGAATTAGTGCCTTACTGGTTCATGTGGTTTGTTGCCACCTAAGCGCCATATTTTTTGTTTTAAGTTTTTCGTTGTCAAAAAGATTTTATTGAACATACAATAGAGTATTTGACAATAGGCTAAGTACATAATATACAACAGACGTAATGAAGCTCAGAGTAATATATTCAATACAATGTAAATAATATATTCAACTATAATTACTACTATCACAATAACGCATGTTAATGGTATGGTTTATTAGAGGAGTTAGCTTCTGAAGTAGGAAAGAGCTTCAATATCATAATAGGAATAGACAGAGAAGAAATCAAAGATAGGAAGAGGAGAAAATAGGAAGGCAAGAAGAGAGGTCCGCAGGGTCGAGTCGAGGGCCGCCGTATCACTCAGAATCCATATACTGTAATCACTTACCCACCGGGTCAGCTACCATGGTAATAGAACTTCTTTGTTAAAATTTGATGGTAAATAATTTTTTATCCACGGATGCCATACTTTTTCAAATCTGATAAGCGTGTCAACTTCAAGAGCTGCCATTTTGGCTTGCGTCATAGTGTTGTTCATCCTATTCACTACCTCATCCACAATCAATGAAGGGGATTTCCAGGCTCTTGCAAGTTTATTTTGCTGCGGTGAATAAATTAACAATTAATTTAAATTTGGTGTGTGTTAGAAAGTCTGGCTTTCGATTGATGAGTGCCATTGAGGGATCTGGGGTAAGGGATATTCCTAACATTTTAGATGTTATAGTAAAGATCTCATTCCAATAAATGTGAGCTTTGGGACATAACCACCAAATGTGGAAATGTGTTCCTAACTCAGCTCATCCATGGTAACAGTCTGATGAGTAGTTATGCACATATTTTGCTATTCTAGCCGGTACAAGGTACCATCTTATTAGTACTTTGTAATTCGCCTCTACCGCTAATATATTGGGAGAGGCTGTTTTGGTTGTTAACCAGACTTGATTCCATTCTGTGGTTTCCAGTGTTTGTTCTAAGTCCACCTCCCATTTCTGGACATAAGCTGGTTTTACTGTTTGAGGTTTAGCTAACAATTGAACATATAAGGTCGAGATTATGCCCCTAGCATGAGGGTCGTTCTTACAATATTTTTCAAAGTTAGTTGAATTAGTTAGTGAACTGTCTGTGGTTAAAAGAGGCATAAAGAAATTTTTGATCTGGAGGTACCTAAATAGTTCTGATTGCTGTATTCCATAATTATCACGGAGGGTTGGGAAAGGGATACAGGACGAGGAATTCACAAATTTGTGCATCTTCAGCATATCACTTCTAGCCCATGCTCTGAAAGATCTAGGAGATACCCATGCTGGGTAAAATGCAGGGTTTTTGCAAAAAGATAGTAGAGGATTATGTAATGCTTTCAACTGATTTCTGAATTTGTATCTGTCCCATAGGGAAACAAAATGTTTTGTAATTGGATTACGCAACCCTCTATGATCTCTCGGTGAGAGCCAAATCAGGTTTGCCATTGACAAGGGATCACATTCAGCAGCTTTGATCGATACCCATAGAGGGGATTCTTTTAGTGCATGATATTTAGTTAATGATGCTATATGTACTGCTCTATAATAAAATGCGAAATTAGGACAACCTAGACCTTCATTTAATTTAGGGAGATAAAGTGTGTGTTTCTGTGTACGTGGTATAGAAGAACCCCATTTAAATGCATTTGCCTTTTTCTGTATAATTCTCAGGTAATAGGCAGGAATTGGAATTGGTAAGACTCTGAAAAGGTACAATAATTTGGGTAAGACTGTCATTTTTATTGTGTCAATTCTTCCAAACCATGATAAAGGAAGGTGGTTCCAAGATTTCAACATATTTGTTATATTTTTTAACATTGGAGGATAATTATACTGTAACGTTTTAATATTATTTAGCCCAGAAACTTTTTATGTTACATCCAGCCCCATAGTTCAGCATACTCCACACTAGGGATATTTTTTTTTTGGGGGGGGTTTATGCTCGCCAGGGGCCATGGTAGCAGCAACTCAATTTTATAATTTATTAATATATGTGTTGTGTATATATAAACTGTTATGAATTTTTACACATTTGTTTATTTATAGAATTTGCCAAAGCTCCTGACGTCAATGCGTAACATGTAGAGCAAGAGCAAGTTAAGCTGAGTCATATGATATACTGTCTACATACGGGATAATTGTTTTACAAGTATATTATTTGTTTATTTGATTGATTTAATTATCCAATTTAAAATTGTTTGATAGTATGATCATTGTGCTCATAGGCATTTTCTGTTAAGCCCCATACACACTATCAGATTGTCTGCTGATTTTTTCCTTCAGATTTACCAAAACCATGTAGTACAAGGGCCTGCCTGATTGCATACACATTGAAACCCCTAAGGTTTGACCTCATATTATATGGTTTTGGTAAATCTGATGGAAAAAATCAGCAGACAATCTGATAGTGTGTACGGGGCTTTAAATTATGCAAGCTTTTTTATTTGTCTGTGTTTTTTAAATTTGTAGTGAATTTTGTTTATTTGTTCAACATAAGTCGTTGGTTTATACCTATAAGGTCCATCATTCCAAAAAATTCTCTTTCTCAAACATTCTCAAATATTGGGACATGGCAAATATTACTTGTATATCGTATCCACAGTACCACTCTGTGGTCATATGTAATTGTTTTTATGTCATACTTAGGGAGATTCACTAATTGTCCTATTTACCAACGTCTCTTCCACGGTGAGACAGTGAAGTCAGCACCTATAAGGGTTTTCGGCACTGGAGGTGCTAGACACTGATATTTTTATTAAAGAGGTAGGTATTCTGATAGTTGGATAATGTTATTTTTGTTTGCACTTAGGGTGGCTAGGATAATTTCTGGTAGGTGATTTTTTGTGGTGTTTTTTATATTTTTGTCACATTTTTCTTTTTCTTTTTTTCAGTTTTTTGGTCACTTTATGCTGTTGTTGGTAATTGCATGGTCCCTTGAGTAACTTGAATCACTGAATGTTTGAAGATTATTTTTTGCTAATATACAGGTAAGAGTGCAGCTCTATGTGTTCCTGTGTCTGATTCTGTCGACCCATGAGGGGGCCCATCCATTAAGGGCGCACACACTCCATCATCCATTGCCTCCCCTATCCATGTGTCCGGCCCCTCTCAGGACACCGGACCATGGATTCCAATGTGGAGGGGTCGTTTTTTTTGAAGCACCTATTAGAGCCAGAGGCTCTAAAAGGTTTCAATATAGGGTGGGCTTGGGTCGCAGAGAGTGCACTCCGATTCCACCCAGGTGTGTTTCAACAGCGAATATTCATTCATCCTCCTTCCGGCCAATCAGGAAGCCGGCTTTGACACCAGTCACCTGATTGGCTGAAAGGACATGCAATCCTATTGGATTACTAGGAGGAGGAGGGGAGGGTCTGGAAGCCACCATGGAGGACAAGACTCAGAGCCAAGCCGCTACGCGCTGCCTGCCACCCCCCACAATGGAATACGTTTCGGACGTGCCGTTTGTAGGAGTAGTTGTGTGTTGCTCGGGGGAGGGGGGGTAGTTGTATGTCACTCTGGGGGGATGGGTGGTTGTTTGCCACTCCCCCCAAAAAAAACACCAGCCGCCACTGCCCCCCATCCCAGATAGCAAGGATAACTTGCCACAAATTTGTGGCAGTGTTGAATTATAAGTCTGTTAACTTGCTGCACATTTTCACTGGCAGCTTGTGCACAGTGAAAAGAAATTAAAACACAAGTTCTACACTTGTAGCACATTTTGCATGGCAAATCTCTAAGCATGAACAAAATTGCAGAGGTAATTGGAAGAGCTCTGCAAGTCGCAGTGACCCCTGTGGTGGGATGACTATTTCACAACATAACTGAGCCAGAACTTGCAGCAGATTTTCAGAATGTTTGTAAGAAAGTTCATCTGGAGTCATGCAATGCAGACTTGCTGCAATTATGCAACAAGTCATTTTCAAACTTGCAGTTCAATTGCTTGCTATCTGGGATGTTTTTTTGACCCCTGCAGAGGAGTTATTTGGTTATATTCTAGGTTGGCGAATGGAATTTTTAGGGCTTTAGGTAGGTTTGGTTTTCATATGGGTGGTCTGGTGGGGTTTTGATTTTTGATTTTCTGCCCCTTTCTGGGTCTTTTTATACATCAATTGCTTTCAATGTACAGGTGTTTAAAATGATTTATTTTTGTGTGTATTTATATTATAATGTGTGATTTATTTTGTCTGTTTAATTACATCAATTGTCATTGAATGCGGTTTATCCTGATGAAGCTGTTCTTATGGCAAAATGCATTGATCCATGACACTTGCCAGAGATTATGTGGCTTTAATTTATGACACCTACTTGGGATTTTACATTTTCAAGTTATGATGTGATATGTGTCATTACTCTGGTGGAAAGTTGGCATTGATGTATCTCTATTACCTTTTATAATGTTTTCTAAATTTGTAATAAAGGTAATTGCTTTTATCTTATGGTATTGTGGTATTCTTTGTAAAGCACATTTAAAATCCCCATAGTATAGGTCTCTCCCTGTTCCCGGTGCTGGGATTTTCAGGAGATAAACAGTTGTGTAGATTATATTAGATAGGGACGGTGCCTTACGGGAAGCATATGTGTTAGTTGGCTTCACCCCAAATTATTATATATATACTGTAGATGCATAGTAAATAATTATATTGTGGAATATTTTTACATTAATTCCAAAATGGATATTAAAGAGTAATTTTAGTGGACTATTTAAAAAAAAAATCCAGAGTGCAATTAGAATAATTATTTCAATGGACAATTATTTTATTTTAATTCAGAGTGTATAGTCAAATATACAGTAGCATGAACAGCAATCAATAGAATATCACCAGTATAACGGCCCCCAAGGGGTAAAAACACATTGGGATGACTGTTCACAGATGAGATATCTCGACTAGTTTCGCAGTCTCAAGGCCACTTCTTCAGGAGAAATTCTGTACCGGTAAATAGGTTTTAATAAATAATTAACACAAATACAAAATAAGCAGATCAATCAAGGGTACAATAAAACCTGGGGAGGGGAAGGGAAGAACAATACTGCTTACCCGTGACCATGCCCAGCCAAGGTAACTGTGCCAATAAAAGTTTCCCCGCGTCAACTAGGGGGGACTTGCAAAGTCTGGACATATATCTAGATACAATGAGTAGTTGATAATAGACAAATATATATAAAAGGGTTGTTCATACAAGAAACAAATAAGAAAAAGAGGGAGAAAAGAGGAAATAATAGAAACAGGAAAAGAGAGAAGTAAGAAGACCAGGCAAAAAAAAAACAAAGATTGAAACAGTAAAAAAGGAAAATGGGGGAGAAAAGAAGGGGGGGGGGGTCTTACTTCTCTCTTTTCCTGTTTCTGTTGTTTCCTCTCCCTCCTTTTCTTATTTTTTCTTGTATGAACAACCCTTATATATATATTTGTCTATTTTCAACTACTTATTGTATCTAGATATACGTCCAGACTTTGCGCGTCCACCCTAGTTGCCGCGGGGGAACTTTTATTGTTACAGTCACCTTGCCTGGGTATGGTCACGGGTAAGCAGTATTGTTTTCCCCCTCCCCATGTTTTTTTTGTACCCTTGATTGATCTGTTTCTTTTGTATTTGCGTTAATTATTTATTAAAACCTATTTACAGAAGTTCTCTTGAAGGAGCGGTCTTGAGATCGCAAAACTAGTTGAGATAAGTCATCTGTGAACAGTCATCCCAATGTGATTTTCCTCCCTGGAGAACCAATATATTGGTGATATCTATTGATTGTTGATCATGCTATATTTTATGCATCTATGAATGTATGTTTTTCCTGATTTTATATTGATTTTGTATTATAGAAACTCTACAATGTTCTTACCTATGTGAATCTATATCAATTATACTTGTACCACAATAGTCCACACTCCCTTCTTGTTTTGAGGACCAGCTGGGGACTGGTCCCTCAATTTTCTCAATCTCAATTCATTTGGACGATGGCATTTGGTTACCCTATGTATATTTAATTCGTTATATTTAGGGGTTATTTAATTTGAGTGCATAGTGAATAATTATTTCAGAGGATGTCTTTTATTGGAATCAGCATCATATGTTTAGCCTGATATGTTGCACCATGTTCAAATATTTATTTTTATGTCTGGCTATGAGTGGCAGGGAAGGTTTCTCCAGACTGGGGAATGAAGAGAAGTTGGAGCATAAACATTGTAATTGTCAAGTGAGCTTAAAATATCCTAAAGGCAAAGCACCTGCATTGAAGCATAGCACCTGCATTGTGTGACAAAGGCGCTGTTTCACAGGCTGACACGCATTCATTGTGTTCATTTACAACTAAACTAATATTTTTACACTATTTTATTTACTATATGATAAACATTTACTGAAAGATTTGCCAATCAATAATTTGACATAAAAAAAATCCTTGAAATGTTCACAGTTGAATCAGTTTGCAAACTGTTTATTTACTTAGCGTGACCTAATGTATATGGACTAAAAAAATAATATGACTTTTTAATAAAAGCAGCAGTATTGACACAACCAATATACATTTAAAGGGATTGTTCCTTTAAAAAAATACACATCTTTATTTGAGGTCTTAGCTGAATGTGTTGGTATAGAAAAGCTAGATGCAGGCATACGATGGCTGTGGGGTGTGCAGGCATACTGTAAACTTACAGCTGAAATTTTTGGAGTATAAACATGCAGGGCGTAAATAACTAGACTACATCCCTAAGACTAGTCTTAACATAAGCAAAATATTAGCAATCGGCTGAAAAAAAACCCATCCTAGTCACTTGACTATAACCCAAGAATAATCAGTGAAGGATGTCTTTTCTAGTAAATATAATAATTGTGTATACAATCATGTATTGTCCGGTGACCATCTTATGTGTATGAATATATTTACAATAATGAAAGAAGGAACACATTCACACATTAGATGTCCATAATCAACATCTGCCATTATCTCATTATGGAAAATTAGTAAACAGGTAATTTTTCTGAAGTCCAGAACCCCTGAGCTCTGTGAGAAGGCCCAATATGCTAGGAAAGTTGTGAATTCCAGATCCATTGAGAATGTATTCCTGCACAGCGCTGAAGAATTTTCACACAATATTTGGAATCCTGAACTTTCTCAGCATCCTGTGGTGAAGCCGAGGGATATAACTGGTGTCTACAGGAAACAGTCAGAATCTGGGGTAGAAGTTAATTAAAAATGTTTTCTTCAAAAGCTTTATCCTTTTGTTGCTTTTGATGTGCATTTTTATTCAGGGGTAAGTGGGCTCCAAGATAAGTGAACCTTGCATTTCCTTTGGCTACATTGCATTTCTTATGAATTTCATATAGAATTAAAACTGAATTTTACCCATACCAATTTGATAAAAAGTAACATTCTTTAGCAAGGAACATACATTCTCCATTAATAATTATGCTACCAAAATTAGTGCATGCTGTAAATTGCCTCCAGCATTGTTCCTGTTTCTTCTGCCATTTTGCTGAAGCCCTGAGCTCCTGAGCAGCAGTAACTCGTTAAGTTGTCTGCCGACCGGCCTTTAGTGGCTCTGATTTTCAGCACAGCGCCAAAAATGGCGAGGAACAGAGCAGGGTGAGACAATGTATTACTGGATTTTAACCACTTGCCACCCACCCACCGTCAAATGATAGGGGGGCGGTGTGGCTCTCGTTCTGGGTGGATTTCATATGATGGTGCCCAAAAGGCTTGGTGCTCAAGTGCAGAAACAAACTTTCTATTGGATTCGATTTCTGTAAAAGATTAATAATGTCCACACTAGTATGCAATGCAAAAGGAAGTGGTGTCAGATACAGACAGGAAGTGATGTCAGATACAGACAGGAAGTTCCGTTTGGAAGGACGTGGAGGGGAGACGATCTGGCGGCAGAGGAGGTGATGCAATGAGGAGAAATTAAGAAACAACCGGACCAGCTTTATACAGCGACACAGGGGCTCACACTGTGGAGGCGCTTTAACCCCTGTAGGGGCAGGGGAGCTGGTGAATGCGGCAATTTGATTTATGCATGAAAAACGCACCGGTCCTACTTCAGGATTTATCAAGCACTGAGCACAAGTCACTTTAATCTGCTTGGAACTCTTTCAAGAATTTTTTGATTTATGGACATTATTATCACTACAGGCATTGGATTTAATAGAGGATTGTTTTTTTCTTTTTGCACTTGAGCACTAGCACTTTTGCATTGCATACTAGTGTGGACATTATTAATCTTTCACAGAAACCGAATCCAATAGAAAGTTTGTTTCTGCACTTGAGCACCAGCACTTTATATTACATATTTATTAATTTTGACTAATATTGTGATGATTTTAGACATGGGGAATTTTGGATCGTAGCAGACAGATAAATTCAGATAGGTGTTTTTTTATTTTTTTGTTTTCCTCCGTCAACCTGAGTTGTATAATCTACACAGCACCTTGTATTATTTACACATTTCCTTGTTTTAGGGAGAGCGCCATAGCTACCATCATCACTTTATTATCTTATTTCAACCTATTAGGCTGGTATTGCCACTATATCAGTTATAGTGTGCTGCAACTTGTGGCTCTCCTAGAGGAAGCCTAATCCAGTAGGAAACAGTAATGATTGGTCAAGAATCTGTGATCTATTGCTCATCTTAAATGACAATGTAAAGCCAAGTACACATGCACCGAATGTCGAGCCCCTGTGTACTACAGCCAGTCCGATACAAGCCTGCCATTCAGCTGCCTTCTGTCAAAGGGGCATGGCCAAAAAAGGTCTGCTGACCAGCTTCCAATCAGGGCTCTCAGCCAATGGCACTGACCGGAGTGTCCCCCCCCCCCCCCCCCCCCCCCGTTAAAACACAATCCCTGCTGGTTTGAACGAAAATTAACTAGTAGTGTCTAAGACTTAAAAGAATCCTA
The DNA here is from genome assembly GCF_037356315.1 of Lithobates pipiens. Lineage (NCBI taxonomy): Eukaryota > Metazoa > Chordata > Amphibia > Anura > Ranidae > Lithobates > Lithobates pipiens. The sequence continues at coordinate 96,785,790 of NW_027507718.1, forward strand.
CAGACATTCAAATGCTCAGCATAAATGGGCACATGTTCCCTGTAGGAAAAAGAAAAAACACAGTTTGAAAAGACTCAAATTGCAAAAGAGGTTACTTTTGGGCACCAAGAAATAATTCAGGATAGAGTTAATTCGTACATAAATGATTATATTTTTATTTTTATATATTAAATTACAATATTAACCATAATTAAATTACTAAAAGACCAAGAGGCAATTCATAAAGAATACCCATATTTAAATAGACAGTACATATATCGAGAAAGACAGACTACCAACAGGACATACATAAATAACACATACAACAAACATAGAAAGAGACGCTGGTCCGGACCAATTGCTGTTAGCTGCTGTAATTAATCCTAGGGAGATACTCCAGTTTCTTTAAACATTTAATTAGCAGTCAATAGCAAGCTTAGGGGAGTAGGCAATTAAACTAAAATTATTACTAACAGCCTGGTTTCTACCTAGTTTTGTGGCAGAATGTTTATTGACTAATAAGTATAGGGTGCAAGTCCATTCACCAACATTAGTGTAAACAAATTTCATATACTGTAGATATATTTTTTCTTCTTTTTACCCCTTAGACCAGTGATGGCGAACCTTGGCACCCCAGATGTTTTGGAACTACATTTCCCATGATGCTCAACTACACTGCAGAATGCATGAGCATCATGGGAAATGTAGTTCCAAAACATCTGGGGTGCCAAGGTTCGCCATCACTGCCTTAGACCATGCTACTTTGTTTCAAAAGAATTTTTGTCCATACAGATATCTATTCTTTTAGATGGGCTAAGACCGAAGCCACTCAAGGTAAGTATGTTACAAGCCTACCGAATTTTTTCAGACAGCGAGGCTATTCATTACGATTATATTTATGGACCCCCTGGTATCCCAATAGTTCTTTGACTGATTTTAAAATGTTCAGATAGATGTACGTTACCACGGCTCTCCTGAGCACCGCTGTCTGATTCTCTGTTGAAATAAAGACAAAAAGTCCAGCCCTTCACCATTCACTCTGCGGGCGTATCATAGGCACTATAATCCAACATATAGCCAAGTCCACTCAATGTGCCGCACACACAAGCCGACCGTACACTGATCGTTTGTTTTCCGATGTGGATTGCTTTTGTCAGCACATGTGATCCTGTGTTATTAGGAGTCCGCCTTATGTAACCCGCATGAGCTGAGAAAGTGCCGGTCTTCCTCACAGGAGAAAAAAGTTTTGTAGCCGGTTTTTGGGAAGAAAAGCACTCTGCTAGCCAAGCTGTGTCTCCTATCTCCAACCTATGCAAAGCTCGTTCAGCGTCCTGGTGTGACGTCAACGCGTTTTGCTGGCTATTAGCGTAGCTTCATCTCGGACGATCATTGGCACACAGTCACATGTCCTTTTATAGCAAGTTATCCAGGTTTGTTAATTTAGCAATCAACTTTTACTTTTGCCTGTTTTTAATAAAGTAGTGAGTCCATCACGAAAATTCCTCAACTAAGGCTTGCTCCTGTCAATTTTTTATATCATTTTCAACAATTGGGAATTCTTAAAAATTAAATAAAAGAATAGGATAGAGTGGCCAACAACTAGATGACGACACTTTCACCATGACTATTGCTTGTTTTCAGGCAGTAGTCACCACTACCAGACAACACTGTACTACATAAAACATTCAAACAACATAAAGGAGAGAGATACAGAAAGAGAAAATGGACAAAGGAATGTATATATATACACACATATATATATATATATATATATATATATATATATATATATATATATATATATATATATATATATATATATATATATATATCTCCATCACAACTTCTGTGTTTTATTAATCTGAAAGGTTACATGTCGTGTATACAAAAAATTGAGCAACAGATTTTAATAGCCCCAAGTTGAGACACTAGTAAGCCCAGGTCTCATGCGTCTAGGAACACCTGCAAATTCAACTCGGTGTTCAAGCCACCAGGAGCGAGCGACTTTAATTGATACACCCACCATTTTTCTTTTTGTAAGAGGATGCGATCAAAGTCGCCCCTCCTGCTTGACAATTTTAAGGCATAAATACCTTTCACTGTCATACAATTTGGGTTATGATCATGATGCATAGCAAAATGTTTGGCTAATGGTTTCTCTGGTGGTTTACTCTTATCCTTAATTTCACATATGTGTTCCCCTATCCTGATTCTCAGCGATCTTTTTGTTTTGCCGACATATATTTTAGGGCAAGGTAATTAAATAGATCACTCTTGTTGTTGCACAATTAATCAAGTCTGGTATTTCAAAGGATTCCTGATTATTAGCATCTGTAAAGACTGAAGTTCGATGCACATAAGGGCAAATTTGACACTTTGAAATATTCCTTTAGATCGTGGGTACTCTGACAACTAATTTGAGTCGGTGTCCTTGATAAACTCTGAGCGTATTAACATATTGCCTAAATTTCTAGTGCGTCTTGCTACGAGGCTAGGGGATTGACCTACTATTTTGGCCAAACCTGGTGAATTTGTGAGAATACCCCAGTGTTTCTCCAGGATTAATCTAACTTTATCCCACTGGGACCCATAATTTGTTATAATCCTCACTGGCTCAGCTATATTTTGTGAAGCTTTCTCTGTCATAGGTGGACTTATCAGAAGACTTTCCCATTTCCTCAATGCCACTTTCTTCTTAGCACTCTTAATTTGCCTGTGAGAGTACTCACGTTCACGGAATCTTTTATAAAGTTCCTGGCTTTTTCGTCTAAAGTTGTCAGCACTTGCACAATTCCATTTGGCTCGTAAAAATTGGCCCACTGGGATCCAGTTTTTGAGCCAGTGTGGGTGATGGCTAGTCGCATGCAAAAGAGTATTTGCTGCTGTTTCCTTTCGGAATGTGCAGGTGCTGAGGTGACCATTTTTAAGTGATATTTGAAGATCCAAAAAGGATAAATTCTCCTGATCAAAATTGTAAGTCAATCGTATATTGCGCTGATTTATATTCAGCTCATTCATAAATTGGTGTAACTGTTCTGAGGAGCCCCTCCAGACCATCAATACATCATCGATGTACCGCGACCACACATTGGTGAGGATGAATAGATGTCTTCTTCTTCCCATATGCCTAGGTGGAGGCAAGCATAGGATGGAGCCCACGCCACCCCCATCGAGGTACCTCTAATTTGATGATAATATGTTGACAGAAACTGAAAAAAATTATTTGTCAAAGTAAATTCTAACAAATCTGTCAAGAATTTGTTTTGTGGTCCTGAATCTGGGTAGTTTTTGTCTAGAGAACGTAATACTGCCTGTATTCCCACATTGTGGGGCATTGAGGTATATAACGATTCTACGTCTATGCCAACCAGCCAAAATTCATCAAGCTGGCTATAGATAGCTTTACAATAGACAAAAGTAAATGAGAGGCCATTTTTTTCTTATGTTATCTTTATAGATTGTTGTCTTTAGTAAGCGAACACCTACTGTGGTAAGCAGTGCTAAAACTCTCATCACAAGGGTACATCCATATTGGGATCTGGAGGGGTATAAGAACTCAGTGCTAAATCACCTCTTCCCCAAAAATACCAGCACTTTGCAGGAAGTAAATGTCTGCAAGTCAATCACAGAGGTAATTGCATATTTAAAGTGTATCAAACCCAACAACAAAGTTGTAATATATTGCAGCTGACCAGTCCTCACATGTGGTGGCTGCATTAGTTTTCTTTCTTCAAAGCTTTTATTTCTTTATTTTTACCTGGTAATCATGCCAGTAACACACTGCCCTAGGGTGAGAGTGCTCACTCACTGTACTATACCTATAGAGAAGTTGCGTTGTCACCCTAGACTGCTTTCCTAGCATCCAAGAACACAAGATTTCTGACAGGATCAATGGGTATTTTCCAGTACTTGCCTGACAAAAAGACAGCTAATGCAGTCACCACATATAAAGACTGGTAAGCTGCATTATGTTACATTTTTGTTTAAATCCCTCCACCCTGCATTTTGTAGATGTCTACAGGCTGGTCACTTGACATCCTAGTCTTCTGCTGATGCAATGATGTCAGCTTTACTCTCTTCTTTAAAACACTATCAATGAAGAGTACTGTACAGTAGTCACGCTCAATTAGTTGGTAGGGCTGTGAGCCCTATTAATAGTATTTCCTCAGTCTTCTGGTCCGTATAATGTCCAACAAAGGTCTAAGAAAATTTGTGGTGAAAAAGAAGTTCTGTTAGGTTCCACTTTGAAATAGAGGTGAGTATTGCAGAGTGAGCTGCTTTTTAAGCCTGTGCCCTGCCTGATAGCTCATAATATACATAATTTACAATAGCAAAAAAAAAAAAAAGTCTTAGTGGAATAGCAGGTAACAGCTAAGCAGCTTTTTGCAGTGAGTTGACACCTGCAATTCATTTTATGGGATTGAAGAGTCTGTCCCTAACATAAACAGAAAAGTGACTGAATCAGCCTGGACTAGAGGAGCCCAAACAAGATGGTCTACTACACCCATCCCTGAGTTTACAAAGATGCTGTAAAAACTCCAGTGAGTGTCCATTGTTTCTCTAGGCAAACTCTAAAGAAGAACATTAGCTTTGGCAGTAGTCACAGCTGAGTATAAGCAAATGTACAAAAATGCAGTTTGTCCTTGATCTGTCATCTTTAAATAAGGGCAAGTCTGGATTTGTGCAGATTAGTTTACTTACATATGCATTAAATGGACAAAAATGTTAAAAGTAATATATGCTCTTTATCCAAAAATTTGAGAATTCACAGTAATCTAGAATAACACACAGAACTTGTGTTGAAACAATGCAGAGACAGTTCACAAATAACCCGTTGAGAAGGCAGCTCAACCAGGAACACTCATAGTCTGGCGGACAAACCTCCAGACTTTGCAGCGGAGGTCCACCAGACTTTCCAAACCAGCGGACCTGCCCACACATGACCGGACTTTTCTGGCAGACTAGGTGCGGTGGACAAACCGCCGGACTATGGCCGGACTTTTGAAATGAACGGACTTGGCGGACCAAGTCCACCAGATAGTCTGATCGTGCATACGGGGCATTACAGTTCCAACAGCGTGTATACAGAGCAGAGTGCAGCCGAACACATCTGTAGGGGGGGGGGGGGATGTGGCCTGGCCACCTTGTACCCATACAGGCAGGTGTCCAGAGAAGTTGTGAGCCCTACAATTTTCCTCCTCGTCAGGAACCTTTCCCTGCGGCTAGTTCTGTCCCTACCAGGTGAGATACCTGTCCCTACTCTACCAACTTTCAAATGCACGCCAAATGCTGCACCCCACCTTCATGCAGGCTTTTGATGGATAACAGCAGTAGAGTGCTGGGTGTGCCAGGCAGGTGAGTATGCTAATCCAGCTCAATCCACTATACCAGGTAAGAACAGGTTAATATTACAATTATTCACAGAGGGTAAAGTTCCTCTTTAACCACTTGAGATCCGCGCTATAGTCAATTGACGGCTACAGCGCGAATCTCCTTTTCCGGGACTACGTCTATTGACGTAGTCCCGTGTACGAGCGGCCTGCGCACCCCTGAGGGGCGCGCGCAGCGCGCTTTGTGATCGGCGAGTCCATGAGACTCGCCTGATCACCGATCCGTGCAAGGGGTCGATCCGACCCCTTATCACGTGATCAGCTGTCAGCCAATGACAGCTGATCATGTGATATAACGGAGCCGGTAATCAGCTATTATTCCTCCTCGCGCTGACAGCACAAGGAGAAAAAAAACAAAGCCGATCACCGGCGGCCGTGATCGGGACATCAGTCCCGATCACGGCCAGCCCTGCTAGCGACCACCTGCCACTGCCCACCTGCCCCCTGCAGTGCCCCACTTATTAAAAGTAAGTGCCCCCTGTCAGTGCCACCCAGCACTGCCCACAGTGCCACCCCGCACTGCCCACAGTGCCACCCAGCAGTGCCACCCACAGTGCCACCCAGCAGTGCCCACAATCTGCCTCAAAGGTGCTGCACCCCAGTGCCGCCCATCAGTGCCCAGCAGTGCCGCCCATCAGTGCCCAGCAGTGCCACCTATCAGAGCCACCTATCAGTGCCACCTATCAGTGCCCATCAGTCCCATCTATCAGTGGTACCTATCAGTGCCCATCCGTGCCACCCATCCGTGCCATCCATCCGTGCCACCCATCCATGCCATCTTATCTGTGCCCATCTTTGTCCATCAGTGCCGCCTTATCTGTGCCCATCGGTGCCGCCTTATCTGTGCCTATTAGTGCCGCCTTATCTGTGCCTATCAGTGCCCACCAGTGCAGCCTATCAGTGCTCACCAGTGCAGCCTATCAGTGCCCACCAATGCAGCCCATCAGTGCCCACCAGTGCAGCCTATCAGTGCCGCCTAATCAGCGCACTTCAATGAAGGAGAAAAATGACCCGTTTGCTAAATTTTATAACAAACTATTAAAACATGATTTTTTTTTTTTTGCATCTTTTTTGGTTTGTTTAGCAAAAAATAAAACTCCGAGCTGTAATTAAATACCACCAAAAGAAAGCTCTATTTGCGGGAAAAAAATGATAAAAATTTAATTTGGGTACAGTGTTGTATGCCCGCGCAACTGTCATTCAAAGTGCATCAGCGCTGAAAGCTGAAAATTGGTCTGGGACTGAGGGGGGTTTAAGTGCCCAGTAAGCAAGTGGTTAAGTTCCAGTGTTTTTGATCCATGCTACTAAAAATCCCATTCCCCAGAGATCCTAGCCACTAGCAGAGTGTTTTTGGCAAAACTGATTTTTCTGTGAAAAGACAGATTTAGCCATCAGCAACATTTTGCCAAAACAGTAATTTTGCTACCTGAGCTATTCTACTGGGGAAGGGGGGCATTTGGTGGCCGAAAAAAGGCCCAGTATAGTTAAAACGAACTTCTGTAATCCTCCGGAGCATTTCAAGCATATTGCACTAATTTTTATGTATTCTCCTGTTTTTTCACAGAAATTTGGTAAAAATTAAGTTTGCTGATCCCTATAAGTTACTTTTCTCCCAGACGTGATCTTGATCCTATAGCATAAAATGGTGTATAGGTACAACATATCAAGCAAATGAAGGATATTTAGAAGATAACTTGTCCAACACAAACCAAGAACCACCGTTATTCTGACTGTGGTTACAGGTCCCTGTAACATGTTCAACACATTCCGGTAAAATACAAGCATTGTATTATTCTGTTTATAGCTATTTTTACCTCCAGCTACAATATCATTCATCCATTTGCACTAAAATGCCATGCAAGGAGAGGGTATTGTTTAAAAAAATAACTGGTTTACAGTATTTATTTTCTAAGAGCAAAAGATAAAGAACAACATTTTTATGTAATGCGTCAATTGTTCAAGTTAGCAAGAAGAAATGAGCAGGTGTGAAAAGGCACAGTGGAATCTGCAGTCTCATTGTACAGCATTCTTCTCAACACAAGCACATGATCAGTATGGACTCAAAATGTGACTTCTTTTCTTAGCGTTAAATTCCATTGACAGCATGTGGAAAAAAATCCAGATAATCCAAAAACACATGTAATAAAAAGGTTATACAGACAACACCAGCAACATTATTATCATGATTTATTCACGATTTATATAGCACCAACAGTTTACGCAGCACTTTACAATATAGAGGGGGGACAGGACAATTAGAGTACAGTTCAATACAGGGACAGGAGGGCCCTGCTCATAGAGATTACATTTTAAAAGGAGGGGATGGTGGTACTTAAGGTAATAGATGCGGGGAATGATTTGATGGGGTTGTTAGGTGGGTGTGGGATAGGCTTCCCTGAATAAGTGAGTTTTCAGGGATCTCCTAAAGGTGGACAGGTTAGGGCCTGATCGGATATACTGGGGCAGGGAATTCCAGAGGATGGGAGAGGCTCTGGAGAAGTCCTGAAGACGAGCATCAGAGGAGGTAACAAGGGAGCTAGGGAGCAGGAAGTCCTGGGAGGAGTGGAGGGTACGATTTGGGGCGATATCTGCAGATGAGGTTGGTGATGTAGCTGGGGATGATGTTGTGGATGGCCTTGTTTGTTGTGGTTATCATTTTGAATTTTATACGGTGGGGTAGGGGAAGCCAGTGAAGGGATTGGCAGAGAGGAGCAGCAGTCACAAATCGGTTAGTGAGGTGTATTAGTCTAGCAGCAGCATTCATAATAGGCTGAAGGGGGGATAGCCTGCATAAGGGTAGGCCATTAAGGAAGGAGTTGCAGTAGTCAAGGCAGGAAATAATCAAGAAGTGAATAAGTTGCTTTGTGGTGTTAGTCAGGAAGGGTTGAATTCTGGAGACATTGCGGAGGTTAAAGCGGCAGGATTTACATGTGTGGAGGGACCAATGGTTTTGCTTTTGATCTTAATGCTAAGGTCATGGGGGGGGGGAGGGGGAGGAAATATTACAAGCTCAGTTTTAGAAAGAGTGAGTTTGAGAAAGTGGTGTGACATCCATACCGAGATGTCATTCAGTAAGTTTGTGATCCGTGAGGAGATCGAGGGGGTGAGTTGAGGAGTGGAGAGATAGATCTGGGTGTCATCGGCATAGAGGTGGTATTGGAAGCCATGGGAGGTTAGCAACTGGCCCAGGGAAGAGGTATAGAGTGAGAATAGGAGGGGCCCAAGGACAGAGCCTTGGGGGTACCCCAACAGAGAGAGGAAGAGGAGTAGATGAGATGAAGTTTTAAGTGACACTGAAAGTCAGCTGAGATAGGTAGGAAGAGAACCAGGATAAAGCAGAATCACAGAGGCCAAGGGAGTGTAGTTTGCTGAGGAGGAGCAGGTTGTCAACTGTGTTGAAGGCAGCAGAGAGGTCTAAGAGTATGAGTATAGAGTAATGGCTGTTGGTTTTAGCAGTTAGTAGGTCATTCGTGAGTTTTAGTAGTAATCTCGAAATGCAGCGCACATTCACTTTAATAGGATAATAATGAAGCTGCTTTGCTGGTGATACTGATGGAGTTATTGCAAATTAATTTTCAAATGCTTTTTTTTTGTAGTGATATCAAGGATAATATTATTATGCTTTTTTTTTTATTTTTTTTTTTTATTTTTTTTTTGGTGCAAGTTACCAAAACACAATAATCCTCTAGTTTTTAAGAGCAAAGATACAGCTATGTTGGTGTTCCTTGTCAATTTTATATTATATTTTTTCGAATGTAACTGCCTACTCCCAAACTTTAATTTGAAGTAAAACACATAGCCAAGTATTATTCTACACATTTTTTTTTTGTGCATTAAAAAAAGAAAACAAATACAATTAGACATGCTATCTGCCAATAGAACTTAACAAAAAAGTGCATTCTATGCATCCAAAAACATAGAAAATATACCAAATCAAATCATTATTCAACTAAAAAAATAATGTCAAAGCAATAACTCCAAGGCCAATAATAAACACGTCACCTCCTCCGATTCCACAACATGTCTGGTTGTCAAACGGCCGTTCAAAAATGAACTGAAAAGCACGAAATGAAAAGTGCGAAATAAAAAACGTGAAATGAAAAGCGTGAATCAACACTCACCAAACTTCTACTAACACAAAATTAGCAGAAGGAGCCCAAAGGGTGGCGCTAAAGAGCTGAAAAACCACGTAGTACGTCAGTACGTTCGTATTTGTTGGCTGACAATTTCTTGCCACTTGTATGCAAGACAAGTTTGGGCCAACGCCCTATGGACAAAAGTCTGCAGTTTGTTGGCCAACAATCCGATTGTGTGTACGAGACTTTAGAATTGATGCTGGTTTGAAGTCAAAGGGTAGTCACAGTAAATATTGATTTGATTTACATTTTTCTTCTGCTCTTTCACTTTGCATTTTGTAAATTGATAAAAAAAAACCATTAAAATATATATTTTTGAAAAAATTACTTTTCAATTTCTTGACACCTGCTTGCAACTTTTGCAGATTTTGATAGGGATTTACCTCCATGGGCAGAAAGGGAGAAAGTGTACTGTATTGAAGTGGTTAAAGCAGCTTTTCAGTCGGGGAAAAAAAAAAGACAAAAATTTAGGATGCAATTTAGGATTGACTTTTTAATTATTATCGTGAATTTAAATGAATGTGAATTCATTGTCGGCCATTATTGGCACATGTAGTGCAAGAAAAGCTAAAAAAAAATGCTTACGTGTGACCAGTATTTGGTCACACTTGCATGGGCACGTGTTTGCCTGCCCAGCTAACTTTGTGTTAAAAATAGTTTGAATTGATATAGAAATATTTAGTGTTCTGCCCCTTTAAATTGTCTCCCCATACCTGGATGCCCAGGTAAAGGTATCCAATCAGGTGTGACGGAAAAGTCTGGAAGGTATGGGGCTCATTATATAAAGGGCTGAGTCCCTGTTACAAAGTGTCTGTCGGTAAGTGAGCTTCCCCTCCCGTCGTGAGCACTTATTTGTGGTTATGTCACCTTTGGATCTGTTATTGTATAAAAATGTGATTGTGCTTGAGTTTCTTTATGACTAAGCACTTGTTGTTGTTTGCTGAAGTTTGATGTTTAAATTCAATGTAAGGATATTTATTTTCAAAACCAAAATAAAGTGCCGGGGCCAAATATTTTGCCAAAACACGTTTATGTGTGTTCATTTATTGATCATTTGATTGGTTGTCTTGGGGGGATAATGTTGGTTGATGTAGAAATAGTGCTGCCTGCATTCCCATGCATCTCTTTAAAGTCTATGTATGTCTTCACACTGGTTTGTTGTGCTTCTGCTGTGGTGTTAAAAATCTTGCTAAATAATTAATAAAGGTAACACAGATAAATGCTGGAGATGTGGGATAGAAAAAGGGACAATGGAGCATATTTGGTATAGTTGTAAGAAAGTAAAAAATTTCTGGTTAAGGATTTTTGAGATATATCAAAAAGTGACTGGAAAAAGACTGACTCCAGACGTGAAGATAGCATTATTTTCTCTTACGTCAGATACAGTACACAATATGAAACAGGGGATAATACAACATATGACAACAGCAGCTAGAACAATAATAGCACGTAAATGGAAAGAAACTATGAGTCCAACAATAGGAGAATGGATATGTGAAATGAACAAAATATGCTTTATGGAAAAACAAATAAGAGTAGAAGGATATATAAATAATCAACTACCAATTGTATGGAAACAATGGGAAGAGTTTAGGTCCTCTAGTGGAATGAGGGAATACTTATAATGTGGGGTGGGGGAGGGGGAGGGGAGAGAGAGGATAGGAGGGGGGAAATGGGATATTAGAGGGAGGGGGGATAGATAGGGAGGGGGGGAAGGAGGGAAAGATGTTAAGAAGAGAGGGGGGGGGGGTTTCCTTTTTTTTTTTTTTTTTTTTTTTTTTATTGTTATTTTTGAGTGTATGGGGATATGTTAGTAAATGTATTATATATTGAGAGAGTTTTTTATGTATGATGTAGTAAATGTACCAGAATGTATTATGGATAATTTTGAAAAAGAAAAATAAAGAGAAAATTTGAAACAAAAATCTTGCTTGCTGCATTTGTGGTCAGTTAAAAAAACACACAAAAAAATGCACCTCCCTGTTGAAATGCATTGAAAACACAACAAGAATGCATCAGTAACACACCTGTGTTATGTTTTTGAGTTACATGTAGACATGCGCGATTCGTTTCGTTCTGAATGAATATTTTGTTATTCAGAGATTCAAATATATCCGAATACCCAAATTACAATATAAACAAATTTTACCGAATGCTCTGAATAACGTAAGTCAAATTCTAACTACACATAATGCTGAAATCAAAAACTGTGTGTGTTATTAGAGTACCATTTCGAAATAATGCTGTTTTTGTTATGCCAAAGGTGATTTAAAGTGGTTGTAAACCCACTTTGAAAAAAAATAAAAAACTCCCACCTGCAAGACAAAGGCATAATGAGCTGGTATGCATAGCATACTAGCTCCTTATGTAATACTCACCAGAGAGTATTCCTTCTGTGTATTGCGGCTTCGGCTTCAGGCGCTGTGATTGGCCGGAGCCATGGTGATGTCACTCCCACACACGTACGTGCCATTGCTTCAGATTGCTTCAGTGTGCATGTGCTGATGAAGTTGGCACATGCAAATACAGAGATATCTCCTAAACCATGCAGTTTTAGGAGATATCCTGGGTAGCTACAGGTAAGCCTTATTATAGGCTTACCTGTAGCAATATGTGGTCTGTAATAGTTTACAACCACTTTAAAGAGTCATTGTAATCATTTGATGAAGATTTTTCTTTTGTTTGTTCACTTTGCTGCATTCAAATCGAAAACAATATAACATTTTAGGTTCGACCGATTCGAAAATGTATAGATTTGAACATCTTGAATTGAAAAAAATCTGTAAATTCAAAGAAAATTAAAAAATTACAAATACGACTTCCGAATACGAATTTCAAATTGAACGGATCAACCCGAAAGGAACTAAACAAAATAACTAGATTAATGAATCAAAATGAAACAAAACAAATTTATTCGTCATGCACATGTCTAGTTAAATGACCTATGGAAAACACACCATAAACACAATAAAATCTCTGCAAAATTGAAGCAAAATCACATGTGTTTTTGGCGTCATTATCAGCACCTTTTTCTCTATCTGCAAAATGCTAAATTTTGCAGATAGAGAATGCCAAGACCATTTTCGACCGCTAAAATATTGGTGCTTCTCTAATCAGGACACTTACCTGTCTAGAGATCCAGCACCATCCTCATCTGGGCTAGTTCTGCACTAACCCTCAAGTTGCTTTTGGTGGCATCTTAACTGTGGGCAGCCGTGCTGTGCTTTGTGAATGGTCCCGCAGCCACCTGGGACCTGTGACATGTCCCAAAAGACTGCAGGGAGGAAGAGCTAGAGGAGAATTTCCACTCAATGCGCCTAGGTTATCAGAGCAGATTGGGAGTGGGTACCTGTCAAAACTAGGTACCCGCTCCCCCCCCCCCCCCCGAAAAAAAAACGGCATTCCAAATATGGCAAAGGGGGGGTATATTTTTAACAAATCCTCTTATATTGTATACAGTGTCTGTTGATTCAGATATCTACCACTTTTCCTGCATCTCTTTTTCAAAACAAGTGTATTTAGTTAAGACAACACAATTAAAAGTGGAAACAAAATGACAGGCAATGACTGATACTATCTGAGCAGCTAGAGATGGTGCTGGTGTTAATGGATTCCTACTGGCAATATCTGTTTTGCTTCAAATACATTTATAAAAACAAGTTTGTAGTGTCTCCCCACATTTACTTTACATATGGTAATAATCCACTTTAGTACCCATGTAGTGTTTATCCAAAGTGGTTCAATGTTTCACATGATAAATACACAAAGAAGCTCTTTTCAAAACAGCAGTGTTGTTTTTAGGCTTTGTTTATTTTGTGCAACATGGCCTATCTTACTAATGCTTCTCACTGTACTCGGTGACATGATCGCCATTCTTGTTAGACATTGTGCATTGTACACTATTATATGTTTTTAATAGAGCATTGTATCTGTTGCTGTTGTTACAAAGTTACAAGTATTGTATAAATAAAATGAAGAAAGTAAATAAGTGACCTCTGTGGGGAAGTTTAACGTACAACAAAGGAACTGAGAAATACCATCTTATAGTCAGAAAGAAAACAAATTGTGAAAGTGCTCAATTTTAAATTGTGTAAATTAGGATTTTTTTTCCACACAGGCAGCAGACCCTCTGAAAAGCGATCTGCGGTGGATCGCTTTTTTCAGACCACAGTTGACAGCCAGTTTACAGTCATTCAGGAGACGATACTGCCACTTACTGAATGTTTGATTTTTATTTCCAATCCCAATGGGTATTTTTTAATAAAACTACTGTGCTGTGTTTGGCACAATGTTGCAGCATGGTGCTGCTGTCTGTCATCCAGTGCCTTGAAAAAGTATTCATACCCCTTTTCCACATTTTGTCATGTTACAACCAAAAACGTAAATGTATTTTATTGGGATTTTATGTGATAGACCAATACAAAGTGGCACATAATTGTGAAGTGGAAGGAAAATGATAAATGGTTTTCACATTTTTTTTACAAATAAATATGTGAAAAGAGTGCCGTGCAATTGTATTCAGCCCCCCTTAGTCAATACTTTGTAGAACCACCTTTCACTGCAGCTGCAAGTCTTTTTGGGGATGTCTCCACCAGCTTTGCACATCTAGACAGTGACATTTTTGCCCATTCTTCTGTGCAAAATGGCAAAGCTCTGTCAGATTGGATGGAGGGTGTCTGTGAACAGACATTTTCAAGTCTTTCCAATTGGATTTAGGTCTGGACATTGACTGGGCCATTCTAACGCATGAATATTCTTTGATCTAAACCAGTGTTTCTCAACCTTTTTACCTTGGAGGAACCCCTGGCAAAAAGTTTGAGATCTCGAGGAACCTCTGAAATAATAGTCACATCTACAGCTCATGGAACATTGGTATGATCAGCGAGCTGTTGATAACAAAAATTACTTGTAGATATAGCATTAAAGAGGGATTCCACCAAAAAAAAAATATTAAAAGCCAGCAGCTATAAATACTACAGCTGCTGACTTTTAATAAATGGACACTCACCTGTCCCGGGTTCCAGCGATGCCGGCAGCCGAGGCCGATCGATCGCTCGGCCCTCGGCTGCTGTCGCCACCATTCTAGGTGAGGGAATCAGGAAGTGAAGCGAATCGGCTTCACTTCCCGGTTCCCTACTGCGCATGCGTGAGCCTCGCCGCGCAATAGGAAATCTCTGCGCTGTCACTGGGACCCGTGTGTGTCCCAGCAGATAGCGCGGCAGGGCAGGAAATGGCGTAGACTCCCACGGGAGTCTATGCCCAGAAGTGGGTGAAAATACCTGTCTTTGACAGGTATCTCCACCCCCTCCCCCCTGAAAGGTGTCAATTGTGACACCGGAGGGGGGGAGGGATCCGATCAGCGGAGGTTCCACTTTAGGGTGGAATCCCGCTTTAAATAAAAGAATAAATATTAAAACATACCTACCTGCAGAGCTGATCCATTCAGGGGACATTACATGGGGCAGAGCACATGACATGACAGGGGATATTATATGGGACAGGGGACATGACAGGGGACATTACATGGGGCAGGACACATTACACGGGGCAGAGCAAATTACACAGGACAGGGGACATTACATGGGGCAGAGCACATTACATGGGATGGCACAAGCCGTGGGACAGGGGACATTACATGGGGCAGAGCACATTACATGGGATGGCACAAGGCATGGGACAGGGGACATTACATGGGACAGGGGATATTACATGGGGCAGGGGACATGACAGGGAACATTACATGGGACAGGGGACATTACATGGGGCAGGGCATATGACAGTGGACATTACATGGAACAGGGGATATTACATGGAGCAGAGAACATTACATGGGACAGGGCACATGACAGGGGAAATTACATGGGGCAAAGCACAGGGGAAATTTCATGGGACAAGGGACATTACATGTGACAGGGAACATGACAGAGGACATTACATGGGACAGTGGACATTACATGGGACAGGGGACATGACAGGGCATGTGACAGGGGACATTACATGGGGCAGAGCACATTACATGAAACAGGGAACATGACAGGAGGCATTACATGGAGCAGAGCTCATTACATGGGGCAGAGCACATTACATGGAATAGGGCACATGACAGGTACATTACATGGGCCAGGGCACATGACAGGGGACATTACTTGGGGCAGGGCACATGACAGGGGACATTACATGGGGCAGAGCACATTACATGGGCCTGGGCACATGACAGGGGACATTACTTGGGGCAGGGCACATGACAGGGGACATTACTTGGGGCAGGGCACATTACATGCGGCAGAGCACATTACAGGGGACATTACATGGGGCAGGACACATTACATGGGGCAGGGCAAATGACAGGGGACATTACATGGGACAGGACACATTACATGGGGCCGAGCATATGACAGGGAACATTACATGGGACAGAGCACATGACCGGGGACATTACATAAGGCAGAGCATATTACATGGGGCAGGGCACATGACAGGGGACATTACATGGGGCAGGGCACATTACATGGGACATTACTTGGGGCAGAGCACATTACATGGGGCAGAGCGCAATACATGGGACAGGCCACATGACAGGGGACATTACATGGGACAGGGGACATTACATGGGGCAGGGGACATGACAGGGGACATTACATGGGGCAGGGCACATGACAGGGGAGATTACATGGGGCAGGGGACATTACATGGGACATTACTTTGGGCAGAGCACATTACATGGGGCAGAGCGCAATACATGGGACAGGCCACATGACAGGGGACATTACATGGGACAGGGGACATTACTTGGGGCAGGGCACATGACAGGGGACATTACATGGGGCAGGGCACATGACAGGGGAGATTACATGGGGCAGGGGACATGACATGGGACAAGCCACCTTACATGGGGTAGGGGACATGATAGAGGACATTTCATGGGACAGACTGTTGGGCACATTGTGGAGGGACACTGTTGGGCTCACTTCAGTAGCGGCTTTCTTCTTCTGGCTTCAGAGCTCATTTCATATCTCCTCCAGTGACGTATTGTTCCCCCTCTGCCCCTTCTCCTCCTATTCTGTCCACCCCAGATAATGTCACATACAACCACTTGGGAAGGACAAGAGGGGAGGAGGGGCCTGCGGGGAACAGTGCGTTACAGCCAATAGGGTGCCAGCTGCTTCCCTGCCTATCTCTGCCTGTGTCTGTGTGATCCTCCTGTCAGCTGCCTGCGACTGACAGTCAGATCACCATGGAACCCCTGGGGACCCCTCGTCGCGGAACCCCGGTTGAGAACCTCCAGAGTTACTATGGGTCTCTTGGCTGCTTCTGTGATTAATGCTCTCCTTGCCCGGCCTGTTGGTTTAGGTGGACGGCCATGTCTTGGTAGGTTGGCAGTTGTGCCATACCCTTTCCGTTTTCGGACGATGGATTGAACAGTGCTCCCTGAGATGTTCAAAGCTTGGAATATTTTTTTATAACCTAACCCTGCTTTAAACTTCTCTACAACTTTATCCCTGACTTGTCTGGTGTGTTCCTTGGCCTTCATGATGCTGTTTGTTTACTAGGGTTCTCTAAAAAACCACTGAGGGATTAACAGTGCAGCTGTATTTATACTGAGATTATCCAGTAGCCGGCCAGCTGCTGTCATTATAATGCGGCAGGCCGGCTCTCCTGGGCAAATTGTCATAGGTATATGTTGAGCGGGCGCCTAGGGAGCATGCGCGTGCACCCGTCGCACCAGCAGCAATCGAATTTGCTTCAGAACCGCTCAGTCTCCAGGCCCAGGCCAATGGTTTTTGGCCTGGACCTGATGGTTGGTTCTGGCGAATGAGAGACTGCCCTCTGCCTTTAAGTGTAAACACAGGACACAGGAAGAGGAAATTATGTAATCTCCCCTCGTGGGACTCTTTTCGGTTCCAGAGAAAGGAGAGACATCTAACCGTGAGTTGCACAACACTACACTAACACCAGTACATGTAGGTACACTTGTCACCCCCTGATCGCCCCCCCCCCAGTTAACCCCTCCCCTCCCTGTCACTGTGTCACCAATTGCAGTTTTCTGATTTTTCACGGATCACTGCAGTGGTTAGTAGTAGGCCCTGGTAGGTCTAGGGTACCCCACTAAATCCCCTTAATAAAGGTTTAACCCCTTGATTGCCCCCAGTTAATCCTTTTACAAGCAGTGGGAACAAATATTCCCCCCGCCCCGCCGTCTTCCATGGTTTTCTCAGGCTCTCCTGTCCCACCGGGGAACCTGAGAAAGCAGTTGGTGATTCTGCCAGCTGACCATAGAGCTGATTGAAGACCAGAATGGCTCCAATCATTTCTATGACCTAAGAAAGCGGAAGCTACAAGCATTTTATAACTTCGGTTTCGCTGGATATAAACAGTGGCATTGGGAAAGTATCTTATCACACTGATCTTGGTGTGTTCAGATGCTTTGAGGGCAGAGGAGAGATCTAGAGTCTAATAGACCCCAATTAGAGTACCTGTCGCTATCTATTGCTATCATAGGGGATATTTACATTCCTTGTGATAACAATAAAAATTGTTAAAAAAAAAAAGAAAAAAGAATGGAAAAGTGTAAATATAAAATAAAAAGGCAAAATAAATAATAATAAAAGAAAAAAAAGAGGCACCCTGTCTCCCTGTGCTCGTGCGCAAAGGTGAATGCAAGCGCAGGTCTCATGTCATATGTAAACAGCAATTGCACCATGCATGTGAGGTACGCATGGCAGTCATTTTAGCAGTAGACCTCTGTAAATCTAAAGTGGTAACATTTAAGGGCTTTTCAAAATGTATGTAGTTTGTCTCCGCTGCATGGTTGTGCGCAATTTTAAAGCATGTCACGTTTGGCATCTATGTACTCGGCATAAGATCATCTTTTATATTTTACCAAACATTTAGGCAATATATTTGGGTAAACAACATTGGGCTCTCTTCAGACAGCAGTGATCTGCCATTTTTTCCCTGCAAAGGGAGTAAAAACTGGCACATTGCTTAGTAAAACACTGCACAGTGAACCCTTTCCCAATCAGTGTCATTATCACAGTGACAATGTATGACAATGACAATGTATATTTTTAGCACTGATCATCACTATATTAGTGTCACTGGAGATGTCAGTGTCAATTAGTCAGTTCCCCCCTACCATCAGTTATTGTCATATTGACCTCTGTGCTATCGCAGTCCCACTATAAGTCACTGATCACCGACATTATTAGTATAAAAAAAATGACAGTATCTATATAAAAGTTAGTAGGCACTATAACTTTCACGCAAACCAATCAATATACACTTATTGGGATTTTTTTTACCAGGGACATGTAGCGGAAAACATTTTGACCAAAATGTATGAAGAAAGTTGATTTTGTAATTTTTTTTAATTGGATATGTTTTATAACAGTAGTTTTTTTTTTTTTTGTCTCTTTTTCTATATATATATATATTACAAAAAAAAGTGGCGGTCAAATACCACCAAAAGAAAGCTCTATTTGTGTGAGAAAAATTATATAAGTTTCATTTGTGTACAGCATTGCATGACCGTGTAATTACCAGTTAAAATAGCGCAGTGCTGAACTGCAAAAAATGGCCCAGAAGTGGGAGCGGGTACCTGTCATAATCAGGTACCCACTCCCTCCTCCCCCCCCCCCAAGTGGCAAAATGTGGAAATGGAGGGAGGGAGGAGGCAGACAAGCGGAGGTTCCCCTTATGAGTGGAGCTCTGCTTTAAAGATACTTGAGGTACACTGTGTTAAAATGAAAAACAAAACCTTGTGTCATAAGTGTCAAAAGAAACAAGCATATTATTCTGGTACCATAATAATTCTTTATAGCGCTCCCACAAAATGTGGCTATTTAGGCAGACATTCACTAATTTATAATGATCATCATTTGCTATACCGACAATTATTCTCCAACCAATGAGAGCTGAAAGCAATGGTTTCATGGCCAAACGTAACAATTGTTTTTGAGAATAAAATGTAAATGGTTGTTAAGGGATTTAAGCCTTATACCAGTTATTGTACTAAGCAGATTGCATTTTCCATAATGTTATTTGCTTTATCAGTCCATTAGGATGTCCATTAGAAACCACGACATAACAAGCAGTAGTATTTATTAAAATAATATGATTGTTCTATGGGAGCTGAATTATATATTCATTAAGTGATCAGTTCTGACACGTGCCAGGGGTCAGTTTGAGCATGTCTGCACTTCTATAGACACCATAAGGGCTTGTGCAATCGGGCATTGTTTTCCAGTGTTTGACATGTCATTGCCTCAATGGTTCAGTGTGGATGACAGTTTTACGACTGTGTTTAACCTGCTTTGCATTGTGTTTCTTTGTCCCTATCAGTTCATATTGAAATGTATTTGTATTTTGCATTTTGACACATTCATTTGAACAGTGCTGCTTCCAATGCTAAAGACAGGGTTTGACTACATCACCCATCTATATAAGCCTTTAGTTTATTTTTTACCTTGAGAATATAACATTCTAAAAATGTCAAGATCAACTTGAAAAAGTTGTAAGTTTGCTTAGTCGTGTCATTAACGGGTTCAGAGTTACTCCTGCGTGTAGTAACACTTTTTATCAAATTACAGTTGGATATGAGCAGTGTATTAATTTTTATGATTTATCATATTTTTATAATTTGAAGAGTCAAGCAGGAAAATTCAATAATATAGTAAATACTAACAGTGCAAACTGCAGAGTGCAATACCTAGTCTGTTGGGTTGCATTTTGCCTCTTTTATTTCTTTTATTTATAAAGCAGTAAATGTGACTTTAACCAAACATTAACTCCAGGTAACCACTGTAATTTATTGTTCAATACTTTTATTGAATTAAGAGTTACAACAGTAGAAAAGGGGTTACAAAGTGGGCAAGATTTTGCCAATAGCATCCATGATGAAAGAACCAAACAGAATTGAGCTATACACAGAATAACACAATAAAGACATTCTGTTAAATGTAGCAACTATAAGAAAGAGAAAAAGCATAAGAATTAGAGAAGCAAGGGCAGAGGAAGAAAAGGGTCAAGTGGATACCCCAGTGTTGTTCACGGGATCAAACTCCTTTTAGTAGTATTGAAATATACTAATTTACTATATACTGTATATATAGTAAGTATTGGCTATTCTTTCACCCAACATCCACTGAAGATGTAGCTTTCTAATGCATGTGTTTTAAATTACACTTAGTATGTTGGGTGAAAGAATATTCACTGTTTTATAGATACATAATACTTTAGTGTTTTATATATAAATCTATGCACTTTTTGCATAGGACAGATGAAAAAGGCATGCACCAGGGCTTCCTTCCAATCATTTTTATAAATTTGTAGACGTTTCTTTTACAGAACCAACAGTAATGCAATCCAGTCTCTCTTTACAGTTAAAGTCAATTGTCAATATAATTACAAACTTTCCAAAAATATAATCATCCAAATAACATCTTGCATCATTTTTGTGAGTGGGTTGGTGCTGAAGCGAAGCTGTAGAAAGTTCAGGATTCTGAGAGGGGGTGAGTGTGCCAGGAACAGAACTACAGGTAGACACTGTGGGGTAGATTTGCTAAAACTGGTGTAATCAAAATATGGTGCCGCTGTGGATGGTAGCCAATCAGCTTCCAACTTCAATTTATTCAATTTATTCAATTGACAAAAAACCTGATAGTAGATTGGTTTTTATGGAGAGATGCACCAGATTTTGCACTCTCCAGTTTCAGTAAACAACCCCCAGTCACTGCAGTGCTGGATCTAGGGGCCAGTGAATACATCTCTCCCTCCAGTGATGTCCATGAATGTCTCAGCCGTCCAAGATTCTCCTTCCTGATTGGCTGAGACAAAGCAGCGGTGCCATTAGCTCCTGCTGCTGTCAATCAAAGTCAGTTAGCCAATCAGGGGAGAGAACGTAGGGTCGGTTCGGGGCTCTTTGTCTGAATGGACACAGGGAGCTGTGACTCTGCTTGGGTGCCTCCATAGCAAGCTGCTTGCTGTGGGGGCACTGAACAGGAGGGAGGGGCCAGTATCATAGAAGAGGGACCCCAGTAGAGGAGGATGCAGACTGCTGTGTGTAAATCCACTGCAACAGAGCAGGTAAGTATAACATGTTTGTTATTTTAATAGGGGGGTTGGGGGGCTGTCAGGTAGGCTGTATGGGGCCCTGTGATTTCTAACAGCAGCCCTGTACCCATGTATAACTTATAAATAAACCAGCACCAGGGCTTACTTAAAGGAGAAGTACAGCCAAAGCTCATTTGGCTGTACTTCTATGTATCACAGGAGTGCAGTTAATTCTGCACCCCTGTAACCCATTTTCAGCAGACAGCGGGCTGAAGCCCACTATCGGCTGACGTCACAGAGCCAGTCCAGGCTGGGGAAAGATCGCGACAATAAAGTTGGGATCCGCCTACAACTCTGGACCGTTACCTGGCCTTGGCTCTGCTTCCCAGTGAGCTGCTGAGAGCCTGAGCCAGCTGCTCCCACTCCCTCTACAGCCCAGCCCTCCAGTGAGCACTGGGGGGGGGGGGGGCAGAGCAGACAGCGAGACAGCCCTGACTGACACTCAGCAGCTCTCTGCTCTCAGTTCTCTGTCTTGGAGGCAGCGGGGGACAGATGCAGCATCAGTAAGTATGATTTTAAACAAAAGAAAAACCCCAAACTTATCTTTTAATAAATATTTGGTTGTCAAGGAGCATGTGATTTTATAAACTTGAGAAGGTTTACAACCTCCTGCTCAATTGCATATTAAAATATTGTGGATATACTGTACATGTCAAATGCTATGACTGGTATCTGTAATCCCACCTGGCCTCTTTTAACAAAAGCTGATTTGAATAAACTTGAGAAGGTTATAAAACAGTAATATGTTAAAAGTAAAAAAACTGTGAACTGTATCAAAAATATAAAGGTCACTAACACTTACGTTCTTAATTGTTCACTTGAGGGCTTAAAATATAGGGCATGTCCGAATAGTTCAACAATGAAGTCCACAGGAAACCTAAAAAACAAGTTTAAGCTGACCTTACTAATCTTCCACTTGCTTTGGACAGTTTAAATGTAACACCATGATGAGATGAATATGTCCCCAAGCCTTAAACAGGCCAAATTACGGTGACACAATGGAAGTATCCACAATTGTCATAAAACTAGTGGTTAAATAATTGCATGTCTGCCCTTTTAACCTAATTCTAACCTGTCTTATCCCTCAGCAAAAAGTCTGTCAGTGATTTTGAATGACCGTTCCCCACCCACATCAGATTGACATGTGGCATCATTCTGAATGTCACCTACCAAGTAGTCACAGTGTTGCACAGCATTTGTTGGATTAAGGACAGGTACTCAGGTTTATAAGTCCTATTCACATAGGCATGGGAAGTAAAAGCTCTTTGGCTAGGGATCATCAGTGAGTATTCTAGAGGATTATACTGAGTATTGTATTCTTAGAAATGTCATACAAAGGGAAATCCCAGCCTACTGGGAAAGTCAGATTTTATGTTGATGTGGGTTACATGTCCTCCTATCCATGGTTAGCTTTTGTTCAGAAGCAAAGAAAAAGTATGCCCTTTTTATACTTTGAATAAACCCAATATAATAATTGTGGTATGTTGTAAATATGTTTCCTGTGTGCGATGCATTGCTTTTATCCTATCAACAATCAGTGAACTTTATAACTTTTGCCAACACAAAGGGCAGGTTTTACTGTGGAAGCTGAAAGAACCTATTTTGTATGCAGACACACAAATGTATGATTAGGCCACATAATAGGATGTTTAGAGAAGTCAAGTATAGCACATGGAAGCAAGTGAAGGCAAGCTTATATATGATACTACTCAGTCTACAGAAGAATACATGGAATGTAGTTATGTCCCATTTGACTTGCAGTAGAATGGGATCACTCAGTTATGCTGGCTTTTATTTTTACAGTACATTCTGCCATGTCCTAGTAGTTCTAATCCCTATCCCGGGTAGCCATAGGTCAGGCATGTGTCTTAAAGTATGATTTTCTGATAATCTTTCAATATATACAGTTGTCAGAAAACATTACAAACTTGTAGGAATTTTCAGAATTTCTGCATGAATGGCTCCTAAAATGTGATCTGATCTTAATCTAAGTAATTTCATTGTAATAATTAAAAAAAAGTGTTATTTAAAGTACATCTGAAGCCATTATTTATTTTCATTTTGATGGGGTAGGGAATTGTTAAAACTCCTGTAAGATGGGGTTTGCCATCTCATTCCTTTTGGGGAAATTTCCCTTTGCTTACAGGGGCTGATTTACCAATACCAAACTGCCTATTCAATTTGCAATGGAAGTTACACTTTGCAAGGCAATTCTCCGCAGAACCTAAGACCCCCATACACACTATACAACTTTTGTTGTCTGATTTACCAAAACCAGGTAGTGCAAGGGCCTGCCTGATTGCATTCAAATTGAAACTCTTAAGGTTTGACCTCATATTATATGGTTTAGGTAAATCCGAAGGAAAAAATCTACAGAAAATTGTAGTGTGTATCCAGCTTTATACAATCATGTACAAAGAAAAAATGCATTTTCCTTGCACATGATTGAGTATTCTTTGTAATGTGAAATTTCACTGCCTTTACTAAGCTCTGGGGAAAAATCCCTTGCAAAGTACAACATGCCTTGCACAGCGAACGGCCAATTGGCCCTTATTAAATGATCCCCACTGTCTCAAGACACAACAGAAGTGAAAGGAGACCTCTCCAAAGTAAGGGAAATTGAAAATATTTCCAATTAGAAGATTTCCCCAGTGGATTTTTTTTTACAAAGTTTGTTTATTGCAAAAAATCTCAACTCAAGCCGCGTACACACGGGCGGACTGTCTGGCCAACTAAGTCCGTCAGACAATCCGACGGACAGTCCATCCTACTTTTGAATGAACGGACTTGACCACACACGATGAACAGACAGTCTGTTGAAAGCTTGCGCGATGACGTGTACAGCACGTACGACGGGACTAGAAATACGACGTCCAATACACTGCAATGCAACCTTCGGCCGTGTAAATCCTTTCTGAGCATGCGCCATACTTAGTCCGTCCAACTTGCCTACTCACGAGCGGACTGTCCGCTGAAACCAAAGTTGGACGGACAATATTACGGAAATTCCGAAAGACTTAGTCCGCCAGACTGTCCGCTGAAAAAGTCCGCTGAAGCCCACACACGAGCGGACTGTCCGCTGAAATGTGTTTCAGCGGACTAAGTTGGACAGACGGTCCGCCCGTGTGTACGCGGCTTAAGTATTTACTGTAGCTATTTTAAGAAATAGAAGAATATCTATTTAAAATTAATAAGTGCAGCACAATCAAAAAAGATTCAATATGGTATACAGTATATATTGCAATATTCACTCTAATCATAATCAGTCCATATGTGATATATACACAGTATCTCACAAAAGTGAGTACACCCCTCACATTTTTGTAAATATTTTATTATATCTTTTCACGTGACAACACTGAAGAAATTACACATTGCTACAATGTAAAGTACTGAGTGTACAGCTTTTATAACAGTGTAAATTTGCTGTCCCCTTTTCTTGTTAAAAAATAAATAAAAATTGCTGTTCTCTCAAAATAACTCAACACACAACCATTAATGTCTAAACCACTGGCAACAAAAGTAAGTACAGCCCTAAGTAAAAAATGTCCAAAAAATGTCCAAATTGGGCCCAGTTAGCCATTTTCCCTCCCCAGTGTCATGTGACTCATTAAGTGTTACAAGGTCTTAGGTGTGAATGGGGAGCAGATGTGTTAAATTTGGTGTTATAGCTTTCACTGTAACATACAGGTCACTGAAAGTTCAACATGGCATCTCATGGCAAAGAACTCTCTGAGGATCTGAAAAGAAGAATTGTTGCTCTACATAAAGATGGCCTAGGCTATAAGAAGATTGCCAAGACCCTGAAATTGAGCAGCATGGCGGCCAAGACCATACAACAGGACAGGTTCCACTCAGAACAGGCCTTTCCATGGTCGACCAAAGAAGTTGCGTGCACATGCTCAGCATCATATCCAGGGGTTGTCTTTGGGAAATAGACATATAAGTGCTGTCAGCATTGCTGTAGAGCAGTGTTTCTCAACCTTTTTACCTTGGAGGAACCCCTGGCAAAAAGTATGAGATCTCGAGGAACCCCTGAAATGTTCACATCTACAGCTCACGGAACATTAGTATGATCAGCGAGCTGTTGATAACAAAAATTATTTGTAGAAATAGCATTAAATAAAAGAATAAATATTAAAATGTAACCTATTTAATGTAAAACTTGTGCTTTCTTTTCCTGCAGAGCTGATTCATTCAGATGACATTACATGAGGCAGAGCATGGGACAGGGGACATTACATAGGACAGTGATGGCGAACCTTGGCACCCCAGATGTTTTGGAACTACATTTCCCGTGATGCCCATGCACAATGCAGTGTAGGTGAGCATCATGGGAAATGTAGTTCCAAAACATCTGGGGTGCCAATGTTCGCCATCACTGACATAGGACAAGGGACATTACATGGGACATTAAATGGGGCAGAGCACATTACAGGGGACATGACAGGGGACATTACATGGGACAGGGGACATTACATGGGACAGGGGACATTACATGGGGCAGATCACATGACAGGGGACATTAAATGGGGCAGAGCACATTACATGGGACAGGGCACATGACAGGGGACATTACATGGGGCGGAGCACATGACAGGGGACATTACATGGGTCAGAGCACATGACAGGGGACATGACATGGGGCAGAACACATGACAGGGGAGATTACATGGGGCAGAACACATGACAGGGGACATTACATGGGGCAGAGCACATTACATGGGGCAGAGCACATGACCGGGAACATTACGTGGGGCAAAGCACATGACAGGGGACATGACAGGGGACATTACATGGGACAGGGGACATTACATGGGGCAGAGCACATGACAGGGGACATTAAATGGGGCAGAGCACATTACATGGGACAGGGCACATGACAGGGGACATTACATGGGGCAGAGCACATGACAGGGGACATTACATGGGGCAGAGCACATTACATGAGGTAGAGCACATGACAGCAGACATTACTTGGGACAGGGCACATGACAGGGGACATGACATGGAACAGGGGACATTACTTGGGGCAGGGCACATGACAAGGGACATTACATGGGGCAGAGAACATGACAGGGGACATTACATGGGGCAGAGCACATGACAGGGGACATTATATGGGGCAGAGCACATTACATGAGGTAGAGCACATGACAGGGGACATTACTTGGAACAGGGCACATGACAGGGGACATGACATGGGACAGGGGACATGACTTTGGGCAGGGCACATGACAAGGGACATTACATTGGACAGGGCACATGACAGGGGATTTGACATGGGACAGGGGACATGACAGGGGACATTACATGGTGCAGAGGACATGACAGTGTGCATTACATGGGACGGGGCACATTACATGGGGCATATTACACGGCACAGGGCACATTACATGGGACAGGACAGGGGACATTACATGGGACAGGGGCCATTACAGGGGACATTACATGGGAGAGGGGGCATTACATGGGACAGGGGGCATTACATGGGACATGGGACAGGGCCCATGACAGGGGACATTACATGGGACAGGGCACATGACCGGGGATATTACATGGGACAGTGCACATTACATGGGACAGGGCACATGATGGGGCACATTACATGGGACAGGGCACATGACAGGGACATTACATGGGGCAGAGCACATGACAGGGGACATTACATGGGGCAGAGCACATTACATGAGGTAGAGCACATGACAGGAGACATTACTTGGGACAGGGCACATGACAGGGGACATGACATGGGGCAGGGGACATGACAGGGGACATGACATGGGACAGGGGACATTACTTGGGGCAGGGCACATGACAAGGGACATTACATAGGACAGGGCACATGACAGGGGACATTACATGGGGCAGAGCACATTACATGGGGCAGAGCACATTACATGAGGTAGAGCACATGACAGCAGACATTACTTGGGACAGGGCACATGACAGGGGACATGACATGGGACAGGGGACATGACAGGGGACTTGACATGGGACAGGGGACATGACAGGGGACATTACATGGGGCAGAGGACATGACAGTGTGCATTACATGGGACGGGGCACATTACATGGGGCATATTACACGGCACAGGGCACATTACATGGGACAGGACAGGGGACATTACATGGGACAGGGGACATTACAGGGGGCATTACATGGGAGAGGGGGCATTACATGGGACAGGGGGCATTACATGGGACATGGGACAGGGCCCACGACAGGGGACATTACATGGGACAGGGCACATGACAGGGGATATTACATGGGACAGTGCACATTACATGGGACAGGGCACATGACGGGGACATTACATGGGACAGAGCACATGACAGGACATTACATGGGACAGGGGACTTGACATGGGGCAGAGCACATGATAGGACATTACATGGGACAGGGGACATGACATGGGGCAGAGCACATGACAAGACATTACATGGGACAGGGGACATGACATGGGGCAGAGCACATGATAGGACATTACATGGGACAGGGGACATGACATAGGACAGGGCACATGACAGGGGACATTACATGGGGCAGAGCACATGACAGAGCACATTACATGGGCCAGTGCACATTACATGGGGCAGAGCACATGACAGGACATTACATGGGACAGTGCACATGATGGGGGACATTACATGGGACAGGGCACATGATGAGGGGACATTACATGGGACAGGGCACATGACATGGAACAGAGCACATAACATGGGACAGGGGACATGACAGCACATGACAGGGGACATGACAGCACATGACAGCACATGACATGGGACATGACATAGGACATGGCACACGACAGGACATTACATGGGACAGGGGACATGGCACATTACATGAGGTAGGGGACAGACTGTTGGGCACATTGTGGGGGGGACACTTCATTACTTGCTTTCTTCTGCTGGCTTCATGTATTCTCCAGTGGTGCTCTGTTCCCCCTCGGCCCCTCCTCCTCCTTCTATCCTGTCCATTTCAGATGATGTCACTTACAAGCACTCGAAAAGGACAGGAGGAGAGAAGGAGGAGGGGTCGAGGGTGAACAGCACGATACAGCCAATAGGGTGCCAGCTGCTTCCTTGCCTATCTCTGCCTGTGTCTGCGATCCTTCCGTCAGCTGCCTGCAACTGACAGTCAGATCGCCGCAGAACCCCTGGGGACCTCCCGCGGAACCCCGGTTGAGAACCACTGCTGTAGAGGTTGAAGGGGTGAGGGGTCAGCCTGTCAGTGCTCAGACCATACGCTGCACACTGCAAATTGATCTGCATGACTGTCGGCCCAGAGGGAAGCCTCTCTTAAAGGGGTTGTAAAGGTAATGTTTTTTTGCTTTGTCTGAATATCTCACTTCCTGTTTCTCCTCAGTAAACTTCTCACCATCATCCGAGCTGGTGGTTAGTCAGCCAGAACAGCTTACTGAGGAGGAACAGGAAGTGAGAAATTCAGACAAAGAAAACAAAGAAAAAAAAACATTTAGAAGGGAAATCGAAGGAAAAGATAAGTGAACCAACAATGCACTAGCTTAAAGGAACCTATGTAGAAAATAAAAAATGTACCTTTACAACCCCTTTAAAGATGATGCATAAGAAAGCCAGAAAAAACTGTTTGCTGAAGACAAGCAGACTAAGGACATAGATTACTGGAACCATGTCCTGTGGTCTGATGAGACAAAGATGAACTTATTTGGTTCAGATGGTGTCAAGCATGTGTGGTGGCAACCAGGTGAGGAGTACAAAGACAAGTTTGTCTTGCCTAAAGTCAAGCATGGTGGTGGGAGTGTCATGGTCTGGGGCTGCATGAGTGCTCCTGGCACTGGGGCATGGCAGTATTCCAACATGATACTAACCCCAAACACACCTCCAAGATGACCACTGCCTTGCTGAAGAACCTGAGGGTAAGGTGATGGACTGGCCAAGCATGTCTCCAGACCTAAACCCTAATGAGCATCTGTAGGACATCCTCAAATGGAAGGTGGAGGAGGGCAAGGTCTCTAACATCCACCAGCTCCGTGATGTTGTCATTTAGGAAGAGTAGAGGAGGACTCCAGTGACAACCTGTGAAGCTCTGGTGAACTCCATGCCCAAGAGGGTTAAGGCACTGCTGGAGAATAATGATGGCCACACAAAATATTAACACTTTGAGCCCAATTTGGACATTTTCACTTAGGGATGTACTCAATTTTGTTACCAGCACTTTAGACATTAATGGCTGTGTGTTGAGTTATTTTGAGGGGTCAGCAAAGTTACACTGTTATACACATAAGCTGTACACTCACTATTTTACATTGTAGCAAAGCGTAATTTCTTCAGTGCTATCACATGAAAAAAACATGAGGGGTGTACTCACTTTTGTGAGATACTATATATATATTCAATGTGACAGGTATTCTTAGTGGCACCTTCAGTGACCACCACCACTAGGTGAAAAACCTGCTCACCTCAACTGGAGACCTCACTAAAGAGTCTACAAAGCATTATTAAGAGTATCCTTCTGCTAGAGCACTGGGATGAAGGATCACTCTTCTTTAATTCTCTCCTCATCAAACGACAGCAGCATTCTCAACTGGAGACCTCTCTACAGGGTATACAGAGCTTCAATCGATCTCCTCCTATCAAAGCACTGGAATGCATCAAGAGCATCTCCATATCAAGAGCTCCACTCTCAGAATAAACATATGGTAGGGAACACAGGAAAGAAATCCATAGTGTTCTCTGCTATAACTATTTATTGAATAAAAAAGGGGAATAAAAACACCTACAGAGTAGTAAAAAAAAGAATGCAAGGAATCAGTACTTCCTGATGTATGACATTAGGGGCCCTGGAATCCTCCCACCTACTATACGTGTTACACCCGGTGATTGGGCTTCCTCAGTAGGCCTTTTCATATATTTACATTTATACTTTACTGGCTAGTACGGATTGATTTTCTTGTATATTTATTTCAAAACATAGTTTAATTAAAAGATCTTGTAAGGTTGTCAGGTACACCAATCTGGTAGCCCCTAAAACTCACCCCAAATAAAATAGGTTAAAAACATAAACCATTAGAAAAATAAAGAAAAAACACTTACCTTAAACCCTGGACACTGTCTGGTTTCTTAAAAGGCACTGGTGATGCTTCTGTGCCCCAAAACTGCTTCCTTGGAGAGCTTAATACCCAAAGTCTAACAGTACATTCTTGTGGTATCACTTTTTCAATTTAGAAATGCTACTACAGCTTCCAGCCAATGGCACAAGCTAAATTCCATGATGAATATTGGAGGCTCTAAGCCTGTGATTGTGTCTCCTTTAAATGAAAACATGTTAAAGGAATACACCTCTTCTGACTATAAATAAGAGAACAACATGCAATAACATAGTGCTGAGCATAACTATTATATTATAATAAACCTAAAAAAACATAAATCCATAGTGGTGTTACTTTTATTGGATATGTATTTATTTACCACACCAGGATAGTGAATGCATGTACTATACATTCCAACAAAAAAAAATCAGCAAATGTGTTCACATGATATAATCATATCAGTACTATGGAGTGAAATGCATATATTAAAGAAATATGAGGTCTATGTGCACCATACGTAGTGTAAAACAAAATACACAAAACAAAATGTTACCGGTAAGAATTTTAACTTCCAGAATATCCCAAATGAAGCATGCCATGCAGTAACACAAATAAAAGATCACAGATTTTTGCTGCTTTATATGTGTCTGTATATATCTTTCTAGTTACTGCATTGTTTCACACATGCTGTAATGCCTTGGGTTAAATTATTGTTGGAGGTGACACCTGTTCACGTGCACATACTTTTTTCAGATGCTATTATGTTTGCCATTATGCAGGTACGTTTTTGGGCCAATCTTTAGCTTAATCTATGAAACTTTTACAGTTATATTATTTTCATTTTGATTTTATTCTGATTGTTCAAATTTTCCCAGCTTCAAAAGTATACTTTTTTTCTGACACAGTGGTTTGAAGGAATGTTCCTCTTGTCATTGTCACACTGCATTAAGTCTTAAGATCCCATTGTCTTCTAGCAGTCAGAACTTTCCAGAGCTGGCTCCAGACTGTAGAGTCTTTGAGCAGTTAAGTGTGTGCCCAAGTGCCATGCCTGTTGTTACAACTCTATAGCTATGAAATCCTCAAGTTTATGGTACCTGGTAATGGCACATGAAAGGAAATTTTGACAGTCATTTTCGGGGTAAAGTTATTTTGAATATAATGCATTTATAATCCTAAAACATTTGGTTCTTCTAGCTCATCCTTAAAGTGCATCTAAACTCAATCACTAAAATCTCATGTAAGTTTTAAATGTTAATATATTGTAAATTCAAAAATAGTTTTCAGTCTTTTTAAATTTAATTAAAATAATATCTGGTTACCCACCATGGAGGTCCTTGTTCAGGCACTACCTGTTATTGGATGACAACATCAATAGTATGTAGGGTGTTTGCGGGAATGGTAAGGGACTCTATACAGAAATATGACTTTTACAAAGGTATCATAAATGACAACCAGCATGGATTTATGAAAGACTGCTCTTGTGTTCTTATCAGACCAACCTGTTATTGTTTTATGAAGAAGGAAGTGAGAAATGGGATGGTGGAAGTACCCAATAAATATTTAATCTATAAAATAAGGTTTGTTGGAGTTAGGGCCAATGCTGTTCAATTTTTTTATTAATTATATAGAGGCAGAGGCATAGCTTGAAGCTTGTGGACCCCGATGCAAAAGTTGACCTGGGCCCCTCCCTACTACCACTGACCACTTCCACCATGCATGCAGATACACCCACCACATGCCAAGATAATCATAGTGGCTTGAGTTTCCACACCATATGTGTTGCAATACTCTGGCTGATAGCATACCATTGGAAATGTAGTCAATTTGAAAATTAATATTAACAATATTAATCTCATGGAAAAAAATATTTCACACCTTACATAATACAAATCATTTATATGATAAAAAAAAATGGAACTCCTGGTTCAATCATTCTAAACACTTCTTAAACCCTGAATAATATAATACTTTGCATCAGAGATCATCAAAAAATATAAGTTGTTTATGGTATTCAAGGATATTACTGTTAACAACTTAGTCAACTATAACAAAGTGCATATATCAACTACTGTATACTTTAACATACTCTTCTTTACTTGTAAATCTCATGTAATGCATTTCTCTTGACATATGATTTTACTTTTTTTGTAACAATTTTTTTTGTACCCAATAAAAAGAGTTTGTAAACAAAAAAAGAGTTTGAGTTTCTAGAGTTCCTCCTTACATCAGACAGGTACCCCTTGCAGGTCATTTGGCAGAACTCCTTCCCCCCCCCAGCACTATACAGCTCCTCCCCCCACACTACAGAGGGCTGAAATCTAAACCTCCCAACTTTTTGAGATGGAAATGAGGGACACCTATCAGCAAAAGTATGCAGGCATAGGACACACCCCTTGCCATGCCGCCTTAAAGGCGAATTGTACAAAAAAACAAGATTGGTTAACCCCACAAGTGCTTTTTTTACCATTACTATTCCTTTATTTTGGCTTTTGGAATTTACAAATGCAGCAATTTAGAAATCAGATGAAAGATTTAGCTCTGGAAAACACTTTTTGATAGATAAAAAGTACATTTTATATACAGCTATATAGATCAGACCAAAATGAGGGACAAATGAGGAGGAATGAGGGACAGAGGGATATTGCTCCAAATCAGGGACATTCCATCAAAATCAGGGACAGTTGGGAGCTATGTGAAATCACATTCCTTTACATACAGTCTGTCAGCCTTCACAAGGTTTATCTGCCTTTTATGTTGCCATTCTGACCTGTAAAATTCTCTGGTTGTAATAGCAGTGTGTATCTGGAGTAGGCAGATACACCCTGTGCAGATCGTGGCTGACTGGTTGTGTTGTAAAGGAATGTGACTGCAGCCCCGCAGAGGATTATAGAGTGGAAAGGAGCTCAGGAGGCAGGCATAGCATCCATGGTGGAGGGGCAGTCAGGGGGCTTTGGTGGGGGGGTGCAACTTAGATCTGGGAGGCCAAGCCATGTGACACAGCACAGACACTTATTTTCAGTGTTTGCTGACAATACCACATTATGCAGGAAAAAAAACTTTGGCAGAGGATTTAACATCATTGCAGGAAGACCTTGACAAAACAGGAGGGCTGGGCAGCTACAGTACACGGCAGATGAGGTTCAATATTGAGAAATGTAAAGATTTGCAAAGGTGCCAGAAATACACAAATTACACATTTGGAGGGGGTCTCATGGGAGAATCAGTGATGGGGAAAGGATCTGAGGGTTCTTTTGGATCACAGTCTAAGAAATAGCATGCAATACTAAGCCACAGCTAGAAAAGCTAGCAAAATATTCTCCTGCATTTCAAAGGGCATATATTCCAAAGATAATTCATTAATTGTGCTCCTTTACAAAACACTGGTTTGACCTCATCTTGAATATGCAGTTCATTTGTAGTCAGCAATATTCATGAAAGTTATTGTTGACTACTAGGGATGGGCTTTATGTTCAGGTTGAACATGAGTTTGACTCCAACATTAGCTGTTCGCCCATTCACCGAATAGCGAACAATTTGGGGTGTTTGCGGCAAATTCAAAAGCCGCGGAACACCCTTTAAAAGTCTATAGGAGAAATCAAAAGTGATAATTTTAAAGGTTAATATGCAAGTTATTGTCATAAAAAGTATTTGGGGACCCGGGTCCTACCCCAGGGGACATGTATCAATGCAAAAAAAGTTTTAAAAACTTTAGTTTTTTCGGAATTTGGGAGGACCCCCACACATTTTTTTTTTTACATTTTGGTTCGGGGTTCCCCTGTGAGGGAATCCCATGACGTTTTTATCAATGAACTTTTATGTGTATTGCTGGGACCGACAATTCATTATTTTTTTTTTTTTCTAAAATTTTTACTTTATTAAGAAAAAGGAAAAGAATTACAGAAATCTTGAATAGTAGAGATGAACACATGTTAAGGGGTTACAAAGCCCAAGACTTTCACCTTATTACATGACTTATAGTGCAAAAACATACAGTAGCTAGTGAGAATGGGAGTCAGGAGTCGTGACCTTCTCTGTTGTTCTGGGTAAGATGCCTGGTGGTTAGGCATAGCATGTGGAGGGGGTAGAAAACATTAGAGCGGGGGGCTTAATTATGGGGAGGTGTGCTGTAGCTGAGTCCAGGGGGCTTAAAAGAATTTTAACTATATGCGAACAAGTGAGTGGGAGGGAGATCTGGCGTTCTCCCGATCACGTAATGGATATTTGCTCCTCGTTCTTGGGCCTTGTAAAAGGGGGGGTGGACTAAATGTTTGTCCAATGGGTAGAAGGTGCCGATTAGGGAGAGTGCGTAAATAGGGAAGACAGGGGAATGTTTTGGGGACAAGGTAAGGAATGGGCGGGGAGGAGACAAAGGAAAGGGGACGGGGTCAAGGGTGGATGTTGGGGGGGCGTCTCTGGCTTCCCCTAATCCATTAAGGTCCAGTAGGGGTCCTAAGTGCCAGGGGTAGGGATGGTCTTCTGTATGGCAGGTCCAACTAGTGATAAGGGAGGAGGATAGAGAAGGAGGTTATAGTGGGGTTCCGGGTAAGATACCGAAGAGTGAGCTCTTGTCAATTCCTCTTCTGCGTGGGTGTGGCCATTATAGCCCTATATTCCGGTGTTGACTGAAAATGAGACCAGCAGTCCCATTTAGCTCTGTATTTCGTGGGAGTGTCCCGTGCAATGTGGATGAGTTTTTCCATTTCAGCCACTTTATTGAGTCTGAGAATCCAGTCTGTGAGTGAAGGTGCGCAAGTGGAGTTCCAGAATAAGGGGATACATTGTTTTGCTGCATTAATCATATGCATTGCCAATGACTTGTATGATTGGCGTGGTAAGGATGAGTGGTGGAGAAGGAATTGGGCTGGAGTGAAATCGAATGTGTATGAGGTAACTTGGGATGTGATCTGGCAGACTTCCTTCCAGAACGTTTGAAGGGAGGCGCAGGACCACCAGATGTGGAGTAAGGAGCCTTTCTCTTGATGGCACCTCCAACAGTCGTCTGATATGGCTGGGATTATTTTGTGTAAGAGGGAAGGTGTACGGTACCATCTAGTTTGGATTTTATATCCGTTTTCTTGGGTATTAACGTTAACGGAACCTTTATGGATGTTTAGAAAGATTGATTCCCATTGCTCTTCTGAGAGCGATATGGCAAGGTCTTTCTCCCATGCTTTGCATGCTGGGCTTTCGTGGGCTAAGGTATTAGCGAAGAGGAGCTCATGTGTAACAGCTATTAGGTGGGCTTGTGGTGATCGTTGGGTGCATAACTTTTCGCCGACAATTCATTATAGCCGCTAGCGCTAGTACTTTTAAATGACTTTTTTCCTTTAGAAATGTAATTTTGCTCTCGGACTGTTCTAAACAAGGGAAACATGTGCCACTTTACAGGCATACTATAGACACCCCCCAGGTACGAAATCTAAAGGAATATTACATTTTTATTGTTTCACTTTAAGCATTATTAAAATCACTGCTCCCGAACAAACGTCCATTTAAAAAAAAAAAATTCATAGATACATATCTCCTGGGGCAGGACCCAGGTCCTCAAACACTTTTTAAGGCAATACCATGCATATAAGGCTTTAAAATGATCACTTTTGATTTTTCATGGTCGTGTCCCTTAGACTTTAACGGTGTTCGCGTGTTCAAACGAATTTTTGCCTGTTCGCATGTTCTGGTGCAAACCGAACTGGGGAGGGGGGTGTTTGGCCCATCCCTATTGACTACTAAAGAATTCAGCGAAGGGCTGTACTGTTATTCACTCTGGAGAAGAGGTGCTGAAGGGATATGATTACAATATACAAATTAATCAAAGGTGACTTCAGTAATTGTAATAAACTGTTTACTCCGGTCCCTGAAGAGGACACGTGACCACAATTTGAGATTAGAAGAAAGGAGACTATATCTTGCTGACCAGATGCCTTACTTTTAGAGCAGTAAAAATGTTGAACTTCCTTCCCTAGCAAGTGGTACAAGCTGAGAGTTATGACAATTTCACACACACACACACACACACACACACACACACACACACACACACACACACACACGTTGAACTAAATGGATATGTGTCTTATTTCAACCTTATAAACATTGTAACTATGTAACTGTCTCCCAATTATTCTTTGTCATCCTGTCCCATGTTCCCTTAGTGGAGACTAGCAACCATCCAAATGGACATTACACAGACCAAGCAGGACCCAGGGTTGAGACAGGGTTGAGACATCAAGAGATTAGTTGGGTCAAACCAGGTCTGAAATAATCAGGCAATATTGCAGGCATTATAGCTCTTTGAAACACGGATAGCTGATGAGAAGACACAACATTAGCAACTTCAAATGTTGAAGCTTTTTGGTCAGAAGATACAAGCAATGCCATTTTAGGGAACTCTGCGTAGTGCCCTGTCTCTGTTAGGCTAAATGTTTTTTTTTGTCTTCATTATAGTCAATGAGCAAGGATCTGTTCGTTTGGTCTGGTCAGGGTTTTCTAAACTGGGTAATTCATTATCTCTGCCTGTTTCTAAAAGAAGCTTCCAGAATATAGAGCAGGAGGGTGAATCACTAAGTTATGAATATTTATCATACCCCAGTCAATCCCTGGAGGGAAGTGGCCAGCAGGTGGCTCTCCTCTACGAAGAGAGTTTCACCTCTCCTGGGGGTGCTGTGGTTGGGCTGAAGATAGTGCTAAGCTGAGGGCCTGGAGAAGATTGCTAAAGGGTTTCTCTCACTGAAGAGTATTATGTGGAAGCCAGCCAACAGCTCCTGGGACATTGCGAGTAAGACCTACTGTAGGGCTTTCATGTGTGCCTGCAGCTATAAGGATGTGTGATAGAAGTTTGTCCTTCTATTGATTTCTGATATCCTGAACCTCTTAATCTCTTCCTGAAAAGACATCCCCTAGACTGAGCCTGTATAGTTGCTGTGCATAGAATGGTGTCTGTTTTTTTATTGTCATCCATATGCCACTGGGGAGATTTTCGTTCACTTCCTGTACCATAAACAAAACAGCAAGTAAAAGTCTTACTGGTGTTCTAATCCATCTCCACTATATCCAAAACAAAAAAGTTTAAACAAGCCCCTCCCGCTGTTTATCACAGTGTGCTAATGCAGTGGTAACACAAGCTGCCTGCCAATCACCTAATATACAACACACTCACGTGATGGAACTTGATCCTGGCTATGCTGCAGCAGCTGCACCAATGGACCATCAATGAATATCTGTGTGCTGCCTCCTAAACTGCAGCCCAGTAAAACTGTATACATACAGTGTTGTGGCTGTACAATATTTCTGGCTGTTGTCACTAAAATAATATATTATTTTTACTTTGTAATAAAACCTTCCTCCTCTCTCTCTCTCCTAAGTTGCATCCTACTAAAGCTACTTATATGCTTGGCATTGAATGTACAAATATTGTGGGTATTTACTTTGAAATTATTCAGTCTAGTTTTTATTTCTTGAGGATACCAGTTTTATCTCTCTCTCTTAAATTGCAGCCTAATAAATCTGTTTATAATGTAAAGTGGCTTCACAATATTTTTGGCCAAAATATTATATTCTCATTTTTTTCATGACAAAACCTTCCTTGCCTCACCCTCATACATTGTTTTCTTAATCAATCTGATTACATATAGTGCAGTAAAGTGCATAAAGTGCAGTGATCTTTCTGGCTATTGTCTCTGAAATAATACATGACAATTTTTCTCTTAGTAAAACCTGCTTCATCTCTTTATTTAAAATTTTGGCCTAATAAAGCTGCTTACATACTGTGCGGCAACTGTTCATTATTTATGGATACTGTCTCTGAAATAATACACAATAAAAACTGCCTTGTATTTCCTTCTTTCATTGCAGCCCAATCAAGATGCCTACTTACATTCCAACCACTGTATATATGTGTGGCTATTGCCTATGAAATAGTATACTCTAATTTGTATTTATGACTAAAAACTGCCCCATCGCCTAAATCTGGGGCTGTGGTTTTGAAGTATTTTTTTTATACTATTAAGACAGTGGGCTACAACAAAAAACAGAAGCTCACAAGTTCTTATATGTAAAATAAATGTACACGTGTGTCTTTCTGCAATGTTGACGAGACAGGTGTTTTTATGTTAGGATCAGAATTGCCTTTTATAACTCCTTTGCATTAATGCATTATACCTCTTTTTTGATACCCCAACTTTAATAAAGAAAAATCTAAAAAAATGTAATTATTGTTGTTTGCCCAAATGTATTTCTTTGCAGCTAAAAAAAACCCTTGAGGGAACTTCCATTCAATTTTCTGAGAAAAAAAGCCCTGGAGATATGTATTTATAAAATCTTAAAAAGGAAGATACAATTGTTTAGGGTCGATTATCTTTTAGTTTTTTTTATATTAAACATTTGTAAACCATCGTTTTATATCTTTTTTTTTTAAACAAACAAACCAGTAATAACATATCAAGGAATTCCCAGAGCAACATGAAAACTATTGTGAGCTTTCAGAGTTTCTAAAAATCTGTTGAAAATGTTGGAAAAGTTACCAAATGTCTTGTAATGTTACATACACACGATCGGAATTCCGGCCAGAAAAAGACAGATGAGAGCTTTTCATCGGAAAATGCGACCGTGTATATGTGCCATCGGAATTTAGCTGTCCGAATTTTTGCCAGCCAAAAATCGGAAAAACTTTCTATCGGTTATTCCGATCGTGTGTATGCAATTCCGACACGCCAAAAATCACGCGTGCTCAGATTCAACTACGGGATAGAAGCTATTGGCTACTGGCTATTGAACTTCCTTTTTCTAGTCACGTTGTACGTGTTGTACGTCACCGCGTTATAAATGATCGGAATTTGATGTGACCGTGTGTAGGCAAGACAGCTTGAGCCGAATTCCGTCGGAATTCCATCGGGAAAACCATCAGAGCTTTTTCCTGACGAGAATTCCGATCGTGTGTACGCGGCATTAGTCTATACTGTGTACACACTGCTCTAATATAAACTCAACTGAAGCCCCTGTGTACAAGGCCTAATGTGTATAAAGTCCAAAAATCATTCAGCCAAATGTAAAAAAAAAGAGAAGGATCAAAACAACTTTCAGGTTTCCATTGATGTGACCCCATTGGGAGAATTTCCCCACCTTTCCTTTTTGTCGAATAGAACACACACTTGTGAGAATACCTACAATAGAGACAGAGACTGCAATAAAAAAATAAACCTGAGCTCTTTCTTGCTTTATTTAAAAAAAAAAAAAAAATGCTTAGTGTTTATTAAAAAAAGAACTGTAGTTTCTAGGGTAATTTTTAATCCAATACTGACAGAATCTTCACTAAGTTTACTAAAATAGGAGTTAATTAACAAGCCTGACTATATCTGTAAAAAATTGCTTCAACCGCATGTGCCTTCATATTGCATTTAGTGGTTTTATCTTAATTATTGCATACAGTAAAGCTTGTGTGCACTTGACTGAAAGTAAAGCCTATTTACATTCATAATGCTTCATTACATTTGTGCGTGGAAGGATACACATACTTTTTCAATATGTGCATGAAAAAAACCAATGCAATGAAAGTAAGATACCATATAACACTCTGTAATTTAGGTACTTGTGGGTGGTAAATTATGGAAACACTAAATTACACTGAAGAAACAAGTATGATAAAAAAAAATTATCATTGTTTCAGTGCATTCTATAAACCATACTATTCTTTCTCTGCAAACAGTACAATATTAAATACAGTATATAAACACCTCGCACTAGGTTGTATTTATTTGGGACTGCTGCAACTTGATCCTGAATATTGGACACAACAAAACACTGTGAAAAATGTGCACCATCCCTTTAAATCAAATAACAAGCCAGTGCAAAAATAAAAACTATATAAAAAGGTACATAAAAGATTCAATAAAAAAATCATGAATTCCTATTCACTGTATATTACTAAATCCATACATGTGCAAATTATATAATCAAAGAGTTCACAATAAATTCATCGTCAATCATAAAATATTCAAGTGCTTTAAAAGTTCTCAGTGCTACAAAAATATATAAAGCGCTCCAGTGCAAAAAGGTGATCTTCAAATAAGTGTAAATGGCCTCTTAACAAACATCTCAAATTACATAGATCCAATACGCAAAAAATCTCCATGGAGAGCCTACGCTCTCACCATCAAGCATCTGGTTAGCTCAGGGACCCTGTCAGTAAGATGTAGCCATAGTGTCTCCACTGCAGGAATGCATGCCTGGTATTCAGTAACCACATATATTAACCCCCCTGGCGATATTCCTGAGTGTGTCGGGGTTAAATTTCAGTACCATTAGTGGTAACCCTAAGCCACACTCGGCATATGATCCTGGTGCAGTGTACTTACCTTGTCCCCAGGATCCTGTGATGTCCCCCCGCTGTGTCTGCGGGCTCTGTCATCCACCCCGATGTCCTGTGTGCCAGGCTCCGTTCCCTGCGAGTATCGTGATGCATGGGGGCGGAGCCCAGTGGCAAATTCAAAAAATTTAAAATTCATAATACATACTGTACACTGTAATCTTACAGATTACATTACTGTATGAAATTATTTCACAATCACAACCCTTTTGTACCTAGTGCTGTGTCCAATGCCCTGCATGCACTTTTATATTATATATACTGTTCTTTCTGCCTGGAAACTTGAGATTGTCCATGGCAACCAAAACGCGTCCCTTTACATCAAAAGTGGTTTTAGACCAGCTAGAAAACAGCGATAGTAAATTAGAACACTTGCAGAATTGAGCGATAGTGAATCATGGGGAAATTAATTTTATTATTATTATATTAGTTATTTATTATATTTTTATTTATGATTTTGTGTTTCAAACATTATCATACCTGGAATGTCTACTAGACTCTTGTTTGGATAGATTTAAATGTGTTATTGCTAAGAATTACAGGCCTACAATATAAAATGCAAAATTTCTATGCAAAACAATCGTACCACTTTGAGAAGCAAAAATCTGACATAATCATACCACCAGGGAGGCTATGCATAGAGAGGGAGAAGCCAATTAAGGTAATATTGTAAAAGGAATCTTGATTTATTAAGAGAATGATATGTTACTTACATGCATTAGGAAACACATATGTGACACAGCCACAGGACCATCTGGCATGCTTGTGCATGATGATGTCACACTCTAGTTTCACCAAACAAGTTTCCCCACAACGGCCCTCCAAACCCAGAAGATGACAGTTGTGGGGAAACACACCGGGCGCAGCTAGAGTGTGGCATCATTACACATGAGCATGATGTGCAAAGGTGGAAGACTGCAGATACTGAAGTGTTCCCTCTGCATAAAATGACTTATGTCAATCACAACTGCCCCAGGAAGTTTGACAAAATTTAGCCCAGTTGGGTCCATGCCCAAGGTTTGATTGTAGAATGATTAGACGATCTTTCTCAGCTAATACACTTGAAAGATAAGATCTACAGATATACATAAGATCTGTACTACACTACATATGTTAAGCATCCCTGCTCAAGTAAAAGGTGCAAAATTAAATATTATACAAAAATAATATTTAGTAAAAATATTTTCGTAATGGGACAAACTTGTAACATTTTTTTGCCTCCACAGGTGAGATCATTAAATTGCAGTGTAGAACACCTACTTCAAAATCTAGCCAC
This sequence comes from Lithobates pipiens, assembly GCF_037356315.1. Taxonomy (NCBI): domain Eukaryota; kingdom Metazoa; phylum Chordata; class Amphibia; order Anura; family Ranidae; genus Lithobates; species Lithobates pipiens. Next base: position 96,828,116 of record NW_027507718.1, read on the forward strand.
ATCAACTGGATTCACTTGTCATTTTTTTTTTTTATAAATAAATGTTACTAAAGCGATGAAGTGAATAAATAAGTAAAATTATGTGACAAATATTAAAAGATACCCAAATGATAGCTGCAATTATTAAAATGTGTAAGTTTTTGCTGGAAAAATCAATTATCAAACTTCAATGTGTGATCCTCAATGGCACGTGGTCAAATCAAAGTCTCTGCTATTTCCTCATATATGCTGGACTGAGTGCAAGCCTCGCTTTATTCCCGCAGTACTTAAAGAGAAAAGGGATAAAAAAGAACCATTGCGCAAGCAGTTTAACAAAAGATATTCTGTGTGATAAGGGTAAGTAACACTCACACTTTTACTGTAGAGCAGATCTCATAATGTGTACGGAACCCCGCTCCTCATTCACAGACTATGCAGACCAAGCACTGTGGGTGACGTCACTGTCTCCTCCCGACGCGTTGCATCACTAGACACGTGACTTTTTCAAGGGTAACCATGTGACAGACTTGCTTGGTATTTATAGTGCCGTGCCGGTTGCCATCGTGACAAGGTAGTTTAATGCATCATCAGGCCATTATATGTGCTCTGCATCTGACATAAATAGTATGTCATGGTTATGCAGTGATCTTCCTGTGTTTGCTTACCTCCCCTCATGTCTTCAGACTAAGAAGCCAGCCACTTCCACCTGGTGGTTTTTATAACCTCTCCTCTAAGCATGGCTCCACCCCAGGCCCTATCAGGGAGCCCTATATTAACCTGTGCACTTCAGGCCATCAGGGCTGATCAACCATTGTGTATTCCTTTGTGTGTTAGCTTCCTGTTTCCTGCCGTGTGCTCTGCTACTGTTTTCCGTTACCGACTGGCGTGTCTTGACTATCCTTGTTTGCCTGTGATCCTGACCTTTTGGCGTGTACCCGACTATTCTTGTCTGCTTGTGGCCCCGACCTTAGCTTTGTCCCTCACCATCCCTATCCTCCTGTTGCCTACTGTGGGTGTGAGCTGGGGGACCATGGGGGTCGCGACCTGGAGCCAGTTGCAGCCAAGTCCATCCTCACCACTCGAGGCTCTGGTGAACACCTGCTGGCTCTTAGACTCCGCGCCCCAGGGAATCTTACGCTCTTACCTCAGTGGGATCTGTCCCCCGTCTGCAGCAGTCAGCCGTAGGGTCTACAACCTTGCGGTGCACTCCTGATCCTTCGGTGTGCACCTGTCACCTCGCCTCAAGGTGACCTGACATAGTAACAATATACATACAAGATACAATTCTTTAATACATCTAATTCATTTAAAAACCGATAATTTTTTTTTTAAATCCATGACAAAATCTATGTATATTAATAGGGCTAAAATTAGAAACAACCCCCCCCCCCCAAGTGGTAGTCCGCAATATTACATCCAATTCCAGTAATACTTTCTTACGATATTAAGATAAGATGGAAAAAACATGATTCTATTAAAAATCTGATATAAAACACTTAAATCCCTTTTTTGAAGAATTTTTATTTGCATAAAACATTGAACAAAACACAGTCTCTCAATTGGGAATAGAGGGTATGAGTAGGAAAGCTCAGGTACTCCTTTGGAAAACTGCTGGCACTTGAAATGTCTCACTCTAGGTGATCCAGGGAATAGCCACTCGCAACTGGATACTTCAACTGTCAGATAAATCCTGGTTCATGGATTTAGCAGCCGACAAGTGATTCAAACTTAGCAAAGTCTCTGCCACAGACTTGGTTGTAAAACTTTAGATGAACACAGAAAGTCTCTCACAGGAACTTAGTTGTAACCGAAGAATTAAATTAGGAACTTTCTTACAGTACCAGAATCTTGCAGCCGGTCCGGCGATACCGTAAGAATGCGGATTTACTTGGTGTCCTTACAGCTCAGCTTCCAGGCTCTTACCGAGTAGCCAGCCTCATGCATGGCCCTCTTCCCATGGTGGCGTTTTGAGTTGCTAGGACCCTCCAAACCGGAGACGACATCGGACCACCTTAAAATCCTCCTTCCAGTTACTGCGCCTCGGACTAGACTCGGAAACGGATGGATCCGCACCCCAGGCCATGAGGGCCTCTGGGGGCTGGTCAGGAGGACCAGGATCATGGAGTCAGAACATACTTCTGGACTTCAGCACCCTAAGTACCCTCTCCCAGAATACACAGCGAGACACCCACTTATTCGGCTCCAAGAGAGAGATTGGTACCCAATGCATCCAACCAGACTGCGTTCCAATGCCTGTCAGAGGTGAAACATGCACCTATGACCAGGCAGAACATAGTACAGTCCAGCCAAACTGATGCTAGAATCACAATTCAGTGAAATTAACCCCAAGACCAAACTATAGTCTTAGGAAAAAACTAAATTTACAAACATAGTGCATGCACTTCAGGAGTACCGGTGCTACATGTCAATAACCTTGAGACTTCTGATTTGAAAGTCAATCATTCTTTCATGCTGTTAAATATTTGCTTATTTTCATTTTTTTATGATCTAAACTTACTAACTGCAGACCCCCTCCCCCCTTTTAAGTAGCTAGATTTTTTAATTCCTCTGGATTCCAGAATTCATTGGTAAACACAAATTAGCCATGTCTTCTTTCATCTCCATTGTGCTAACATGTCTGCAGTCTCTCTGCTCTGCCCACTCATATGGCTTAAACAAAGAAGAAAATGTAAAACTATTTTACAGATGCACATAAATGCCTCACCAATTAGGCTTACATACTGTATGTGGATCTATGTTAGTCTCCTGTAACATATTGTTTCAGCACAGTTTAACCACCATCAAAGTTCAGTATGATTCAGTTATGACACATTTAACAAAAATCAGCAAAAACTAGCAATACCTAATAAATGTATGTAATTATCTTATATTGATCAGGAATGTGTAATAGTAACCATATCCACGACAAGAAGGTATAACAACGTATTTCAAGAGGATATATAATAAGGTTGACTGGTGGATACAGAGGGTGAAGGCATGAAGCATAATATGATGAAAAAAGTGTGATCAAAAAGAGAAGATTAAGGTCTACACTCCTACAATGATCAGTGCCTTGCCTCATAATTAGCATGAAAGCCAGGGAAAGCTTTACCATTGCTTATAAAATATGGTGCATATGAGTATATGATCTAACTGTAACTTATGCATGCCTTTTGCTATTGGCCATAGTGGTAACCCTTTGTAGTGGCACCATAGTCTGTACAGATAGTTGCTTAGATAAGGCTATAGCAGAACACATCCTTGCCTGACATTGCTAACTGGTGTCATTTTTATTGTAGGTAGTGTTTAATAGATTTTCCAATGTAATGCTTGCATGCTATTCATGTATGGGTTTATCATGCTAGGGGATTACCGCAATTCTTAAAATATACGTGAACTCTTACCTTGTAAAATAACCCATTTAGAAGTGAAAGGCATATATTTAAAAAAGAAATTACAATTTTATTTTTTATTTTTTTCAAAAGTAATCACATGACATGGCCTCTGTTCTCAGTTGCATAAAGAGCTTAAAGAGGTGGAGTTGAGACTGCAGGGGGGAAGGAGTGTTAACAAGAGACAGAGAAACAGCAGTATACTGATCTTCACAGTAAATGGCTGTGCAGAGGGGTGTGTCAGCACAAGTCTGACTGTCAAAGACTCCCAGCCAGAAAAGTGACCTTTCTGGGATGGATGAGGTTACATGCCTAGTGCGGTCAGTATTGTAAGTTTTTGAAAGCAGGGGGACTGGCAGAATCACCAGGTATTTCACGCAAGAAATCAATGCAAAGAGATCTGGATACTTAAGTAAGTACATAATACAACAGACACAGGAATATAAAATGTTGGCATAACAAACACTTTAAGACTTACCCAAAATGTAACCACAACACAATTTGTTGTATGAACCTCATGTATTAGTATTAAACCCATGGGGTGTTTACTTCAGACCCCATATGCCTTAAATGGCTCTGATTGTAGGTGAATTTCAATTAATCTTTCTATTTAACTCCCAAACAGTCTATGCTTAGAAGAGGGGAGATTATGGTGCAGGGATGCAATGACCTATAACCCAGGGAGAGTGGCCGAAGGATGCTTCAGGATGGCTCTGGTGTAATTCCAAGTCACTTTATTGCAACACTTCTTGAGAAACTGAAGATTCTCTAAAGCAACAGATATGGACAGCAGAGGGTGCATCTGAGTACAGTGTTTATTAAAAACATTTATTTAAATAGATAATTGGCAGCCTACGTAATGCATGTAGCAATATGCACATATGTCAGCCTCTGGGGGTAAGTCTTCACACAGCAGGACATGCTTCCTCAAAGGAATATCGGCATCTGGGAGATTAAGGTGAACAAGTACCATGTGGTAACATGGACGATTGGCCTCACACCATTCGCCAGTCTCTCAGCTCTCCCAGAAACAGGAAAGCCAGGCTGGGTTCCACGGCAGCTAGGATCCTGTAGATGGTATGGGAAGCCTTGGAGAGCAAGCAGGAGAACAGGAAGCCAGCCAGTGGTGGAACACACGTGGCTCCGGAAGTGACGTCACATGCATGGGGTTGTGGTTAGGCATTTCGCGGCGGGGGTTGCCTCTTTCTCAATCCAATGGCTTGGCTTCTGGAGTCCCATGTGTTCGTTCCACCACTGTCTAACTTCCTGTCCTCCTGTGCTCTCCAAGGCGTCCCATAACATGTACAGGATCCTAGCTGCTGTGGAATCCAGCCTCCCTGCATTTAGACAAGCTGGGAGACTGACAGAGTGTGAGGCCAATTTGTCCATGTTAGCACAAGGCACTTATTCACTTTAATCTCCCAGATGCTGATATTCCTTTGATGAATCATGTCCTGACTTTAACTAAATGTTTTTATTAACCCATACATTCAGATGTGTCCAATTCAGTCCATATCTGTACCTATGCTTGTATCTTTTACACAGACCTGTGTTGTAATCCATGCCACATGTACCTATCTCTACTACAGTAATCACAATAGTAAAGGGCCGGCCACGGCTTTCTGTAGCAGTTGTTTTTACCCTAAGACTAAAAACTGGTTGAACATGACCTTAACCATGACATCTCATGATTTAACCTGTAATTTACTGCTATTCTGTAGTCTGAAATGAAAGGCATGAACACATCATGTCATTCTTTATGGTCTGCCCACTCTGTTTGCTGCTGATGATCTTTTCAAGGTTAAATGCATTTAATGCTTTTAAACACTAGCTGTCATTCAATAGTAATTTGATAGTTCTTCCACACAGCCGTCTGCAAACTCAATTAACCTCTAGAGATTAATGTAATATATTTCTTATGATCTTTATTTTTTTACGTATTACTGTACTTACTCATTTTAGTGCTGCCCATTCATTTTATTCATTCATTCGCACAGATTCATGTGCAAATAATAAAAATAGAATAATAGTTGATGACAATGGGCCAGAGCATAATCTTCAAGTTATGCAGACTAAACAAGATCAATTGGAGCCAAAACAAAGAGAGAAAGGGAAAAAGGCGCTGTAGACTTAATAGTATCCAGGCTGGTGGCACAGTGACAGCACAGTGCTGTATAAGCTAACACAAGGAAGGAGGAGACATTAGTGTTTACTTACTTTCATCTGTCATTAATAATCCCTGATACCTTAGTCATGCCCTCTTTCAAGTGTATATTTTTTCTTCTTGATTTTGGACAACGATCATAGATTTTTTTCAATCAAAATATAATTTTTTCCTCCTTATGCAATTTGTAGTTTTGGCTTACATTCTCAAATCTCAGAGGCTGACTTAGAATTAACCATGTGCTAGACAACTTTTCGAAAATGACAACTTGTCAATAGACAAAGTATCACTCTGAGTTTTACCTCCTCCTCTTATATGGTATATAACATTTTTATTTACATATTTCAAAAAGATCCTCAGATGTTTTAGTTTAAAGCAAATATAAAAGTGCAGAACCTAGAGCAATAAAACCCTAGAATAATACAATAAATAATAAGCACAATATGAATTCATCCATAAATACATGCAAGAATTAATAACAAACAATATAACAAAATAAAAAGTTTAATTAATTCATAAAGTCCAGATTCTTCAATGTGACAAGGATGGTCAGTCTGTGCAAATATACAGTGCCTTGAAAAGGTATTCATATCCCTTGAAATTTTACACATTATGTCATGTTACAACCAAAAACATAAATGTATTTTATTGGGATTTTATGGGATAGATCAACACAAAGTGGCACATAATTGGGAAGTGGAAGGAAAAATAGGATTTTTAAAACAGCTTACCTGTAAAATCCTTTTCTTTGATGTACATCAGGGGACACAGAGCCATAGTAATAACTATGTGGGTTATATCGGCATATCAGGTACTGGACACTGGCATGCCCCTTAAGGCATGAACTTCCCCCATATAACCCCTCCCATTACTGGGAGTTCTCAGTTTTGTAGCCAAACAATCAAAGTGTATAAGAAGAAGAAGAAGAAGAAGGGAGGGACATCTGTGTCCCTTGATGTACATCAAAGAAAAGGATTTTACAGGTAAGCTTTTTTTTAAATCCTATTTTCTTTTCTTACATCAAGGGACACAGAGCCATAGTAATAACTATGTGGGATGTCCCATAGAAATGGCAACTGAAGGGGGAGACAGCATCAAGGAAACAGGAGGCCAGAGGACTCATACTGCAGCCTGCAGTGTATGCTGTGCCCAAAGGCAATCTCCTTATGAACTTTAATATCGATTTGAGAAAATCGGATAAACGTCTGAACCAAAGACCATTGTTGCGGTCTTACAGATGTGAGCCATCGGGGCCTGATGATGCACCAACCAAGAGGCACTAACAACCCTGGATGAATGTGCTCTTAATATGAGAAGGAAGAATTTTCTTCTTTAAGATGAAGCTTGATCAATCACTTGACAAATCAATTTGGAAAATAGGGGATCTTGACGCTGCCTGTCCATATCTTGGACCCTCTGGCAGTACAAACAAAACTTGTGTTTTGCGAACCTGAGCGGTCGCTCTTAAATAGATTCTGATCACTCTTACTACATCAAGAGACTGTAGTGCTTTCTCTTCCCCAGATTAAGGCTTCTGAGGAGAAAGAAGGAAGAATAATATCTTGGTTTAAATGAAAACCCGTTACCACTTTTGGTAAGAATTCAGGATGAGGACATCAAACCACCTTGTTCTTATGCATGATGAAATATGGCTCTGACAAGACAGAGCCGTTAGTTCCAATACTCTTCTAGCAGAAGAAATGGCAAGCAAAAAAGATTATCTTTCTTGTCAAAGAACCAAGAAAATTTCTCGTAAGGTTCAAACGGCTGATTTAACAAAGCCGACAAGACCAATTTCAAGAGTGGGAAGCAAGAGGCCATAGGAAAAGACATCGACACGGCCTGGATCTGGCTCTTAATGAAAGTCAAGGCCAGCTTCATTTCAGATCCCATATGCAGGAATCCTGCCTATTGACTTCCTGAGGTGCCAACCCCTGGATCCATACCAAGAAACCTATGCCTTCCAGATTCTATAGTAAGTGATTCTGGAAGCTTCCTGGCATTAGTCAAAGTAGACACTACTGAAGGAGATCACCCACGATCTTTTATAGAGTGGGATTCAACAGTCAAACCTGTTAAACTCTTTGTCCGTAAAGTAGGATGAAATACCGGACCCTGTGCAAGAAGGTCTGGCTATAATGGCAGAGTCCAAAGGACTTCAACTTCCCTCTTTATGATCTCTATAAATTAAGATCATCTGGGACCAGCTGGGGCCACCAGAATCACCTCCTTCTGTTCCTGCTTAATCCTGCGGAGAAGGCGCGGAAGTAGCAGAGCTGGAGGAAATGCATAGATCTGTGAGAACTGATCCCCTGGGAAGACTAATGCCTCTGTTCCGCCTGCTAGCGGACCCCATGTTTGACATAAAGTTGTCAACCTTATTAATGAATCTGGACGCAAATAGGTCCATGTCCGGAGTACCCCATCTGACATATTGCTAGGAAGATGTCGAGGTAAAGAGATCATTCTCCCGGAAATAAGTGATGGCGTCTCAAGTAGTACGCCTGAAACATTAAAATTGCTGATAGGCAAAGAATTTTATGTTCTGCCAAAGCTAGAACATTATTGACCTCTTTTTGGGCTGCACAACTTCTCGTGCCTCCCCTGGTGATCGATGTAAGCTACCGCCGTGGCTCTGTCAGCCTGAATCCTGTCAGGACAGTCCCGTAATGTGACCACCAAGATTCTATGGCCAGATGTACTGCCTGAAACTTCCAACAAAGTTGATAGGCAAGGTCTTCTTCCAGGGCTGCTCCCCAGCCTAGAAGGCTGGCATCTGTTGTTAACACCTTGCAGGATAAAAATTTTCCCTCCTGCTGGATAACAACCACCAATTTAGGCTCTGTCGGGAGCCAAGCATATTGGAAACAAACGAGGCCTGAATCCTCTTTATTCCAGACCAAGAGGATGGTGTCTTGAAGCAGTCTTTGAATAAAACTGCACGTAAGGGACAGCCTTGAAGGAGGCCACCATTTCCCCTAAAAATCTCATGCAGGTAAAATTAAGGAATTTTCCTTTCCTGATAAGTTGAATTAGTCCTACAATGGAACTGATTCACGTCTGGGGTAAGAATACCTTCTTCTGTATGGTATCTATAACCAGCCCCCAAGTAACCTCCTTGATGGTTTTAAGCCCTTGTACACACGGTTGGACATTCCGATGGACAATGTCCGATAGGACCATGTTGTCGGATAATCCGACAGTGTGTGGGCTACATCGGACTGTTTCCGTCGGAGTATCAGACGGACCAATTTTTCCAGCTGGGCTATAAAATTTTCCAACAACATGATCCGATCGGACTTTGTCCGATCATGTGTAGAGAATTCCAATCGGACAAAGTGCCACACATGCTCAGATCAAATTCCTAGACCAAAGCTATTGGCTACTAGCCTGAACGTAGTCCCGTCCTAATGAAATAACGTCATCATGTTAAGTACGATCGGATTTTCAACTTTGTCCGACTGTGTGTATGCAACAGTTTTGGACAAAATCCGTCGGACAAAATCCGTCAGACAAAATCCAATGGATTTGGTTGTCGGAATGTCCGAGCGTGTGTACAAGGGCTAAGGAGAATTTTCCTAGGCTGAGAATCCAACCTAGAGATTTCAGCTATCTACAGCTGAGATCAGACTCTGGTTTTAGACCTGAGACTGAATGATTTATTCAGTAGATCTTATAATAGGCTAGGACCGCTATGCCTTGAGCTTTTAACCTGGCTAAAGGAGGTGCCAGAATCTTTCAGACCACTCGCAGTGCTGTGGCTAAGTCGAATGGCAGTGCCACGATTGATAAAAATTATTTTATATTTCAAACCGCAGAGAATTCTGGTAAGCGGGAAACTTTGGCACATGGATATATGCAACTCCCCTCCTTGCAGGATGGACACAGCCGATCGAATTATGAAAGGATCAGATGTTTAAGTGCTGATTCAGATCTCCGAGATCTAGAGTGGGTCTTACCTCTCTGCTTGGCTCTGGGACCTTAAAAGGTTTGAGCCAAAAAACCCTGTTCCACTAAGGGATTCTCTGATATCACCAACTGGGATAACAGCTGATCCAGAGACCAGAAAGAGACACTTCTCTTCTTTCTTTCTCTTTTTTTTTCTCTGGAACCTTAGGAGCATTCTTTGAGGAGACGGACACTCTTGCATAAAGACTGCCGCATCAGCAGCCCCAAGGACCCCACAGGCAGCATCCAAACAGGACCCGAACCCCGGACCCTCAGATCGAAAGCCGACTGGGCCATTCAGGCTCTTGAAACTCTAGATGAAGCTAGAGAAAAAAAAATCACAGAAATTACTCTGCTCTTAACATTGTTCCTGCCAGACTTTGAGAATCGCAGGACCTTTCCCCTCACTCAAATGAGTGGGTGTGCTCCTTCATGAGAAAGCCTTAGCATTTTGCTTCATGGGCTTTCTGCCCCAAGCTCCTGGTGCTGCCCCTGTCGAGACCACATAAAGGCAGATACCCCAGGCATTAGGAGAGGCTGCATGATTAAAGGAGAACTGTTTGAACCTCCTTTATTGGTAAAGAGAGCTTTACCCCTTTTGGATGTACTTATCCACTCTAAATAGTCGTACCCCTGGAAGGGACACAGACTGGCTAAGGGTTTTCACCTGGTGCTTCGGCTGATCAATATCTCAGCCATGGACCTCTGCAAAAATGCACTAGTCCAAGTATAAGCCATAGGGCTTAAATGATCGAGTCCTTCATCTCCAGTGGTGACACATAGACATGACATGACAACACAATACATGGAAGGAGAGATTATCTCCCCTACCTTTCCTCGCAGCAGGGTTTGTCAGAGATTAAAAAAAACGGTAGGCTCCAAGACCTTGAAAGGAAACCTTCAGGAACAGGGGTACACTCAGGTAATCCCGCAATCCTGGACCCGCGAGAAGACCCTGCCAGTAAAAACTTTTATTGGCCTTACTACCAAAAAGTACTGGATCCCAGGGCCCAGCTTTAAAAGCACTCGCAAGCAAAACCTTGTGTGTTCGGATGACGAGGCCCGGGTACCGTTCATTTAGTCCATTATGGAGACATCAGAACAGATCTGCTCAGGATGGCTGGCTCTCATCAAAGGATTACTGCCGGTGGAGGTCAGTACACACATCCTTACATGTGCCCAACACCTTAGACACTGGCGAAAAAACTGAGGACTCCCAGTAATGGGAGCACCTGATATGCCGATATAATCCACATAATTATTTACTATGGCTCTGTGTCCCCTGATGTAAGAAAAGAAATGATAAATGGTTTTCAACTTTTTTTTTACAAATATATATCAGAAAAGTGTGGCGTGCATTTGTATTCAGCCCCCTTTACTCTGATACCCCTAACTAAAATCTAGTGCAGTGATGGCGAACCTTGGCACCCCAGATGTTTTGGAACTACATTTCCCATAATGCTCCACTACACTGCAGAGTGCATGAGTATCATGGGAAATGTAGTTCCAAAACATCTGGGGTGCCAAGGTTCACCATCACTGATCTAGTGGAACCAATTGCCTTCAGAAGTCACCTAATTAGTACATTTTATCTCAGTATAAATACAGCTGTTCTGTGAAGCCCTCAAATGTTTGTTAGAGAACCTTAGTGAACAAACAGCATCACGATGGAACACACCAGACAGGTCAGGGATAAAGTTGTGGAGAAGTTTAAAGCAGGTTTAGGTTTAAAAAAATATCCCAAGCTTTGAACACCTCATGGAACACTGTTCAATCCATCATCCGAAAAAATGGAAAGAGGATGGCACAACTGCAAACCTACCAAGACATGGCTGTCCACCTAAACTGACAGGCCTGGGCAAGAAGAACATTATTCAGAGAAGCAGCAAAGAAGCCCATGGTAACTCTGGAGGAGCTGCAGAGATCCACAGCTCAGTGGGAGAATCTGTCCACAGGACAACTTTTAGTCATGCACTCCACAAATCTGTACTTCATGGAAGAGTGGCAAGAAGAAAGCCATTGTTAAAAGAAAGCCATAAAATTCCTGTTTTCAGTTTGTGAGAAGCCATGAGGGGAATGCAGCAAACATATGGAAGAAGGTGCTTTGGTCAGATGAGATAAAAATTTAACTTTTTGGCCTAAAAGCAAAATGCTATATGTGGCGGAAAACGAAAGCATCGTACACACGATCGGATTCCGACTGCAAATGTATGATGACGGGTTGTAGGCGGAAAATTCGACCATTTGTATGCTCCATCGGACAATTGTTGGCGGATTTTCCACAGGCAAATATTGGATAGCAGGTTTTAAAAATGCCTGTTGTCGGATTTTCCAAGCGTGTGTATACAAGTCCGTTGGACAAAAGTCCAAAGTACAAGCATGCATGCTCGGAAGCAAGGACAAGCCAGAAGCAGTCGGTCTTGTAATCTAGCGGTCGCAATGGAGAATTAACATTTGTGACGTGGCAAATTATGAAATCTCGAAATGCAGCGCACATTCTCTTCTTCCTTATTGGAATAATAAAGAAGCTGCTATGCTGGTGATACTGATGGAGTTATTGCAAATTTATTTTCAAAGGCTTTTTTTTTTCTAGTGATATCAAGAATAATATTATTATACTTTTTTTTTTCGGGCAAGTTACAACACCATTATCCTGTAGTTTTTAAGTTCAAAGATTCAACTTATGTTGGTGCTAATTTTACATTGTATTTTTTTAAATGTAACTGCCTACTCCCAAACTGTCATTTGAAGTAAAACACATAGCCAAGTATTATTTTCCACAATTTTTTTTATTGTGCATAAAAAAAGAAAACAAATAAAATTAGACATGCTATCTACCAATAGAACTTAACCAAAAAGTGCATTTTATGCATCCAAACATATAGAAAATATAACAAATCAAATTATTCTTATTCCACCAAAAAATTAAATAAAAGCCTCATGCATGTGTCCTGCTTCTTAATCAACAATGCCAAGATTTGGTGAAAGCAGAGGTCCGTCATCTGGAGAATTCCGAAAAACATCTGGATTATTCTCCTGGAGCTCCCGCAGCATATGACATAATTGGTCACGATTAATAAAGCAACCAATTTTTGGTCCAAGAACTCCTCCTCCTCCTGTTCCTGGACTGGACTTGGGTCAAAGCAATAACTCCAAGGTCAATAATAAATAACACGTTGTCTCCTTTGATTCTGACGAACGGCCATTTAGAAACGAAATGAAAAGTGCGAACTGAAAAGCACAAAATGAAAAGTGCAAACTGAAAAGCGCTAAATGAAAAGTGCAAAATGAAAAGCAAAATCAACACTCACCAAACTTCTACTAACATGAAATTAGCAGAAGGAGCCCAAAGGATGGTGCTAAAGAGCTGAAAAAACACAAAGTACGTCAGTACGTTCGTGTTTGTTGGCCGACAATTCCATGCCATTTGTATGCAAGACAAAATCCATGTGCACACCTCCAGACAAAAGTCTGAGGTTTTGTCTGTGGAAAAATCTGATCGTGTGTATGAGGCTTAACACTACACATCACCCTGGACACACCATCCCTACTGTGAAACATGGTGGTGGCAGCATCATGTTGTAGGGATGCTTTTGTTCAGCAGGGACAGAAAAGCTGGTCAGAGTTGATGAGAAGATGGATGGAGCCATATACAGGGCAATGTTAGAAGAAAACCTGTTAGTCTGCATAAGACTTGAGACTGGGGTGGAGGTTCAGCTTCCAGCAGGAAAACAACCCTAAACATACAGCCAGCCAATGGAATGGTTTAGATCAAAGCATATTCATGTGTTAGAAAGCCCAGACCTAAATCCAATTGACAATCTGTGGCAAGCCTGGAAACCTGCTGTTCACAGATACTCTCCATCCAATCTGACAGAGCTTGAGCTATTTTGCAAAGAAGAATGGGCAAAAACGTCACTCTCTAGATGTGCAAAGCTGGTAGAGACATACCCAAAAAGACACGCATCTGTAAAAGTATTGACTCAGGGGGGCTGAATACAAATGCACGCCACACTTTTCACATATTTATTTGTAAAAAAAAAAGTTAAAAACCATTTATCATTTTCATTTCACTTCACAATTATGTGCCAGTTTGTGTTGGGATATCATATACAATCCCAATAAAATACATTTACTTTTTTGGTTGTAACATGACAAAATGTTGAGAATTGCAAGGGGTATGAATACTTTTTCAAGGTACTGTACATATAGTGATTACACCAATTATTATAAATAAATTTCAGTGCTGTTACTCTATTTTTATCTGGATCAACAAAGTGACCTGTATGATATAAATAGCTAAATAACACTTGCCTCACCATGCCTATAAATAAATTAATTAATTTGTGTGTGATTATTCCGTGTCTGGACAAATGGCTTTATGTGAACCTTTCTGTACTAATGCAATCCTTAAATAAATATAAAATATAAAGTTGGATAAGTTAATCCTATATGTGTGACTGAAATAAAATACATTATTAAATAAATTAATAAATGGTGACTGGGGATAAATAAATAAGTTGATAAATGGTGACTAATGTATACAATGATAAAGTGACACATGATGATACATGTGCAGACAAAGTCTATGAAAGTGCTCTTGTGCTCCGTGCTCCAACGGTGACTTTATTCCACCCCTTGTGAGGCTGTATGGTTCTGCGCTCATCAGATTAGTTGGACTCCTCTACCTTATGGTCAGAAGGAGTCAGCTGTGCTTTTAGGTCTCTTAAGCCCCATACACACTATCAGATTTTCTGCTGAGTTTTTCCTTCAGATTTACCAAAACCATGTAGTGCAAGGGCCTGCCTCATTGTATACACATTGAAACCCCTAAGGTTTGACCTCATATTATATGGTTTTGGTAAATCTGAAGGAAAAACTCGGCAGAAAATCTGATAGTGTGTATGGGGCTTCCACCGCATATTCCACCGCAATATCTGCTGGGTACTCCCGCTGTAATGGCTTGCCTCCTATTGCAGCGCTCCTGGGCCAAGGTGTACAGACATATAATAAGTAGAGGAATAACTTCTCATGGTGTAAGATCCTTAAAACATTCATTGACATCTTACAATAAAAAAATCTATCTTAAAATCCTGTAAAAAAAAAAACTCAACTGAACATCCCCCGTGCAACTGATGGCTTGTTTGAGATAATGCTGTCTGCAGATCAGGGTGTGTTCCACTGTCCATGCTGGACGTGACATATAAGGGATTCAGGCTAGACGCGTTTTGTCATCTGAGTGCAACGTTATCAAAAGCAGGCTTTGGTCTGCTAAATTGTTGTACCTATGTTTTGTTCCTCAAATCCAGAAATGTAATAATCTCATACAAGTAACAGTTCTGCCGATGAAGAATGCAAGAGACACACAGCAGGATCTCAACATTATATACACTACTGTGCAAAAGTTTTAGGCAGGTGTGATGTTGGGAAGTAAGTAAGTTTAAGTAATATATCCCACATTTATTCCATAACAAGAGATACATCTCAACTGCCCAGTCCCCGAGCATTATGAAATTGAGAAACACGGAAAAACAAAAGAAGGAAAGGGAGGAACACCATGGTTCCCTAGAAGATAAAAGAGGAGGACAGCAGTAGGTAAGTACCAGAGATGGAAGACTGAAGATTAGTGAGAAGAGAGGAGGGGGAGTAAAAACCCGGAGGCAATGGTTTGCCCCTACTACATAGAGCAATATGACCAATATTGACTCTCTGTTGATGATCCCAGTAGAAACACAGCTTCGTTAGACAGAATAAACATATTCCATAGTCTCCATGCCTTAGAATGTTTTTCTTGTTTATTTTGAGCCATAAGAACCAGGTCTTCTAATTTCTTGCTTTCTTCCACCCTACATAGTCAGGTCCCTGTAGAGGCTGGCATGTTCCCACAATAATGGAATGCAAGCTTTGGCGGCATTCAGTAGGTGTTGTATAATTGATTTATGATAACGCTTCACCAGGATTGTAGTGTCATGGAGTAAAAAGAAAGCTGGGTCATCAAGATTCTTGTGATCGGTAAATTTCTGGGTAACTGTCTGAACAGTCGTCCAGAATTGTTTCAGCAGAAGACAAGTCCAGAATATATGGAGAAGAGTTCCCCTGTCCACCAGACATCTCCAGCAGCTGTCTGGTATTTGGAAAACATTTAGGTAGCAACTGTGATGTGTAGTACCATCTGGTCAAGATCTTATAGTTAGATTCCTGTGTTTTCGTACATATCTTCGATTTTAAAGAAAATCTAACTATGTTTTGTTTTTGGGTTGCTGTAAAGGAGCTTTGTAAGTCCCACTTCTGTAGGAAAGACAAATGTGCTTGTTCTGATGGGGTGTTAAGCAGACGTACGTTTTGGATAATACTTTTGGTAAGGTCCCCTCATCCAAACAATAGTCTTCGAAGGTTGTCAGAGTACGATTGAATTTGGCTGGATTCGTCAGAGAATGTAGGAAGTGATGAATGCATACTGCTTTCCAAAATGGAAGTTGAACGTGACCTGCTTCACTAGTCAGCGACTGGTTTGAGGGCCATCGATTTACGTCTAGAAAATGAGAAGCACGGTCCCTGCCTGCCTGGTTGCCCAGTACAGGCAGAAGAGGAGATTCTCTAGTAGTGAGAGAAGCTTTAAATACAGACGTTGCCCCTAGTCAGAGAGTAGCACCTACTATGGGGTGTGATTTCAGTTGCGAAGGTAGTCGGTCATAGCACCATAAGGCCTCTCTCAACTTGACCTTAGTTTGGGCCTGTTCTAGCTGCGCCCAAAGTTTAATCTTACAGTGTCTGTTCCAATCAATAATTCTCCTAAGGTGCACAGCCAAGTAATACTTTTGCTGGTCTGGGAGAGCTAAGCCACCTAATGTTTTGGCAAGGTGAGGTACTGTCTGGATAGATGAGATTTCAAGCGTGCCCAGATAAATTTAACGAAGAGTGAATGCACTCATTTAAAGTAGTAAAATGGGATTTTTATTGGTAGGGCCTGAAACAAGAACAGAAACTTTGGTAGTATACACATTTTAAGAAGATTACACCTTCTAAACCAAGAGTGGAATCTGTTATTCCAGCCTTTCAGCAGCATTTTGGTCTTGGTCAGAAGGGATGGCAAATTAAGTTTAAAGGTGTGGGTCAGGTTCCCAGGGATGAAGGTCCCTAAATATTGGAGAGCACGATATGACCATTTGAATTTAAACTTCGTTTGTAGGGCATTTAGGGTGCTCTGGGTCACATTGACACCCATTGCTGTTGATTTATCAAAATTGATTTTTCAATTAGAGATTGCTCCATACCTATAAAACTTTTTTTAAGAAGGTTCAGGAGTGACACCACTGGGTTAGTTAGGGAGAATAGGAGGTCATCAGCATAGGCCGAAATCTTGTATTGGGACTTACCTGTGGTTATTCCCGAGATATCAGAGTTTGCGCGTACAGTACAGAGGAAGGGTTCTAATGATAGGGCAAACAGAAATGGGGATAATGGACATCCCTGTCTAGTACCATTTGAGATGGGACGGAATCAGAGAGGATACCGTTAGCTTTACCTTGAGCTGTTGGCATGGAATATATTTGCGATATTCACTGAAGCATATTGCCTCTTAGACTAATATTTTTAAGTACTGAGGACATAAACACCCAGTTAACCCTGAGGAAAACTTTCTTGGCGTCTGTGCTGAGAAAGTCACAGAGTTACAGAGGTGATATGCACCAGGTTTAGAACTTTGGTGGTGTTGTCCCTTGCTTCTCTGGAGGGGATAAAACCCACCTGATCTCCTGTAAGTTTTGGGCCAAGCGGTTGGCCAAGATCTTTGTAAAGAGCTTAAGATCAACTGAAAACAAAGAAAAAAGGAATGCAAGATATCACAAACACTAAAGTGGCTAATTAGAGGATATCTCAGATATAACCAGGTCAAAATGGTGCCATCATCCTTAGTGAGTAGCTATTACGAGAAAGGACTGGATGGGGACTTTAGGATTTTATTACTGGTGCCTTTAAAATCCTAAAGTCCCCATCCAGTCCTTTCTCGTAATAGCTTAAGATCAACATTTAGAAGGGAAATGGGTCTATAACTGCTGCAGGAGGATGGGTCTTTACCTTCTTTGGGTATAATGGAAATATGGGCTTTTAGAGCATCTCTAGGAAAATTCACTCCTGAAGGGCATTGAAAAACTTCACCAAATGGAGGCCGAGGAGTGGCAGGAGGATTTGGTAGTATTGTAACGTGAACCCGTCGGGCTCGGGGCTTTACCAGGTTTCATCCCATCTATTGCTCCTTGCAGCTCCTCCAGGGTGATGGGGACTTCCAGCTCATCACTAGCTTCTGCGGTGAGTTGAGGAAGTCGGGACACAGCAATGAACTGCCTCCATATTTGGCGGCCCTAACAGAAGGTTATAAAGGCATGAGCAGTATTCACTAAATTCTTACGCGATCTGAGTGGGAAGGACCTTTCTTTGACCTGAGGTAGTTATGATTTGGGATATGTATGTCGTAAGTCTGTGGTCTCCTACTGACTTTGCTAATAGTTTCTCACACTGGTTTCCCGACTCATAAGTGAGTTTCCAGCAGAACTGAAGTGCCACTTTAGCCCTGTAATGAAATAAGTCTACTGTTTGCCATCTGAGGGATAATAGTTCCTTTTTCAAGGGGGCCGCCTGTCTGTTTATGCTGGGATTCAACCTCATGCATCTTGTTTGATACACAAACCATGTTTAATTAGAACTCCTCTAATAACTGTCTTATGGGCTTCTCATAGAATGCACTCTGGGCTGTCATTAGTTTGGAAGTAGTGCTTCAACTCGTTTGTAACATCTGTCAGTACCGCAAGGGTTTGGAGTAAACTTTCGTTCAACCTCCAAAACCAGGTTTTTGTGGTTGACATTGTGGACAGGGTTTATCTCATAGTAATAGGAGCGTGGTCTGACCATGTTATGTTACCTATGGCAGAGTCACTCACTGCTTCCAATTGACTATGGGGGATCATGAAGTAATCTATTCTTGAGAACACCCTATGAGGTGAGGAATAAAAGGTGTAATCTCTTTTTCCAGAATGATGCAGTCTCCAGACATTGATCAGTTGGGCTTTATGTAAGTCTTGAGTCATGCGTTTACGGATGCCAGAACGAACAGAGGAAAGACCTGACTAGGTGTCTAACATGGGGGACAGGGGTATGTTGAAATCACCTCCTACAATCAACTGACCCTCTGAAAAGAGCACATTCAATACCCGTTTTAGAAAGATATCCTGATGATCACTGGGACATATATGGTGCCAAGGTCACTCACATGTCACCAATAGATCCCTTAATAAACACGTAATGGCTCTCAGCGTCTAACAAAGTATTATGACATGTCCAGGGTACTCTTCTCAAAATGAGTATGGAGACACCCTTGGATTTAGCCGACGGGTTAGTAGCATGGTATGACACAGGATAGAATCTATTGCTAAGGCATGGTGGGTTGCCCGTCCTGAAGTATAGACCCTTTGCTTTGAGCGAAAAAATATTAATAGAATCCATATCCTCCGAGTCTCAAAAAAAAGGGGGGGGGGGGAGAAGGGTGGAGGTAAAGGGTGAAGGGGAAGAAGGCGGGAGGATAGAAAGAAGAAGAGAGCAAGAGAGAAGTAAAGAAAGAGTAAAGCAGAAAAAAGGGGGACAGTATATTACTGTCCCTTTAGCTAAGTATTGTAAGGAAATATTGCAGAAAAGCACACCTCAACTAATATTGAGGGTGCTGCTTCAAACTGTAGGGGGAAGTGGGTAGACTAAACTGAGAGGGACACTCCCGACCCCGCCCAGCCAACCCAGCCAAGAAAACATAAACCAAACCAAGATGCCCCAAAATGGAAAAAACCCAAGGAAAGGACTAAGTAGAGAATCGTTAACCTCCAACATTATTAGTATACACGTAAGAAATTAAATCTACAATGATACCCCCAAAAAAATGGGTATAAAATCCTTTGTGACAGGGAAAATACCACTGCCCCCACACTTCAGAGGGTCAGTCTGCAACTGACATCGGCCTGTCCACATTAGAGGAGCGGGGGCCCAGGGCCCTATGGATCTGGTCGAAGGTCAGATTACCCGGGAATGCATCCCCAGCTATATCACGGAATATGGCTCGGGTGGACTCCCCTAGATGCTTAGTTTCTGTGGGTCCTGAGCCGCAGATTGTCTGTCCGGCTCCGATCTTCCATCTCCTCCATATGAAGCTGTTGGATGAGTAAGGCAGCCACTTGAGATGACTGTTGTGTCTCCACTGCTAGCATCCATTTCTCTAGGGCCGACACCACGGACTTGCCCATCTCCATCTGATCAGTGAGTTTCCTCACATCCTGTTTAACGGAGGCCATTTCGTTGCGGTGGAAAGCCTTGAGCTTGTCTATGAGGGCCTCAATATCTGCCCCCATGGGCAGTGCTTGCAGCAGTGCTCTCCCTTCTGCCTCAGCTCTCAGAGTGAGTGGCAAATGGTGTGCCTCCTGGGGGTCAGTGTGAAACATCTCTGGGATATACGAATAGGCCTCCAATGTAGTCAAGGCTGCAGGAGAGGTGGAGGGCTCTCGTGAGCGTAGGCCCTCGTGATAAGGCTTTGCGTGATCCGCCATATTTGAAGCTGGGGAGGCCTCTGGAATGTGGGAGAGATAGCGGAGGATTTCACCCCTTAGAAGATTTCTTCTTGTTACTATTCTTCTTCTGCTTCCCAGCTGAATACATGCCGGGGAAATCTGAAGCTGGGTTAAACTGAGAAGGGCTGGGAGCTTAGTAAACACACTTCTTCACTCGGCCATGTGCAGACCACGCCCCCTGCTCATTTTATTCATGTATTTTGTAAGTGCAGTGTATGAAGATTTTATTAAATAATAATAATATGGATTAGTGTGTTACTTAGACGTTATCACACTAGCGGAGCTTTCTTTGTTATCTTCCCCCATGTGAGGGCATCTACCTGTTTTCACCAAGTGGAGAGGAGAGATTTGTGGATTTAACCCTTTGGGGGTTACCACGCTGCTGCCAAACACGCGAGTGTGAGGCAGCTACTTTTGGTGAGCTCAATACTGACGGGGAGCGATGCTTGTGACACTTATGGTGTGGTGTTTATCACTCTTTAGTAGACATTTGCTCCGTCAATAAATTTGTTTCGTTTTTGTTCCATTTCGTATTAGCCGTTAATTCGTATTTCGTAATTCGTGTCCGAAACTCAATTTGGATTTGTACGAAATATGAATTTTCGTTCGTTAACTTTTCGGGTTGTGCTCGTTATGAGGGGCTCCCACCATCCCTGTTCTGTGCTGACTTCCTGGGTTTTTAACTTCATCATAACGAATAATCGTAATTATCGAAAATTCTTATTTTGTCTGATTCTGAATCTCCCATCGACTACCAGTACCAGTCTCCCACTCCCATATTAAAAAAGGTAATTTTCCCAACCCTCACTCAATAGCAGAAGAAAACCTCTGATTGTTCAACAAAACACTAGTCACATTTCCGTTGTAACAGAATTTTGATCCGAAATTCGTAAACGAAATTTCTTTTTTCGTCCAAAATTCGGAAGCATAGCAATTTGTGTTTCGGCTCCTCCGAATGTACGAATTTACGGAATTTCGTACTAATTTTCAATTTGTATGAAACGAATCGCATATGTCTACTCTTTAGAAGATCACTTACACTTTTTGGGACACACTTCTTTGGACATCCTTTTAATTATTGTTGACTGTTTTATGGACTTTCATTCACTGATTTTCCATTTACACACTGGTTTTTGTATAGTTACAGTTACATTACTTTTCTCATCCTCACTACTCCTTTTATTGCCTTGATAAATAAAGCATCTTGTGTTCAATAGGGTGATTATAGGAAAACTGTGTGTGATATTACTTAAGCATATACCTACAACAAGGCTCTATTCTTTAAGCTACCAAAAGTCACCTGTGCAGGGACTCTTGCTATTTTAAGTGACACAATTATTAGAGGGTGGCTGTAAATGCTGAAAGTGCAATGAAGTGAAACCTCTCAATACTATTAACCACTGTCAATCATGGTTTAATCCATGGCATTTTTGAAAGGTTCTCAAATATTGTCTCAAATGTCTAGCATTAAGGAAAAACAAATACCAGAGGGTATACCAACTGGTTTGGCAGGGTTCAGATTGGGGGCATCACAAGCACTGAAAAGAAAAAATATTTCTTTGCTATGTAAGGGCTGTGCGAGTTGGTAATAAAGGCTTAAAGAGTCCTGCAGGTACCTGACAGAAACATAAATTCTCCAGGTGGCATTGAAACCTGTCTGTTCTCTTTTTCTGAGAACCTCACTAATTCTGGCGTGTACCAACTTTATCTTGCACTATATATTTCCTATTATCATTGTTGATAAATTAAAAGCATTATATAATCTGGGTTGAGTAGATTGGTTGCTATTTTCTAATTACTTTAAAGCTAAACAGTACCCAATGCCTATAGCTAAACTCTAAGGCAGCCTTTCTTAACCTTTTCAAGACAGAGAAACTCTTGAAATAACTTTCAGGTCTCAGCGAACCCATGCTAAAAATTACAATATCTACAACTCATCGTGGTCAGTGGGAAGAATGCTCCTTACACTTGTGGTTATTGGGAAGAATTACCCCTTATAGATAGCTAAAAAGATCAATGATGTCAGTGAGAACTTATCTGACAGGAAGGAAGTTCTAATTTCTCAAGGAACCCCTAGCAACCTCTGGAGGAATCCTGGTCCTGATCTAAAACATATCTAGAATATAAGCTATTGTGCAAACACTGGTTCTGAAATTAACCTAAAGGAGACACAGGAGGAACCCAAGGCTGGGGCTTTTCTGTACTGCCTTGCTGCATCTGGCAAGAATAGGACAGGTGAGGCTTATATCCTCTTTGTGGAGGCTTTTGTGTTTTTTTTTAAGCCTGTACCAGATTCTTGTGAGCTAGGATATAGCTGATTATTTGATAAATTCTGCCAGAAGCACCCTTGTTTCTTACTTCCTTTAACCTTTCAAGCTTACAGTCTTTTTCTAAACCCAGGACCCTGCGTCAGGGCCGCTGATAGAAATCACGGGGCCCCCGTACAGCCTACCTGACGGGGCCCCCTTCAGCTCCACCCCTGGTCCCTCCTTCAGCCCCGCCCCTGGCCCCTCCCTAGACCCTACCTTGAAACAAAGCATTGGCAGCACGGGTGGCACTGTCTGCAGCACATTAAGGCATTGGTGACACTGTCTGTAGCACATTACGGCATGGGTGACACTGTCTGTAGCACATAATGGCATTGGCGGCACGGGTGGTACTGTCTCTGCAGGCAGCACATGCGTTATGGGCCATAATGCATGTGCTACCGACAGACATTGCCACCCATGCTGCCAATGCTGTAATGTGCTGCAGACAGTGCCAGCCGTGACACTTATGGCATAACACATGTGCTACTTGCTGACAGCGCCACCCATGCCGCCAATGCCATATTGTGCTGTAGATATTTCCACCCATGCCGCCAATGGCATAATGCCATTGGCTGCATTGTGGCACTGTCTCTGCAGGCAGCACATGCGTTATGACATTAATGTCATGGGCGGCACTGTCTGCCGCAGAATATGGCATTGGAGGCATGGGTGGCACTGTCTGCAGCAGAATATGGCATTGGAGGCATGGGTGGCACTGTCTGCAGCAGAATATGGCATTGGTGGCATGGGTGGTACTGTCTGCAGGCAGCACATGGGTTATGGGCCATAATGCATGTGCTACCTGCAGACAGTGCCACCCATGCCACCAATGCCATATTCTGCTGCAGGCAATGCCACCCATGTTGCCAATACCATAATGTATATATGCTGCTGCATCAGTAGTAGATCTTGACCCCCCCCCCCAAGCAAGCACACACCTGTGTAACTTCTAGCTGAGCCCCACGAGGCACTTCTTCCCTGATCCTGCTGCTGCCTGGACTGGAGTGTCCACAAATGATTCCATTCAGACTGCAGCTACTTCTTTTTTGTCTTCTGCCACCGCCGCTCGCCTCACTGACACTTATCTCATGAGGAGGGGGAGGAATCACTCAGCAGCGCCAGGTGGACGCACTGGCTGGGACTTGAGCCACAGCCAGCATGAGGAGCGGGTGCGGAAGAGGCATTCTTCCACGCCTGAAATAGAAGAAATAGTCCCTCCCCTGCCGCCACCTAGTCTGCAGATAGCTATCTGCAAAAAATAAAAATAAAAACTTAAAAAATAATGGGTGGTGGTGGGCGCTATTTAGTTGGTAGTTGAGTCGGACGGGCTCTGATCGTCTGTGGCTTATTATATTAATTATTTTTCTGCTCAGCTTGCCCGGGTCCCCCTGCTGTCTGGGCCCGGTACAACAGAGCCAGTTGTACTGGCCTATCAGCGGCCCTGCCCTGCATTCATTATATCTGGTCTCCCACAGTACACAGAAAATGGAAATGCAATAGTTTTAGTAAATATAAAATGCTAAATACCTTTTCTCATCAGCAGTTAGAGCAGTCTTGTGACTTCTATCACTGTCTGGCCAAGCACTGGTTAAAGCTTGTAGGAGGAGTTTTATTCTCCCCTGACTGTCCTATGAGGATGCATGACCCCTGAGTTTCTGTCTGGATAGTGCTAATTGGCCCTGTGCTTATCAAATGCAACCTTCCAAAAAGAAAAGAAAACTCTAGCAATACACACCAAGCCAAACATGTGCACAGTGCCCCCAAGGCTCTGTTCTATCAGGAGATGGTTTGGGGACTGTAAAAGTAGGGGCGGATCAGAGAAGACAGGATCAAACAGCCTTTTTATACAATGCAGAGGATTAACCCTTTAGGTTCCACAGTGAGTATAACAAGCATGCTTTACTACATATACAGACTGATTTTACAGTTATGGGTTTAGTAACACTTCAAAGGTATAGTTCATAGTATTATTTATGGTCCACCCAATGCGTATGGGGATCAGCTCTAAAAAGTAGCTGTAATTAGGATCAAATGTAACAATACAGGCTGTGACAGTATTGGAACTATCATGTAGAAATCAGAGGTAAGGGTAGTAAGAAGAGCCGGCAACACTGTAATCCTTGAAGTGTCGTTTATTGGTACATCAGAGTGACAGTAAAACAATAAACTGACGCGTTTCGGCAAAAGCCTTAGTCGTAGCTGGGGACAGCTGTGCCCATGAACGGTAATCAGCAACAAGTCTCTTCACTGAACTTTGTTGACTTACTCTAATCAGTAAATGCATTGCTGTATTTCTAGTGTTTGGTTTGTATGTTCCTGTAAATTCATTATTGGGAGTTATTTTAATGAAGGGCATCTGTAAAAGCTGTGCTCACATTATCCTAAGGCATTGATATACAGTGCCTTGAAAAAGTATTCATACCCCTTGAAATTTTCCACATTTTGTCATGTTACAACCAAAAACGTAAATAGACAAGGATCCTAAACATATAGTCAGAGCTCCAATGGAGATGGTTTATATCAAAGCATATTCATGTGTTAGAATGTCCCAATCAAAGTCCAAACCTAATTCTAGTTGAAAATATGTGGCAAGACTTGTTCACAGACGCCCACCATACAATCTGACAGAGCTTGAGCTATTTTGCAAATAAGAATGGGCAAAAATGTCACTCTCTAGATGTGCAAAGCTGGTAGAGACATCCCCAAAAAGACTTGCAGCTGTAATTGAAGTGAAAGTGGTTCTACAACTATTGACTCATGGGGCTGAATACAAATCCACGCCACACTTTTCAGATATTTATTTGTAAAAAATTGTGAAAACCATTTATCATTTTCCTTCCATATCATGATTGCGTGCCACTTTGTGTTGGTCTATCACATAAAATCCCAATAAAATACATTTAAGTTTTGCTGTAACATTACAAAATTTGGAAAATTTCAAGGGGTATGAATACTTTTTTAAGGCACTGTATTGATTACATTTCCTTTTCTCAAACTTTGATGGCAGTAGAATGTATTTTGGAGCATGTGCTGTATAGCATCATAAAAATCTTTATTCCCTAAATCATCTACCATATTTAAACTTTGGTTTGCATTGACTAGTGACTGTGATAAACTTCTTAGTACTGACATTAAACCCTTATGGTGCTCATACACTTGACGAAGAATCACTGAAAAATCTGTAAGTTTAGCAGTTTGTTCGTTTTTTATCCAGTTAATGGGCACAAATCAATAAACGGTTGTGGCGTTTTTGAGCCAAAGATTTAAAAGAAAAGTTTGGAAAACCTCTGCTGTACAGACAATAAATTGAAAGGTTAATGTGTTTCTCATAAGTCAAAAAATTAATTGTTGGTACTGCGCATATGTAAAAAACTTTATCCCTGAAGATAAACTTTTGTGTCAAGGAATGGTTATGTCTAAAATAAAGAGCATAGCAATAGTACACACATACTGTACATACAACTATCAAGATAGGCAATTTTTATATACCCATTTTTTTCTGTGAATGTTCCCTGAAAAAATAAAATTAAGAAACATAGAGACCAAAATAATGCAATAATAAAAAGGATTTGTTCTTTGAAAATTGGTTATTACATGACGCCAATATCATTTGCTCTCACGACCGTGTATTGGTTTTGCGGCAAAGCGCTTGAATGATTTTTTGACTGGTGTATGGCTAGTATAAGTTTTTTAAACACTCACAACAGATGATGTAAACAACTACTCATTATGTAGCTTTTTTAATTTTAATCCTCTCCTATGTTCCTGTTTAAGCCAGTGCCATAACCACTGCCCCAGGTTTCATTTTTCCTATTTCAGGGTGGCTCCTTTATCTTGCAGCATCCTATGGAACCATCCTTGCATGCAAGGGCTAGAGACGCTATGCGCATCAATAAAAACACACAGCCCTTTAGCCTAGGATGGAAAGGCAATTTCCTGCTTCTCATTCCCTTTTCCCCCCTCTTTCTCAATTGTATCAGACAGACTGGAGACTGCACTGTCCATTGTTAATGCTTTCCTGTGAAGACCAGAAGTTCGGGGGAGCATTGAAAGAGCAGAGAGCAGCAGCATTTGACATTTTAGACTGCAAGTACTGGGGCAAACAAATAGTTTACTGGGGAGCATTCATTTTATTGTGACTGATATTTCCAAACCTGTAGACTTTACCTTACACATGAGCCGTGTGTGCGGAACTGTATCGAACGCTTTTGCAAAATTCAAGTATACCACGTCCACCGCCACCCCTCTGTCCAAGGTTTTACTTACCACCTCAAAAAAAGAAATCGGGTTTGTCTGACGACTTCTGTCTTTCATGAATCCATGCTGTCTGTTGCTTAAAATATTTTTTTCCTGCAAGAACTCGTCTATGTGCTCTTTTATTAATCCCTCCAGTATCTTCCCAACTATAGAAGTTAAATTAACGGGTCTATAGTTACTTTGTTCCCTTTTTAAATATAGGCACCACATTGGCCCTGCGCCAATCCAGTGGTACTTTTCCTGTCATTAATGAGTCCCTAAAAATTAGATACAATGGCTTTGAAATTACAGAGCTCAATTCTTTTAGGATCCGTGGGTGGATGCCATCAGGTCCAGGTGATTTATCCACCTTTATTCTGTCCAAATATTTCTGGACCATATCACTTTTGAGCCATTGTGGATTTGGGGCTGCGTCACTACCACTATACACAGAGCTGTAGAAAGTATTTAATAAGTTAGTCTTTCTTCTTGTCCCCAGTCACCCACTCCAGATTATTTTGTAAAGGGCCTACATGCTCAGACTTGACATTTTTACTATTAATATATTTGAAGAGTTTTTTGGGGTTTGTCCTACTATCTTTTGCAATCTGTCTTTCATTTAGAATTTTTGCATCCTTGATTTCCTTTTTACATATTCTGTTATATTCTTTGTAACATTTAAATGACACTAACGTTCCTTCATTTTTATATTTTTTAAAAGCTCTTTTTTTTATAATTTATAGCTTTTTTAACTTTGGCCGTGAGACACATCGGTTTTATTTTTAGCCTTTTAAACGTATTGCCCATGGGAATATACTTTGCCGTGAGATCACAAACAGTCTTTTTGAATAATTCCCATTTCTGTTATGTGCCCATTGATGCCAATATTCTCTCCCAGTCTAGGTCCTGGAGAGCAGCCCTCATCCTTGGAAAATTTGTTCTCTTGAAATTAAGTGTTTTTATCTTTGCTTACAGCTAACATCAAATGAAATCATGTTATGGTCACTGCTACCCAGGTGTTCCTTTATCTGAACATTAGTAATACGTTCTGTATGGTTAGAGATTACCAGGTACAACAGAGCATCATTCCTAGTTGGGGCCTCAATAAACTGGACCATAAAATTGTCCTGTAATAGGTTTATACATTTTTGCCCTTTAACTGTCAGTGCCATTACTGTGCCATTACAGTGCCATTACCCCAGTCAATTTCTGGGTAGTTAAAATCCCCCATTATTATCACTGTCCCAGCCCTTTCAGCCCTTTCTATCTGTGCAAGGAGCTGAGTTCTCCACCTCCCCATTAGCATTGGGTGGTCTATAACAAACTCCAATGATAAACTTTAAACTATGCACATCTACAGTTAGGGCCATAAATATTTGGACAGTGACACAAGTTTTGTTATTTTAGCTGTTTACAAAAACATGTTCAGAAATACAATTATATATATAATATGGGCTGAAAGTGCACACTCCCAGCTGCAATATGAGAGTTTCCACATCCAAATCGGAGAAAGGGTTTAGGAATCATAGCTCTGTAATGCATAGCCTCCTCTTTTTCAAGGGACCAAAAGTAATTGGACAATGGACTCTAAGGGCTGCAATTAACTCTGAAGGCGTCTCCCTCGTTAACCTGTAATCAATGAAGTAGTTAAAAGGTCTGGGGTTGATTCCAGGTGTGTGGTTTTGCATTTGGAAGCTGTTGCTGTGACCAGACAACATGCGGTCAAAGGAACTCTCAATTGAGGTGAAGCAGAACATCCTGAGGCTGAAAAAAAAGAAAAAATCCATCAGAGAGATAGCAGACATGCTTGGAGTAGCAAAATCAACAGTCGGGTACATTCTGAGAAAAAAGGAATTGACTGGTGAGCTTGGGAACTCAAAAAGGGCTGGGCGTCCACGGAAGACAACAGTGGTGGATGATCGCCGCATACTTTCTTTGGTGAAGAAGAACCCGTTCACAACATCAACTGAAGTCCAGAACACTCTCAGGGAAGTAGGAGTATCTGTCTCTAAGTCAACAGTAAAGAGAAGACTCCATGAAAGTAAATACAAAGGGTTCACATGTAGATGCAAACCATTCATCAATTCCAAAAATAGACAGGCCAGAGTTAAATTTGCCCAAAAACACCTCAAGAAGCCAGCTCAGTTCTGGAAAAGTATTCTATGGACAGATGAGACAAAGATCAACCTGTACCAGAATGATGGGAAGAAAAAAGTTTGGAGAAGAAAGGGAACGGCACATGATCCAAGGCACACCACATCCTCTGTAAAACATGGTGGAGGCAACGTGATGGCATGGGCATGCATGGCTTTCAATGGCACTGGGTCACTTGTGTTTATTGATGACATAACAGCAGACAAGAGTAGCCGGATGAATTCTGAAGTGTACCGGGATATACTTTCAGCCCAGATTCAGCCAAATGGTGCAAAGTTGATCGGACGGCGCTTCATAGTACAGATGGACAATGACCCCAAGCATACAGCCAAAGCTACCCAGGAGTTCATGAGTGCAAAAAAGTGGAACATTCTGCAATGGCCAAGTCAATCACCAGATCTTAACCCAATTGAGCATGCATTTCACTTGCTCAAATCCAGACTTAAGACGGAAAGACCCACAAACAAGCAAGACCTGAAGGCTGCGGCTGGAAAGGCCTGGCAAAGCATTAAGAAGGAGGAAACCCAGCGTTTGGTGATGTCCATGGGTTCCAGACTTAAGGCAGTGATTGCCTCCAAAGGATTTGCAACAAAATATTGAATAAATAAATATTTTGTTTGGGTTATGTTTATTTGTCCAATTACTTTTGAGCTCCTAAAATGTGGAGTGTTTGTAAAGAAATGTGTACAATTCCTACATTTTCTATCAGGTATTTTTGTTCAACCCTTCAAATTAAACGTTACAATCTGCACTTGAATTCTGTTGTAGAGGTTTCATTTCAAATCCAATGCGGTGACATGCAGAGCCCAACTTGCGAAAATTGTGTCACTGTCCAAATATTTATGGCCCTAACTGTATATGCAGTTCCACCCATAATGCTTCAGACTCATCACACTGATGTTTTAAGCTAAAAAAACTTTTATGATTTAATACTAATTTAAGTTTACATCAGACCTTCTGTATATGAAAGACAGCAAAGTCTGCAGTATGAGTGTTTCACCATATTAAGTTGGCCTGTGTCTGGATTACCAATTTACTAGAAGAAGAAAATGGAACTGAGTGGTGCAATGCAGCTATGCCTGGATGAAACACAGAAGAAACCAACGGGTAGGTTATTGTCCTTATAAGGTTCTCAAGATTTAATTTTCAATTTTGACTGGAGTGTAGACCAAGTCTTTTTCTGACATTTGTTGTTTATAAGTAAAAATCTGTATTTAATTACTTAGAACCCCCAAACATTATATATTCACGTATGTGCGCAAGCTCAGAGGGATGGGGCCTTTTAAATTATTTTTTTTATTATTATTTATCTTACTTTTTATTTTTACACTGACCCTTTAATTTTGTTTTTTCACTTTTATTTCTATTACAAGGAATGTGATTATTCCTTGTAATAGAAAAAAGCATGACAGGACTCTTTATTGAGAGATCTGGGGTAAAAAATACCGGGGTTATGGCAGCTAGCTTCTGCCATAACCCCAGTATTTAACGTTAAAGGAATGACATACATTTACAGTTAGGTGGTCGACAAGTGGTTAACCAGTTACTTTTCAAAGGGTGAACCGGCTTCCACTTCCATTTCATGTATATCCACTTCTGCAAATCTTTGAATTTATCTGGCATTTCTGGTCTAACTGATAAAGTATTTTGATAACTGCTAACAGATAATTTTGTCCTTTAGATGTTTATCCCAAAGCTTTGTGGTTATTACAAGAATACTAATGTTCATTTACATTTTAAGAGTAATTTATGATTTTTTACAATATTAACCAGTTAAGATGTTGTTTTTTAAAACATGTATAGGATATAGAGAAATAAAGAACGAGAGTTATTGACCTGTCACCGTCTCGGTGAGTCATCTTCTAAGAACAATACATAGGTCCTTTTGTGACATTTGTTTGACAGAAATGTAAAATCCAAAGCTATGCTGTATGCTGCAAACAGAACAGTTTTCTAATCCCTTTCTAGATATTTCAGTTTGTGTCAAAAAAATATTATAATCTTCCCCAGCAGCTACTATGTATGTTTTCAAACAGAAACAATGTCACATAAAAAAGTGGACTTTTACTTTTGCAAAGCATTGACCACTTGACTACCAAGTCAATTTTGACACTTCTCATATTTGTGTAAAAATCTGCATTTTTTTTACTAGATAACTATTTAGAACCCCAAACATTATATTTTTTCTTAAAGCAAAGCCCTGGAGAAAAATAAATGTTGGTTGTTGCAATTTTTTATCTTACACAATATCTGCACAGTGGTTTTTCAAATGCAATTTTTTTTTTTTTCAGAAAGAAATACACTTTAATGAATTTTAGTGCACACGAATACAATATAATACTGATAACATTATTTATTCCAAAAAGAAAACTAAAACCATATTAGTTGTCACATTCCTAAAATTGTATGAAACTAGAAGCTTGTTATAAAGATGACACTTTTGAGGCATAACATTTACATAAAAATGCTATTTTTAATTACAAATATAGCATATACTGTATATATATAGAAAAACTTCACTTTTTGTACAAAATACGATAAAACGACATTTTATTTTTATTTTTTAATTACCTTAACATTAAAATGTATCCATACCAAAGGTACTGATATGCTGTGGCTCGATGAGTTTCCTGGAAAAAGTCCACTTCCTTAAGAGACATCAGTATCTTTGTGTGCAGAGATAAAAATCATATCTTAAAATAAAACAGTATTCTTCCAGTAGGTGATGCTACTATAACCTCCATCCATTATCTTCAAGGAAACATTAAATAAAATTTGTGCCTCAAAAGAACTATAGTATTACATGTTTGAGGGTGCCATCATCCTCATGATAGCAATGTTGGAAGGAAGCCTGGGGCTGCCCCTATTATGCCGCTGGCAGAACGCAAAAATGGTACCCAAGAAGTAACAACTGTTATAAAAAATGTAACATTTTATTTATACAAAATTCATTAAAAAAGAAGGACACATATCCATATATGTGAATAAAAACAGTAATTACAACAATTCATTACTATCATCCAAGATAACCAGCAGCCCGTGATAACAGCCATGACAGGGGCACCCGAGGGTACTCCCCCATGACGAACATGGGGGGGCAACCACAAGTGCAAGCATCTAAATTGCGCCAAAATCACAAATACAATGACTTGGGGGGGAAAGTAAGAGGCTTGGGTCATAGTCACTTAGAGGCCCCACCAATCCCATTTTGGTGGCTGCTATCTGGGAAAATCTTTACATGGAGGCAATTTTGTGGCCCCAACACAGCTAAAACATCCCAATTATGGGGTTATGAACAGTGTGATATTGTTTATCTAAAGTTCAACTGCAAGAAACATTTCAGAAACCCACTGAGATTGGTGGGGCCTCTTATTGGCTATGACCCATTCAAGGAAGCCAGCCAGAAAATTGTTGTGTCCAGAATCTTTGCAGTAGCTCGAGCTGAACTTCCCTCAAAGAAAGTGCCTATCCAATATTAAGGCCTATTGCAAAACAGGGCTGCGTTCATATGTCTCACAGTACATGCATCAGACTATCTGTAGTCAATTCCTAAGACTTTTGTCATTATAAAACAAATGGTAAGATTGCCTTGAAAGACACAACTCCAGAAACCACTTTTTACCTTCCTGTGCGGTGAGAAGTATATCATTTACAAGGTGCAATAGCCCCCTCCCACTAAAGTCTCTCCTCCCTTCCCCCAAAAAGGAACCCTCTTTACCCCAAGCAACTTGTTCTCTCTCAAATTAAAATCTCCTCCAGCAAATTCTCCTTTCAATAGCAACCCATCACCAGAAATTCAGACACACGGGTTGCAAATCTTTACATGTTTGGCCAGCTTTAGGCAGGCTCACTTTAATGACTCTTTAACAAATCTCTATAGACATGTAGCACCCTTGTCCCAAAACAGGGCTACAGGTAAATTTAGCTTTCTAGGTGGTAGCTAGCCTGGCTAATTTGTAGTCTTTATGGATCAAATGGGCTTCCGCCTAATCCTGTTTCAGCTGTGGCTTCTCCCTTTTGTCAGTAGGTGGCACTGTTGCCTTTGGCATTAGTATGATGAGTTACAGTGAATTCAGGTTGTGAACAAAGATACATTTCTCAGCCAATTAGACTGGCTGCTATGAAATGCTGGGAGAAGGTATTTATTTGGAGAGAGTCAGGTGATCTAGGTCTTCTCTGAATGGGTGTGTGTGGAACAGCTCCTGGCTGCTAGGATCGAAGCCTGAGGCATATCCAGGAGTCCTACTGGCTGCTAGTTCTGTTTGAGTCCTATCCAGGTGTTTAAGATTCTGCAGAGGAGAGCCTGCTCAATACCTAGAAACAATTCTGAGAGGGATGGTGTTCTACAGAAGTACCAGAGATGACTCTTCATGGACTGGGCACCCATGAGGTGGCTGGGAGAGCTTCAAGAGAGAACTCATCCAAAGAATTCTGTATGACACTGTGAGTAAAATTCAGTTAATATAGGAGACAGTCTATTCTATAAAGTACAGATGTGCTGGTTCAGCTTCAAAGTTCTTTTCCTGTTCTGCTGTTCGCCTTATCTCACCCTTTTGTCTAAGGGCCGGTTCACACAGCGAGGCGCGGCGAGGTGTCTCCGACTTGCCTCGCCGCGACCTGCGGGGACCTCAGCGGCGACTTGCAGAGGACTTCTGTATAGAAGTCAATGCAAGTCGCCCCCGAAGTCACCCAGAAGTAGTACAGGAACCTTTTTTCTGAGTCGGAGCGACTCGAGACGCTCCTCTCAGAACGGTTCCATTGTACAGAACGGGGGCGACTTGCGGGAGCGAGGCGAGGCGAGCCGTGTCGCCTCGCATCGCCTCGCTGTGTGAACCGGCCCTAAGGAGTCTGCCTTATTGCTGATCGTTACTATTTTTACTAAGGGTGTCCTGTGCCCCATCCCCTCTCTCCTACATTTTCCTGTGAGAAATAAACTTTTTGTTCAAGCATAAAAGTGACTGACGTCCATTTTCTACCTTGTATATCACCCACTATGCCTAGTACCCACACCCTGAGGAGGAATGTCGGCCCTCCCTGCCTCTGGTGGTCACTACCAGGCCCCTGGAAATGTGGGGCAGGTGCTACAGACATATTGAAATTACTTTATAATGTATGTAAACCCTAACCATGAACTTCTCTTATAAAAAAAATCCTGTCAAATGTTCAGAGCTGTCCTGTGCTTTTTTCTTGTGTTATCGTGGCTTATCATCTTATCATGGACTACAGAATAATTAGTCTTCATGTTGTAAAGATCTGAGAGTGGGAGGGATTGAGAAGTTCAGCAAAAGACAAATGGGAAGAGCTGACAGCACTCAAAGCACTGCAGTCCAAAAAAATACTGTGTGTTGTCAGCCCATAACAGGGCTTACAACAGGTATTTTCCTCACTTGCAGGGACTTTAAAGGGAAAGAATACAGTGAAAAGTATTGCACAGATGTTCTGCATATGAGTTGCTTTTTTTTCCCCTTGACATACAGTACATTTTAAATTGATTCTAAAGGTTGAAGTTTTTTTTACCGTCATACTTACCTGAGCCCGATATCCAATCCAGCGATGTGTATGAGAGTAGAGGCTCCCTCGGCTCTCTCTCTCTCATCATTAGCTCAGACACAGCAGTGGGAGCCATTGGCTCCCACTGCTGTCAATCACAGCCAGTGAGGAGACGGCAGCCAGGGCTTGGTAGCAACCAGCTTCCTATGGGGGCACTCAGCAAGGGGGGGATCCAGGAGCACCTATGGAGTACCAGAGAAGAGGAAGATATTGGGCTGCTCTGTGCAAAACCATTGCACAGAACAGATAAGTATGATGTTTGTTTGTTTTTTTTTGTTTTTTTTTATTACCTTTAATACCACTTTAAGTAAACTGCAAAAATATGAATAAAACAAAATGAAGGAGTTGCATGATCTTATCAATGTGACCTTTTATCTGTGGGAAAAACTGTGCTGTGCCTACAACCAGACAACCTATTCAGAAATTCAGAAGCCTAGGAACCTGTTTATGCCCAGGGTGCTCAGATACAACCATCATGCATCTGTAGTAAACCAGAGTGATAACAAAATTCGTCAGACATGTGCAACTTCCTGGGAGGATGTATTTGTAGTGTTGCTGGGTCCATGCCAGTACAAACAATGCAAATGAGATGGCTTCTCTGTGCCTGTTCCAATCCTTATCAATGGCAGTAAAAGGGATCAGGGGACAAAGCTGCTACCTTGCCTAGGGGTCCATTCTTTCTTAATCCCTCTATGGCTGTACCCAAGATTTGTATATTTTTCCTGGCTTCCCTCTGTCCCCAGAGGCCATCCTTCCCACACAATATCTTAGAGATGCTGTATCTGTGGTGGAGTACTTCACTTCAGGATTCAGACAATACTTCAAGAACTGTATGCTGAGTCTGCTGCAATGTCTGTGCATATCGGGGTTTACACCATGAACATCATGAGTTGACTGGGCAAAGTATTACAGGAGGGGAAGCCAGTGGAAGTAGAGATGGCTGCTGGCTTTAGCAAAGATTCAAGCAAAAAGTTAAAGGGGTTTGGAAAGTTGGTTAGTGCAAACTTGAATAGGCACATCAATCCAATGTAAAGACCAATTGGGATTAGAAGGATTGGTATGTGTATGGCAGGAATTGATCTGTCAAATTCAAATGAAAACATAAACAAAATACACCTGGTGTGTAAAGTACAGTAGAACCCCATTCATGGATTTATGACAGGCAGACCAAAATGTTGGTAAAAACAACATAACATATTATAACAACATTATAAAATAGTATAACGCAACGATGAACATCATATAGTATTAATGCAATTATAAATGGAAGATCAAGATACATAATAACCAAAATAATGCATTCTGTATGTCTGGCACATACTGATCCTGGATACAGGTGGGCTAGCTTTCGTACATACTGGCGTAGACAACTCACATGTTTCAGACTAATTATAGTACTTCTTCAGAGGATTTATGCCAAATGGGTAGTAGTAGTTCTACAATATAAATATATCATATTAATAATATAGTAACATAATATGCCATAAACAGTTAATATGTCAAACTTACAAAATTATAAAAAACAGATATTGCATATAACTGATGAGTAAGTGATCAGTTGTTTCCCAGAGAGGGCAGCGCAGACATGCACCAGATGGAACCACGAGGACCACAAGGAAATGAGCCCAAGACTGAACATACAGGGACCCCAGGTAACAGAGCAAAGGCTTCCACTATTTAATGCCAAACAGTTAGTTAGTAATCGGTCATTGGAGAGTTTATTATGATGCTCATCTGTATAGATAAGCAGATATAAAAAGTTGTTAATATGATGTACAGGTATGCAGGGACTCAGAGACATTTAGATTGTAATATAGTCATAAGTAAGGTACTTATAGATTAAAATAGATTAAATCTGGCTAGTATCCAGCTACATATCTCATGATTGAAATAAAAAAAATCGGCCTCATAGTTCAACATACCTTTGTCTCCACAGTCAGCTCCAGTGCAACCTGTCCCAGTTGTGTGCTGCAGGAATGACCACACAGGAAGGAGCAGATATACCCAGACGGAGGGCTTGATGATTCAATTCCCAATTGAACAATAGGTGACAGCTGATAAGGCAAGATGGAAAAGCTGGTGCCTAAATCTGGGCATCCAGCGCTCATCATGGGTCCCTCCACGTAAGGGCATGTGGTGCGGTCATGTTCCCCCCCAAAAAAAGAAAGAGGGGCCGAGCAGAGCTGCATTCCATGCCATCACGCCACCGATGCATTTGCAGCCGCCCTACCCTGCTTCAGGGTGGAACATAAGCAGGAAGGGAAATGGCGGTAGACCCCTCGGTTTCCTAAGGCCAGAAAGGAAGTCCATCCACATCCCAAATGGGGGAGGCATGAGATGGATCCTTAATAATCCACTGATTAAATTAAAATCACACACCCTATATGGAGATCTAGAAAGGAAGTTCAATAGTCATTTTGAAAAATGTAACAAAGGCGTGCTAATTAAAAAATATAAGAAATTTCTGTGTGACAAAAAAGCCTTTCAAGAGGAAAGAGCATATAAATGTCAGGATGGGCAAAAACCAACTAGAAGAAATAATTATCTCGGAGCACCAAATTATACGGTAAACAACTCCGGTATGTCCAAATATCCATCCATCTCCTTTATCTACTCCTAATTAGTGCTCACACAACCCAATGGACATAGACGACATAAACGCCACCGCCATGGGAATGTATTCAATGATAACACCTCTGACATGGAACTATACATAAACACTCCAATGACCATTTCCTTAGCGAACACGGTACTTCTAGATTCTGCTAGGCCTCTAGCTTCTATCCGGAACCTTTGATAGCCTCTATCCCATATGGAAAATACATCCAGGCTAGACGCAACTGCTCGAGTGATGCCCTATTAGAGAAGGAGTCTTAAAAACACTAAGAGCTAGACTACGCAAAAGTGGGTATTCTAATAAGGATCCTTAAAAAAAGCATAAAATATTGTAGGCAACATAAGAAAATCAGTGGTATTTTTAGGAAATACTGACATCTTTTATGTATGGACTCTACTTTAGCCCATCCATTAAGCACGTAAAAAAGGGCCTCATCTCTATACGGGATAAACTTGTGCATAGTGAATACCAAGCAGAGAGAGATAGAAAAATACAAGATTATGGGTACTTTCCACATGTGGGAACTGAGGCTATTGCCAATTTTTGGACACCCGTAAATGTATCACTTGACCAAATGGGGAGAGAATTAAACCTAAACATTATGTTAACTGCCGCACCTCTGGAATTGTTTATCTATTATCAATGTGAGTGCGGCTGTTACTATGTCGGAAACCTGGCGCAGGATCTATCGACATATAACAAGCATTAATAAAAGAGATTCCAAATTACCACTTAGTAGACATGGCTCTCTGGCTCACAGGAAAACTATTCCAAAATCCCAAAAGTTAAATTTTTGGCATTAGATCATATGTATGAGAATCCCAGAGGGGGGGGGATTTTAATAAATTGGTGTTACAGAGTGAACTAAGACTAAAGCCACCCTGCCACCAGGCCACAATGAGGCGTTTAACTTTTAACCCTATCTATCTATCAGGCTTTCAATCATGTGCATGTGAACTATAAATTTAGTATGTACAAATATCATATCTATTACCACCACTAGGGGTCAACCCTTTGCATATGCTGTGCAATGTCTATGTGTAATGGAGGATTCTATGTCTAAATATATAAGAGGTCCATATAGTGAACTTGGTGTTATTCTCTTTACGGTCAACACAGAGGACACGGGGGAACTCTTTACGTCTAGAGGAAAAGAGATTTCATCTCCAAATATGGAAAGGTTTCTTCACAGTAAGAGCTGTGAAAATGTGCTATAGACTCCCGCCAGAGGTGGTTCTGGCCAGCTCAGTAGATTGCTTTAAGAAAGGCCTGGATACTTTCCTAAATGTACATAATATAACTGGGTACTAACATTTATATGTAAAGCTGATCCAGTGAAAATCCCATTGCCTCTTGGGGGATCAGGAAGGAATTTTTCCCCTGCTGTAGCAAATTGGAACATGCTCTGCTGTTTTCTTTTTGCCTTCCTCTGGATCAACTGTGGGTATAGAATTGGGTATATTGGATTGTACGATATTTTTTTTTTTTTATGATTGAACTGGATGGACTTGTGTCTTTTTTCACTGACTAACTATGTAACTATGTAATGTAAAGACCAATTGCACCCAAAATGTGAGGTTTTAATGGACTTCAGTGGGTTGACTCACTCACAGGTTTTTCTTAGATACTCGAATAGTGAGAATTCCTCCAGTAGTTTTTATCTGGATTCCCAAATATTTGTGCATTTTACATTACGGAAAAGTCATCAGGGGAGCCTGACACCTAAACTTTGGCTTTTCAATGGCAGCAATTGGCTGAAATAGGAAATTGTAATGGAGTATCTAGCCAGAGCAATCCTCTAAAAATGTAGGAAACCACCATGTGATTCAGTTTGACCATGCAAAATTGTAATTAAATTTCTGGATTGAGATGCTATTTAACACATTTCATTCAATGCCCATCATTTTTCAGTTTAGTTAGGCTTTCACACATTTTAATATTTATTTGCTACCAACAGCAAGCGAGCTGGAGATGCATGAGGAAAAATGGATCCCAGGCACTCACCACTCTAACCAATTGAGGCCCACAACAAATCACCAGAAAGTTGCTGACATAAACACCAATAGTGAGTGCCTAAAAGAAAGGAGCAATCAAACGATAATAATGCAACATCTATAAAGCCATGTAAATGATATAAATACTGTAAATATATATTATATACATATACATATATATATATATATATATATATATATATATATATATAATCACACACACACAGTTGTGCTCAAAAGTTTGCATACCCTGGCAGAAATTGTGAAATTTTGGCATTAATATTGAAAATATGACCGATCATGGCAAAAAACTGTCTTTTATTTAAGGATAGCAATCACATGAAGCCATTTATTATCACATAGTTTTTTGGATCCTATTTAAATCATAATGATAACAGAAATCACACAAATGGCCCTGATTAAAAGTTTACATACCCTGGAATGTTTGGCCTTCGTTCAGATACAGAAGGTGGCACACGAGTTAAAATGGCAATTAAAGGTTAATTTCTCACATTTGTGGCTTTTTAAATCATAATTAGTGTCTGTGTATAAATAGTTAATGAATTTGTTAGCTCTCACATGGATGCACTAAGCAGCTTAGACACTGAATTATGAGGAGATAGAAAAAAAACTGTCAAAAGACCTGTGTAACAAGGTAATGAAACTTTACAAAGATGGAAAATTATATAAAAAGATATTCAAAGCCTTGAATATGCCAGTGTCAGGTCACCTTGAGGCCAGGTGACAGATGCACACTGTAGGGATCAGGAGTGCATCGCAAGGTTGTGGACCCTACGGCTGACTGCTGCGGACAGGAGTCAAGGTGATAAGGAAGGCAGGGCCGCCGGAACACCAAGACGGATTCCACCGGGGTTAGAACGTAAGATTCCCTGGGGCGCGGAGTCTAAGAGCCAGCAGATGTTCACCAGAGCCTCTAGTGGTGAGGAAGGACAGGGGTGCAACTGGCTCCAGGTCACGACCCCCAGGGTCCCCTGGCTCACACCTACAGTAGGCAACAGGAGGATAGGGATAGTGAGGGATAAAGCCAAGGTCAGGGCCAAAAGCAGACAGGGATAGTCAGGGACACGCCAAAAGGTCAGGATCACAGGCAGACAGGGATAGTCAGGGACACGCCAAAGTCGGTAACAGAACAACAGGAGAGCACACGGCAGGTAACAGGAAGCCAAACACACAAAGGTTGGGAATCGTT
Organism: Lithobates pipiens; assembly: GCF_037356315.1. Lineage (NCBI taxonomy): Eukaryota > Metazoa > Chordata > Amphibia > Anura > Ranidae > Lithobates > Lithobates pipiens. The sequence goes on from NW_027507718.1 coordinate 96,868,273, forward strand.
GTTCAGCTATCGTTGAATTGTGCTTCTTAAAACAACCACACCGTCTTTTTGAAGAGCCACCTGTATTTCTCCTGCGATTACCTGTGGGTTTTTCTCTGTATCCTGAGCAATTCTTCCACCAGTTGTGGCTGCAATCTTTCTTATGCCGGCCATACACGATGCGAATTCCGAACGACCCGTCGAACGATAAACGAAAGCGGCACTCACAACAACATGCGAATGTGCCATCAATTAAGTACGAAAATCGTACGTTAAAACACTATGTTTTAACGGGTTTTTTTTATTCCGTGTTGCGTTCGACCATTCGTTCGTTGTTTTATATGGTTTCCTTCTGGTTCAAACTTTCCAGAGATCGTGCGCAGTTCATTTTCTTATGTCAAATCGTCCAACTCTGCCATTAACGATACGATTTTTGGACGATTTTTGAAAAAAAAAACAACATGTTGGATTTGTCAATTTGCCCTGTTGTACGAAAATCGCATGTCGCGCATACCACACTAACGATACGAAAATCGGTCGATTTTACTTTCGCTCGGATTTTCGTTCGGAATTCGCATCGTGTATGGCCGGCATTAGTCTACCTGACCTTTGCTTGGTATCAAAAGAGCCCCTAATTTTGTGATTAACCTCCCTGACGGTACGATTATTTCGGATTTTAGGTGCTAAAAGCGGTACAATTATTTTGCATGAAAATTTGGCGTTTTATATTGTAGTCCTGTAATTTTTAGTCTAACAGACATCCCGGGTATGATAAAGTTTGAAAAATGAAATCATAAATTATAATATAATAAATAATTATAAATAATTGTACCAAATAATAATATAACAATAATAAAAAATATTTAATAATGTAATCAAATCAAAAACACTGAAATTTGCTCAGTTGCAGAATTGTCACTGTCATTACTTTTCAATATTTGATGACTGATCTCCCCACAAATCGCTATCGCTCAATTCTGCGAGTGATTACAATTTATTATCGCTATTTTCTAGCTGGTCTAAAATCATTTTTGATGTAAAGGGACAGTTTTGGTTGCTATGGACAATCTCCAGTTTCCAGGCATAAAGAACAGTTTTTATATTATAAAACTGCATGCAGGACACTGGGCAGACCACTAGGGACAAAGGGGCTGTGAAATTATTACATACAGAAATGTAATCTGTAAGATTACATTATACTGTATGCATAGTGAGTGTTTCACTTTTTGAATTTGGCGCCGATCTCCGTCCCTGTGCGTCGCTACTCTCGCAGGGCACGGAGATCGGCTCCGTGATAGATCGAGCGAGACACGGCTTGCTCGTACAGCGCGGGGACATCGCTGGATCCGAGGGAGAAGGTAAGTAAACATCCTCCTGGATCCAGCGATGCAGTCCCGAGTCTGGCTTGGGGTTACCGCTTTTGGTATAAAAATTCCACCCCGAGCCAGACTCGGGAATACCGTCAGGGGGGTTAAACAGTACTGACTGGCCTATCCAAGGCTTTGGATATCTTTGTATATCCTTTTCCATCTTTTGTAAAGTTTCATTACCTTTTTACAGGTCTTCTGACTGTTCTTTTCTACTTCCTCTTAGCTCACTGTCTAGCCTGCTTAGTGCATCCATGTGAGAGCTAATAAACCCACTGATTATTTATGCACAGACATTAATTGTGATTTAAAAAGCCACAAATGTGGGAAATTGACCTTTAATTGCCATTTTAACCACCTTCTGTGTCTGTACCAAGGCCAAACATTCCAGGGTATGTAAACTTTTGATCAGGGCCATTTGGGTGATTTCTGTTATCATTATGATTTAAAAAGGATCCCAAAAACGATGTGATAAATGGCTTCATGTGATTGCTATCCTTAACCACTACAATACTGGGCACTTTCACCCCCTTCCTTCCCAGACCAATTTTCATCTTTCAACGCTCCTGCACTTTCAATAAGAATTGTGCAGTGATGCAAAACTGTACCCAAATTAAAGTTTTATCATCTTGTTCACACAAATAGAACTTTCTTTTGGTGGTATTTATTCACAAATCAAATTTTTTTTTGCGCTATAAGCGAAAAAAGAGAGGAAATTTTGAAAAAAAAATATATTTTCTACTTTCTGTTTTAAAATAAATCCAATAAAATCAAATTGTGTCATAAATTTAAGCCAAAATGTATTTTGCTACATGTCTTTGGTAAAAAAAATCCTGTTAAGTGTATAATAATTGGTTTGTGTGATCACGAACATATGTGCGCAGATGATCACTGACATATGTGCGCAGATGATCACTGACATATGTGCGCAGATGATCACTGACATATTGGGACATATGATTTTAGTGTTACATATGTGGGGACAGTTGTTTTTACTGCGAGGGGACATGTGTGTGGGGACAGTGTTTTGGGGACACTATTTGGGCAGGTGATCAGTGTGTAAAAAGCTGTAAAAACAGCTCATACTCACTGATCACCGGCTAACTACAGCGATCTGCTCTCCTCTCCTCACTGACAACTTCCGTGTGAGGAGAGGAGAGCAGATTGCCTAGCAATCAGCTCTCTGTTTACATCACATGATGGCTCTGATTGGACACAGCCCTCATGTGATCAGGAGGCCCAATCACAGAGCCCTCCTGTCTATCGGAGATGTGCCGTGTCAGTCGTTCCTGAACATCCATTCAGAAGGAGGAAGCGCCCATCCAGCCATATATGTGCAGTGGCTGGGTGGGAAGTGGTTACATAAAAGACAGTTTTTGATTAGTCGTATTTCCAATATTAACGCCAAAATCTTACTATTTCTGCCAGGGTATGCAAACTTTTAAGCACAACTATATATATATATATATATATATATATATATATATATATATATATGAAACACAATACCATAACATTCACACAGAGCCTGCCTTACCAGCTGCACTGATTCAGTTCCTGCAGATTGTCCATTGGTCCTTTTGGAATTTGTATGTTGTATAATTTATCTACTGCTATATGTGCTCCAACTTGGAGACTCTCAAATTATAGAGTTAGGACTGCACTATGCAGAGGAGACTTGGCGATGCAGTGCTGGATTACATTTATTTGCAAATGTGTGCAACTAAACCCTCTATTTTTTATTGAATTAAATTTTTTTTTTTTTGCAGACTTGCTGGTAAGTATGTTGGGACATTTTTGTTTGTTTTGAATGTGCAGAGCCCTTCCAAGTGCACCTTACTGCAAAGGCTAGTTATAGATTATGGTGGTTGCCATTTTTTGTATAGCTTGCACCATAAAAAAAATAAAGCATTGCAGGGAAAAATATATGATAAATGATATGATTTTATATGATTTTAATATGATTAGCTTTAAAACAATTAGTGCTCACTTAACATGGTTTAGTATTTGGAACACAGTACTAAACAGAAACACACATAGAAGAATAAATACATAAACACACATAGAAGAATAAAGTTGGGAGCCAGCAGGTCTTTATTGGTAAGAACAAGTTAAAAGATATTTGGAATGGGGGATATTACAGAGGATTAAAACACGCTGTTCAGTCTTTGTGTACAGATCCATTAAGGGCTCTGTGAACTAATTTTAAAAACCTGCAAAATAAACAAAGATAGTTTTGTGTGGAAGAAAGTTATCATTAAATGGAAGCAGGTAGAATGAAGCTGGATTTTCCTGGATTACAGCAAGAAAAAAAAACTAATTAGTTAAAAAGAAATTTGATTTGTTTTAATTATGAGTGAATTTATGAGTAGGAAATAAGAAATAAGAACTAGATGTCTCTCCTGTCTCTCTGTATATACAATATATACTGTATATACTATATATATATATATATATATATATATATATATATATATATGTGTGTGTGTGTATATTTATATATTTATGACACTTAGAATATAGTTTGCATCAATTAACACTTTAGGGATCTATTTATCTATTTCTAAATGAATGTGAATGTGACTGTGACTTTTACTTAACATTCACTGTAGGTGAATCAATCATTGTGCTTTAAAAACACATGTAACTTGAAGCTGCAATGAATGTTTCCTAAATGTCAGATTCACTGCTTTTTCAATATGAGAGCAATGTATACAATAACTATGTTAAAAAATGAGTGCAGATTCTCCTGTTTTAAATGTGCTTTGGAAATAAAACACACATCTAACAAGATAAACTTCTATTTAGACTGCAGAAAAATACAATCAGACAGGTTTTAACTGTATATATTTTCTTTATTATCTTTAGGACTAAAATCTAAAAACAAAAAAAAATCAGTCAGGTAAATATGAAATATTACATATGAACTTTCCATACATAAACTTACAGCTGGAAGCTGGATCTCTAGGCTCTTCTTCATATGTTTATGCATCCATTCTTAGCTGCTGCCCTGAAAAATTCTGGTGTATTCAGAGTTTAGTAGCTGAAGATGACATTTTAACACACAACAGAATTATCAGAGAAATGATTCTTCCCCCATCCCTCCGCTTCCCTGTCCATTCTGTCTAGACAAGCCATATAGACTTTTAGTTATAGAGAGTCTAAAAGCAAACAGCTTCTGCTGAGAACTTTATTGTGAAATCCAATATTGGTTAAATTATACTAGCACAAATAAAATGACACTGGAGAGTTTGTTTTAGTCCTGACTGATATATGCTAAGTCACCGGGAGCAGCTAGTATTAAAGAGGAAGTAAACCCTGATGGGTTTACTTCCTCTTTTTTTCCCTGCAAAGGTAAAGCATAATGGACTACTATGCATCGCATAGTAGCTCATTATGTGTCACTTACCTGACACAGGAGCCAGCGAAGTCGCCGCTGATCCCTGTAGTCCGCCGCATCCATGTTGCTGGTGGCGTCTCGCAGCTCCGACGAATCACAGCGGCGAAGCCGCGATGACGTCACTCCCGCGCATGCGCACGGGAGTCGCGTCTCGCAGCTCCGCCGCTGCCACTCGGCGAAGCCGCGATGACGTCACTCCCGCGCATGCGCACGGGAGTCGACAAATTTGGCAAATCCATTCATGGATTTGCCGCATTTAGTGCGCCTGCGCGCCGCTGTCTACGGCGCATGCGCCGTAGACAGCGGTGCCCATTTTCGGGCAAATATCTCCTAAACCATATAGGTTTAGGAGATATTGCTTGGACCTACAGGTAAGCCTTAATCTAGGCTTACCTGTAGGTCCAAGTTGTTTGGAAGGGTTTACTTCCTCTTTAAGTGTTTGTAAAAAAAAAGATTTTACATACATTTTTTAAAACGATAGATAAATAGATGCCTAAATATATTTAGATGCTACAAAGAACATGACACAAGATCTGTATCTATTGCACATAGCAGTCCAACATCACAGTTCCTTGTAGGGCATTGCTTCTGCTTGTTATGTGTACAGATTGTCTGGTTGCAGTACTGCATTGTGTAACATGTACATTTTATCATGTTGGAACTAAACAAGAAGGCTTTTCCACCCCTGGCCTTAATAAAGTACCAATGCAGCTTTAATTTAAGAGGAACACACAGGTAGTTTTTTTGCGGTAGGCTATGGATCATATAACCTCTTTATAGACTTTGCACACTGAGAGCTTTAAGTCAGTCTGTTATTTGCCAGGATTAGCTTTGGCTGACATGTGGACTTACAAAAGAGGTCTCCGCCTATTGTACCAGAAACACATTCATTAGCTATCATGATTCATCACACTATTAAGAATGTATCTGGCATCTTTTTAAAGAACACCTCTATCAGGTTATGGGTTACTTGGGACAAATATAATAAAATAGAATAACATGGAAATTAAGATGGAGAATGCAAGCCATGGCAACACATTTCTTTGTAACTAAATTTCATGCATGTATAAAATATGAATGAGCTGGCAACAGGCAGAGTATTATATACAATTAGGAGCTAGACTACAAAGCTTGTAGCTTGATGAATGGCATTGAACTGAATTCTGCCAGATAATTATCCCATATCTGTGTTTCCTTGGAGAGAAACAGGTTCATAAGTGGCTGGGAAAACCTGTAGGTCAAGGTGAGTAGAAAAATAATATGAGTAGACAGGTAGACATATGCCTTGTACAAACAGTCGGACATTCCAACAACAAAATCCATCGGGTTGTTTCCGACGGATTTTGTGCTAAACTGGTGTTGCATACACACGGCTGGACAAATATGTCGGAAAATCCGATCGTTCGGAACGTGATGACGTTTGTTCATTACGACGGGACTACGCTGAGGCTAGTAGCCAATAGCTTTGGTTTTGTAATTTGATTTGAGCATGCGTGACACTTTGTCCCATCGGAATTCTCTACAAATGATCGGAAAAAGTCAGATCGGATTTTTTTGTCAGAAAATTTGAGATCCTGCTCTCAAATTTTTTCCGTTGGAATTTCCGACGGAAAAAGTCCGATAGAGCCCACACACGATTGGATTTTCCGACAATATAATCCGATCGGACCTTTTCCGTCAGAATATACAACCATGTGTACAAGGCATTACTGTCACATGTGCACATCAACAAAGTACAAGATGTGTAGATGGAGAGTAAATTTAATGTGCAATATATACACTCACCAACCACTTTATTAGGTACACCTTGCTAGTACCGGGTTGGACCCCCTCTTTCCTTCAGAACTGCCTTCATTCTTTGTGGCATAGATTCAGCAAGGTGTTGGAAACATCCCTCCATCTTGCACATCCATGATGCAAATCTTCTGTACCACCACATCCCATAGGTGGTCTATTGGATTGAAATCTGGTGACTGTGGAGGCCATTGGAGTACAGTGACCTCATTGTCATGTTTAAGAAACCAATTTGAGATGATTTGAGCTTTGTGACATGGTGCATTATACTGTAGGAAGTAGCCATCAGAAGATGGGTACACTGTAGTCATAAAGGGATGGACATGGTCAGCAACAATACTCAGGTAGACTGTGGCAATTAAACAATGCTCAATTGGTACTAAGGGGCCCAAAGTGTGCCAAGAAATATCCCCCGCACCATTACACCACCACCAACAGCCTGAACCGTTGATACAAGGCAGGATGGATCCGTGCTCTAATTTTTTTTACACAGAATTCTGACCCTACCATATGAATGTCACAGCTGAAATTGAGACTCATCAGACCAGGCAACATTTTTGCAGTCTTCTATTGTCCAATTTTGGTGACCTTGTGCGAATTGTAGCCTCAGTTTCCTGTTCTTAGCTGACAGGAGTGGGACCCAGTGTGCTATTTTTCTGCTGTAACCCATCTGCTTCAAGGTTTGATGTGTTGTGTGTTCAGAGATGGTATTATGTTTACCTTGGTTGTAATGAGTGGTTATTTGAGTTACTGTTGCCTTTCTATTATCTCAAACAGGTCTGCCCATTTTCCTCTGACCTCTGACATCAACAAGGCATTTTTGTCCTCACATCTGTCACTCACTGTATAGTTTCTCTTTTTTGGACCATTCTCTGTAAACTCTAGAGATGTGTATATCAACAGTTTTCAAAAATACTCAGACCAGCCCATCTGCCACCAACAACATGCCTCATTCAAAGTCACGTAAATCCCCTTTCTTCCCCATTTTGATGCTTGGTTTGAACTTCAACAAGTCGTCTTCACCAAGTCTAGATGCATAAATGCAATGAGTTGCATCCATGTGATTGACTGATTATCAATTTGTGTTACTAAGCAATTGAACAGGTGTACCTATCAAAGTAGCTGGTGATTATATATATTACATATTAAAAACCCAACCAAAGCCTCAACTATTCTCCTTTATAGTTTTAGAAAATACACCTCCTATTCTGTCCGACACCAATCATATGGATACACAGTGAGGGGAAATCCACGAGAGGTCTGAGGAAACCACTTGCGTGTGCAGAGTACATATGGCAGGAGACAATAGAGCCGAGGTCAGGGCATGCGCAGACAGGCAGGCAAAAAGGGAAACTAAGCCAGGGTCGGTACACGAGGAGTCAGACACAGAATACAAGTAATACGTGGGAAAGCAGCAGCAGGGAGAAACTATGAAGTTGCCCAGGTAACGTGAGCTGAACTATGCAGGCCTATACAGTATAAACAGACTGGGAGGTGTACCAGGAACTGATAGAAAAGAAAGGGATTTCAATCCACAGTAGAGCAGGCAACACCCATAGGTGAACAGAAAACCCAGCAGCACACGTGAATAGAACCACGGGTCCAGCAGAACAACTGCAGCAAGTGATTTTACAAGCAGCAAACTGCGGGCTAAACTGTGACACTGTTGGAGCAAAAGATCGGAGAGATAAAACTGAACCTCCCTGTCCCCAAGATATAAAAGAGCATTTAACCCTTGTAGTGTTGGTGCAGCTTCGCTGGAAGGGATGATTTTAAATTTTCGTGGTCAGTTTTAAGAAATGCTATAACCCATCCTTTTTATATTTAAAACCAATTAAAACATATGGTTGAAGTTAGGCTTTAACATTTATTTCGTGATTTGTTATTAACAATATATACTTCCAGTATCACAACTGCTTATTTTTACTGGTGGCACCCTCTAAAGATCTAATGGATTGGGAAAGTTTTGGTTAGGAGTAGGGTTGCGCCAATACTGATACTGGTATTGGTGCTGATACTAATCATTTGTATGAGTATCGGTACTCATGCAAATGCACCGATACCTGAAACCGATACTTTCAGGCTAGGTTCTTTCAGCTGTCAGTGGGATTCCTTGAATGACAGCTTAAATGTAAAAAAAAGCCAGCAATTATCGGCTGTTAATTAGCAGGCCGCCGCGTCCTTAACAACCGATGACACATTCAACTGTCAGTGGGGGTTCCCCTGTTGACAGCTGAAGAGTTAAAGAAGTCTGGCAATTGGAACTATAAAAAAAAAAGCGGGACAATGTTTATCAACAACATTGCTCAGGCGCGGACACAGAAAGGTTAAAAGAAGCATTGTATCTTTCTATTTCTTCATCTACAGATCAAAGGGATTTTTTTGTATTTTTTATTAAATGTTCCTCTGTTTAACCCCTTATAATCCCTTAATTGACCCTAATCAGCCTTAATTAACTCTTTATTCTCTTCCATTTAATTATTTTTTTCTGCTGATTTTTTTTGTTCACTTCTATTTTATAAATTATTAATAATTAAAAAAAATTTTTGTCTGCTTTGGTAATTAATGTTTTTACACCTTTAACATATATTTACACGTTTCACGTTGAAAAAAAGCACAAAATGTAAAAAAATAAAAAAACATATATTTCATTTGTAAATAACTTTTCAATGCTTTGCACCATTGCTGACAACTGGAATGTAAACAAAACAGTTGTGGTAGGTATCGGAAATTGGTATCGGTGAGTACTCGTGAATGGTATTGGCGCATCCCCAGTCAGGAGACAATATGCAACCATTACCTTACCTGTATTTCATTTGCAGCATCCCAGCTCTGGAAATCTGCAAAAGACAGCTGAGGCATGACAAGAATTAAGTCAAATAGCCAAAGAAACCCACACACAACTGGGATTTTCAATCACTGATCTATACAAAATAGCCCATAATCTTGAAATGGGAATTCTGCTTAGTGTTCCAATTTAATCACAAACAAAAAAGTCTTGATCTCCTTTGTATTTATCGTCTTTGCCTTGAAACCCCTAAATAAACCCTGCTACGATCAATTGTCTTCAGAAATCACATATCTATTCAATGGAGTTCACCAAAGTAAAATTAAGATCAACCAAAACTCAGTGACTAAGTAAAAAGGACATTATTCAGAGAGGAAACCAAGAGGCCAATGCTAAATCTGAAGAAGCAGCGAAGATCCACAATTCAAATGGGAGAATCTTTACCATTCGGGCTTAATAGAAGAAACAAGAAAAAAAAAGAGTTTATGGGAAATAGGTAATACTGAAGCAGTTTTCTGATCTGATGAGGCCCAATACACTTTAAATAGGTTTTGGCTGGTGTTGGGCTTTAATAAATCAATGCATACCTTCTGCTATAAATCGGCCCTTTTTCAAGGGTAGACAATAGTGTTGTGTGCTAAAAGAAAACCTTCTATGTTCACTATTCTTTACCTGGTTTGAACATTCATTATAGTCAGTGTTGTCCTATCACATGCTAGTAATGGAACTACCCTGTTTCCCCCGAAAATTAGACCTAGCGTGATTGTCGGTGATGGCTGCAATATAAGCCTTACCCCCCAAATAAGGCCTAGTTAAAGTCCTTGTAGGTCTTATTTTCAGGGTGGGGCTTATTTTTAGGGAAACAGGTTAGGGCTTATTTGGGGGGTAGAGCTTATATTTCAGCCATCACCGACAATCACGCTAGGTCTTATTATCGGGGGAAACAGGGTATCTAAGGAATGTCAAAAATTGAATGTATGACATGATAAGTATTATCCAGATATCAGGAACACCAGATGCCAGGGATGTCACCTGTTAAATAGGGGATCTGTTTGAAGTTGTGATGTCATATGACACATCCTACAAGCTTGGTTTATCTGGATGGTGGATGCTGGTGGCTGCTAATTTGAATATTTTCTCATGCTTCTTTTGCAAGAGGAGAGTGGGAAGTTCCTAATTGGCTACATTTACTGACTTAAGTGCTTCCCTATTTGATCATATATATTATTTTTAATTAGAATTAATCCAATTCTAATGCCCCATACACACGATCGGATTTTCTGACAAAAAATGTCGGATGTGAGCTTGTTGGCTGAAAGTCCAACCGTGTGTATGCTCCATCAAACATTTGTTGTCAGACTTTCCGCCAACAAATGTTGGCTAGCAGGTTCTCAAATTTTCCGCCAACAAAACTTTGTTGTCGGAATTTCCGATCGTATGTACACAAGTCCGACGCACAAAAGTTCACACATGCTCGGAATAAAGCAGAAGGAGCCACACTGGCTATTGAACTTCCTTTTTCTTGGCTAGTCGTACATCTTGTACGTCACCACGTTCCCACATTCGTAATTGTTGGACAACATTTGTGTGACCATGTGTATGCAAGACAAGTTGGAGCAAACAAACTTCGAACAAAATTTCACAGTTTTGTTGTCAGAAAGTCTGATCGCGTGTACGGGGCATTAAGGAATATCATTGTGTTTACACTAATAAAGACAACTTTTTGACCCCTTACTGGGATTTGATGTGCATCGACATAGTAGAAACATATGTAGAATTAATGAAAACTTGTGCTTTTACAATGATACCAACTAGAAAAGAAAGGCATTTCAGCTACCACAGATCAAGCAAATATGGAGAAAAAAAACTTTCTTTATTAGTACATACTTACCACTACATTGTGCTATACCAACTTGATTGGCCATGTTCAGTATTTGATATATTTTACATATCGATAAGAGTCATTTAGACATTCTAGACATTCTAGTTATTTGCTACTAATTGTTTAATTTTATTTTAATATTTGCTTAATCTGTGGTAACTGTTCAATATATTGTACAGTATTTCACTTGTCTGTTGCTCCCTAATGAAATACAATTCTGCAGTGCATTCCTCTATAATTTTGCAGACAGTAGATATGGTTTTGACATTCTGTATATAAATTCATGCTTATTATTATGACTGGATGAAAAGAAGACTCATTTCATCTGTACTTTTAAATGTCAAGGAAAGATAATGACAGAGTCTAAAGACCTCCAAGACACAGGGTGGTCTCGGCTATATCATTCCGTAAAATGGGCCATTTCACTGTATTCCAGTGTCATGCATAGCTTCCTTTGTCTTGTGTGTCATTTATCTAGAACCTGCCTGGACAGCATCAAGTGTTTCAAGAAAGAGAGCTAATCTTCTTGGTAAATGACTCATCTTGGATTGCCCTGCATAAAAAGGAAATACAGGTAAATGTGTGTGTGCGGTTTGTCAGGCAGAATGACAGATCACTATTCAGCAATCAGGTATGAGAAATAAAACTTTCTGTAGCAGGAAAATATCCCTTGATAAATAAAAATGTCCTCAAACAAATTACAAAAACCAAGTATTAAATTGCTTTTATTAGTGCTTTTATTATTTATTGTAGTTTATTTCTACATTTGAATATATAGTCGTGCTCCCTTTGTGAGAGTCAAAAAAGTTTTATTTTCTTTTTGTTCCATTATTTGATGTCAGATTGGAAGCAAAAAGCAGCCTTGGTATTCTGTGCATACCAGACAAAATTGGGGAAAAAGGAAATATGGTGCAAAAAAGTGTGTAGATTGGGTTCTTTTATGCCTATTTTATATATGGAAACTCAGTATAAATCCATCAAAATAAGTCCTTGTGGCACAGTAGGGGTAAACTCCTGCTTACTCCAAAAAATCTCTATGCAGCACCTCAAGGAGACTGAAGAAATCTCTACAAATGGCAGATAAGAAAAGCAGAGGGCACAGTCTGAGTGTAGTAGATATTTAACATTTAGGACCCATGCACACAGGGCATTTGTCCACCTCTCCTAGACTCCTTTCCTCCTGGCTGTAGCGTTTTGGGAGTAAAAAAACGCTTGAAGCATGTAAACGCGTGTAAATGCATTTAGGACAGTTTAGTCCCGTCAAGCACTTGGGAGTCAATTATGGTAATTTTATTGGCCAGTATAATAATTTTATCTGACTAATGAAATAAATTAACACTTGAGCTAAATTCACCTAGCGAATTTAGATGCCTTTACACGCATTTAGCACATTAACGTTTAGCGCGTTAACATGCATTTATGCCTTAAGCGCACACAAAGACTCCCGTTTTTACCGTTGGTGTGAATCGTTATTCTGCATTGTTCAGAGAACAACGCATACCCAGAATATTCCACCATTCCTGCTGATGGGAGATTATCTGCAGGGACACGCCATACCCCTTCCATGTGCTGATCAAATACAGGAGAGACACAAGCGTACACTCCCCCATAACCGATAATGTCTTCGAAGAAAGAACACATCCCCCCCAGACGATCTGTACATGTACGTCTGTACATTGCACAGGGACCCTTCGCTGGTGGACATATCCCCACTCTGAAAACACCTCTCTGCATCCTCAGGAAGCTTTCCACTACCAAACGGATCTCATCCAGCGCCAGTCTGCCCCAATCTGCTCTTTAGAGCCGGCTGCAGGAGAACTAACTCTGGGAGACACTGTGACAATCAGTGGCGGCCCATCCATAGGGGGCGCGCGGGCACCGCATAGGCAGTGTCTCTTAAACATGTCTCTTTAAAAAAAAATTTTTTTAAAAAAGGTCCTTATGTGCACTGTGTCCTGGCGCCGGTGCAGTGCAATATCATGTACCCCAAAAAACTCACTCTGCGGCGCAGTCGACCCCCCTCCCCTGCTTAACAACAGTTTTTCACATTATCGGTGGTCGGCGGCAGCACATGCCCCCACCCTGTGTTATCAATAACAAATTTATGTGCAATTTACAGGTTGCAGAATGCAGATATGTGCGATTTACAGAATGCAGATATGTGCAATTTACAGGTTGCAGAATGCAGATATGTGTGATTTACAGAATGCAGATATGTGCGATTTACAGGTTGCAGATATGTGCAATTTACAGGTTGTTTAATGCAGTTATGTGCGATTTACAGGTTGCAGAATGCAGTTATGTATGATTTACAGGTTGCAGAAAACAGATATTTATAATTTACAGGTTGCAGAATGCAGTTATGTGCAATTTACAGGTTGCAGAATGCAGATATGTGCAATTTACAGGTTGCAGAATGCAGTATGTGCGATTTACAGGTTGCAGAATGCAGATATGTGCAATTTACAGGTTGTAGAATGCAGAAATGCGTGATTTACAGGTTGCAGAACGCAGTTATGTTCAATTTACAGGTTGCAAAATGCAGATATGTGCGATTTGCAGGTTACAGAATGCAGACATGTGCAATTTACAGGTTGCAGAATGTATCTATGTGCGATTTACAGGTTGCAGAATGCCATTATGTGCGATTTACAGAATGCAGATATGTGCGATTTACAGGTTGTAAAATGCAGACATGTGTGATTTACAGGTTGCAGAATGCAGACGTATGATTTACAGGTTGCAGAATGCAGATATATGCGATTTACGGGTTGCAGAATGCAGATATCTGCAATTTACAGGTTGCAGAATGCAGATATGTGTGATCTACCCCCCCCCCGGCTTATCAACTTTAAACTTTTTGGGGGATGGCGGCAGCACCCACACCCCCCACCCCCTTATCAACTTTATTAAACTTTCGGTGGTCGGCGGCAGCAACCCCCCCGCCCCCCGGATATGAGTGCTTTACAGGTTTCAGATATGTGCGATTTACAGGTTTCAGAATGCAGATATGTGTGATTTACAGGTTGCAGAATGCAGTTATGTGCGATTTATAGGTTGCAGAATGCAGATATGTGTGATTTACAGAATGTAGATATGTGTGATTTACAGGATGCAGATATGTGTGATTTACAGGTGCAGATATGTGCAATTTACAGGTTGCAGAATGCAGTTATGTGCGATTTAGAGAATGCAGATATGAGCGATTTACAGGTTGCAGAATGCAGTTATGTGCGATTTACAGGTTTCAGAATGCAGATATGTGCGATTTACAGAATGCAGATATGTGCAATTTACAGTTTGCAGATATGTGCAATTTACAGGTTGCAGAATGCAGTTATGTGCGATTTACAGGTTGCAGAATGTAATTATGTGTGATTTACAGAATGCAGTTATGTGCGATTTACAGGTTGCAGAATGCAGATATGTATGATTTACAGGTTTCAGAATGCAGATATGTGCAATTTAAAGGTTGCAGAATGCAGATATGTGCAATTTACAAGTTGCAGAATGCAGTTATGTGCGATTTACAGAATGCAGATATGTGCAATTTACAGGTTGCAGAATGCAGATATGTGCGATTTACAGGCTGCAGAATGCAAATATATGCAATTTACAGGTTGCAGAATGCAGTTATGTGCGATTTACAGAATGCAGATATGTGCGATTTACAGGTTGCAGAATGCAGTTATGTGCGATTTACAGGTTGCAGAATGCAGTTATGTATGATTTACAGGTTGCAGAAAACAGATATTTATAATTTACAGGTTGCAGAATGCAGATATGTGCAATTTACAGAAAAAAGCAAAGAGAAAGAAACTGCGCTACGGAATAAAAATGATATTGGTCGGAAGCTGCAATTCAAATGTACACCAAAAATACACAAAACAGAAAGAGAAAAAAGGAGAACTGCGCTAACCTCAAATGCCCAAAGTGAATGGGGTATGTGTATGTGCCAAACCCACAATATGAGTCTTAGTGTCTTATTGTCTCTAAGACCACCTCAAAGATATAATGCATACTATTATATATACAAATAAATAAAATTAAATACAAAAATGGGACACAGATACGTGTCAATAATGTGAATTACCCAAACGCAGTACAAATTGTGTAGAACTCTGTGCATATACCCCTAAAGTGAAAAATTATTTTGTTTTCAGTTTTTTTACATATAATAAATTATCAAAAAGTATTCTGAGAAACTCTATATAATGTCCATATAATTATATACCAAAATATTATAAAATGTCCATATGGTAAATAAACACCGGTGAAGAAAAACTTCATGTGAAAAGCTGAATTAGAAGTGCACAAATTAAAAATCTTCTCCAGAAATATAATGTGCTTTTCCCATCACCGAATGAATGAATTGGCTCCTTACCAGATCCAAGCGACCCCCCGTTACAGAGGGTCACCACAGGCAAAAACAATCAAAGGATATCCGGGTAACGGTTCCCCCTCAGGCGATCCCGAATCTTTCACGCAATAGGGCTATGGCTGTTGCTCCACATATCACTCCCAACTCAACGTGGTATCCGATAGGGAAAAACATAGGCTCCAGATAGTGTAAAACCAATGATTTTAATTTGCAAAAAACGAACGTATACACTTACATAAAAGACTTTAAAAGCAGGTTCAAAACAGAAGCGTGCACCGGCCGGACACACGCCAACGCAGAGACCAACCCGTCCTTCCTGGTCTAAAAAGAACGAACACGACTGGGGTGACGTCGACACGTTCGCACCGCCCTACGTGTTTCGTAATAATTTACGTCGTCCAGTGCCCCTGGACGACGTAAATTATTACGAAACGCGTAGGGCGGTGCGAACGTGTCGACGTCACCCCAGTCGTGTTCGTTCTTTTTAGACCAGGAAGGACGGGTTGGTCTCTGCGTTGGCGTGTGTCCGGCCGGTGCACGCTTCTGTTTTGAACCTGCTTTTAAAGTCTTTTATGTAAGTGTATACGTTCGTTTTTTGCAAATTAAAATCATTGGTTTTACACTATCTGGAGCCTATGTTTTTCCCTATGTGATACCACGTTGAGTTGGGAGTGATATGTGGAGCAACAGCCATAGCCCTATTGCGTGAAAGATTCGGGATCACCTGAGGGGGAACCGTTACCCGGATATCCTTTGATTGTTTTTGCCTGTGGTGACCCTCTGTAACGGGGGGTCGCTTGGATCTGGTAAGGAGCCAATTCATTCATTCGGTGATGGGAAAAGCACATTATATTTCTGGAGAAGATTTTTAATTTGTGCACTTCTAATTCAGCTTTTCACATGAAGTTTTTCTTCACCGGTGTTTATTTACCATATGGACATTTTATAATATTTTGGTATATAATTATATAGACATTATATAGAGTTTCTCAGAATACTTTTTGATAATTTATTATATGTAAAAAAAACTGAAAACAAAATAATTTTTCACTTTAGGGGTATATGCACAGAGTTCTACACAATTTGTACTGCGTTTGGGTAATTCACATTATTGACACGTATCTGTGTCCCATTTTTGTATTTAATTTTATTTATTTGTATATATAATAGTATGCATTATATCTTTGAGGTGGTCTTAGAGACAATAAGACACTAAGACTCACATGTGCAATTTACAGGTTGCAGAATGCAGTATGTACGATTTACAGGTTGCAGAATGCAGATATGTGCAATTTACAGGTTGTAGAATGCAGAAATGCGTGATTTACAGGTTGCAGAACGCAGTTATGTTCAATTTACAGGTTGCAAAATGCAGATATGTGCGATTTGCAGGTTACAGAATGCAGACATGTGCAATTTACAGGTTGCAGAATGTATCTATGTGCGATTTACAGGTTGCAGAATGCCATTATGTGCGATTTACAGAATGCAGATATGTGCGATTTACAGGTTGTAGAATGCAGACATGTGTGATTTACAGGTTGCAGAATGCAGACGTATGATTTACAGGTTGCAGAATGCAGATATATGCGATTTACGCGTTGCAGAATGCAGATATCTGCAATTTACAGGTTGCAGAATGCAGATATGTGTGATCTACCCCCCCCGGCTTATGAACTTTAAACTTTTTGGGGGATGGCGGCAGCACCCACACCCCCCCACCCCCTTATCAACTTTATTAAACTTTCGGTGGTCGGCGGCAGCAACCCCCCCCGCCCCCCGGATATGAGTGCTTTACAGGTTGCAGATATGTGCGATTTACAGGTTTCAGAATGCAGATATGTGTGATTTACAGGTTGCAGAATGCAGTTATGTGTGATTTATAGGTTGCAGAATGCAGATATGTGTGATTTACAGAATGTAGATATGTGTGATTTACAGGATGCAGATATGTGTGATTTACAGGTGCAGATATGTGCAATTTACAGGTTGCAGAATGCAGTTATGTGCGATTTAGAGAATGCAGATATGTGCGATTTACAGGTTGCAGAATGCAGTTATGTGCGATTTACAGGTTTCAGAATGCAGATATGTGCGATTTACAGAATGCAGATATGTGCGATTTACAGGTTGCAGATATGTGCAATTTACAGGTTGCAGAATGCAGTTATGTGCGATTTACAGGTTGCAGAATGTAATTATGTGCGATTTACAGAATGCAGTTATGTGCGATTTACAGGTTTCAGAATGCAGATATGTATGATTTACAGGTTTCAGAATGCAGATATGTGCAATTTAAAGGTTGCAGAATGCAGATATGTGCAATTTACAAGTTGCAGAATGCAGTTATGTGCGATTTACAGAATGCAGATATGTGCAATTTACAGGTTGCAGAATGCAGATATGTGCGATTTACAGGCTGCAGAATGCAAATATATGCAATTTACAGGTTGCAGAATGCAGTTATGTGCGATTTACAGAATGCAGATATGTGCGATTTACAGGTTGCAGAATGCAGGTATGTGCGATTTACAGGTTGCAGAATGCAGATATGTTCAATTTACAGGTTACAGAATGCAGCTATGTGCGATTTACAGGTTGCAGAATGCAGATATATGCGATTTTCAGCTTGCAAAATGCAGTTATGTGCAATTTACAGAATGCAGATATGTGTGATTTACAGGTTGCAGATATGTGTGATTTACAGGTGGCAGATATGTGCGATTTACAGGTTTCAGAATGCAGATATGTGCGATTTACAGGTTGCAGAATGCAGATATGTATGATTTACAGGTTTCAGAATGCAGTTATGTGCGATTTTCAGGTTGCTTTAGTAGAGCCCTGTGTATAATGTGCAGCCTGGTATATGATGTGCAGAGCCCGGTGTATAATGTGCAGCCTGGTATATCATGTGCAGAGCCCTGTGTATAATATGCAGCCTAGTATATGATGTGGATTCTATAACGGGTGTGGCTTATGAGAAGTGGGAGGGGCCAAATGTGGAGGGGTAGGTTCTTGCACCCCCCCCCCATCCTAAAACTTCACCAGCCTCCAATGGTGACAATACATATTAAATACATCTTAATAAAATTTCCACAACAACAGGGTCATAGAATAGGCAATCAGCAGAATAATCAGACAGGGAGTAACTGACTTGCAGGTTAGTAAGCAGGTTCAAAGTTAGAAACAATGCAGAATAGGTCCAGGGTGGCAAAAACATGCATACTACAGAATAATACAAGCTGCAGTTTGTGAGGCCTTCTGTAAAATCTCATGCACTGTATATGCTTGATGAAAAAGTCTATATCACCCATAGGGATGAGTAAATGTGATTTTGAGCAGCTTTGCTAAAGATGTAATCAATAATCACTAGGGCAAGGGAAGGGGAAAAGGGCACCAAAAATAAGGGGGGAGGAAGGCAAGTAAGGAAAAGGAACAGAGAAAAAAGAAGGGATAAGATGATGTACGTCTGTGTATTTATGTGTATTCCCAAGTCCACCTTCCTATTCATGGAAAAAATGAAAAGAATACTGCACTGTGACTATCAAACTTCAAATGTAAAAAGCAGCAAACATTACCAAAAAAGACAAAACGGTTGGATATAAAGTGCATAAAGGAAAAAATGTTGCGCTGACTAATACAGGCATACCCCACTTTTAAGTACACAATGGGATTTATTTACTAAAGCAGGAAAGTGCAAAATCTGGTTCACTTCTGCATAGAAACCAATGAGCTTCCAGGTTTTATTACCAAAGCTTAATTGAACAATCAGGGGTTAGAATCTCATTGGTTTCTATGCAGAAATTTGCCTAATTTTGCACTTTCCAGCTTTAGTAAATAAACCTCATTGTGTACTTAAAAGTGGGGTATGCCTGTAATAAACAAATAAGCTACTATCTGAATAAAAGTAATATGACATGTGCCAACATAGTGACAGAATCGCAATAAAGGGCAAAATCACAATAAAGTGCATAAATGCCTTCTAACTCATTGGAATACGATATATACCAACTTAGTGACAAAATCACAATAAAGTGCAAAAATTACAGTAAAGTGCACAAGTGCATAATGTAAACAAAAAGAAAATATTAAAGTTCATTTGAATTGTGAAAAAAGATAGTCTATGTGAAGAAGTGATTAGTTCCGCATAGTCAAGTGTCTACACTCTATAGTGCCCAAAGAGAAATTCCTTGCCAGTACCGCCACTGGGGTTGCCACCTTTTCTTCAAGCCAAACCCGAACACTTTTGCGGTACAGGTCAACTTTTTATTTATTTTTCCAGTAAACACTATAGGATTATAAAAGACTTGGGATACATTTGGGTGCCCCAAGGAGAGTAGTAATGTAGCGCACAGAGCGTGCCAGTGGGTGTGGCCACATTGCGCTTGCTGACATCATCACCCCACCCTTCAGTGATGCCGTAACGCCCCCTAAACAGCCACCCGCAACGTCAACAGATTTGTGTATGACTAACCTTCCTATTTATACTAGTTAGTACAGTCCTAACTAGACCACAGATAGTTCAATGCATCATGGATCCTCTGTACTGCCCTGTTCTCAACAGAACTTCTGTGTCTTATTGTGTCTTATTGCTAACTTGGATTTTGCAGCAAGTAGTCACACCATCCGCACAGACTGGGTCTAAGGGTGTATGTAATTGAATTGTTATATGAAACAAAGCAGTAAAACAACAGATTTGAAAAGCCTTTAACATTCAGAGTGAGCACATGGCTGCACTATAGAGATATGCTTGAAATACCACTGCTTCTAAGCTAGGATTAGATTAAAGTCTACATTCTAATTTGTTTTACCACCTCTATATATGACAGCCTCCTGCTGTTACTGGTTCCTATGGAAGTTATGGGTGTTTTCACCTGCAGTGTCCCTAGGAACCACATGAGTCATGGGGAATCCCTGTTCTTTTTAGCAAAGTGGCAGGAAGAGCAGTGACCTCACTGCCTAAATATGGCCACTGGCCACCATGATCAATGCTATTACCACTATGCCCACCCCTTCCCTTATATAGCTGATGACAGCTAGAGATTTTCTTCGGCAGCTGGTGGCCATCGTGATTGATAGATTTGCCACCCCAATTCCAAAAAAATTGGGACACTGTAAAATCTACATAAAACAGAATGCAATGATTTGCAAATCTCATTAACCCATATTTTTTCACAATAAAAAAGAAAACCTCAAATATTTAAACTGAGAAAATGTACCACTTAGGTACTAAAATAAGGTAATTTTTCAACTCATGGCAGCAACACAGCTCCAAAAAGTTGGGACAGGGCAACAAAAAGCTGGCAAAGTAAGTGGTATTAACAAGGAAGAGCTGGAAGAACAGTTTGCAACTAAATAGGTTAATTTGCAACACAGATCAGTAACATGATTGGGTAAAAAAAATACTTCTTAGAGAGTTAGAGGTTTACATCTGTGAAAAGCTGTGGCTAAAAATTGTTAAACAAGTTCAGAATAATGCTCCTCAATGTAAAATTACAGTTAAAATGACTGTTCCTGACCTAATAGATTTTTTAAAACTTTATTTTTGCATTGGTATATGTTCCCCAAGGCAGTGCCCAACCCCATGATATTTTGTTAAAACCTAACCTAATAGCCCAGAAAATGGGCTTTTTGGCAGATTCAGTTCCCAGTGATTTTAGTGGGGCTCAGGTACGGCATCTGAATTTCTTTGACGGTCACTAAAACCTCCATGAACCGAACTCAGGCCACTTCGGCCCAGGGCCGAACTGGCCTACCGGGATACCGGGAGATTTCCCGGTAGGCCGCCTGCCCTGGGGCCGTTTTCGGCTGCACTGCTCCTCTCTCCTTCTGTGTATCACAGAGCCGGCTGGCTGTGTTCGGCGGCCGTGCTATAACACGGCTCCACCCCCCTAGACCTGCTTGTGTGATAGTAGATAGAATCAATACTCCGCCTATCACACAGCAGGTCTAGGGGGCGGGGCCGTGTTATAGTACGGCCGCCGAACACAGCCAGCCAGCTCTGTGATACACAGTAAGAGATGCCGCCCTGTGTGCCTGGATAGGAGGAGAAGCAGGACATATAGAGGAGATGAGCTCTCTATATTCCTCCATGCAGCCACTGCTTCTCCTCCTATCCAATCCAGTTATCCTTGTGCTCCCTGCCCCCCCTCCTGCTCTCCTCCCTCACCACACTCTCTAGCCCTCCCCCCCACAGTGCTCTCTAGGCCCCCCCACAGTGCTGTCCACCCCCCCCCCACACAGTGCTGTCCACCCCCCACAGTGCTGTCCACCCCCCACAGTACTCTCCAGCCCCCCCCCCCACAGTGCTCTTTAGCCCCCCCACAGTGCTCTTCAGCCCCCCCACAGTGCTGTCCACCCCCCCACAGTGCTGTCCACCCCCCACAGTACTCTCCAGCCCCCACACAGTGCTCTCCAGCCCCCCCCCCCACAGTGCTGTCCACCCCCCACAGTACTCTCCAGCCCCCCACAGTACTCTCCAGCCCCCCACAGTGCTCTCCAGCCCCCCCACAGTGCTCTCCAGCCCCCACAGTGCTGTCCACCCCCCCCCACAGTGCTCTCCAGCTCCCACAGTGCTCTCCAGCCCCCCCCCACAGGGCTCTCCAGCCCCCCACAGTGCTGTCCACCCCCCACAGTGCGGTCCACCCCCCCCCAGTGCTCTCCAGCTCCCACAGTGCTCTCCAGCCCCCCCCCCCACAGTGCTCTCCAGCCCCCCCCCCCCACAGTGCTCTCCAGCCCCCCACACTTCTTTCCAGCCTCCCTCAGTGCTCTCTACCCCCCACAGTGCTCTCAACCCTCCCGCAGTGCTCTCAACCCTCCCACAGTGCTATCCACCCTCCCACAGTGCTCTCCGCCCCCACAGTGGTCTCCACCTCCCCCCACAGTGGTCTCCAGCCCCCCACAGTGGTCTCCGGCTCCCACAGTGCTCTCCAGCCCCAAATGCTCCCCACCCCTGTTCTTTCTGCACCCAGCACTCTCTGCCCCGTGCTCTCCAACCCTGTTCTTTTTGGCTCCCCCTCCAGTGCTCTCTCAAGCTCCCCCCAGCACTCTCCGCTCCCCACCCCTGTACTCTCCACTCCCCCCTGCATTTTGCCCCCACCCATGTGCTCTCCAACTCTGCCAGTCCTCTCCGCCCCCCATAGCGCTCTCCAGTCCCCTGTTCTTTCTGGCCCCCACTGGTGCTCTCAAGCTCCCCCCATTTCTCTCCATTCCTCCCTGCTCTTTGTACCCCCCAGTGCTCTCCAGCCCTGTTTTTCTTCCCCCCAGTAGTCTCAAGCTCCCCCCAGTGCTCTTCACCACCCCACACTCTTAGCCCCCCAGTGCTCTCAGCCTCCCGTGCTTTCCACCCCTGTTCTTTTTGGCCCCCACCATTGCTCTCAAGTTCCCCCCCCCCAGCACTCTCTGCTCCCCACCCCTGTACTCTCTACTCTCCCTGCATTTTGCCCCCACCCATGTGCTCTCCAACCCCGCCAGTGCTCTCCGTCCTCCATAGTGCTCGCCAGTCCCCCGTGCTTTCCACGCCTGTTCTTTCTGCCCCCCACTGGTGCTCTTAAGCTCCCCCAATTGCTCTCCACTCCACCCTGCTCTTTGTACCCCCAGTGCTCTCCAGCCCTGTTTTTTGGCCCCCCAGTACTCTCAAGCTCCCCCCCAGTGCTCTTCGCTACCCCACACTTTTAGCCCCCCCAGTACTCTCAGCCTTCCGTGCTCTCCACCTCTGTTCTTTTTGGCCCCCACCATTGCTCTCAAGTCCCCCCCAGCACTCCCCACCCCTGTGATCTCCACTCTCCCCTGCTCTTTGCCCCCACCCATGTGCTCTCCAACCCCACCAGTACTCTCTGCTCCCCCTTCTCTCCAGCTTCCACACAGTGCTCTCCACTTCCCCAGGACCAGGGGACAGGCTGACTGGGGCCGAAAAATAAGGACGGCTGAAGGTGCAGGTGGCCAAGGACCACTCCATGTCACAGCAAACAGATCCTCTGGAAGGAGCCCCATCCCCATCCAAAACGAGAACAGGCTCTGCCTGCTGCTGGCCGTCATGGATATCCTGCTGACATGCAAGGTACTGTACCGAGCATCAACAGCACACCTTCCCACAGACAGGGACTGCAGACTGGGACATGCGGCACAGGAGAGGCTGACATGATGGGCACAGCGAGACTGCATTCATGGCACAGTGAGGCTGCAATGATAGGCACAGTGTAGCTGCATTCGATGGGCACAGTGAGGCTGCATTTGATGGGCACAGTGAGGCTGCATTTGATGGGCACAGTGAGGCTGCATTTGATGGGCACAGTGAGGCTGCAATGATGGGCACAGTGAGGCCGCATTCATGGGCACAGTGAGACTGCATTTGATGAGCACAGTGAGGTTGCATTTGATGGGTACAGTGAGGCTGCATTTGATGGGTACAGTGAGGCTGAATTTGATGGGCACAGTGAGGCTGCAATGATGTGCACAGTGAGGCTGCAATGGTGGGCACAGTGAGGTCGCATTCATGGGCACAGTGAGGCCGCATTCATGGGCACAGTGAGACTGCATTTGAAAAGCACAATGAGGCAGCATTGATGGGCACAGTGAGGCTGCATTTGATGGGCACTGGTGAGGCTGCATTGAGCTCTTGTATCATGTCTGCAGTCTCTGACCATCTCCTGTATCATGTCTGTAGTCTCTGAGGGAGTCTGGAGAGGAGTCAGGATGGGGGTCATGGGAGAAGTCAGACTTGTGTGGACTGTGAAGAGGAGACTATAGGATAAAACCAGAGCCAACCAAGCTGGAGCTGACTAACTGAGCCCTGCATGGTGCACCTGAGAGGTCGTCAGTGACAGCACCACCAGGCCAGTCTGAAAGGGGGTCACTGATGTAAGGGGGGAGTGAATACGATAATGGCACTGATATAAAGGGTTTCCCCCTTATATCAGTAACCCCCCCCCCTTACCTTAGTGTATTCTTTCTGCAGAAGGTGGTCTCCTCCCCCCCCCCATGTTCTGAGTTCCTGGGGTCCCCCTTGATGATTGACCACTTTTAACTGGAATTTGCTTATAGATATATACATACATACATACCCTTTTATGAACATAAAATAATGACGTTATGCTGTTGCGCTGGTATAATAATGCTGTGGGGCTGGTATGAAATTTTTTCCAGGGCTGGATTTTATTCCCAGTCCGGCCCTGCTTCGGCCCATCCAGTTGTGCTTTATGATGAGATGTTTTTTTACTGCAGACCTAGAGGGCTATGCCACTTTTTTTTTTGAATCAGAGAGAAAAAAGCAAACCCAAACAAGTCAATATAAAGTTAGCATAATTATAACTGAATTCTTTTACCTTGAACTCCTGGAGGCTGGTTGCTATGCCATTCCATTTCAGACTTTAATCTGACAAAAGTTATGATAGTGAAAATGTGCATAGTGGCTAAATAAATTCATCATATCTGAAGTTTGTTGTCCATTCTCCTGGTTTCTTTGGATGGTGATATGAGCAGTGTGGGATTATACTACTGTATATTGTGTGCACTTACCTGAGAAAGTTTATTTGCCTAGCTCTGGTTTTGTATATTTTTCAATATGCTGTAGGATATTTAAAGGTAAGATAACATTGACATGGTAATGTTTTCTTTCTTCGAATGATAATTTTTTATGATTTTGTTAGAAACTCTTAAAATAACAAGGAAACTAGATGAATTCCATGAGTTTTAACATGCGGGTACACGGGGCTGCTTATACAGTTCTAGGAGCTTAGGCTTTGGTATCCTATGTTTGGAGAAATATTGCATTAATTTAACATGTGAATTGGGCATACATAGGTGGGCTTTTAGTGGTTCATGAAACATGTAGAATTTTTATTAAAATAGAAATCTGCTGTATAAACAAAACATTCACTGTCAGCCACAGTTTGAGGGTTGCATGTGACACTGATGTGTGTCTAGTAGAAGATTTGCATGTTTCATGACTTCATTTTCCTATTTGGTTACCATACCAGCCTGGCAGATGAAATCAATACCATGCCTAAACAAATTTGAACTTAGTTGTATTGGTCACTGGCATACACAGAAATGATGTTATCACTGATAACCAGAATTCTAGAAAATAAACTGTAATTTATTTTTATTATCAAAAATTCATAAACTGTAAAGTTTTGCTTTTTAGGAAAACTGTATTAAGTGAAATTTTTCTACAATTGTTTTCTTTTTTAATGGCTACTAGACCACTTGCTGTGATGGTGGAAAGAATGGCAGGGTTTAGAATTTACACCAAGCCCATAAGAAGTCATACACCCAAAAAGATCAGTTGATGCTGAAAAAGACTGGGGAGCTACTGAGGATCGGTAAGTGGTTAGCTGAAAAAATTAGATTCAAAGTTAACTGCCTGCATTGTTTTCTCCCTCTTCCCTAGCAACTTTAAAGAGGAAGTAAACCCTGATAGGTTTACTTCTTCTTTGTATCCCTGCAAAGGTAAAGCATAAAGGGCTACTATGCATAGCATAGTAGCTCATTATGTGTCACTTACCTGACACAGGAGCCAGCGATGTCACCGCTGTCCCCTGTAGTACGGAGCGTCCGTCTTCTTCCGCATGCACACGGGAGCCACCACGAACGGCATGTCGCTGCTAACGGCGATAGTGCGCCTGCGCGCCGCTGTCTACGGCACATGCGCCGTAGACAGTGGTGGCTGTCTTTTACTAAATATCTCCTAAACCGTGTAGGTTTAGGAGATATTTCTTGGACCTACAGGTAGCTGTAGGTCAAAGTGGTTTGTAAGGCTCAAACATTGTTTGCCTTAATGCATTTCTTGCATTACGGTAAAAAAATGTTTAGCTGGTAGTATCCCTCCTCATTCCCCCACCTCCCTTATACTTACCTGAGCCATCATTCGATCCAACACTGTACCACATCTGCAGGTCTTTTCTCCCCTCACTTCCTGCTCTTAGGTTTTTCTGAGGCAGCAGGAGCTATTGGCCGCTGCTGCTGTCAATCAAAGCCAGTAACAAGAGAATGGAAACAGACAGTCAGGTTTGGGAGTGAGCCTGCATGAGTGCCTCCATAATAAGCTGCTTCCTATGGAGGCACTCACCAGAGAGGAGGAGCCAGAAGCACCAGTGAGGGACCAGAGAAGTGGTGGTTTGGATACTGCACAAGTTTGTCAGCAGGTTACAGCCAATGATTATGGCTGTATACTTGCTAATCGGCTGTGACTTAGGCTGTGACATAGAGTTCTATGTTTGTAAACACAGTTTTTTGTAAACACAGGCTCTGGTTGGATTTCTCCCTGCCATTCAGAAATGAAAGCAAGGAGAGAAACCCAGCCAGATCAGTGAGTTCAAATAGCACACTATCAGGGCTGGCTTAGCCCTTCCTTCTCTGGGCTGGCTGATTAGCCGATCTGGTTATTGAACTCTGGACTGGCTGACTACTCGATCCGGTTACTGGATTCTGGCTATGCTTTAACTATGCTTACTCTACTCACCTTTTTATTTTTTATTAATAAACTAGTGTGATTTAATTGTACTTCTGTCTCGGTCTGGTTCATGGTTTCTGACAGTAGGCGAAGGCCATGAATTCAGAAGATACAGTCAATCCACTTGTTGGTAATATTTTTTCTAGATTGGATGAGCAAGATCATCACATGGATCAGTTTGCCATGGCGTTACAAACGCTCCTAAGTCGCATGGCTCACCTGGAATGCCTGAGTCGCAGACCGTCCCTGCTGCTGCGTCAGTCTCTGTGCAGGCACCCGCCTCAAGTATTACCTCTATAAGAGGTATGTCTGGTTCCGCTCCACTTCCCCAGCGATTTGGGGGTGATCCAGTTCAATGCAGAGGGTTTCTCAATCAGGTTGAGATATACTTTGAGATGCTGCCCCAGGCGTTTCCCACGGACAGAAGAAAAGTAGGTTTTGTGATATCTTTGATTTATGAGAGCGCCTTCACCTGGGCTAACCCTCTATGGGAGACGCAAAAACTTGTTGTCTTGAGTTACCCTGAGTTTGTGGCCTCCTTTAAAAGGGTATTTGACATTCCCGCAAGCTCCGCTTCTGCTGTCAAGTGCCTCATGTCCATCAAACAGAGTACGAGAACTGTTGCTGACTACGCCATTGAATTACGTACTCTGGCAGCAGAGGTTGCTTGGAACAATGAGGCCCTTGTGGCTGCTTTTTCTCATGGTCTCCCGGATTCCATCAAGGATGAGATAGCAGCCCGAGATATACCTACTGAGCTGGAGAGCTTGATCTCGTTTGCCATCCTCATTGACTCTAGACTCAGAGAAAGACTTTCTTTTAAGGAGCGCTTGCGGAAGCCTCCTGTACGTTTGCCTCTGAGCTTTACAGTCCCACCCGTGCCTCCCTCAACTCCCATGCCTCCTGGTACCGAGTTGGTCAGTGAAGATGAACCCATGCACATGGGCTTCACACGTCTCTCTGTGGATGAGAGAGCCTTTAGGAGAAGGGAGAGATTGTGCCTTTATTGTGGCCAGACAGGTCACTTTTTGAAGTCTTGTCCTACCCATCCAGGGAACGCCCGAACCTTGAGGTCCTGTCATGGACAGACCTTAGGTGGTGTTGTTTCGTCCCCAGTTATCCAGAAGGATAAGCCCCTGGTTTCGATCTCCCTTTCTTGGGCTGAGTCATCCATCGAGATACAGCACTCAATTCCACTCCAGCTGCGTGACACTCCACTTGCTATTGAGACTCTTGATGGGAGACCTTTACAGCCTGCCCATGTGACTCATGAGACGGTTCCGTTGTCCATGGCCATAGGGGCTCTTCATCATGAGATAATCCAATTCAAAGTTATTTCCTCACCCAGGTTTCCGCTGGTTATTGGTTATCCTTGGTTACAGAGGCACAACCCCTCTTTTGATTGGCTCCGTGCTGAGGTTCTCTCCTGGACACCACAATGCAGTGAGACATGAATGTATCGAAGGTCCTGTGCACCTCTTCCCTCTCCTCCCTGCCGGAAGAGTACCACGATTTTAGCGATGTCTTTGACAAAGGTCAAGCCGGTAGTTTGCCTCGACACCGGTCTTATGATTGCGCAATTGACCTTCAACCTGGTGCCATACCTCCCCATGGCTGGGTTTACCTTTTGTCGGTCTTGGAGGATAAGGCCATGGAGGAGTATGTTGCAGACGCACTTTCTCGAGGTTTCATCTGCAAATCCTCATCTCTGCCAGTGCTGGTTTCTTCTTTGTGAAGAAGAAGAGTGGTGAACTGAGACCTTTTATAGATTATAGGGGTCTCAATCATGTCACGATTAAGAATGCCTACCCGATTCCATTGATTACAGATTTATTTGACCGCCTCAAGGGAGCAACGGTTTTTACAAAGCTTGACTTGAGAAGGGCATACAATCTCATGCGCAGAGTGAGCCAATAAGTCCTTGGAGCAATTCCTACGTTGCTATATTTCTGACCACCATAACAACTGGTCAGACTTATTACCATGGGCAGAGTTTGCTCACAACAGTGCCTTGAATTCTGCCTCCTGATTGTCTCCATGGCGAATTATGGTTTCCAACCTTCCATGTTGCCTGACTCATTTGTTCCGCAGAGTATTCCTGCATTAGAGGATCATCTCCGTGGTCTTCATTCCACTTGGCATGAGGCTTTGCGTCATGCTCATGATAGGTACAGACTCTATGCTGACTGCAGACTCCTGCCTGCGCCTTCCTACCAGGTTGGGGACAGGGTCTGGCTGTGATCTCGCAATCTCCGACTTCGTGTTCCCTCACGGAAGTTTGCACCTCGGTTTATTGGGCCTTTCCGTATCCTTTGCAGGATTAACCCAGTGGCTTACGCGTTGGACCTTCTTCCTAGTATGCGCATCTCAAATGTGTTTCATGTCTCCTTATTGAAACCTATTCATACCCTATGAGTATGAGTTACAATCCATTGTTGACTCCCGTAGGTTCCATGGGCGCATGCATTACCTGGTGCATTGGAAGGCGTACGGTCCGGAGGAACGCTCCTGGGTTTCATCCTTGGATGTACACGCCCCTCTCCTCCAATGCAGGTTCCATAGATGTTTTCCCCTCAAGTCCGGTGGCTCTCCAAGGGTGAGGGGTCATTGAGGAGGGGGTACTGTCAGGGCTGGCTTAGCCCTTCCTTCTCTGGGCTGGCTGATTACCCAATTTGGTTATTGAACTCTGGACTGGCTGACTACTCGATCAGGTTACTGGACTCTGGCTATGCTTTGACTACGCTGTTGTGATATGTGAGAATTGTGAGACCGGCCAGGCTGTTAAGAAGAGGCTCTTGGGAAGCCTGTGTCCTGTGGGACTGTTGAGAAGTTTAAAACGTAATATTACGCTCTTTTTGGGAAAGAGAATAAGAAAAGGGTAATGGGGCAATTAACAATTACTACCGGAACCCACAAAACTTTTGCTCTATCTGGCTTTTCTTGTCTATCGCATTTGCATTAAAGTAATAAGATATCTGTTGTGTTGTGTGGGATGCAGGGCTGTATGGGGTAAGGCAGCCCCTGTTTTCACTGTTATATGATGTCCCAAAAGGGGAAAATTAGATTAGAGTGAAGTAAATTTCCCTTGTTATGTTTAGGTATCGTGGAAAGGGTGAGTACTGTTATAGGCATGTTCATATAAGTTTGCTAAGGTATTCTTTGAAGAGACAATGGTATAAGTATATGAATAATATGACTTCTCCCCTTTGCTAGTATGTTGGTTATAGAGATCTGGAATGATAGGTGCTTGATTCTGCTTGAAAAGTGCATAATTTGTTTGCACATGTTTAACATGTGTTTTGGTAACTCTTGGAAGGGTATTGGAATAGTATTTTTTGCAGGTTGTAAAAGGAATGTGTTTAGTTTGGAAGGTGATTGAAGGTAGGTGGGTGTTTTGGAGAATGCCCAGGTGTGATGAGATTAGGTAAGTGAGTAAGGGGGTTAATTAAGAACATCCTACATTGTTGAGGGTAAGGTAAGTGAAGTAAGAAGGTAAAAGAGAGATTTGAGTTATTTATTAAAGGAAGGTGTGCATTTTGCAAGGTTTTTTAATGCATTGTTCTTTTTAGACAAGCCGATTTCAAAGCCATTTTAAAACTGACACATAGAGAAGAAAAAAAAAGTGAAGGAAACTACTTTTAAAAAGGGGAAGTTAGCAGTCAGAGTTTATTTTGAGATTTAAAGGGGACATTTTACTGGCGATGAGGAAACGATTTTAAAGGACAGCCGAGATAGGAGGTTTTAAGCAGGTAAGGAAATTAACACAGAGAGAGTTTTGTTTAACCTCTAGAGATCTGCGCTATAGCCGAATGACGGCTACATTCTGGACCTGCTTTGCCGGGACGACGTCTATTGACGTCGTCCCGTGCACGAGCGGCCTGCGCGCCCCCTGAGGGGCGCGCGCAGCGCGCTCTGTGATCAGCGAGTCTATGCGACTCGCCTGATCATAGATCGGAGCAAGGGGTCGATCCCGACCCCTTTCCACATGATCAGCTGTCAGCCAATGACAGCTGATCATGTGATTGCAACAGAGCCGGTAATCTGCTATTTTTCCTCGCGAGGAGAAAAAAAAATCTGATCACCGGCGGCCGTGATCAGGACATCAGTCCCGATCCCGGCCAGATCATCAGTGCCCACCTGCCCCCTGCCAGTGCCACCTAAGTAGGGGAAAAAGTGAAACACATTAGTGCCACCCATTAGTGCCCACAGTGCCACCCATTAGTACCCACAGTGCCACCTATCAGTGCCCACAGTGCCATCTATCAGTGCCCACAGTGCCACCTATCAGTGCCCACAATCTGCCGCAAAAACAGTGCTGCACCTCAGTGCCACATATCCGTGCCCATCAGTGTCATCTACCAGTGCCCAGCAGTGCCGCCCATCAGTGCCCAGCAGTGCCGCCCAGCAGTGCCACCTATCAGTGCCACCTATCAGTGCCCATCAGTCCCATCTATCAGTGGTACCCATCAGTGCCCATCCATGCCACCCATCCGTGCGACTCATCCGTGCCACCCATCCATGCCACCCATCTGTGCCATCTTATCTGTGCCCATCTTTGCCCATCAGTGCTGCCTTATCTGTGCCCATCAGTACTGCCTTATCTGTGCCTATTAGTGCCCAACAGTGTAGCCTATCAGTGCCCACCAGCGCCGCCTCATCAGCGCATTTCAATGAAGGAGAAAAATTACCTGTTTGCTAAATGTTATAACAAACTATTAAACATGATTTTTTATTTTTTTTGCATTTTTTTTGTTTGTTTAGCAAAAAATAAAACTCCCAGCTGGAATTAAATACCACCAAAAGAAAGCTGGGGAAAAAATGATAAAAATTTAATTTGGGTACAGTGTTGTATGACCGTGCAATTGTCATTCAAAGTGCATCAGCGCTGAAAGCTGAAAATTGGTCTGGGCAGGAGGGGTTTTTAAGTGCCCAGTAAGCAAGTGGTTAAAATAAGGATTTTTAAAGTGTAACAACTAGTTTTATTTGCATTATCAGATAAAAGGTGTTGTTAGAATAAGGATTTTTGTGCAGACTTACCCTGTTACCCTGTTTGTTTGTTTGTCTGTTTGTTTGTTGATTATTTGTTTATTGTTATGAGTCAGTACAGGTGGGCTGGTAGAATGTGGAGATCAGTGCAGATCCCTGTTTGGCAACAGGCACGGGAAAAGGTTCAACCAAGGGTAAAAAGAGAGAGAGCTAGTGGGGAGGCTAGAACCCTTGTTGAAAGCCCCCCACCTCGTGCAATGAGCAGCCCTGGTGCTGGGGTCTCGTGAGACTTTTGCAGGATTATGGTACCAGAGATTAATAGAGACACAAAGATGTTGGTTTATTGGGCAGTGATTAAATTGCTGCTGGATGCACTGACAGGGGGACATGGTTACTGTTTTGGGGGGTCTGAATGAGGTAGAGGGTGATTATGAATCTTCCTCCTTCCCGCTCTGATTCCCCCAGATTCCCTCATTGCTCCCCAATTTTCCACCTCTGAGCTGGTGGGTTTGGGGGTGTGAATTCTGACACAGATCTCCG
This sequence comes from Lithobates pipiens, assembly GCF_037356315.1. Classification (NCBI taxonomy): domain Eukaryota; kingdom Metazoa; phylum Chordata; class Amphibia; order Anura; family Ranidae; genus Lithobates; species Lithobates pipiens. The sequence goes on from NW_027507718.1 coordinate 96,900,842, forward strand.
GTGAGGCGCTAGGGTCGCAGCTTCATGGACTGACCATTTCTGTGTTAATCAGTGAGGATTCTCCGAGTGCAGTGATCATCGGAGGGAGAACATGTTTAAACACTTCTCCCATGACTGTCTCTGTTTCATGGACTGTTCGTGGACTGTGATTAGTGGCAGTCGATGGGGTCGCCCTGTTCACAGTTCCATAAGACGGATACCTGGGTAGAGGAAACTGGTTAATAGAGAGAAATGCTTAATTTTATGTGTATGTGAATTTTTGTCTTGTCTTGGAATTCCAATTTAGAGTATAAGATTGTTTTTGTTTTCTGAATTCAGATAAATTGTTGGGTAGTTGATATATGTCCTATGATCAGACAGAGAGCGTTGCTAAAGTGAGCAGGTGAGAGGGACAGAGTAGGGTACTCATCTGTGTGTGGTGCTTTAAGAGGATTGAATCGCAGATTTGGACAGAGACGGATTACTATTTGCGTGATCCCTCCTGTCCAAAGTACTGTTTGGCACAATGCACGGAGGCAAATATCCGCTCGCAGAGATCTGCTATTTTGTTTCGTCTGGAAGAGGGGAACAAACCACCAACCATGCCTTCACCACTGCTTTTGTGGGGAGCATACTTCTATATTTGCATTCCATAGTCAGCGAGTCAGAGAGACTTGATTCAGAAAAGTTATCTATAAAGGTACATGTTTATTGTTAAAATGTTGCAACTAGTGTCAGTCTATTCATGAAATGTGTTGGGCACATATTAAGCCCATGCCCAATCCATAGTAAATTGGGAACATTAAAAGGGGAATGTGACATGTCACTGATAAAATTATATGTATGCACTGGTACCACATGTTTTTTTTAAAGGAATCTGATCAGATACAAATTTGTAGAGTCTGACTTTAAGACTGTTTTGGGTGTGGTTGCCTATCCTTACATTATTGAAGTTAAAATGTGTTTTTTTTTTCTGATCATAGCAAATGTACTATATTTGTGCAAATTGTTTTAATAGTGTTTAAGCTGTATTAACAATGATTTTAAAATATTGATTTTGACAGGGTTGAGAATATTATAATTAAGAGTCCAGAATTTGAAAATAAAGGGAAGTTGTATATTCCAGGTGCTACACCAGAGGAATTGTGGTTAGTAAAGAAAAAGAGAAGTAACTGTGTTGTGTAATTCCGGACACTAGAGAGAAAAATATTAAGGTTTTAAGGTGTTATGGACAAATGAAGGATGAATGGAATGGCCAAATGAATGTGGAATGAGAGAGTGGTTGTATTGTGTTTAACGAACACACAGGGTATCATTTCGATTAGTAAAATATTTTAAGTGTGTGTCTGGAATGTGCACAACAGGTTGTCTCATATTGTCTTTAGGCCAATATTATATTTTCCCTAAAAGTTTGGGGTTAAATTAAATTAAAAGAATTGATAAAGGGATTTTGGTAAAGGAGGGGTGAAATTTGAAAAAATGGTTGAAGAAGTTACTGAAATTAAATTACTAGAATCAAGATACATTGCTGCATATATTGAGTCCATGGGCTACTAAAATGTGATGTGACTATTCTGGATATTTACCTTCTAAATTCCCAGGGTGTCAGTCATGAAGTGTTGATGATGAAATGTCTATCCATCAATGTTTTGTTTGTTGCTGATGATCAGCAGGACTGGTGCAAGGATTTTTGACACCCTAGGCGAAACCTCATTTTGCCGCCCCCTCCCCCCCCATTGGCTCCACCCGTGACACCTCCTTTTCCCTGTCCATGTATACGGTGGGCTAGGGTACTATAGGGACAGGCTAGGGTACTATACGGACCAGCTAGGGTACGATACAGAAAGGCTAGGTAGTATACGGACAATGTTAGGGTAGTATATGGACAATGCTAGGGTACTATAGGGACAGGCTAACTATGCAACTGCCTATCTGTACAAGCAGACAGATACACTAGTGACAATGCTTTATGGGCTCCTAGTAAAAATAATAATAAATGCACATTTTTTTTTTGTAACTGCAAAAATATCTGCATTTATTATTTTTTTACAAAGCTGAACTTGAACCTCCACACCACAAATAACCCCCCAGATCTGTTCCCCTCTGTACCCCCTCCCCCACATGCACACATTAGTTCTCCGCTGCACCCCTCAAATCTGTTCCCCTCTGCCCCCCCCCCCCACACACACATTAGTTCCCCTCTGTACCCCCCTCCCCCCAAATCTGTTCCTCCCTGTACCCTCCCCCACACACACATGTTCTACTCTGTACCCCTCAAATCTGTTCCACTCTGCCCCCCCACACACATTAGTTCTCCTTTAGTTCTCCTCTGTACCCCAACCCAAATCTGTTCCCATCTGCCCTCCCCCCACACACATACTAGTTCTCATCTGTACCCCCCCCTACACACACACACACACACATTAGTTCTCTTCCGTACCCCCCCCCCCCCACACTCATCAGTTAACCTCTGTTGCCCTCCTCAAGTCGGTTACCCTCTGTACCCCCCCCCACACACACACACACACATTAGCTCTCCTCGGTACCCCCCAAATCTGTTCCCCTCGCTCTGTACACAATACAATGCAACAGCCATGGCGGCCTCACCTCGAGGAGAGCGGCACTGCTGCCTGTCCTCACATCACACATCCCTGACAGTCCAGGAAGAGGGAGCGGACCTAACATGCAGGGCTTCCATCTCATCTGTCCTAGGCCGCTTCCATGTATCATGCAGCACTTCTGTCTGGCTGCTCTGTGTCCTGGCTCTCTCCCCTCCTCTTTTCACCGCTGCTGCTAGGGCAGCATTGCAGGCTGGGGATAGAGTGGTCCTGGATAGCTCTAAAGAAAGCAGGCTGGCAGAACGGGGGATTGAGAGGTGGAATTGCCCATGCACAGAGTCCAGGGATGTCTCCACAGGTGCACTTTACCGCCCCGTAGCCTATGCTATCTTATGGATGGGGACACCGGCCCTGCAGGTATTTTACAAATTCAAATTCCCAGTGAGTGGCTGGCGATCCGAATTTTGCCGCCCCTCCTACCCTGGCGCCCTAGGCAGCCGCCTGACCTGCCTATTGCTAGCGCCGGCCCTGATGATCAGACATATTTGCAAAGTCTGGAGACCTCTGAGTCAGAATATGTGTTCTGTCCTAAGTCCCTTGGGTCCACTTGAATCCCGGGAATAGAAGAAACTAAAGAGGTTTAAGTTTTGTTGAAGTTCTGCTATAATACTGGATTTGGAAAAATGTTTAGTTAAATATATTGAATCTATATAATGAAAACCCTTGCTGAGAAACATTTTCATTCCTGCATGTTTTACTTATGTTTGAGTCAATTAAGAATATTATTTTTAATATCTCCAATGGTTAAGGCCTGAATTGATCAGGTAGATTCTGTGATTACTCATGTCAGTATCTGCCCCAGCCAGCCTGCGTTCACCCGCAGCCCTATGCACATGAAGAAATGCCCACCCCATTCATACCTTACACCCCAATCATACCTTGCCCTATACTCTATCCGGATGAAGTGATGACTACAGCTTTAACATGGAAATCTTCGTTGTTCATTTTTGTTGTTCAAATACAATAGGAGGTGCTCAGATGACTAAAGGCGGACTCCTGCTGGAAAATGTTCCTGCGAATGATACCTCAAGGGGGAGCCACATGATGCAAACCTGGGGTACAAAATTCCCGTGAGCACCACATGAAAGAGATCCAAATGTGTCAGCCGAAAGTCACTGGTCTCGCCCAATGCATCAGTTCCAGTCTGTCTGTGGATATCAAGTTTTGTCCTTACAAAGAGGCAGTGTTTTGGGGTAGAGAATTCATGTCTGTACATATGAGTGATCACAGAATTGAACCAAAAGGTTTTGGGAAGAGTTGAGCAGAATGAGAGTTATAATGTGGACATTTCCTTTTCTGCGAATTCAATGGACATTCAGATGCCATCCAAGAGACTTTTCTTTTTGAGCTTTTCTTTGGGACTATTTTTATTTGGCCTAAAGGCTGTCATGCCCCTCCCACTTTTTTCTATGGACTGTCACGCCCCTTCCTCCCTTTTGCATTCCATGGACAATTGCTATGCAGCTGAGATTACATGTTTGTTGTTTTCTATTTTTGCATACTTTTGCATGCAAGGTGGTCCGGGTGAGGGTCAGGGGGCATATTGGGATTGTTGTTGTAATGTGCCCAGGACATGCTCGACCATTTCAGAGTATATACTGTTTGAAGGGATGCTGGCATAGGCACTGTAATATATATGTATTGGTTCACATGTCATCTACCAGCCTCTGTGTTCAAGGGGGAGCCTTAAGGTTATATGTGGCCCACCCTATAATATCACTAATAACACACTCATTGGACATAGAGGGGATGTGCATTTAGAGTCTACAGGAACTCCACAGTGTTTGACACCTTAGATCGTGCCCTACATCACACTTCATGCATACCTCTGACCCCCATACTGAGATGGCCAAGCTACTTTCACAGCTTGCTCTTGCAGGATTCTCTGAAGGTGCCCAACAGGTCCTTAAGCAGACAGCCACTGGCCTTGGGCAACAGTACGTACATTTGTTGTGGAAGAACATGCCAACCTTGGATTCTGAATGATTCCAAGGGATGGTGTTACTTGGCCTCATTGGTTCCGATAGTGTTGATTGTTGGGGACAGTGAGGAACGTCACTTGCTCAAGGCTAGTGTTCATCCTGGATGCCTCCTCAAACACCATTATGCTGGGTCATTGTTTCTGGAAAAGAACATGACCTGGTTCCTCTCAGGAGCCTAAGGGGGTATTGACATGATGAAAAAGCAAAATAATTGCTTGGGAGCCCCCTGGGTAACATGGGGGGTTTGGTCTCAATGCTGAATCATGGATTAATCCTTGATTAGAGATACATAGCATTTGTTGTACTGATTTTGCTTATGGTATTACTTTTATATGCCTGTTTCAAGTTTATTATGTGCATGATTTCGAGGTACTTGACCTTCCGACCCAGCTGCAGCTAATAGAATATATCTTTACTTTTACTATTGTCACCAAGATGAGTATGTCACAATGAGAAGAAATAAGTCATGTTCATGGTTTGATTTCATGACTTAAAGAGGGGATTGTTGTGATATGGCTGAACCAGAGTGACTCTATCTTTATAAGTTCATATAAGATTAACTTGGGTTAACCTATTAGTTAGTTTAAACTCTGTATTTATAGACTGTAGCAGTTTTCCTATAAAGCATACATATAAGAAAATATATCTTGCATAAGCAATTTTATTCTGTACTGTCTAAATAAAGAAATTGTGTCACAATATGTCTAGTAGGGATGGCCGAATGGTTCGCCCGGCGGTCGTTTTGCGGTGAATTTCGGCTGTTCACCATCTGACTGATCGGCGGACTATTGCCGCCGTTCGCCCGGCGGACTTCCGTGTTTACTGTGTAAAAGAACTTTGACCTATGATGACACATCCATCATGGAGTACAGGACAGCCAATTGAGACATTACAGCACATGGACACTTGGACATTCCCCCTAACTTATAAATAGACTCGATCCGGCGGCCATTTTACATTCTTTCGTATGTCACTATAGGGAGAGGTTGCTGTGTGGAGCAGGGAGAGACTTCAGTGACCCAAATCGCTAGCTATTAGGTCCACAAAAGTTCTTTTAAGGACTGGTATGGTAAAGTAGTACAGGATATAGTTTTGAGTGCTATTCAAGTTATTGTTCCAGCAGCCTGTGTTTTGTCAGTTTAAATAGGGACAGGCAGGAAGCTGTGTGTGGCAGTGAGGGGCAGTCAGTTTAATCAGTAGCTGTTACTATTAGGTCCACAAGCTTCTTTTCAGGACTGGTATGGTAATAGGCTTGTACACGTATAATATTCTTTCTTCCAAATATAGAAAGAATATTATACTTGACTGCTGCCCTTCTGCTGCAGTAGTCCTTTATCAGTATAGTGACTGCGGTACAGTCTGCTAATCATTCACAGCCTACTAGTTCCACAAAGGTCCTTATAAGGACTGGTAAGGTATAGGGTACTACAGTACATAGGGTTGAGTGAGGTACAGTCTGCTATTCCTTAAGGACTGGTATAGGTGCACAATATATAGGGTTGAGGTGCACTACTGCTGACTGCTGCCCTTCTGCTGCAGCAGTCCTTTATCAGTATAGGGACTGAGGTACAATCTGCTAATCATTCACAACCTACTAGTTCCACAAAGGTCCTTATAAGGACTGGTAAGGTATAGGGTACTACAGTACATAGGGTTGAGTGAGGTACAATCTGCTATTCCTTAAGGACTGGTATAGGTCCACAATATATAGGGTTGAGGTGCACTACTGCTGACTGCTGCCCTTCTGCTGCAGCAGTCCTTTATCAAAAAATGATGACGCCGGATAACCCTCTTGCCCAACGGTTGACGGCTGGCTTGTCAGAACTGATAGCCTGCCAACTACTGCCATATAAACTGGTGGACTCGGAGGCCTTTCGAAAATTTGTGGCCATTGGAACACCACAATTGAAGGTCCCAGAAAGAAAGTATTTCTCAGAGAAGGGCATCCCAGAGCTATATGGCCATGTTCAGTGGCAAGTGAATGTATCTCTGGCACACAGTGTCAGTGCCAAGATATATCTGACCACAGACACGTGGTCTAGCAAGCACGGGCAGGAAAGGTATATCACTTTTACTGCCCACTGGGTGAACCTTCTGACGGCCGTCAAGCATTTAACATGTGGCACCCGTGTAGAATTGGTTTTACTGCCACGGATTACATGCAGGCCTGGCTCTTCTTCTCCTCCTCCTCCTCCTACTCCCTCCTCTTCCCTCTCCTCCTCGGCTGACTCCTCCTTTTCCGCTGCTAGCGTCTCTTCCGCTGCGCCGCCCAAGCTCCCCAGAACCTATTTGACATGCCAGGTGAGACGTTGCCATGCCGTGCTGCGTCTGTTGTGCCTGGAAGTAGTACAGGATATAGTTTTGAGTGCTATTCAAGTTATTGTTCCAGCAGCCTGTGTTTTGTCAGTTTAAATAGGGACAGGCAGGAAGCTGTGTGTGGCAGTGAGGGGCAGTCAGTTTAATCAGTAGCTGTTACTATTAGGTCCACAAGCTTCTTTTCAGGACTGGTATGGTAATAGGCTTGTACACGTATAATATTCTTTCTTCCAAATATAGAAAGAATATTATACTTGACTGCTGCCCTTCTGCTGCAGTAGTCCTTTATCAGTATAGTGACTGCGGTACAGTCTGCTAATCATTCACAGCCTACTAGTTCCACAAAGGTCCTTATAAGGACTGGTAAGGTATAGGGTACTACAGTACATAGGGTTGAGTGAGGTACAGTCTGCTATTCCTTAAGGACTGGTATAGGTGCACAATATATAGGGTTGAGGTGCACTACTGCTGACTGCTGCCCTTCTGCTGCAGCAGTCCTTTATCAGTATAGGGACTGAGGTACAATCTGCTAATCATTCACAACCTACTAGTTCCACAAAGGTCCTTATAAGGACTGGTAAGGTATAGGGTACTACAGTACATAGGGTTGAGTGAGGTACAATCTGCTATTCCTTAAGGACTGGTATAGGTCCACAATATATAGGGTTGAGGTGCACTACTGCTGACTGCTGCCCTTCTGCTGCAGCAGTCCTTTATCAGTATAGGGACTGAGGTACAGTCTGCTAATCATTCACAACCTACTAGTTCCACAAAGGTCCTTATAAGGACTGGTAAGGTATAGGGTACTACAGTACATAGGGTTGAGTGAGGTACAGTCTGCTATTCCTTAAGGACTGGTATAGGTCCACAATATATAGGGTTGAGGTGCACTACTGCTGACTGCTGCCCTTCTGCTGCAGCAGTCCTTTATCAGTATAGGGACTGAGGTACAGTCTGCTAATCATTCACAACCTACTAGTTCCACCAAGGTCCTTATAAGGACTGGTAAGGTATAGGGTACTACAGTACATAGGGTTGAGTGAGGTACAGTCTGCTATTCCTTAAGGACTGGTATAGGTCCACAATATATAGGGTTGAGGTGCACTACTGCTGACTGCTGCCCTTCTGCTGCAGCAGTCCTTTATCAGTATAGGGACTGAGGTACAGTCTGCTAATCATTCACAACCTACTAGTTCCACAAAGGTCCTTATAAGGACTGGTAAGGTATAGGGTACTACAGTACATAGGGTTGAGTGAGGTACAATCTGCTATTCCTTAAGGACTGGTATAGGTCCACAATATATAGGGTTGAGGTGCACTACTGCTGACTGCTGCCCTTCTGCTGCAACAGTCCTTTATCAGTATAGGGACTGAGGTACAGTCTGCTAATCATTCACAACCTACTAGTTCCACAAAGGTCCTTATAAGGACTGGTAAGGTATAGGGTACTACAGTACATAGGGTTGAGTGAGGTACAGTCTGCTATTCCTTAAGGACTGGTATAGGTCCACAATATATAGGGTTGAGGTGCACTACTGCTGACTGCTGCCCTTCTGCTGCAGCAGTCCTTTATCAGTATAGGGACTGAGGTACAGTCTGCTAATCATTCACAACCTACTAGTTCCACCAAGGTCCTTATAAGGACTGGTAAGGTATAGGGTACTACAGTACATAGGGTTGAGTGAGGTACAGTCTGCTAATCCTTAAGAACTGGTATAGGTCCACAATATATAGGGTTGAGGTGCACTACTGCTGACTGCTGCCCTATTCTGCAGCAGTCCTTTATCAGTATAGGGACTGAGAGTTTTGTCACAGGGTCATTTAAAAAATGACAGGCAGAGGAAGAGGCAGGCTTGAGCCAAAGTGGGAAGTTGCAGAAGGTGCGTTCAATTACTTTAAAGGATGCACCAGACTTGGTTGAGTGGCTCACTCAGCCTTACTCTTCTGCACCCTCCTCATCCTCTCGATCTGCACCCTCTTCTTCACTCTCTGCTATGTTCACCCCCAAAGACACTACCACCAACAACACCACCACCACCACCACATACCTTTCGCTTGAGTTACAGGAATTCTTTTCCGATCCATATCAAGACATTTCTGATGCGCAGCCACTCTTGGTATTGGATCAGGAAGAGGAGGCAGCAACAACCGTTACTCAGCAGTCTGACGACAGTACCCAGATCAGCCCAAGGAGGAGGTTGGTTCCCGGTGTTGCTGCCTACTCCGAGATCTCTACTTATAGCGGTGGGGAAGGTGACGTTGATGATGACGTGTCTAGTGATGTCACGTGGGTGCCCACAAGAGAGGAAGAGGAGGGGAGTTCAGAGGGAGATATGGACCAGCAGATAGGGAGGAGAAGCAGGAATAACTTACATTGCACAGGAGGGACAAAGCAGACTGCTAATGTATAAGGAGCGAGTCATTGACCATGTACGGTCACATCTGGCACTCCCAGGATGCCGGCACATGGCTCCGCAGTGTGGGCTTTTTTTAACGTGTCCGCTGCTGACAATAGCGTTGCCATCTGCAATCTTTGCAGTCAACGCATTAGTCGTGGTAAGCCTAACACTCACCTAGGGACGACCGCCTTAGGAAGGCACATGAGCAGCCATCAGCGAGCCCAGTGGGAGCAACGGAACACACAAAGCCACACTCCAGGCTCTCACCATCCAGCCTCGTCTTCTACTTCTCCTTCTCCTCTCTCCTCACAATTGTCCTCCACTCCACCTTCCATCACGCCAAGCTCACGTTTTTCTGCAAAAAGGCAGGCTTCCGTGGGCCTAATGTTCGAGCGTAAAAAAATGATGACGCCGGATAACCCTCTTGCCCAACGGTTGACGGCTGGCTTGTCAGAACTGATAGCCTGCCAACTACTGCCATATAAACTGGTGGACTCGGAGGCCTTTCGAAAATTTGTGGCCATTGGAACACCACAATTGAAGGTCCCAGAAAGAAAGTATTTCTCAGAGAAGGGCATCCCAGAGCTATATGGCCATGTTCAGTGGCAAGTGAATGTATCTCTGGCACACAGTGTCAGTGCCAAGATATATCTGACCACAGACACGTGGTCTAGCAAGCACGGGCAGGAAAGGTATATCACTTTTACTGCCCACTGGGTGAACCTTCTGACGGCCGTCAAGCATTTAACATGTGGCACCCGTGTAGAATTGGTTTTACTGCCACGGATTACATGCAGGCCTGGCTCTTCTTCTCCTCCTCCTCCTCCTACTCCCTCCTCTTCCCTCTCCTCCTCGGCTGACTCCTCCTTTTCCGCTGCTAGCGTCTCTTCCGCTGCGCCGCCCAAGCTCCCCAGAACCTATTTGACATGCCAGGTGAGACGTTGCCATGCCGTGCTGCGTCTGTTGTGCCTGGAAGCCAAGAGCCACACTGGCCCGGCACTCCTTTCAGCTTTGCATTCACAGGCAGATCAGTGGCTAACACCGCTCAATTTGACAGTTGGTAAAGGGGTGTGTAACAACTGTGCCAATCTACTTGAAACAGGGCAAAATTATGCACGTGCGATGCATGGCACACGTCTTAAACTTGGTTGTGCAGCGATTCGTTGTCAAATACCCTGGGGTCCAGGACATCTTGCGGCAGGCAAGGAAAATCTCGGCCCATTTCAGAAGATCTTACACGGCCATGGCTCGCCTTGCTGACATTCAGCGGCGACACAATCTTCCGGTCAGACATCTTATTTGCGATTGCCCGACGCAATGGAACTCAACCTTCTATATGCTTGATAGGCTGCTCCAGCAGAAATGTGCAGTTAACGTCTACCTGTATGAACTCTGCGGCAGAACAGGTTCTGGGGAGCTAGGTTTTTTTCACCGCGCCAGTGGCTGCTAATGCGCAATGCATGCAGACTTCTGCGGCCATTTGAGGAGATCACCAAACTGGTCAGTCGCAGCCATGGCGCCATCAGTGACATGGTACCTTATGCCTTCTTTATGGAGCGTGCATTGCGTCGTGTCATTGATTAAGCTGTGGAGGAGCAGGAGCGGGAAGATGAGGAAGTCGCAATGCTGAATGAATTCCCAGGGGGGGCTACTTTATCTGAGACAAGTGAACAACAGGAGTCTGAAGAGGAGTCAGAGGAGGATGGTGCCGGGGTGGATGAGGAGGAGCAAGAAGAGCATGCTTTAAACCTTTCTGCGATCCCTGTTGTTGTGCGTGGATGGGGAGAGGAGAATGAAGAGGACGACATTATCCTGGATGATGAGCAGGAGCCAGGCCACCACACCGCTTCCAGTTTAGTGCAAATGGGGGCCTTCATGCTCCAGTGTTTTAATAGGAACCCCCGTATTAAAAAGCATAAGGGTCAAGGACCAGTACTGGGTGGCAACGTACTTAGACCCCTGGTACAAACACAAAATGGCGGAAACAGAGGGCTGTCACAGAGGGCTGTCAGATATGAGGTCATTCTTTCAGCCGACCCATCGACAGGTGTCATCCGGATCCAGCATCAGGGAACGCCTAGACCGTCAGGTGTCCGACTACTTTGGGTTAACGGCCGATGTGGACGCTCTGAGGAGTGATGAACCCCTGGACTACTGGGTGGGCAGGCTTGACCTCTGGCCAGAGCTTGCCCAATTTACAATCGAACTGTTGGCTTGCCCCTCATCCAGTGTCCTGTCCGAAAGGACGTTCAGCGCAGCAGGGGGAATCGTGACCGATAAGCGTACTCACCTAGCTCACGACAGTGTTAACTACCTCACATTTCTAAAAATGAATGAGGCATGGATCTCGGAGGAATTCAACACATGTGACCAGTAGACCATGTATATGTCTATAAACGATTTTTTTAATCGAGCACACAGACCTTCTTTCTTCATTTGGCTCACTTCCTTCTCCAAAAAAAGCACACCGTACTATATGCCCGTACCCTCCTGTTTGAAGAGGTTGAGCGGTGTCATATTTCTACTGGGGCTGCTTATTATGAGGGGCTCCCACCATCCCTGTGCTGTGCTGACTTCCTCCTGGGGCTGCATATTATGAGGGGCTCCCACCATCCCTGTGCTGTGCTGACTTCCTCCTGGGGCTGTACCTCTGCTGTGCATATTATGAGGGGCTCCCATCATCCCTGTGCTATGCTCATTATGAGGGGCTCCCACCATCCATGTGCTGTGCTGACTTCCTCCTGGGGCTGCTTATTATGAGGGGTTCCCACCATCCCTGTGCTATGCTGAAATCCTCCTGGGGCTGCTTATTATGAGGGGCTCCCACCATCCCTGTGCTGTGCTGACTTCCTCCTGGGGCTGTACCTCTGCTGTGCCTATTATGAGGGGCTCCCACCATGCCTGTGCTATGCTCATTATGAGGGGCTCCCACCATCCATGTGCTGTGCTGACTTCCTCCTGGGGCTGCTTATTATGAGGGGCCCCCACCATCCCTGTGCTATGCTGACATCCTCCTGGGGCTGCTTATTATGAGGGGCTCCCACCATCCCTGTGCTGTGCTGACTTCCTCCTGGGGCTGTACCTCTGCTGTGCATATTATGAGGGGCTCCCACCATCCCTGTGCTATGCTCATTATGAGGGGCTCCCACCATCCCTGTGCTGTGCTGACTTCCTCCTGGGGCTGCTTATTATGAGGGGCTCCCACCATCCCTGTGCTATGCTGACATCCTCCTGGGGCTGCTTATTATGAGGGGCTCCCACCATCCCTGTGCTGTGCTGACCTCCTCCTGGGGCTGTACCTCTGCTGTGCATATTATGAGGGGCTCCCACCATCCCTGTGCTATGCTCATTATGAGGGGCTCCCACCATCCCTGTGCTATTCTGACTTCCTCCTGGGGCTGCTTACGGTGCAGGTGTCAGTGCTGTATATCACGGTGCTGGTGTCAGTGCTGTATATCACGGTGCTGGTGTGAGTGCTTTATTTCACGCTGCTGATGTCAGTGCTCTCTATCACGGTGCTGGTGTCAGTGCTGTATATCACGGTGCTGGTGTCAGTGCTTTATGTCATGCTGCTGATGTCAGTGCTCTCTATCACGGTGCTGGTGTCAGATCACTCTATCACGGTGCAGGTGTCATTGCTGTATGTCACGCTGCTGATGTCAGTGCTCTCTATCACGGTGCTGGTGTCAGATGACTCTATCACGGTGCAGGTGTCATTGCTGTATGTCACGCTGCTGGTGATCATCTCCTGCACCCTCTTCTTTGCCTACCCTGACCTTCCCTCTCCTCCATTGCCTTCATGCGCTCCACAGTCCTGGATTGTCACAACAATTTCACATCTAAAAAAAGAATGCTTGTAGTTGTCGATCCCAGATTCACCTCATACATGTGTTATGTCATTGGCCATGTGGTGGGACTATGTTTGCACAGCTAGTAATTATTTTGTGGCTGCAAATTTGACCTGTAGGTTTGCAAAGTTCGCCTCCCATTGAAGTCAATGGGGCCCGCCACGAACGTTAGGGTTCGGGAACGATCGGCCGCGTTCGCGGTCCGCGTTTGCGAAACGTCCCGTCGGAAGTTCGTCCATCACTAATGTCTAGGCCACAGTACTCATGACTGTGACTCATGAAGGCAGATGACATAATTAATGATATGTAATGATATGTAATGTACACCTCTGTATTAACCACACCCATGTTCTATGCAATGATTGGCTGATAATGGTGCATATAAAATGTAGACCCTCCCAGAATAAACCAGACAACCCCTGAACATTAATCTTGACTAATCTCTTCTTGTGTTCAGCAAGAGGTTGTCTCCTTAGCCTGCAGTGCTAAGTAGGGTTTTCGGAAGTATGGTAATTGCCATAATTATACCTAGCTGGTCTTTGTCAGGTATATAGAAATACCATTTTAATCACATAATAGGCTTACTCTATTTACCTTTTTATTTTTTATTAATAAACTAGTGTGATTTAATTGTACTTCTGTCTCGGTCTGGTTCATGGTTTCTGAAACACACATATACTTGTTAGGCACACAGTAAACCCCTTGATTGCCCTCCTGATCAGCCCTGTCACCCAGCCAGTGCCGTTAGTACAGTGTCAGTATATAGTATTATCACTGATCACTGTATTAATGTCACTAGCGACATCAGTGTAAGTTAGTGCCCCTCCCAGTCAGTATCAGTTAGTGCCAGATTGCTCCTCCACAGTATCACAGTCACACTATAAGTTACTGACCACCGCTACTGCTAGTATAGTTTCTATATGGATCTGTAACTTGATCACAATCAGAACTATACTAGTGTCCCCAATAGTATAGTGTCCCCAAAAACACAGTGTTACCAGGATCAGCCTCTGATCACTGCCAGCATTTGCAACATGTAGCAGATTACATTTTGGCCTAAATTCATGAAGCAATTTGATTTTATTGTTATTATTTTAAGTGTTTTATAACAGAAAGTGGAAAATATTGTTTTTTTTTCCAAATTTTCAGTCTTTCTTCATTTATATAATAAAAATAATAAAAAACACAGGGGTGATCAAAAACCACCAAAAAAAACTGTCTATTTGTATGGAAAAAAATGATATAAATTTCCTTTGCGTACAGTGTTGGCACAAGTACATTTTTAAGAGGGCTGTAGGTGGTGCACAAATATGGTAGAAGTGATTTGGAAAGGGGCTGCAATAATAGTGATCTTTAGCATCATCACATAATATGTGTCCAGTCTAAATTTGTCATTTAAAATAAGAACTTAACCATCTCTTGTAGTATGTTCATAGGCATTGGTCTCCCCTATCCCCTGTTCCATGTCTTCAGTCTCTGACAGTTTTCTGTAAAATAATATTAACTGAATATATTATATGCATACCATTGAGGATATCAAGACCCACACTTGAGACCCACTACAACAGGTAAGTTGACCACTTCTGCTCTAGGCAAAACCTGTTTTGTTTTGGATAAAGAGCAGAAAGGCAATATCTTCTGTCAAGTTTTTATTGCTGCTTATGTCCTCATTGGGCAGATTCACTCCGGGTGACCACTGTCATCTAGAAACTAACAGGAAATCCAAAATATTAAGGTTGTCCCCAGTGCAAGAAGTTAGGGGAAAATCTTCTAATGCCGCGTACACACGAGCGGACTTTTCAACATCCAAAGTCCGACGGACTGATTCCGTCAGACTATTTGATCGTGTGTGGGCTGCAACGGACTTTTGATTCGCCAAAGTCTGACGGACATTAGAATATGGAACATGCTTCAAATTTTTCCGACGGAACTCCGCCGGACCCGGTCCCTTCGAAAAATTTGCTCGTGTGTATGCTATTCCGACGGACTAAAACCGACGCTAGGGCAGCTATTGGCTACTGGCTATGAACTTCCTTATTCGAGTCCAGTCGTACGTCATCACGTTCGAATCCGTCGGAGTTTAGTGTGATTGTGTGTGGCCATGTCCGCTCATTCGAAAAGTCCTTCAGAACTCTGTCGGAACTCCGGCAGAACTCCGGCAGAACTCCTTCGGAAGTCTGTCGGACATAAGTCCTCTCGTGTGTACGGGGCTTAATAGGGACTGTCAGGGACTTACTGCAGCAAGATGAGGTGTGTGCACGCATGTGCCAGTCCAACGAGCTGAGCAGCAGCGTGTGTGTGCACATGTGTGCAGGGGGCACGCGGCAGATGCGCGTGTGCATGCACTAGATGCTGCTTGGCACCAATGGGCCTTTAAAAGAACAGCAGCTGCACTTGTGCAGTGCTGATTGATCTGTCCTGAAACCTGTACCTGCTATCTGATTACCTGTATTGACCCGGCTCTGCTGACTTACCTGATATCTCCAAGACCTCGGCTTGCCTTAACTCTGCTAAAGACTTTCTGCTTGATATCCTGTTGCCAACCACTGCCTGTTCATCTGACTCGGCTCCAGCCTGCTGCCTTGCTCTGTCTGATTACCTGTGTTTAACTTGGCATGTCTCCCCTTGCTCCAGCCTGCTGCTGATCCTGCACCATCCAGCTCACTGGATCACTGACCTGCATCTGCCCTGCTGTCATCTGCATCCCGGTCCTTCCTGGTTGTTCATCATCCGCTCATCTGTGCCAGCTATTACAGATCTCACAGGCTCTTCTACCTCACTGCACTCTCGGGGCCACTGTCCCAACTACAGTGGCTCCTGAGCCAGGGCTGTAACAGAGGGTTTCTCCTACAAGTCAGGCTCTACTACAAGGTACTTAACAGTATCAAACAGCCATGTCTGATCCTGCAGGAGAAACCTCACAGATGAAGGAGATTCGTCAGCACCTCGCAGCCCTCACACAAGCCGTGAAGTCTCTACAGGAGGGCTATGTTAAGTTGGAATAACGGGTACAGAATTTAACAGGTCCTAGTAGGGCAGCTTCTGCATCACATGCTGAACCTACACAGACTGTTTCTACCCCTTCAGTGTTGATGCTACCACCCAAACCCAGAGTCCCCATTCCAGAGAGATTCGCAGGGGACCAAACTAAGTTCCGGGCCTTCTGCAATGCATGTCAGCTGTACTTTGCTTTACAAACTCTGACTTTTTCATTAGAAACCACTAAGGTGGGACTTGTAATCTCTCTACTCCAAGGAGAACCCTAGACCTGGGCCCTCCGGCTGCTCGAAGAAAACAATGTACAAATGCATTCTATGTCATCCTTCTTTGATGCCATGGCCCAGCTCTATGAAGACCCTCAGCTGACTGCCACAGCAGAGTCTGCTTTGTTTGCACTCCAGCAAGGCCGCAGAGTGGCGGAAGACTATGTTACTGACTTCAGGCGCTGGAGTGCAGACAGCCAATGGAATGATGCAGCTCTGCGACACCAGTTTCACATGAGTCTTTCTGAAAACCTTAGGGATGAACTTGCCCGAGTTAGTATACCCAACACACTTGAAGGACTGATCACCCTAGCTATTCAGATCGATCAGTGACTTTGTGCAGTCCACCCAGCAGGGCCATTCAATATAGATGACACCAAGAGGTCCAGTTCCTGCCTCACGCTACCTGGCACCAGCCAGTTCAAGCCCTGCCAGCTCCGCACCTGATGCTTTCGAGCCTATGCAATTAGGACTGATGCGACCAGCCCTGTCCCCTGAAGACCGAGCACATCGCCAGCAGAACAACCTTTGCCTCTACTGTGGAGAGCCCGGCCATTACGTGTGCAGCTGCTTTGCAAAGAATCGTAAGTGCCCATCTTCTGTCCCTGCTAAACTGTCAACATTGTCTGCCAATGCAACTCACCTTACATTTTTTTACCCCCTGATCCACCAACTACACTGCTATGCATGGACTCTGATCAAAACATACACCAGTCAGTGCCTGAACCATATCACAAGTTTATCGAGGTTTTCAGTAAACGAGGGGCAGACACACTTCCATCTCATCGCCCCTATGACTGCCCGATCGAGCTTCTCCCTGGAGCAGAGATTCCTTTTGGGCGCATTTTTCCACTGTCAGTACGGGAACATGAGGCATTTAAGGATTATGTCAACGAAAATATGGAAAAGGGGTTTATCCGCCCTTCTACCTCTCCAGCAGGTGGCGGAATATTCTTCGGAACAAAGAAGGACCAGACTCTTTGTCCATGTGTGGACTATCATAAATTAAATGAGATCATGGTCAAGAACCGCTACCCCCTGCCCTTGATGCCTGAACTATTTCAGAGATTAAGGTCTGCCACTATCTTTACCAAATTAGATCTGAGGGGAACATAGGACCTGGTTCACATACAAGCTGGGGACGAATGGAAGACAACCTTTCATACCCAATTTGGTCACTATGAATATTTGGTCATGCCATTTGGACTCTGCAGTGCCCCTGCCACCTTTCAGCATTTTATCAATGACGTGTTTAAGGAGTTTTTAGACATTTTTGTAATTGTCCACTTGGACGATATCTTGATCTTTTCAGGATCACTTGGCCAGCATTGAGAACATGTCTGCAGAGTGTTATGCAGGCTTCATCAACACGGATTGTATGCAAAGATAGAAAAATGTGAGTTTGAGCAGCAGAGCATTAAGTTTCTAGGGTTGGTGATTTCCACAACTGGAATTAAGATGGACCCCCAAAAGGTGTCAGCCATACTAGATTGACCTGTGCCTGTGGACAAGAAAGGACTGCAACATTTTGTGGGCTTCGCAAACTTTTACAGGAAGTTCGTTAAGGGGTTCTCCGCCATAATCACTCCCATCACGCAGCTGAACAAGAAAAATCGGCAATTCCGCTGGAATCCGGAGGTCTAAGATGCCTTTGAGATACTCAAGAGACTTTTTATCTCAGCCCCGATCTCTCAGTCATCCTGATTGATCACTGCCCTACATCCTTGAGGTGGATAAATCCGAAATAACAGTAGGGGCAGTTATCTCCCAATGTCAGGTATCAAGGATTTAATGCATCCTGTGGCCTTTTTCTCACAGAATCTTTCCCCCGCGGAAAGGAATTATGTAGGGGATCAGGAATAACTTGCCATCAAGGTAGCTTTGGAAGAGTGGAGATACTTGTTTGAAGGCACCACCAAGCCAATACTAATATACACTGATCATAAGAATCTAGAGTACTTAAGATCTGCTAAGCGGCTGAAACCATGACAATCTCGATGGGCCCTGTTCTTTTCACGTTTCTCCTTCCACATTACCTGCGACCTGGATCAAAGAATATTAAACCGGATGCATTATCTCACATGTACGATCACCTCAACAATCTATCTGTTCCAGACACTATTTTACCCACAAGCAACTTCCTGCTTCTGCAAACAGATCTCCTCTCCCGAATCAAAGAAGCCTCCACAAACATTTCTAAGCCCCTTGGGGTAACTCTGACATCTAGGGATGGCTTACTTTGGAGGGAGAGTCAAATTTTTGTTCCAGAAGATGTATGAGTAGGGGTCTTGAAGCTACTTCATGATCATATGCTGGCAAGTCACTTTGGTGTCCATAAGACCCTTGAGCTTGTAGGGCGCACATTCTGGTGGCCTGATCTGCAAGAAGTATGTAAATGCATGTCCTGCTGCACCCAAAAAAAAATGGCAAGAAGGCCTGGGGGCTATTGAAACCCTTACCTGTTCCTGATAAAACATGGAGGATGATCTCCTTGAATTTTATAGTAGAGCTCCCATCTTCTGAAGGATGTACTGCAATCTTTGTAGTTGTGCACTAATTGTCTAAAATGGCCCATTTCCTGCCGCTAAAAGGCACCCCATCCGCTATGGAAAGGGGCCAAGTATTTATCAAATTGTCAGATTACATGGAGTCCCTGCAAACATTGTGCTGGGTAGAGGGGTACAATTCATTTCATGCTTTTGGAGAACCTTATTTGAAACCTTGAAGATCGAATTAGCTTTGTCCTCGGCTTACCATCCCCAAACAAATGGGCAGACAGAGAGGACTAATCAGACCCTCAAACAATATATTAGATGTTTCACGTCCTTTGTTCAAGACAATTGGGTGTCTTTATTGCCCCTAGCAGAATTTGCCTACAACAATGCCAGCGATTCAGCTACAGGGCAGTCCCCTTTCTTCGCTAATTATGGCTTTCACCTGTAATTTTTACTTGACTTTTTTCCACAATCTTCAGTTTCAGCAGTCCAGAGCACTGTGGATTTCCTCAGTCGCAATAACCAGGTCTTACAGGAGGCAGTGACAAAGGCCCAGGCAGTGACAAAGGCCCAGGCAGACAACAAGAAGGCTTTTGATAGAAAGAGAAGAGCGGAACTGAATCTGCATCCAAGTTGAGGATTGGTAAGGGCCCCTTAGAATACCCCAGACAGCTGCACCTTTCTTTACCACCTTCCTTCTAGAAGCCTCTAGAACAGGGGTAGGCAACCCCCAGCACATTGCTGTAAGTGGCACGCAAAGCCTCTTCTGCCGGCACTCGACTCCCTCCCCATCAGCAGAGCAGTGCAGGGAAGTGTCAGTAAGACACTAATGGATTCCAATTTCAGAGTTCCCCCACACTGCACCTGCACTGAGAGGGAGGTACTGTGTCCCCACACATTGTAAACAATGGGAAACATTGATTCTCTAACTTTGCTGTAGCTGCGATCGTCAGCTTTTGTGAGGGGGAAGAGATTGGGTGCAGTTCTGCTGGGAGGGTGGTCCCTGTTTCCAGGAGGACTGTCATTGGCCACTGCTAAAGCCAATCACAGTCCTGCTAGCCCTGTCCACTATCTGGAGGATGACTTGCTTGGTTGCCACTACCAATCTCAGAAAGAATGGATTTCACTGTGATTGAGAAAATCACAATCAGGTGACAGTTTGTGGAATTACTGTTGAGCTTCTAAGAAGTTTGTTGATATTATTCCTGAACCTTTGCGTCACTTACTACTGAACCCCTGCTCTCTGTGTCCCTTTAAGCCCCAGCCAGTATTCAGAGCAATGGAAATCACACCCAACTTTTGCTGCGACGCAGAAACATTTTTTCAGCTGCAGAGGCCCAACTTACAATCCTGCACACAGGCCCACTGCTTTAAGAAAATGCCCCTGACCTGAGCTCCTCCATTCCAGATGCTTGTATGTGACATTACATACAAGTACATGGGCTGGATGCGAGAGGTGGATCAGCAGAATGAATGTGCCAGGACAGGTTGATGTGTCTCATCTCTGCTTCCTTTCACCACTCTGCATATCACACATATCATAGATGAGAAGAGGGTACAGCGGTGGAGCAGATGAGCAGGAGGGTACAGCGGGGGGAAAAATGAGCAGGAGGGGTTCAGAGGTGGGACAGAAGAGCAGGAGGGTACAGTGGTGGGGCAGATGTGCAGGGAGGTATAGTGGTTGAAGAGATGAGAAGGGGGTTCAGCAGTGGGACAGAAGAGCAGGGGGTTACAGTAGTGGGACAGATGAGCCGGGGGGTTCAGTGTTGGGGAAGATGAGAAGGGGGTTCAGTGTTGAGACAGAAAAGCAGGAGGGTAGAGCAGTTGGGAAGATGTGAAAGGATGTATTGGTGAGACAGATGAGTAAGGGGTTACGGTGATGGGGCATTAGGGCAGGGGGGTACAGAGGTGGGGCAGAAGAGCAGTGGAGTACAGATGTGGAGGAGGTACATTGGTGGGGCAGATGAGAAAGCAGTTACAGTGGTGGGGCAGATGGGTTCATTGTTAGGATAGATGAAAAGGGGATTCAATAGTGAGAGAGAAGAGCATTGAAAAACAGCGGTGGAGCAGATGTGCAGGGGGATACAGTGGTGGGGCAGATGAGAAAAGGGGTAGATTGATGAGGCAGATGAGCAGGGGGGTTACAGTGGTAGGCAGGGGCGGACTGACCATTCGGGCACTCGGGCACTGCTCGAGGGCCCCATGCCACTAAGGGGCCCCATCAGGGTTACCAGCCTCAATAAAACCAGGGACAGTATGTAAAAATCTGTGTTTTTTTTAAAATCCCAAGATTATAGCTGCCTCGCCTCCCCTCCCCAGTACCTTTTCAGTGTGTGTATGTGTATTCTGTGTGTGTATACTGTGTGTGCATATTGTGTGTCTGTGTGTGCATACTTTGTGGCCCCGTAATCTATTGCCTGGCGGCCCTATAATCACCTATTGCCCGGGGGCCCCATGAGTTGTCAGTCTGCCCCTGGTGGTGGGACAGAAGAGCAAGGGGGTACAGTGGTGGGACAGATGTGCAAGAGGTACAGTGGTGGAAGGGATGAGAAGGGGGTCCAGCAGTGGGAAAGAAAAGCAGGGGGGTTCAGTGATGGGGCAGAAGAGCAGGGGGTTACAGTGGTGGGAAAGATGAGCAGGGGTGGTTCAGTGTTGGGGCAAATTAGAGGGAGGTTACAGTGGTGGGAAAGATGACCAGGGGGCTTCTGTGTTGGGGCAGATGAAAAGGGGGTTCAGCGGTGGGGCAGATGTGAAAGGAGGTGCATTGGTGGGACAAATGAACAGGGGATTTCAGAGGTTGGGCAGAAGAGCAGGGGGTACAGAGATGGGGCAGATGTACAGGGGGGTGAATTGGCAGGGCAGAGGAGAAAGGAGGTACATTGGTGGGACAGATGAGCAGGGGGTTACAGTGGTGGGGCAGAGGAACAAGAGGGTACAGAGGTGGGGCAGATGTGCAGAGGGGTGCAGAGGAGAAAGCTACACCGGTGGAACACATGAGCAGGGGGTTACAATGGTGGCACAGAAGAGCAGGGGGAACAGTGGTGGGGCAGGAGAGCAGGGGGAACAGAGATGGGGCAGAAGAGCAGGGGGGGAACAGAGGTGGGACAGATGTGCAGTAGGTACAGTGGTGGGGCAGATGAGCAAGGGGGTTACAGTGGTGGGGCAGATGAGCCAGGGGGTTACAGTGGTGGGGCAGATGAGCAGATAAGTTCAGTGTTAGGACAGATGAGAAGATGGTTCAGCAGTGAGACAGAAGAGCATGGGGGTACGACGGTGGAGCAGATGTGCAGGCAGGTACAGTGGTGGGGCAGATGATAAAGGGGGAACATTGATGGGGCAGATGAGCAGGGGGTTACAGTGGTGGGACAGAAGAGCAGGATGGTACAGTGGTGGGGCAAATGAGCAGGGTAGTATGGTGGTGGGACAGATGTGCAGGTTAGTACAGTGGTGGGGCAGATGTGCAGGAGTTTACAGTGGTCAGGCACTAGTACTGAGGCAAGTGCTGAAGATGTGCATGTACAGTACACAGCTAGTGGGCATACTCTGATGGGACACTGATGGGGACACTCTGATGGGACACTGATGGGGAGAGTACTGATGGGGACACTACTGATGGGAACACTACTGATGGGGACACTCTGATGGGATACTGATGGGGACACTGCTGTTGGGGACACTGCTGATGGGGAGACTGCTGATGGGGAGAATACTGATGGGGACACTGATTGGGAGACTACTGCTGGGGACACAGCTGATGGGGAGACTGATGGGGAGACTACTGATGGGGACATGGCTGATGGGGAGACTACTGATGGGGACACTCTGATGGGACACTACTAATGGGGACACTCGGATGGGGAGACTACTGATGGGGACACTGCTGATGGGTAGACTGCTGATAGGGACACTGCTGATGGGGAGACTACTGATGGAGACACTACTGATGAGGACACTGCTGATGGGGACACCACTGATGGGGAGACTACTGATGGGAACACGGCTTATGAGGATACTGCTGATGGGAAGACTTCTGATGGGGAGACTTCTGATGAGGAGACTGCTGATGGGGACACACTGATGGGGACACACTGATGGGGAGACTGCTGATGGGGACACGGCTGATGGAGACACGGCTGGGGAGACTACTGATGGGGAGCCTACTGATGGGGACACGGCTGATGGGGACACACTGATGGGGAGTCGGCTGTTGGAGACACTGCTGCAGGGGACACTGCTGCAAGGGACACTGCTGATGGGGAAACTTCTTATGGGAACACTTCTGATGGGGACACTGATGATGAGGGACACAAAGGATCTGATGGGGACACAGACGTGCGGAAAGGCTATGATGTAAAAATGCATATAAAAGCAAAGGAGAAGGCCTTCAAAAAATACAAAGCTGAGGGATCATCTGTAAGGGTGCAATTAGGGCGGCTAAGATAAAACGCGAAAGACAAATAGATGAGGAGATCAAAAAAAGTCCCAAGTATATAAACAGTAAAAAAGGGAGGATAGACCATATTGGCCCCATAAGGAATGAGGAAGGACATCTGGTTACAAAGGATGGGGAGATGGCAAACGTATTGAATTTATTCTTCTCCTCACAAGGGAATTGGGGGGCTTCAGTAACCAAAACTGCAGTGTTTGTCCTCATGACACATCGCAGGAACCACCATCATAGCTAACAGAGGACAGAATTAGAAATAGACTTGGGAAACTTAACATTAATAAATCACCAGGACCAGATGGCTTGCACCCAAGGGAACTCAGTCAAGTAATTGCTAGACCATTGTTCCTAATTTTTACTGACAGTCTACTAACTGGAATGGTACCAGCTGATTGGAGAAAAGACAATGTAGCACCAATATTTTAAAAAGGGGCAAAATACATCCCTGGGAATTACAGACCAGTTAGCCTAACATCAATAGTATGCAAGCTCTTGGAGGGGATGATAAGGGACTATATAAGATTTTAGTAAATAAAAACTGTATCACTAGCAGTAATCAGCATGGTTTCATAAAGAATCGTTTTTGCCAAACCAATCTATTAACCTTCTATGAGTAGGTGAGCTGTCATCTAGATAAAGGAAGGCCCATAGATGTGGTGTATATGGATTTTGCAAAATAATTTTTTTTTTTTATTTCTTTATTCGGTTTTCTGTGCAAGGCAGTCATATTACACAGTACTTTCACATATTATTTTTAGCCATACACATCGTTTCCCTAGATAAACATTAAGAACAGTGAACATTACAATTTAGACATGTTAAATATTAGCACATATCTTCAAAAATGAACTGTCATCACAACGTTTTGAAAGAACATGAAACTAGGGGGTCCGTGTGGTCCACACAGACCTGTCCCGTAGACAACATTGCTAACCAGCCTCTCAATACCTATGTCATCTGGTGGGGTCTACAGGACATGCCCGCAGCTCTGAGCGTAGAATGGTAAAAAGTCTAGAAGACACAGAAAAAAAGGATGAGGAAGAAGATGAAGTGAGGCGAACATGGAGGGGAAAGGGGAAGAGGGAAAAAAAGGGGGGGGGGAGGAGAAGGGAAGGGGGACAGAAAGCAGGTAAGGACAGGAGGCTTGTCACCCCCTCTCGAGCCAGAGCCATGTGCCCAGCTCCGTGGGCACTAGATATATTTAAGGAGGTCAGGCGGTTTCCAAGGTAGCCACACCGGCCATCTCACGCAGGTTATTCTTGGGTGCCAGTGAAATACCTCCAGGGCCTCCACTTTTTGCTGAACTTTTCTTCCGTGTTGCGAAGAGTGGCAGTCAGTTCCTCCATCCGGAGGAAATAATTTACTTTAGAGTACCAAAGGGCCCTCGATGGAGGCTGAGATTGCCTCCACATCGCCGGGATACATACCAGTGCCACGTTCAGGAGTTGCATTCTCAGCGTCTGTTTATATTTCCGGATGGGCCTCTCCGTCAGGTGGAGAAGGCACGCAGCCGGGTTTCCCCTTAAGTCTACTGAGGTTAACACCTTAATCGTCTCTGTCACCTCCCATGTGACCCATGGTTCCTATCGCGGACTGGCATCGCCAACATTTGTCTGGGATTGTTTTACTCATCTTATTAAGCAAGTATGGAACCCTATACCAGCGATACACTATTTTGTACCCTGACTCCTGGAAGTGGTTTGCGATGGAGGCCTTGTGTACCAGCAGCAGGATCTTACCTATCTGCTGTGGAGTAAAGTGGGTTCCTAGGTCCTTTTCCCAGTAATGAATAAACGTCGAGGGCATCCCCGCATCTTGACAAGTCAGGAGGTTGTACAGTAGGGAAAGGGTATGCCTTACAGGTTCAGTCTTGTGACACACAGTCTCAAAAGAGGTCAGCTCTCTTGGTGCGTAGGGGGTCTTTTGAACCGTTTGCAGGAAGTGTCGGAGTTGGTATGCACTAAAAATGTAGAGTGGTGGGTCAGTAAGCTCCGTGATGGCCTGCAAATTCGGGAGCCCTCCGGATGGCCACACCTCCCCTAGACGATGCGCCTGTCAATTGTCTCACCCTCCTGTTAGTAAAACCTGGAAAGAAGTCCGGGTTCCTGACTATCGTGGTCAGGGGAGAGGGTAGAGGCGAGATACTGGTAGTGCGGAATAATCTCCTCACGACTGTCACAGGGGGTGATCCCTAAGGTCTTTAGGTAGGGTTGTCGTGAGCCATGGGGAGGTCAGCAGGGGGGTGGTCGTGTCTTCTATCTCCATCTCTACTCATTGTTTGTGTGCTTTGTTGCAGTGCCAGTCCACGATTCTAGCCAGCAAGGTCACCCTGTAGTATCTGCGCATGTCGGGGAGACCTACCCCACCCTGGTCCTTAGGCCTGGATAGGGTCTGGAGTTTAG
This sequence comes from Lithobates pipiens, assembly GCF_037356315.1. Classification (NCBI taxonomy): domain Eukaryota; kingdom Metazoa; phylum Chordata; class Amphibia; order Anura; family Ranidae; genus Lithobates; species Lithobates pipiens. The sequence goes on from NW_027507718.1 coordinate 96,926,591, forward strand.
TTCTGGGTGGCTTATGGGCCCAGATGAACTTTCTGAGAAGAGCTTTCAACTGCATAAAGAATTTCAGGGGAATGCGGATCGGTAGGGCTTGAAATATATATAGGATCCTTGGCAGTGCTGTCATTTTAAAGGCTTTACAATGCCCAAACCATGTTAACGTCAGGGTGTGCCAGCTCTCTAGGTCTACCTTTAAATTGCATAACAGGGGGGCATAGTTAAGCAGGTACAGTTGCACCGGGTCCGAGGTAATGTTGATACCCAGATATCGTATTGATTCAGCTGCCCAGGGAAATGCGAAGGCTGGACATAGGCCGCGGTCCTCAGCCTCTTGGACAGAGATGTTCAGAACCGTGGACTTGGCGCAATTGACCTTGTAGTTTGATAGGGCGCCGTACACTCGCAGGGCTTCTAAAATGTTTGGGAGGGAGACGTGGGGATTAGAAACAAAGAAGAATAGGTCGTCGGCGTAAGCCGCGAGCTTGTGGTGGGCCGAAGGTTTCTGCAGTCCCGTAATGTTTGGGTCGTTGCGTACATGGCACATAAAAGGTTCTAACGTCAAAATAAAAATGAGGGGGGGCAGGGGGCACCCCTGCCTTGTCCCATTTGTGATTGGAAAAAAGTCTGAGCGCCAGTCGTTCACTCGCACTGCTGCCGACGGTTTAGAATATAACAGAGATATCCATCCTTGCATACAGGGGCCTAGTCCGATATGATCCAGGGTGGCCTGCAAAAAGTGCCAGGCCACCCTGTCGAAGGCCTTCTCTGCGTCTGTTGAGAGTAAGAGTGTCAGGTCACCTTGAGGCCAGGTGACAGATGCACACCGTAGGGATCAGGAGTGCACCGCAAGGTTGTGGCCCCTACAGCTGACTGCTGCGGATGGGAGTCAAGGTGATAAGGAAGGCAGGGCCGCCAGAACACCAAGACGGATCCCACTGGGGATAGAGCGTAAAATTCCCTGGGGCGCGGAGTCTAAGAGCCAGCAGGTGTTCACCAGAGCCTCTAGTGGTGAGGATGGACTGGGCTGCAACTGGCTCCAGGTCGCGACCCCCAGGGTCCCCCAGCTCACACCCACAGTAGGCAACAGGAGGATAGGGATAGTGAGGGATAAAGCCAAGGTCGGGGCCACAATCAGACAGGGATAGTGAGGAACACGCCAAAAGGTCAGGATCACAGGCAAACAGGGATAGTCAGGAACACGCCAGTAACAGAACAACAGAAGAGCACACGGCAGGTAACAGGAAGCCAAACACACAAAGGTTCATCAGCAGGGTTGGCCTGCAGTGCACAGGTTAATATAGAGTTCTCTGATAGGAGCTAGGGTGGAGCCATGCCAGAGGATGGATTACAAAAGCAGTCAGGTGAGGGTCGGCTGGTCTCTAGAGATGAACACATGGAGACAGGTAAGCAGACAAACTCTATTGCATAACCATTACAAAGAGGAAGGGCCTTCCCCACTTACGGATCAGGTTGATGTATTAGGCTTGGGCTATGTGGTATTATTCTGTTGGAGAGAATCTTAGCAAAGAGTTTTAGGTCCACGTTTAAAATCGCGATTGGGCGAAAGTTCCCACATTGTGACAGGTCCTTCCCTTCTTTAGGTATCAGCTATATGTACGCCCGGAGCGAGTCCGTGGGCATATCACTGCCCCCTTTTACCTTGTTGTACGCATTAACGAAGTGCTGTGTTAGGGACTCTGCGTAGGAACGGTAATACGTTAAGGTGAAGCCATCAGGCCCCGGCGCCTTCCGTGGTTTTGTTTGGGCTAATGCCGCTCCGAATTCCTCTGCCATGATGTCCGCTAATGAGTCGCGGACCTCCACGGGTAAGGTAGGCATGCCGGAGGCTCTGATGTACCCACCCGCCGCTTCCCTTTTAGATGCTATTATCTCCGCAGTTTGCCCTGTGTGAAGGTTGTAGAGTTGTTGGTAGTACTTAAGGAATTCCCTCGCTATGTCCTTAGATGTATGAGCTCTGGAGCCCTGCCTAGTGGTGATATACGGGATAAAAGTATGCTGTCTCAGACCCCTGAGGGCACTTGCCAACATTGCCTTGGGCTTGTTGGAAAATTCGAAGAGTGAGTGTCTCGGCCATGCCAGGAGTTGGACTGTCTTCTGATACAGAAGGTCCTTCAGTTTTACCCTGGCACTAACCAGTGCCTCCAAATGGGTTTCTGCAAGAGATCGTTTGTGAAGGAGTTGGAGAGAGCGCACCTCTTTGATTAAAGAATCGATTTGTTTAGCTCTCTTCTGCTTTTTCTGCGATCCAATCCGGATCAGCACCCCCCTTACCATGCACTTGTGTGCTTCCCAGATGTACATTCGACTTAGGGCCGGGTCTGCATTCTCCCTAAAACAATGTATGATCGCTTTCCCCACCTCCCTCCAGGCCTCAGGTATCTGCAGAAGGGATTCATTGAGCCTCCATGTGGGGGGGCGAACGGGGGTCCAAGTCCCAGGTCAGAGTCAGATGAATTGGGGCATGAACCGAGAAGGAGATATGGTCAATTAGTAGTCGATCCTGGAATAGGGGCGATACACAGTGGAAAAATAGGTATAGTCCCTACCCTCTGGGTTCATAACCCGCCAAGGATCAACCAAATTCAAGCTATGCAGTTCTGATTTAAATTTTTTAAGGCGAGAATATGTAAGGTGCAACGATCCCCTCGACGCGTCCGACAAAGGTTCTTGGGCATAATTGAAATCCCCACCAATCAAGAACACCCCCTCTCTGACCTCCAGGATTATAGGGGTTAGGGTTCTCATAAAATCTAGATGGCCCGAATTGGGGAAGTATACGTTCAGCGGGGTCACTGTGGTACTTCTAATCCTGCCCTTTACTAATAAGTAGCGGCCCTGTGGGTCAGCCCTCATCTCAAGTAGGGTCCAAGGCACCGACCTCGCGATTAATATACTGACCCCTTTTGATTTTGATATGGGGGAGGGTGCGTGGTATACCGTAGGAAAGCTTCAGTTGCTGAGCCTAGGAAATGCCTGCTGCCTGAAGTGCGTTTCTTGTAGGAACGCTATCTGAGTGCGGGATTTTTTGAGGTCTGTGAGGAGTCTAGACCGTTTCTCAGGCATGGACAAGCCCCGTGTGTTTAATGAGGTGAATTTGACCCCCTGGGGAGCGGAGCCCACTCCAGACTGCACCGTATGTGGCATGGCGACGTATGGGGAGAGGGGGGAGAAGAAAAAGGAAAAAAAAACCCGGGGGGGGGAGAGGGAAAGGAAGATGAGAAAGAAGATGTAGGAAGAAGTAGAAAAAGAAAGGGGGGATTGCAGTAGAAGGAGCTGGCACCAAAGGAGTGAAGTTGTGAGCGCGACTTCACGGGTGCCCTACTATGCTACACAAAGCCTCCCGCACACTAGCACGGCCTATATGTGGAACGTGGAAGACTGGCCCAGTCAGGATTCTGGGAGATGTGTGGACCAGCCCGAACCATCAGTTTTAACAAACATAAAAACCAAAACTGAGACCATTATCAACAGTATTAATTATTTCTCTGGGGGAACCAGCCCAAGCCCTGTCGTATGTCATCCCCGAGCCCCCCAGGACCCCAGGTGGTACCCCCTAACAGCTAACAATGCTCCCGGGGTTTGTGAGGATGGGGTTAGCCGGAGCCAGAACCCCGGAGTTGTGGCTATCTCTTACACTGGCATTATGAGTCCCGCCCCCCCACGACCGGATACCCCCCATTCCGCAATAGCCAAAGTCGCCAACAGGAACGGTCACCTATGGGGACGGGACGAAGAACACCACCATCAGATGTCCAGGCCGGGGCACCCCCCCCCTACCAGCCCCGAGGTTGGCCTGAGCAGTGTGTAACTGGGACTATACCCATAGTTCAAACCCCAAACATGACCTGCAATCAAAACACAATGTCCCAACTTCCCCCGTTGACTCCGGAGCTTGCTCCATTGTCCGGAGATCAACCCAGGTCCTGCATAGTACAAAGTGAGAGTCTACTTATCATGGGTGTTACTCCGCCATCTGGACAGGTCAAGGCTCGGGGGAGGTGAAGTCAGCTCTGGATCCCTGACGCGATCTGGAACGATAGTGTTGCCTCCCGATTCTTTGTGGTCTTGGTAGAGGCATCTGTACATTGTCCGTCAGAGGTAGGCAGTCCAGCCAGTTCAGGATAGGGGTCTCAGGCACCCCCAAAAATGCAAAAAGTTCTGGGAGCTGGTCCGGCCACCGCAGAGCAAAGGAGTTGTTTCCCTTGAGGACGATCAGATGGAAGGGATGTCCCCATTTGAATGTAGCTCTGACACTCCGTATGGCATCCAAGAGTGGATGTAGCACACCCCGCATCCGTAATGTGAGCCCTGACAGGTCCGGGAACACTTGGGGGGCTTGTTAAGTAGCGTGTTGAAAATGGCCATGTCCGTGGACTTCAGGTCTCTACCCGAGGTAGCCTCAGGGAGGCGACGGATTCTGATATTGTTCCTACGGCTACGATTTTCCCTATCATCTACGGAGAGCTGCAGAGTGATCAGGCGGCAAGCGTGGGTCAGTTGGGTGTCCTCTAACGCTTGCACCCTAGCTTCTAGGGCGCCCGAGGCATGTTCCACTGTAGTCACCCGTGAGTCTACAGAGTCAATACTTTGCTTAAGTTCATTTATCTCCTTAGAGAGGGTATTCACGATTGTTGCAGTGGACTCAGCAATGTCTTGCTTTGTGGGGAGTAGCGGCATTAACTCCCTCCATGCCTTGGTGGGTGGGTGTCCCTGTGTAGCAATTCCTGATGCCGTTTACGACCCATCAGTGCTTGGGATGTCTGGGGAGGGGATCGGGGAGTCTGCCCTCGCCCCCGGCGACCGCTGTGCTTGTTGCGTCTGCAGGAGTCCCTTCCCTGACTTCTTGTTGTAGGCCGCGGATGCCGAGGAAGTGCACGGCGGTGCCATATTGGGGTTTGTGGCCTGCGATAGAACGGCTGGATTGTGGAGGAAATACGCTGCTATATCCGTGCTTCTGTGGGCGGATGGTGTCCCGGGACTGGGGTCTGCCTTGGACATGTGCAGATCTGATGGTCCGTGTGCTGAGCACGGTGTTCGGCCCGGTCCATGCACTGAGCTCCCGAGATATGCGGCCTCACAGCGCCATAGTCAAGCCACACCCCATTGAAAAAGTATTTGACACAGTTCCCCATAAAAGTTTACTGTACAAAGTAAGGTCCATTGGCATGGACCATAGGGTGAGTACATGGATTGAAAACTGGCTACAAGGGCGAGTTCCGAGGGTTTTGATAAATGGGGAACACTCAGAATGGTCAGGGGTGGGAAGTGGGGTCCCCCAGGGTTCTGTGCTGGGCCCAGTCCTGTTTAATTTGTTCATAAATGACCTGGAGGATGGGGTGAACAGTTCAATCTCTGTATTTGCGGACGACACTAAGCTAAGCAGGGCAATAACTTCTCTGCAGGATGTGGAAAACTTGCAAGAAGATGTGAACAAATTAATGGAGTGGGCAACTACTTGGCAAATGAGGTTTAATGTAGAAAAATGTAAAATAATACATTTTGGTGGCAAAAATATGAATGCAATCTACTCACTAGGGGGTGAACCTCTGGGGGAATCTAGGATGGATAAGGACCTGGTCCTAGTAGATGATATGCTCATCAATGGCATGCAATGCCAAGCTGCTGTTAACAAAGCAAACAGAATATGGGCATGCATTAAAAAGGGGATTAACTCCAGGGATAAAGTGATAATTCTCCCACTCTACAACACTCTGGTCCAGCCTCACCTGGAGTATGCTGTCTAGTTCTGGGCACCAGTCCTCTGGAAGGATGTACTGGAAATGGAGTGTCATGTACCTTACAGCAGAGTCTGAAATGCTGAGGGTGGCCTCTTGCACGGTTCTGGTCCCAACACCCCTGGTAGTGAGGACAGAGAGTGCTGGGGCAATGAAAGGGTGCAGGTGCCTGCAGGCTGAAGGCTGGAGCTTGGAGATACAGGATCCTCTGAGAGGAAGGTGTGAAGACTGATCACCAGAACTGTTTAGCGGAAGCCAGGCAGGTAAGTATGGATTCAGAAACAACTGCAACATCAGGAACAGGCAAAGGTTGGCAACTGGCTGGCAACAAGATACATAAATGGAAGGCAAGTTCGTAGTCAAGGACAGGCAGAGGTTGGCAATGGGCTGGCAGTGAGGTACAGAAACAGGAAGCAGAGCCATAGTAGAGAATCCAAGCCGAGGTCTGTATAATCAGTAAAGGTAGATAACAGGTAGGGGTGATCCAGGAGATTGTTCAAGGAAGCCGGGTTTGTCAGGAGCAAGGTAACAGGTCAAACAGCAATCAGGAACTCAGGAACAAGCTGAAGACGATCCAGCACTGGTATCAGGCAGAGACTCTGTTTATATAGGACGCCATGTGCCAGGATTGGTTGACGTGAATGTGCGTGCGCGAGTGCGCACAAACGTTCGGTGCGTGAGGGCGCACGTTCGTTCTGGAACTCGTTTGACTCTGTCGGGGACACATGGCACATGGCCATTGGCATTAGTGGAATGGGAATTAGCCACTGCTGCACTGAGACGGGCATTAGCACTGTGAGTTCTCTGACAATGTCCATTGCAATTAGCTGAATGGGAATGGCAACCGTAGGCCAATTACAAGCCTTAACACCATTTCCAAGATCATGGAGAAAGCTGTAGTACAACAGTTACAACTCCACCTGGATACACACAAACTCCTGGACTCGCTGCAATCAGGCTTCCGCCCGGGCCATGGAACAGAAAAAGCTCTCCTCAAGATATGGGACGACGCCCTCGAAGCAGCGGATGATGGAGAGTCATGTCTCCTGGTACTGTTAGACCTCAACGCAGATACAGTAGACCACAACACTCTACTCGTCCGCCTCACAGAAGTAGCAGGAGTCAAAGGCTCAGATCTCCAATGATTCACGTCGTTCCTAGGAAATTGTTCGCAGACAGTGAAACTAGGAGAATTCTTCTCTGAATCCCAGGCTGTCGCCTGCGGAGTCCCTCAAGGATCACCCTTGTCACCTGTCCTCTTCAACATTTGCATCCGCCCACTCCTCCAAATTATCAGATGTTCAAACCTCTGCTTCCACTCGTAAGCTGACGACACGCAACTTTATTTCCGTATCACTGGACAAAGAGATCACCACCAACAACTAGAAAATTGTCTCAATTTAATAGAAGACTGGATGACCACCAACTCCCTCAAACTCAACGAATCAAAGACAGAGCTTCTTATCCTACACTCAAACCATAATTCTGTAACCAAAACCCCCTGGACACCAACCGCCAACTTTGGGCAGACCATCTCCCCAAAGACCAAGGCCAAGAGTCTCTGGGTCTTTTTGGACTCACAAATGTCAATGGATGCTCAAATAGGAGCAGTAGTCAGTGGTTCTCACCATCTGCTATGCCTGCTACGCAGACTCATCCCTTTTATCCCAAAGAATGACAAAGCAGTGGTAGTTGGAACACAATCATTAATTCATGACTGGACTACGCAAACTCGCTTTACATAGGATTACCACAATATCAACTTGCGTGATTACAACTTATCCAAAACACAGCGGCAAGGCTAATAACGGGAAAAAAACCATAGGAATCAATCTCCCCTTCCCTGAGGAACCTACATTGGCTAACCGTAAAAGAATCCGATCACATTAAAAACCCTCTGCCTCACCCACAAATGTGTGCATAGAGATGCTCCTCAATACCTAATTGAGAAAATAAATCATTACACACCAAATCGCAGTCTTCGATCGGCCTACAAAAACCTCCTCCTCGTGCCCAAATCCCGGTACAAATCAAAGGGGGATCGGAGATTTGCTGTCCAAGGACCTCGGCTATGGAACGCTCTACCAACCAACATCCGCCTAGAAGAAAACCACCTGGCCTTTAGGAAAAAACTTAAGACCTTCCTCTTCTAGATGATGGACAACCAAGCTCTTCACAGCGCCTTGAAGTGATTCAGTTTGCATTGTGAGCTATACAAATATTTCATTCATTCATTCATTCAATTAGCCACTGCTGCACAGAGAGGGGCATTAGCACTGTGAGTTCTCTGACATGGAGCAAATACAAAGAAGGGCAACACAGCTAATAAAGGGTCTGGAAGATATTAGTCATGAAGAAAGGTTACAAGTAGGGATGAGCTTCGTGTTCGAGTCGAACATACGTTCGACTCGAACATCGGCTGTTCACCCGTTCGGCGAATTCCGAACGTTATGGGCCGTTCGCGCCAAATTCGCGTGGCGCTCACGGCCCACAATGCACTGCGTCATCGCAGTGCATTGCTGGCTCATGATTGGCCAAGCATGCACTGTGACCCCGCATGCTTGGCCAATCACAGCACCAGCAGCGAGGAGAGCCATGATTGGCCACAGGCAGGATGCCTGTGGCCAATCATAGCTCAGGCTGTGTAGTACACGCCCCACACTATATAAGGCCGCCAGCGCGGCGGCCTAGTGTAGTGTGTTGGAGTCTGAAGCAGTTAGTGGGTGTTCTGTGTACCTTCAACACAGTACACACCAATCGTTTTTGGCCGATTTTCGATCTTGCTGTTGTGTAGTGGTTGTTGTCTGTGTGCCCTGACCGCAGTATACACCGCTATATTCACCTCACCTATATAGCTAGTGATCTATCTTTTATAATAGAGCTTGCAGTCAGTAGTGTTAGGAGCTTGTGCGTGCTGTCTGCGTGCTCTGTACCCAGTACACACCGCTATATCCACCTACATAGCTCTTCTCTATTTGAGCCCACTTGCCATCTGCAGGAGTTATTGGAAGTTGTGTGTGCCTCCAGCACAGCACAGTATACATCTGTATATACCCCTTTATCTCTGGTGTTCTATAACCACTTGCTTACTGGGCACTTAAACCCCCCTCAGTCCCAGACCAATTTTCAGCTTTCAGCGCTGATGCACTTTGAATGACAATTGCGCGGGCATACAACACTGTACCCAAATGAAATTTTTATCATTTTTTTCCCACAAATAGAGCTTTCTTTTGGTGGTATTTAGTTACAGCTCGGAGTTTTATTTTTTGCTAAACAAACAAAAAAAGATGCAAAAAAAAAAAAAAAAAATAATGTTTTAATAGTTTGTTATAAAATTTTGCAAACGGGTCATTTTTCTCCTTCATTGAAGTGCGCTGATTAGGCGGCACTGATGGCTGCATTGGTGGGCACTGATGGGCTGCATTGGTGGGCACTGATGGGCTGCATTGGTGGGCACTGATGGGCTGCACTGGTGGGCACTGATAGGCATAGTTAAGGCGGCACTAATAGGCACAGATAAGGCGGCACCGATGGGCACAGATAAGGCAGCACTGATGGGCAAAGATGGGCACAGATAAGATGGCATGGATGGGTGGCACGGATAAGTGGCACGGATGGGTGGCACGGATGGGCACTGATAGGTACCACTGATAGATGGGACTGATGGGCACTGATAGGTGGCACTGATAGGTGGCTCTGATAGGTGGCACTGCTGGGCACTGATGGGCAGCACTGCTGGGCACTGATGGGCACTGCTGGGCACTGATGGGCGGCACTGGGTCGCAGCACCTTTGAGGCAGATTGTGGGCACTGTGGGTGGCACTGTTGGTGGCACTGCTGGATGGCACTGTGGGTGGCATTGTGGGTGGCACTGTAGGTGGCACTGTGGGCACTATGGGCACTGATGGGGGGCACTGATGGGGGGCACTTACTTTTATTCAGGATGGCACGGCGGTGGGCAGGTGGGCACTGGCAGGGGGCAGGTGGTCAGCTGTATTGCTGGCCGTGATCGGCTTTTTTTTTCTCTCCTCGCGCTGTCAGCGCGAGGAGGAATAATAGCCGATTACCGGCTCCGTTCTATCACATGATCAGCTGTCATTGGCTGACAGCTGATCACGTGATAAGGGGTCGGGATCGACCCCTTGCACGGATCGGTGATCAGGCGAGTCTCACGGACTCGCCGATCACAGAGCGCGCCGCGCGCGCCCCTCAGGGGGCGCGCAGGCCGCTCGTATCCGGGACGACGTCAATAGACGTCGTCCCGGAAATGTAGGTCCGCGCTGATGCCGTCATTTGGCAATAGCGCGGATCTGTAGTGGTTAAAAAAGGCATCTGCAGGAGTTAGTGGGTTTTTTGTGCCTCCAGCACAATATACACCTGTATCTACCCTTTATTGCTGTTCTCTAATAGAGGCATCTGCAGGGCTTAGTGGGTGTTGTGTGACTCAATTACAGTATACCCCTTTATCTCTGGTGTTCTATAATAAAGGCATCTGCAGGAGTTAGTGGGTGTTGTGTGACTCCAGCACAATATACACCTGTATCTGCCGTTTATTGCTGTTCTCTAATAGAGCCATCTGCAGGGCTTAGTGGGTGTTGTGTGACTCCATTACACTGCTGTTTTACCCAACTCCCTTCAGGCCATTACCATGTCTGGAAGGCCAGCAAGGAGAGGCAGACAGGCACGAGCCGATAAAAGAGGGCAAGCAGGCTCTGTGTCTAGAGACAACAGCGCTGGTCGTGGACGCGGTGCATTGTCATCAGCACGTGGCCATGGGACACGCTTGTCCTTCTTTTCGGCAGATGGACATGTTGAACCGCAACATGCCAATGACTTGGTAGAGTGGATGACCAAGCCTTCTTCATCCTCCTCATCCTCTCTCACCCAGTCTCAGGGTACTAGCAAAGCAGCTGCCAACGCATCGTCTTCCCTCCTCTCAATGTCATCATCAGTGACTCCTTCCCTAGACCCACCACGTCCTCCTGAGGAGTCTCCTGAACTCTTTAAAGCGGGAGTCCACCGGGACTCCGCGTTTTTTTTTTTTTTTAAAAGCCAGCAACTACAAATACTGCAGCTGCTGACTTTTAAAATAGTGACACTTACCTGTCCAGCCCCCCCTGCGATGTCGGCACCCGAAGCCGATCTCTAGGTCGCCTGTCGGGTCCTGCCGCCGCCATCTTGGGTATAGGAATCAGGAAATGGAGCCTTTCGGCTTCATTTCCCGGTTCCCTACTGCGCATGCGCGAATCGCGCTGCGCAATAAGGACGCTCCCCGCTGCCTCTGGGATCTGTGTGTTTCCCAGCAGGCAGCGGGGCACTTGCGGGAAGGGGCGGGCACTTGCGGAAAGGGGCGTACGTTACGCCCCTTTCCGCAGAGAGCTATCCCGGAAGTGGGTGCAGTTACCTGGATTATCCAGGTAACTGCACCCCCTCCCCCCTGAAAGGTGCCGATTGTGGCACCGGAGGGGGGGAGGGTTCCGATGAGCGGAAGGTCCACTTTAGGGTGGACCTCCGCTTTAAAGCACAGTGTTGGGTATATGCTCCAGGAGGATGCTCAGTGTTTTGTGGGCTCTGATGATGACACTCAGCTAGAGGAAGGCAGTAGTGTGAGTGCAGAGAGAGGGGATGCTCAAGAAGGACAGCAATCTGGCAGTCATGTTCCACAAGCTGCAGCATACTGACAGGTTTGCTACAGCGATGAAGAGGGAGGGGATGATGAGGGCACTGACTCCACGTGGGTGCCTGGTAGGAGAGAGGAGGAGGCACATGTCCAACGAGGCAGGATGCCCTCCGGGGGCCAGTTTAGGGGCAGCACACCGACTGAATCACACCACAGAGCTCCGCCTGTGCAGGGCGCTGCCTCTGCGCGTTATTCTAAAAGTTCTTTGGTGTGGGCCTTTTTTGAGACGAGTGCATCAGATCGCACCGCTGCTATTTACAACATATGTCTCAAGCATATCTCGCGTGGCCAAAACATCAGCCGCTTGGGCACCACAAGCTTGACCAGATATATGTTGACCTGCCATGCAGCTCGTTGGCAAGCATACCTCAAAGACCCACACCAAAGAACAAAGCGGACCTCTCCTTGCTCCTCATCAGCTGGCATCTCCAACCCCACTAGACCTTCAGTCCTCTCTGAAACCTGCTCTGAGAGGAATGAAGGTGTAGAATTAGGTGTGTCACAGCCAAGTGCTTCCGGAAACTATGCTAGCGGTACACCCACAACCGATTATAGCAGGCAAATGTCCCTGCCCCAGCTGCTGGACCGGCGAAAGAAGTTCACTCCCAGCCATCCACATGCCCAGCGGTTGAATGCTAGCTTGGCTAAATTGCTAGCACTTCAACTGCTGCCTTTTCAGTTGGTAGACTCGGCCCCCTTCCGTGAGTTTGTACAATGTGCGGTTCCTCAGTGGAAGGTCCCCAAACGCCACTTTTTCTCACGGAAGGCGATTCCGGCTCTCTACCGGCATGTGGAAGGCAATGTCCTTGCCTCGCTGGACAGGGCGGTCAGCGGTAAGGTGCATATTACCGCTGACTCATGGTCCAGCAGGCATGGACAGGGACGTTACCTGTCTTTCACGGCCCATTGGGTCACTCTTCTGGCAGCTGGGAAGGATGCAGGACAAGGTGCAGTAGTGTTGGAGGTTGTTCCGCCACCACGCCTCCAAAATGCTACTATTGGTTGTGACACACCTCTCTCCTCCACCCCCTCCTCTTCTTCTTCCTCCATGGCCTCTTCCATTGCTCTGTCCTCAGAACCAGCGGTGCTCCGTAGGCGTTCCAGGGGCTACGTAAGTACGCAGGCAAAACGATGCCATGCCGTGCTTGCGCTGGTTTGTTTGGGGGACAGGAGCCACACTGGGGCGGATGTTTTGTCAGCTCTGCAGGGGCAGGCCGAGAGGTGGTTGACGCCACGCCAGCTTAAGCCAGGAATGGTGGTTTGTGACAATGGCACCAACCTCCTCTCCGCCCTCCGACAGGGACAACTGACCCATGTGCCCTGTGTAGCTCACGTCCTTAACCTGGTGGTGCAGCGGTTCTTGGGCAGGTACCCCGGCTTACAGGATGTACTGAAGCAGGCCAGGAAAGTCTGTGTGCATTTCCACCGATCATTTAATGCCTGTGCTCGGCTGGCTGAGCTCCAAAAGGAGTTGAACCTGCCCAAGAACCGCCTTATATGTGACATGCCCACCAGGTGGAACTCAACGTTGGCCATGCTGCAGCGGCTGCACACGCAGCAGAGGGCCATCAATGAGTACCTGTGCGACTATGGCACCAGGACAGGGTCAGGGGAGCTCGGTTTTTTCTCACCACGCCAGTGGGGCATGATCAGGGATGCACGCACTGTCCTGTCACCGTTTGAGGAGGCCACAAGGATGGTGAGCAGTGACAGTGCATGCATCAGTGACACTGTACCTCTTGTCCACCTCTTGGAGCATACGCTGCATGGAATAATGGACAGGGCACTTGAGGCAGAACAGAGGCAGGAAGAGGAGGACTTCCTTGCCTCTCAAGGCCCCCTTTATCCAGACAGTGTTCCTGCTGTGCCACCCATCACACAGGAAGAGGATGAGGAGGAGGAAGAGGAGGAGGAGGATGATTGTGTCAGCATGGAGGTGGAGGCTGGCACTCAGCATCAGCAGCAGCAGCAGCAGCAGTCTTGTAGGGATTATCTACAGTCCCAAGAAACATGTGGACTTGTACGTGGCTGGGAGGAGGTAGCTGCGGATCATGTTGCCCTTAGTGACCCAGAGGACTCCGGACCGAATGCCTCAGCTAACCTACGCTGCATGGCCTCCCTGATCCTGCAAAGCCTGCGGAAGGATCCTCGTATTCTTCAGATCAAGGAGAGGGACCATTACTGGCTGGCCACTCTCCTTGATCCACGGTACAAGGGTAAGGTTGCCGACCTTATCTTGCCATCGCAGAGGGAGCAGAGGATGAGACATCTCCGGGAGGCCTTGCAGAAAGGTCTGTGCAACGCGTTCCCAGAGACTGGGAGGTTACAAACTCCTGGTCCTGGACAACGTGTTGCTGAGGCATCGGTCAGAAGGAGCGGTGGAGAAGGTGGCCGTCTGACTGATGCTTTCAGACAATTTTTTAGTCCGCAGCCCCAAGGTATGATCAGTTCCAGCAACCATCGCCAGTGTCTGATTTACATGGTGCAGGAATACCTAGGGGCAAGGTCAGACTTGGACACCTTTCCCACCGAAAATCCTCTGGCTTACTGGGTCTTGAGGATGGATCACTGGCCAGAGCTTGCACAGTATGCAATTGAGCTACTGGCCTGTCCTGCATCCAGCGTTCTTTCGGAACGCACCTTCAGTGCTGCTGGTGGCTTTGTTACCGATCACAGGGTGCGCCTGTCCACCGAATCAGTTGATCGACTGACCTTCATCAAGATGAATCAGTCTTGGATCACCCACAGCTACCAAGCACCTGAAGCTGATGTAACCGAATAATTTTTTTTGAAATATCACATCCCTTCAAGACTGCCTATGCTGATGCTGAGTGACTGTCCTGTTATGCTATCCTCTTCCTCCTCCGCTGATATGTTGGAAGAACATTTCTGGTTCTGGGTGATGCCATTAGCCCAATTTTTATGTCCCTGTTTAACAGGGGCGTTTAAGTACAATTTTTGATGCAATGCTTTGCAGCAGGGCTAATTCCTGCAATAAAACTAGAGTATATGGGAGAGGTTGCAGTGTGGTGGCACCAGCACCAGTGCCTAAGGCCCAATTTTTCTGCCCCTGTTTAACAGGGACATGTAATTACAATTCTTGATATAATATTTCACAGGAGGGCCCGTTCCTGTACCCACCCAGAGTAACTGTGAGGACTTATAGTGTTGTGGCACCAGCACCACAACCACCAAAGGTCAATTTTTCTACCACTGTTCAACAATGGCATGTAATTACAATTCTTGATATAATCGCTCACAGCAGGGCGCTCCAGCGCCCAGCAAGAGTCACTTTGAGGGCTTACAATGTTGTGGCAAAACCAACACCTTGTTCCGCCATTTCTGCAGAGCATATAGGGCAGGCCCCTACTTTCAAACATCCAACTTACAAACATCTCCTACTTGCAAACGGAAGGAGACAACAGCAAGTGAGATGAAAAAAGATGGACGACAAAACAAATTATACAGGGGTGATAACCCTTCCCTATGTTTTCCAAAAAGCTTAAAAATAGTTTTTTTGACTGGAGCTACACTTTAAACATGTACCAGTTGAAAATTACAAACAGATTCAACTTAACACAACAAACCTACACAGTCCCTGTCTTGTTTGCACCGCCTGTATACTGCTGTTCTGAGTATATAGGGCCTGGGGGCCACACGCATTTCCTTTTTTTAATATGGGTACGGGGTTCCCCTTAATATGCGTACAAGACCCAAAAGGGCTGGTAATGGGCAGGGAGGGCTACCCATGCCATTTTTCTCAATGGTTTTCAACCATATTGCAGGAACCAGATATAACATTAAAACCGCAAGCAGTTTTCAATGATGTTATTTCTGTTTAATGTCATTTTGTGCAGGGACTGTTCTAAACACGGGAAACACGTGGCACTTCACAGGCATACTACAGACACCCCCCAGGCACCATATTTAAAGGAATATTTCACTTTTTTTTCACTTTAATCATCATTAAAATCAGTGCTCCCGCCAAAACGGCCATTTTTAAAAACATTTTAGGCATTGACCCATGTCCCCTGGGGCAAGAGCCAGGTCCCCAAATCCTTTTTAGGACAGTATCTTGCATATTAGCCGTTAAAATTAGCACTTTTAATTTCGAACGTTCGAGTCCCATAGACGTCAATGGGGTTCTAAAGTTCGTTCGAATTTTGGGTCCGTTCGAAAGTTCTGGTGCGAACCGAACCGGGGGGGTGTTCGGCTCATCCCTAGTTACAAGCACTGAACTTATTCTCTCTGGATAAGAGACGCTTGAGAGGGGATACAATTTACAAATACCGTACTGGTGACCCCACAATAGGAATAAAACTTTTTCACGGAAGGGAGTTTAATAAGACACATGGCCACTCATTAAAATTAGAAGAAAGGGGGTTTAACCTTAAACTACGTAGGCGGTTCTTTACTGTAAGAGTGGCAAAGATCTGGAATTCCCTTCCACAGGTGGTGGTTTCAGCGGGGGCCATTGATAGTTTCACAAAACAATTAGATAAGACCCTGAATGACTGCAACATACAGGGATATACAATGTAATACTGACATATAATCACACACATAGGTTGGACTTGATGTACTTATCAAATATGTAACTATGTATGAGAGAGTGAGAGCGATAACACAAAAGTTAACAAACCTGAAACCTTGTAACACTAATGAGTCACATGACACCGGGGAGGGAAAATGGCTAATTGGGTCCAATTTGGACATTTTCACTTAGGGGTGTACTCACATTTGTTGCCAGCCAGACAATAATGGCTGTGTGTTTAGTTATTTTGAGGGGACAGTAAATTTACACTGTTACACAAGCTGTACACTTACTACTTTACATTGTAGCAAATTGTCATTTCTTCAGTGTTGTCACATGAAAAGATATAATAAATATTTACAAAATGTGAGGGGTGTACCTACTTTTGTGAGATACTGTATATATATATATATATATATATATATATATAGAGCGGCCACAACCTTTGCTGTGCGGCCATGAGTTGTTGGGCTTACCGATTACCTTCTCCTGGCCTGCTCCTCCGCGTCTAGGGGTTCCCAGGGTTGATACCCAACGACTTGTATACTGACACAGACGAACTTTCAAAAAAAAGTTTATTTTGCAGTAGAACTTTCACAACACAGTCTCTTAGGTAACAGAGGGCACGGGTGAAGAACTCAGGCACCTTGAACTGCAGGTTTAACACAGTCTCTATTTCCACCCAGAGAGTAGCCACTCGCAGCTCGGTACTTCAATGCTGAACAGATCTCTAGCCTAGTCATGGCAGTCAGCACGTTGACTCAAAACTTGAACAATAAACTGAGAGTATACAGGAACCTTTTTCCAACCGTACCTGGAACATGTCCCGCTTCCGTTGTGGTACTGAAAAAGTTGATTGGCTCCGAGAGGGCCGATACCAAAGCATCCAACCAGACTTGGTTCTAGCCTGTCATGTGCACCTCACCGTTCACATGACCAGGCAGAACTTCTAAACACAGCCTGGCCAGATTGGTGTTAGGCCTACCTACAATAATTAACCCTCAGAACCTTTATTGTCCTGAGGTCAAAAACTAAATTTACAATGCGTGTGGCATTTGATCCCAAATGTCATCCGCTATATATATATATATATATATATATATATATATACACACACAAACACTGCATATTATTTTCCGTATAGACCAAAGTTAAAATACTGAATCAAATACATTTCACCTTTAGACTGGTATTTCTGGATATGCTTGGTTAAAAGCAAATGATCAAGCCATACCTAAACCACATGGCCTTTCAATAGCACTTGGAATCTAGCAGAATGTTGAGGTTGACAACTTAAGACAGAATTCAGTTCAGCAATGTTTAATGGCAGGTATGCGCTCTCTCTTTGTGTGTGTGCATCAAGGACCAGCCCTATTTCTGGTGGGCCTACAGTCTGGAATGCAAAGTGTTTATCTTGGTGTAAGGTATGGACTGACTGTGTGGGAGGCACAACGTACCTGGCAAGTTTGGAAGCCATGCGAAAAAGTGTCATGGAACATTAGCAAAGGGCCAGTATTAGAGAGTTTCAATTGTCCTTTTAAAACTCCAAGGAAAAATATGATTGATTCAAGCTTCTTAAGCTTGTGAATGGTTGAGAAGATATTCTCTGGATTTATAATATAAAGGTGCTTTAGTAAATCTTAAATGTCTCATCTGTTTTCCCATTGAGTTTGCAGCTGTGCCAAGTAATAAAAAAACTAATGTACTCCTGATCTATGCTCTTTCAAAGTAAATTACCCAGTGACATTTTTCTGTTGCCTACATTTCATCTTTTTCATGGGGATTGACTGTAAAATATTTGTGGACTGCCACAAATACAACAAAAAATACTATTTGACTTTTCAGTGTTAGTAGATTGATATGTATCACCCTTCACAATTTTCACCATGAGGGTGGAATGAAGAAAATAAGATTTAAAAATATTAAAGCTCAACTCCACCCTTTACTTAAAATGGAAAAATAAGTAACCCAGCATTTTTAAAAATAGAAAAGAAGTTCCAGCAGAAATACCCTTCTTCTTTGAAGCTTTGTCCACCGCAGACTTTTCTAGGTTGAATGACAACCAACTCACTTTCCATGAGGGCCTGGCCATCATAAAGACACCCTTTGGAGATGCACATCATGACGATGACTTAAGAGTTTACAGTATTCGTGAACGGTGCGGCACTTACACATCATTCCGTGAGTCCCAAGCTGTCCAGGAGGAAAGATTGTCAAAAACTGCTGCTGCTTTTATACCTTTTATATGGTATTGCTGAAATATGCTATGTGGCATCCCCACCGTTTACTGGGACTTGTAGTCACATGGATTGTTTTTTATGTGGATTCTTATGTCATTTTTTTATATGTTCAGTATTATGGTGATATATGTCCATATCATTCTCCCTGTTTTTGTTTCTTATTGTGGTTCCCCGCTGTTTTTTAATCTCCTTGTAGCCCCATTAGCCAGCATTTAGCATTAATTCTGTGCTTACAACCCAATTCAACACCACTGGCACCCACCCAGCACTCCACCCCTTGTCATGTCTATCTTCTTATTTCTGCGACCTAGCAAAGACTCATCTCCATCAGCATGAAGAAGGAGCTTATCAGATGCTCTGAAACGCGTCCTGCCAAATAGACGTCACTTCCGGCACGTGCGTTCCACGATGGTCTCAGGCGCACTTCTGGTGACGTCCTGTACAAGTCCAGTGTTCAATGCTGGTTACTACAACACAGCTTTCCACTGGTCTCCTGTCACGTGGTTTCTCTCTGCTGGACAGCCGGGATTAACTACAGCCTGCCACGGACCTGACCATCCTAGGACTACCCCCACTGCTGAACTCCTTTACAAACACGATGAGCTTTTTAAACCTACACCTCTAGTAAGTGTTTTTTAACCTTTTGACTATTAAAGACCTAATGCTGCTGCACATAGAGGCGCCTGCTTTTTTTATCCTGGAGTAGAGGAAGGACCTGTGATAGCCTGCAGAAAAAAAAAGAATACATATATATATATATATATATATATATATATATATATATATATATAAATTAAGGGGGCGTGGCCTGGCCGAGCACCAAGATGGACGCGTGAGGGATCCACTCCTGCCACTGACTCTCTTTCATCAGCTTTATCGGTGAGATCCAACAGCGAATACCGGCCAAAGAGATGGGGACGGCGTCCCGCAACACCTCGACATCTAGATCCCGGTCACCTCGAGGACATTCGGGTGGAAACACGCAAAATATCCCCGAAATGTTCCGTTCACAGAGAGGCAACATGGCGCCTTCCCGCCAAGTTCACCCCCAGCCGACTACACCACCACGATCGGATGCCATCCTGGTGTCACAGGAGACTTCCCAGATGCCTAACGTAAACCGAGAGTTGTCTCCACCACAACCGGTCAGCATACAAGACCTGCGGTGTATAGCGGCGGATATAAAGGACACGTTGTCGGCCGCCATTGCAGACCTTCGAGTCGACATACATGCACTCGCGGATAGAGTCCTGGAGGTGGAGAAAATCTCCGCACAACATGATAATGTACTTCGTAAAGCCACTAGAAAGATTGATCACCATACACTTCAGCTAAGGGAGACACAACGTCACATCGAGGACCTTGATAATCGCGGCCGCCGCCATAACATCAGAATCAGAGGGTTGCCAGAAAGCATAGAACCGGACATTTTGGAGCAAGAGGTAACGGCTCTCTGCAATTCGCTTCTGAATAGGCCTAGAGAAATTCGTATCGAAATGGAGAGAATACACAGGGCCTTACGCCCCAAAGGAAAGGAGACTGACCCTCCCAGAGATATTGTCTGCTGTATCGTAGACTACAGGCTTAAAGAGGAGATCCTTCAAAAAGCCAGGAGCCAACAACAGCTGCAACACGGGGGAGTATCTATCCAAATCTTTCAAGATTTGTCGGCCATCGCGTTACAAAATCGCAGAGACCTGAAACCCTTGTTGGAAGTTTTACGTACCCATGGCATACAATACCGCTGGAAGTTTCCCTTCGGTCTCTCTGCCACGCATAGGGAGAAATCAGCACTGCTACGGTTGCCCGAAGACCTACGACACTTTTGACGAACGCTCGACATTCCGCCAGTGGACGTACCTAATTGGTAAGCGGACTTCCGCACTTATTCGACGAGGCGCTCGCCTCCGCCGTTCGAAGAACAAATGGAAGTGCAAGAACAGAGACCCCGCAGGCGACGATCAGCTTCTGGAAACAGGGCACGCTCCTCTCGTCACGGAGATAGAGCCGGCTACAGTCCAGAAGAATCCCCGCGTTCTCGAAGGGCTCGTAGAGACTACTGATTGAGAAGTTGTTGACATTTACTCCAGCAGTAAGATTGAGTATCACTTTACTCTGTACTTTTAACTGAAACTTTCAGGTACTATACGTTCGACATCAGGTTTCTTCGCTCATTTGTAGCGGGTATGTTCTTCTTTCTTCTTTATTCGGTTGGTTTGATTGCCTACAGTTCACAGGACATAAGAAGGAAACAAAATTCACTCGACCGTTGGAATTCACTACACGACAAAGTCTGCCGCTTGTTGCCCAACACAGCCATCTGACAGTGGGTTTATCATCTCTTAAAGGTCCTACTCGTACTTCCACGGCTGACCTCCTGAACATTTTACTTTGAACATTCAGCCGATAATCTACGCACTGAAATGGTACACAGATGCCCGGCATTTATAGACCTACACTGTAACCGTGAGAATTATAATTACCAATGGCTTACTTATGGACTGTAGAGACTGATTTGCTATCTCACTCCCGAAAGGTTCGGGTCCAATGAATCGCCTGAACTATGGTTTGAGAATCTCTTTTGAAGTCTATCATATCTCTCCCGGTTTGTTGATACGTTTATTTTTTGTTGGTATCCTTTCTCTGTTGGCTTTTATTTTTTATTTTTCGTAGGCTATTGATAGACCTAATAGGTATCTATCTATTAGATGCTTAACTGTTTTCTGGAAAGCCGCTCCACGTTGCTCATACCAGGAGTCTACTGGACGGTGACCAGCGGATAGCTCGTAACGATCCTCGATTAAATGTGCAGATAGGTCACTGGTTGGTAACTCGCCAATATGGGGATTCTGCTTGGCCGACGAATCACTTCGAATGAGGTGTTTCAAACAAATTTTTGCGATGATTTGGTTCTCGGCCTGCGATCTTAACTGGTAACCTCCAGAACCAACTCTGACTTACCCATCTGGATGGGGTCATTGGCCAAATAAGAACTCCCAGACCATGTCCCAGCTACCAATTAAGTGATTGTCTTAGTTGAATGTTGTTTTACAACAGTTTAGAACCGTTATTGTTATACTGGATTAGGTTACTTAACATTAGTGACTCAAGTGGGTCATAGCTCCAATTGGAGATCTAGATTTGAAACTACTGTTCTTGGGTTGGATCGACGGGTCTAGGTGTTGGAGATAGAGATCCCTTTTACGGTGCCATTGGGGAGGGTGATCCGCCTCAGCTTCAGAGTCGGATTCGGCCGGCAAATGAAGGTCCTGGTTTTACTTTGATATTATACAACGAGGCGGTTCCCCTCGCACGCGGCATTGGACTTTTCTCATTCCCCATACCTAGCCCCCTCGACGTTAGTTTACATGATTATGATTGAGCCTAGAGCTACTTCTCCACTATCTTTTGAAGAGTCCATGATCTCAACTTAGACTTTTGTGTGCTCATGCATGATTTGTACCCTTTTTGGGATCACCCGGTGTTACACTATTGTTACACAATCTCCCCATAGAAAATAGTGTTCGAGAGTTCAGCGGTAGTTTCATTGATTTTGAGATTAGAATATAGGTGTAAGACCTTGGTCGACCCCCCAACAGTGCCGTGAGTGGATTCGTATTGCTATTTATGGATACGGATCCAGATCACGGCGCTGTAATTTTCTGACTTACACTGATTTAGTGTAGGTCAGTATAATATTCTTCACTTTCACATCCTTTTTCACAGTACTCTTTTTTCCAGCTTGACTTTTCACCGCACAGTGTGTACTTACGCACTTGTTTGATAGACCAAATTTTGCTCTCAGTGTCCTAGTTTGCAAACAGTAACATGACCTACCAGGCTCAAACCCTACTTACCACTTCGGCGACAGCGATACCGGCTCGAGATTTACAGATTAATTTTACATCACTTAATGTTCGAGGACTTAACATCCCCCAAAAACGATCGCAATTACTTTACACCCTTAAAAAACATAAACAACATATTGTATTTCTGCAAGAGACTCACTTTAGAACAAACAACATCCCCAAACTATATGATCGACGTTATCCCACGATTTATCATGTTACGACGGACGACTCTAAATCTAAAGGAGTTGCAATATTGATTTCCAAACACTGCCCACTGACAGTAACGGATATTAAACGTGATACACAGGGAAGATATCTTTTTGTTAAAGGTACCATTCACAACAGACAGATTACATTAGCGAATTTATACGCCCCGAACAAGAGACACGTCGCGTTTTTTCGAGAGACACTTCATACCCTCACTGAATTTCAAGCTGGAATGCTCATAGTAGGGAGGGATTTCAATGTGACTCTAAATCCAACTCAGGACTCATCCAACGGAACATCATCCCTTCCATATAGAGCATTACGGGCTATTAAAATGCAACTGCAAGAACTAACATTGCATGACACATGGCGTACACTCAACCCAAATGGTAGAGATTTCACCTTTTACTCAACCCCACACGACAAATACTTCAGTTTGGATTATTTTTTCATCTCCCAAAACGATCTGTCGCTTGTTACCCACACATCCATAGAACCACTAATTTTTTCGGACCACAACCTGATAACCATGACTTTAACCCTACCTATTTCACAGACCCCGGGCCCGATTTGGAGACTGGACAATTCTTTACTAACTGATATGGACACAACTCAGAAACTCTCCTCCCGCTTGTCGCAATATTTTCAAGAAAAATATGTAGGGGAAACCAAACAGTCGAGCATATGGGCGGCACATAAATGTGTCTTGCGGGGGGAATTTATATCCATAGCTGCACATAGACACAAACTTAGGAAAAAACATATGCAAGAGTTGTACGACAAAGTTTATAAACTAGAACGAATGCACAAGGCATCGCTGGCACATACTACGCTTTCAGATTTATTGCAGGCGAGGGACGAACTTCGACAGGAGTTGATTAAAAGACTGCAGAAGCTATTTTACGAATTCAGTAACAAATCGGGTAAACTACTGGCAAAAGCAATACAACGTAAGAAAGCAGCGACAACTATACATAAAATCATAGATTCGCAGGGCAAGAGTTATGTAACATCTGATGGAATTGCCAAGCAATTCGTAAATTACTATTCGAAACTTTACAATTTGTCCCCAGAGGTCCCGACGGCTCAGACTACCGACAGACAAAAATTAATATTAGACTTCCTTACCAAATACGGAACTCCCCAGATAGAGATAGACGACATACAAACTCTAGACGGACAGATTTCCACTGAAGAACTTAACTTAGCATTGAAGCAATTAAAGCCAGGCAAGAGTCCGGGTCCTGACGGCCTGACTGTCGGATACTATAGGACTTTTCAGGAGATACTCTCCCCGCACCTTCTTAACATGTTTAATTCTCTTTCTCCCGCAGACCCAGTCAATAAAGATTTACTAGAAGCTCACATAACGTTGATTCCCAAACCCGGTAAAGACGACACCATTGTTACAAATTATAGGCCCATCTCACTTCTAAACGTGGATGTGAAATTATTTGCCAAAATTCTAGCCAACCGTCTCCTCAGGATTCTCCCACAAATAATTTCGCTAGACCAAGTCGGTTTTGTCCCTGGAAGAGAGGCTAGGGACAATACTATAAAAGCATTACATATACAACACTGGCTTACTAATAAAACACAACAAAAAGTTTTTTTCTTATCGTTGGACGCGGAGAAGGCGTTCGACAGGGTAGTCTGGGACTATATAGCCGCTTCATTACAAACATTGGGTATACCTGCACATTTTCGACAGATGGTAGCGACGTTGTATTCCTTTCCCACAGCTAAAGTAAGAATCAATGGTTGCCTGTCGGACGCCTTCTCCGTGTCGAACGGAACTCGACAGGGATGCCCGCTTTCGCCACTAATTTTCATTCTTACTCTTGAACCCCTTCTAAGAAAACTTAGGGAAAATAATGATATTAAAGGCATCGATATCGGACATAAACAATATAAAATAGCGGCATATGCCGATGACATTCTTTTGTTCCTTTCAGACCCGTTAATCACACTACCGAACATTTTAAACGACTTCATGCTTTTCAACAAATTATCCAATCTGCAAATTAACTTTTCAAAATCGAAAGCTCTAAACATCTCCCTCCCCTTGTCCACAGTAGATCTCTGTAAGCTAAATTTCCCCTTTAGCTGGGAACCCAAAGCCCTCACATACCTAGGAATCCAACTACCTTCCTCGTTAGACGACCTCTACGACTTAAACTACAAACCATTCCTTCAGTCCTTACAAAATGACCTCACCAAATGGACGCCTAGCAAGTTCTCTTGGTTCGGCCGCATAGCTATCATAAAAATTAACATCTTACCTCGCATTTTATACATAATGCAAACTGTGTCGATTAAACTTCCTGCATTATTTTTCGTGACATACAAAAAGTTATGCAGAAACTTTATTTGGGTCTCAAAATCCCCCAGAATAAGTTGGGACACACTTGCGTTGCCTAAAGCTCTAGGGGGTCTTAGCCTACCAGACATTCGTAGGTATCATTCAGCTTGCCACCTTACAAGAATCATCGATTGACATGTGCACAAGGCTACGAAAGATTGGATAAACTTAGAGGACTCATTCGACTCCATTCCTATAATGCACTTGCCATGGATCTCAGAGAGAAACACGCCTAAAGCTGCTATCACGCACCCGCTCACAGGTGCATCAGTGCGAGTGTTTAGGGACGTAGCCGCGCAATTGAAATAGACTACATCTCAGGGTCCGATGACTAACTAACAATCCAGATTTCCCCCCTGGAATTTCCATCCGAGAGACAGCGAGAGATTCTAAAAGGCAGACTCTGAGAGCCTCACAATTAGTTGTAAATGGTACAATCCTTCCTTTTCGAGAGATGGGTCCGTCCCTCCCCGGTTTTGATATTCCATTCTTTAAATTTCTACAACTCAGACACTTCCTCCACAGTGCCGTTCACTTATCACACTGGAGTAGAAATTTGAACTCGTTCGAAACTCTGTGCGTAGGTACACCTCCTCTCAGGCACCTCATTTCAGAGATATACTCACTACTGTTTGGTGAACACGACTCCAAAGACTTGCTAGCGGTACGCAACTGGGAGAAAGACCTTAACTTAGATCTCACGAATGAGGAGTGGGAACGGATCTTTCGTAACATTCATAAAAGCTCGGTTAACGTATCAACTCAAGAGAACTCATATAAAGTTTTCACGAGATGGTACCGAACGCCGAACATACTACATAAGTTCTTTCCCTCTGTTTCTCCATTATGTTGGCGGTGCGGCCAAGCAACAGGAACTATTCTACACATCTGGTGGGAGTGTACGCTAATTACATCCTTTTGGGAAAACATTCACAAATTAATTGCAGAAATTACATCGAGAACGCTAGATTTTACGCCGATGCAATTTTTGCTAAACTATGCACCCACTTCATACATAAGCCTCAAGCACTCAATCATACCGCATCTAATAAATGCAGCTAAACAATGTATCCCTCTTCTCTGGAGGACTACAACACCTCCAACAGTGGCAAACTGGATTACAAGGGTTGAAAAAATTTCTGAGATGGAACAATTAATCCATCAAGCCCATGACACCCCTGCTAAATACACTGCATTGTGGATGTGTTGGATTAACTATAGAACCTCCCTGTGATTCGACGACCATAGTCGAATATCTTAAGCCCCTTTCAACGTTGTTCTTCTGTTGGAGTAGTACTTTACAGCACATAGCAATAAATGCAACAAGAAACACTTTTGTGGTAAACTGTATAAAATGACATTTCTGTGGGTCTAAAGGAATCCAGCCAAGAGTCCAAGGGAACGTACACATAAGGTGAATGCTGGGAATTGAAAAAGAGTGTGACATCACCGCATAGGAGTAATTAGGAAAAGCTTCCTAGACTTTGGACTACAGCATACTACTGGAACAGATGTGTCCCTGCTCCCTCCGCACAGCAAGCTCCCGTAAGGGGTGCGGAGGTGGAGTAGGGAATATCTAGTGACATATGTTTCCATCGTCATTATCGCATCATACAAATTGATTA
This sequence comes from Lithobates pipiens, assembly GCF_037356315.1. Taxonomy (NCBI): domain Eukaryota; kingdom Metazoa; phylum Chordata; class Amphibia; order Anura; family Ranidae; genus Lithobates; species Lithobates pipiens. The sequence continues at coordinate 96,952,843 of NW_027507718.1, forward strand.
CTTATTCCCAGCAGACCTAGCTTTTGGTCTTACACGTATCGAAATGAGCCTCTCTCAGCATCGGTAGGAAGGTTTAGATGTGATGTTTATATGGTTTTAATATGGTTTAATAGGACGATGTAATAGGACTTGCATTGAATTCTTCTTTTTACTGTACGCTACTAAACTGTGTGAAAAGATATATTGATTATATACTGAATGCTTTTGTACAGTATGTTAACTGTAAGGGAAAATTGTATTCCCATACTGTGTATATTGTAATGGTTTTTGCTCTTGAAATTACTTAATAAAAATTATATTGGAAAAAAATAAAAAATATATCAGCAGTGATAAAACGTAAACCTAAAATGCTAAAACACCTACTGAGGAAGGCTGGATGTAACGGGTATAGGAGCAGAGTCACGCTACAAGTACTGTAAGATGCACATGTTCCTGGAGTATTCTCTCTGATTTGTAAAGCATAGCACCGTGGGTGCTTTTTTATTGTGAGTGGATGATTATATGTTTTAATAAAATATATAGGTCCCATTTCTATGTTTGGATGTGGTTTGGTACATGAGTGTCGTGTTGTGGAGGAAGGAGATGATCAAAGAGGAGTGAATGAAGGGTCCCTTCAGAAGGAGTTATATATGCCTTTTTGACCTCAATACACTGAGGTCCGTTTAACCACTTGCTTACTGGGCACTTAAACCCCCCTCAGTCCCAGACCAATTTTCAGCTTTCAGCGCTGATGCACTTTGAGTGACAATTACGCGGTCATACAACACTGTACCCAAATGAAATTTTTATCATTTTTTTCCCACAAATAGAGCTTTCTTTTGGTGGTATTTAGTTACAGCTCGGAGTTTTATTTTTTGCTAAACAAACAAAAAAAGATGCAAAAAAAAAAAAAAAAAATCATGTTTTAATAGTTTGTTATAAAATTTTGCAAACGGGTCATTTTTCTCCTTCATTGAAGTGCGCTGATTAGGCGGCACTGATAGGCTGCATTGGTGGGCACTGATGGGCTGCATTGGTGGGCACTGATGGGCTGCATTGGTGGGCACTGATAGGCTGCACCGGTGGGCACTGATAGGCATAGTTAAGGCGGCACTAATAGGCACAGATAAGGCGGCACCGATGGGCACAGATAAGGCGGCACTGATGGGCAAAGATGGGCACAGATAAGATGGCACGGATGGGTGGCACGGATAAGTGGCACGGATGGGTGGCACGGATGGGCACTGATAGGTACCACAGATAGATGGGACTGATGGGCACTGATAGGTGGCACTGATAGGTGGCTCTGATAGGTGGCACTGCTGGGCACTGATGGGCGGCACTGCTGGGCACTGATGGGCGGCACTGCTGGGCACTGATGGGCGGCACTGGGGTGCAGCACCTTTGAGGCAGATTGGGTGGCACTGTGGGTGGCACTGTGGGTGGCACTGTGGGGTGGCACTGTGGGTGGCACTGTGGGCACTATGGGCACTGACGGGGGGCACTGACGGGGGGCACTTACTTTTGCTTTTATTTTACTTCAGGATGGCACTGCGGGAGGCAGGTGGGCACAGGCAGGTGGCAGGTGGTCCCTTGTATTGATGGCCGTGATCGGGACTGATGTCCCGATCACGGCCGCCGGTGATCGGCTTTTTTTTTCTCTCCTCGCGCTGTCAGCGCGAGGAGGAATAATAGCCGATTACCGGCTCCGTTCTATCACATGATCAGCTGTCATTGGCTGACAGCTGATCACGTGATAAGGGGTCGGGATCGACCCCTTACACGGATCGGTGATCAGGCGAGTCTCACGGACTCGCCGATCACAGAGCGCGCCGCGCGCGCCCCTCAGGGGGCGCGCAGGCCGCTCGTAACCGGGACGACGTCAATAGACGTAGTCCCGGAAATGTAGGTCCGCGCTAATGCCGTCATTTGGCAATAGCGCGGATCTGAAGTGGTTAAGTAGGTGAGCAACTAGTCTGCACAGTGGACACATATGCACTTTGGAATGTTCAGAGAGGATTATTAATTTGCATAATATGTCATATTACAATGTGAGTGTACTCTAGGGAGTTTTTTTTTCTTTTATTGTTTTGGTACAGAGAGCACTATATTTTTATTTTTTATTGCATGTACCTATACCCACATGAGTAGAGTTTTGGCAAAAGGAGGTGGAGAAGACCAAGGTGGAGACATCCCTTCAGTTATGACAGTACATGCTTGTATGATCTTGGTTAACATTGCGAAGAAGGTGTAAAGAACAGTGAAGAAGATGAGCACATACAGTTCCTTGAAAAAGTATTCATACCCCTTGAAAGTTTACACATTTTGTCATGTTACAACCAAAAATGTAAATGTATTTTTGGAATTGTATGTGATAGACCAACACAAAGTGGCACATACTTGTGAAGTGGAAGCAAAAGTGATAAATGTTTTTTAAATTTTTTGATAAATAAATATGTGAAAAGTGTGGCGGGCATTTGTACTCAGTCAATACTTTGTAGAACCACCTTTCGCTACAATTACAGCTGCACGTCTTTTTGATTATGTCTCTACAAGTTTTGCACATCTAGACAGTGACATTTTTGCCCTTTCTTCTTCGCAAAATAGCTCAAGCTCTGTCAGATTGGATGGAGAGCATTTGCAAACAGCAATTTTCAAGTCTTACCACAGATTCTCAATTGGATTTACAGTAGGTCTGGACCTTGACTGAGCCATTCTAACACATGAATATTCTTTGATCTAAACAAATTCCATTGTAGCTCTGGCTGTATGTTTAGGATCGTTGTTCTGCTGGAAGGTGAACCTCTAGCCCAGTCTCAAGTCTTTTGCATACTCTAAGGCCGCGTACACACGCGCGGACTGTTGGCCCAACTTTGTCCGTCCAACAGTTTGAGCGAACAGTCCGCTCAAACTTAGCATGGACGGACATGGCCACACACGACGGACGAACAGTTTGCTGAAACCGTGCGCGATGACGTGAACGGCACGTACGACGGGACGAAAAATACGACGTCCTATACACTGCAATGCAACCTTCCGACGTGGAAATCCTTTCTGAGCATGCGCGAGACTTAGTTGGCCGAACAAGCCTACACACGAGCGAACAGTCCGCTGAAACCTTGTTTCAGCGGACAGTTTTTCGGAATTTCCGTAAGACCTTGTTTGGCCAACTGTCCGCTGAAACTGTCCGCTGAAGCCCCACACACGAGCGGACTGTCCGCCCAAACACTGTTCAGCGGACAAGGTTGGGCGAACAGTCCGCGCGTGTGTACGCGGCCTAACAGGTTTTTTTTCTAAGATTGCCCTGTATTTGGCCCCATCCATCTTCCCATCAACTCTGACCAGCTTCCCTGTCCCTGCTGAAAAAAAGCATCCCCACAACATGATGCTGCCACCACCACGTTTCACAGGATGGTGTGTTCAGGGTGATGTGCAGTGTTAGTTTTCCACCACATATAGCGGTTTGCTTTTAGGCCAAACCTTACAATTTTGGTCTTATCTGACTAGAGCACCTTCTTCCACATGTTTGCTCTGTCCCTCACATTGCTTCTTGCAAACTGCAAACTGTGATTACTTATGGCTTTCTTTCAACAATGGCTTTCTTCTTGTCAATCTTCCATAAAGGCCAGAATTGTGGAGAGCAAGACTAATAATTGTCCTGTGGACAGATTCTCCTACCTGAGCTGTGGATCTCTGCAGCTCCTCCAGAGTTACCATGTGCCTCTTGGCTGCTTCTCTGATTAATGTTCTCCCTGCTGGTCTGTCAGTTTAGGGGGGCGACCATGTCTTGGTAGGTTTGCAGTTGTGCACTGTGAGTGCTCTGTTAGGTGTTGAAATCTTTGGATATTTCTTTTTAACCTAACCCTGCTTTAAATTTCTCCACAACTTTATCCCTGGCCTGGTCTGATGTGTTCCTTGGTCTTCATGATGCTGTTTGTTCACTAATGTTCTCTAACAAACCTCTGAGGGCTTCACAGAACAGCTGTATTTATCCTGGGATTAAATTACACACAGGTGGACTCTATTTACTAATTAGGAGACTTCTGCAGGCAATTGATTCCACTAGACTAGAGCATCAGAGTAAAGGGGACTGAATACAAATGCACGCCGCACTTTTCAGATATTTATTTGTAAAACATTTTGAAAACCATTTATCATTTTCCTTCCACTTCACAATTAGGTGGCACTTTGTGTTGGTCTATCACATAAAATCCCAATAAATTACATTTACGTTTTTTGGTCCTAACATGACAAAATGTGGAAAATTTCAAGGGGTATGAATACTTTTTCAAAGCACTGTATATTGCACGGGGAGGATTAAGAAGTTAAAAAGAAGGCTTGAGAAGAAGTGGGAGTTTGTATATATATATATATATATATATATATATATATATATATATATATATATATATAAACATCAAATGTTGAGGCGCTGGCTGAGTGATTAATTATTAACAGTATAAAAAACATTTGACATGCGTAGTATATCTTAATAATCACTTGTGACAAATCAATATATAAATGCCATAAAAAGTCTATTAAACCACTTATATCTTAGTACATACAAATATTGTGATGGTAAGCATATGTGAATACAATCAATACAAAATGAATAACTCAAAATACTGTAAGTCCTTCCCAATATTATTAAATTTCTTCTCATCCACTTCTTTAAAAATTCACCACGTGCAAAAGAATTAATACATGTTGCATGTTCTTCTTATATAATGTGCACCTCCACCTAAGGTAAGGGAGCCACACCCCAGATCACTTTGGGCCACCAGGACCTTCACAGCTTTGGGGAATACATTTCTGTAATGGATCCTGGTCATCCTCTCACTGGTCTGTATCCTTTCATTTATGTTGTGCCCTGGAGCAGTACCCACTATGCAGAGCCTTAGTAAATTACAATATCGCTGCTGCTCGTGTCTCTGAGTCATCAGGAAGTCATCACCTTCCACCCCAAACTCGCTCATCCATGTCTCTTTATGGACCTTGCTTTGTGCACTGGTACGCAGTCATGTTGGAACAGGAAGAGGCCATCCCCAAACTTTTTCCACAAAGTCTGGAGCATGAAATGTCCAAAATATCTTGTATGCTGAAGCCTTAAGAGTTCCCTTCACTGGAATTAAGGGGCCAAGCCCAACCCTGAAAAAGAACCCCACACCATAATCCCCCCTCCACCAAATGATTTGGATCAGTGCACAAATCAAGGTCCATAAAGACATGGATGAGCAATTTTGGGGTGGAGGAACTTGACTGGACTGCACAGAGCACTGGCCTCAATCCGACAGAACACCTTTGGGATTAATTAGAACAGAGACTGCGAGCCAGGTCTTCTTGTCCACATCAGTGCCTGACCTCACAAAAGCACTTCCGGAAGAATGGTCAAACATTCCCATAGACACTCCTAAATGTTGTGGACAGCCTTCCCAGAAGAGTTGAAGCTGTTATAGCTGCAAAGGGTGGGCTAGCTCAATACTGAACCCTATGGACTAAGACTGGGATGCCAATAAATTCATGTGTCCCAATACTTTTGGTTATATAGTGTATAGTGGTTACTGCACAAGATAGGTCTGTATAGAGTTGTATCTTGTCAACATCACTATTACTATTGTTTTATTTTATTTTTTAAAACTGTGTTTCTTTGCCATTGAAAGTCCCATGGAAAAAAATGATATTATACTCATTCTGATTTAGCAGCTCGCTAAGTAGCAACCTCTATAACACGTTAATAAAGGCAACACTGATACCTTTTTATAGCAGGTCCAAACGGTCCAGACCTTTTTCAGTAATGGCCGTCCGGCTTCTGTCAGATTGGCTGCCGTACACACGGGCCAAATGTCGACCAGTTTCAATTGCACCGGCCGATCCCTCCTGACTTTCGGCCCATGTGTAGTAGGCTTAATGAAGGGAACTGCTTTTAGTGTTTGTTTATTAGCTACTTAACTCAGGTCCTAAAATGTGTGGTTTCAAGGACCTGTCAAATGTGTCAGTCATAGTTGGTAATTCTGTACTCAGTAGCTGCTGTTTGCATTTTGTTTCGGTCAGAACAAAAGTGTCAGTTCCGTGACAGACTGTAGGACCCTACTAAAGACTAAAATGTCCCCTACTTGAGCTCAGAGCTGATAAGCAAACCTGTGTCCTGGTTGCTGAAAAAGGGAAACGCTGTCAATTAACAAACATGTCGTTTTTGTTCATATAATCCTTATGGAACCTTTTTTTTTGTTTCATGACTGTTTTTTTTTATTTCTTATCAAGTTCATACAATGGGAAATGACAGTTGCATAGACTGAACCTCAGCCTTTTGCTTGAACAAAAAAATAAAATGAATACTCAAAAATTAAGCAATTCATGAGTGGTGAGCTTGCACTATCATAACAATTCAAGAGTGAAAATTCAACTAAAAATGCCCATTGGTGACTGGTTTTCTTTGAAGTTATTTTAAACCCTCAGTTTTTTAAGCATTTTCAGCAACTGATTTGATTACTTACTGAGTATGCAGCTTCATTTTTAATTCTTGCCTATGTTCCAGTCTAATCTGGTGCCATAACTGCTGTCCCAGGTTTCCTGTTTCAGAGTTGATGTCCTACACTGTGTGCCTCAATAGAAACACATGGTCTCATAGCCTAGGATAGCAAGCTACTCCCTTAGGGCTAGTTTACACTAGCTTCAAAACATGGATTTGGACATGATTCGTTAACACTCTCTGAACGCCAGTCAAAGATCCTGTCACTAAATAAAATGGTTAGCTTATAGTCCTGTTTACACCTGCTTTTGCTTGGTGCTTTGATAAGGCTTTGATGAGGCTTTGGTGGGGCTTAGGTGGAGCTTCGATGGGGCTTCGGCGGGGCTTCAGTGAGGCTTTGTGGGGCTTCGATGAGGCATCAGTGGGGCTTCAAGCGAGCTTTGCCATAGACTTCTATGGAGGCTTTGAAGACGCTTTGAAGCACCACTGAAGCTACATGGGGTATCATTTTTAAAGAAAAGCTGAAGCAAAGCAAAAACAGGTGTAAACAGGACTGTAAGCTAACCATTTTATTTAGGACAGGAGCTTTGACTAGCGTTTAGAAAGCTTTAACAAAACCTGTCCCGAAGCCTTGTTAAAGCCTTATTGAAGCCGAAGCAAGCGTAAATGAGCCCTTACTCTTCCCTCTTCCTCCAATCTAACAGACTGGCTGGAGACTACACGGCCCACTGTTAACTCTGTCCTGTGAAGTTCAGTGAAGCAGCACCAATGGAGCATAAGCAAGTTGTAAACTGTAAGTGCCGGGGTAAGATTTTTAACAAATAGTTTACTGAGGAGTGTTTATTTTATTGTGCTTAAACAACAAAAAAATGCTGCAGATTTAATACTACTTAAACTATATCAATATCTACCCAAAACACACAACTAGCCAAATGCAAGACCACGTACCAGTTGACTGGGGTGAAATATGTTGGAAATTTAGAATTAGAATAGAATTCACATAGAATTCGATAGTCTAAGCTATTTATAAATGTATATTTCCAAATATAGTACAGTACATCTCATACTGGTTGAGCTATGTGGGCTTATAAGGGCGACGTCAGGGCTGTTACGAAAAAAAATGAAATTCTGTGCCGTAATGAACAACATTTGGTTGTTATGGAAGCAGAGAGTTTCACTGCTCATACTTTGTTTTCTCTGTTACACTTCCTCCTCCAGAGCCCTTTTCCTTCCTAGATTGAAATATCATCTAGTGACTTCAGATATATATGGTATGCATAAGGTGCTAACAAAGTGTGAACATTGGCCAGAGATATAACGATAATAATTATATTTCCTGGAAGTCTTCATGGTCGAAAAAATAATATTTTTTAATAAAGATACTGCAGATACCTAGGCTATGCCTTATTTCTATCATTTGTTTTTATATGTGTGCATGTTCTACTATATGCCTGTCTGTATACATACATTTTTTTCAATGCTTTTTTTATTTTGTATGTTTAGATTTTACACTATGTAATAGCATCTGTTGCATTTAAAGTGAAGGATCACTATCTGCTTCTCAACCATATTACATTTTTCTATCAGACTACTATATTACAAATAAGGCATATTGTTGTAAATATATATTTGTTCTCCAGAGAGATAGCATTTATTAGGTTAGGTATGTCTAACAAAAACTTTCTGTTATGTGCTACAAATTCTTTAGACTCCTGTTATTGGCTAACTGACAAGATCTCTGCAATTTTGTTTTTGTGCTAAAAAAATGGAAGAAACTAAAACAGATAAGATCAATCATTAGAACACCCCTGCAGTTTTCCAGAAATTTCCCATTGACCATTTAGCACAATAATGCCACCACAGATGTGACTATTTTGTAGCACACAATTGTTTTATTGCAACATTGGCAACCGGGTTCATGTCCAAAAAGTGTATAAAATATAATTCTACTTGAAAGGTAAAGCAATTGCCTCTTTTTACCCGTACTTTCTGATATGATGCTGACTTTGATAAATATCCCTGTAGCTGCACTAAGGAAGAGAAAAGTAAATGTTTGCATTTATTTCTGGATTTTCACTTTAAGTGAAACGTTAGTCAGAAAATTAAGTCTAGCTAGATCACGTCAGGCTGGCCCCTTTTGTAGCTATAGCTTTGTAGAACATTAAAAGTAATGCCTATACTGTTTAAAATCCAGTAATACACTGTCTCGCTCTGCTCTGCACATGCTCAGTTGCCTTCTATTTTTTGGCACTGTGCAGAAAATATAGAGGCCGATCTGCTGACAGACTAAATATTTAATGCTATTCAGGGACTTTGGGCTTCACCAATATGGCAGCCAGGGGCTGGCTGACAACATTTGGCCCAGGGGGCAAGTACAACCCAGAGGCTCATGGTGGAGCGACTTGGCTCCTCTCCTACTTTTCTTCTTGCCTGCCTCCTCCCAACCCCTACCTGCCACTTTTGTCATCCATGTAAATTAACTGGTTCCCGACCGGCGCAAGCCGATGTACGTCGGCAGAATGGCACGGGCAGGCATATTGGCGTACAGGTACGTCCAATCTTTAATCCGCCCTGCCATCGCGAGCGTGCCACCGGTGGCGCACTCACGTGCCGGTCGGGACCCCCGTGAGTCTGGTCGCGGGTCCCGCGGACTCGATCGCCGCGGGCATACCCGCGATCGTCTCACGGGGCGGCTGAATGGAGGAAATGCCGTGTAAACAGCATTTCCCCATTCTGCCTAGCAACTAGTGACGCTGATCTCTGCTCCATGTGATTGGAGCAGAGATCAGTGTTCACTAAATGAAAGCCTAGCCCCCCCCCACAGTTAGTAACACACCCCTAGGAACACTTAACCCCTACACTGCCACCCACTGGTTAACCCCTTCACTGCCAGTGTCATTTACACAGAAATCACTGCATTTATATAGCAGTGATTACTGTATAAATGACAATGGTCCCAAAAATGTGTCAAAAATGTCTGATGTGTCCGCCGCAATGCCGCAGTCACAATAAAAGTCGCTGATCGCCGCCATTACTAGTAAAAAAAATAAAAATAAAAAATGATTAATAAAAATGCCATAAAACTATCCCTATTTTGTAAACGCTATAACTTTTGCGCAAACCAATCAATAATCGCTTATTGCGATTTTTTTTACCGAAAATATGTAGAAGAATACGCACCGGCCTAAACTGAGGGGAAAAAAATTTTTTTTTATATATTTTTGGGGGATATTTATCATAACAAAAAGTAAAAAATAATGCATTTTTTTCAAAATTGTCGCTTTATTTTAGTTTATAGCACAAAAAATAAAAACCGCAGGGGTGATCAAATACCACCAAAAGAAAGCTCTATTTGTGGGAAAAAAAGGACATCAATTTTGTTTGGGAGCCACGTCGCACGACCGCGCAATTGCCAGTTAAAGCGACGCAGTGCCAAATCGCAAAAAGTGGTTAAAACACAAGAAAAAAATGAAACAATAAATCACATTTTAGGCCTATTTAAAATAAATAATTAGAGAACTCTTTAATCTCGTACCCACAAAATATTGCATTATTTCTGTACTATGAGTGAGAGAATCACTTAAATAAACCTACATTTGATTTAGAAAAATCCTGCCATGTGTACACACAGATACAGTCAGGGGCTAAGGCATACTTTTTTGCCAGTAATAAACCAAATATATTTAATCCCCTTTTATATCAGATGTCCCCCTTCACATCTGGAGTCTCCCCTTCACATCTGGAATCCCTCTATACATCAGGGGCTCCTACTTAGCATTGGGCATCCTCCTTTACATCAGCGTTTCCTTCACATCAGCAGTGTCCCCTTAAATCAGGACCCTCCCTTACATCAAGGGCCCCCTACATCAGGAGCCACCTTTTCAGATCAGAGTTCATTTCCATAATAATAACTGCTAACATAAGTGCCAGCTTACACAGGAGAGAAGCAGAATGGTGGTCTGCCTATGTAAACAAGGCAAACTGCTGTTCTGTCAGTAGGGAAGGTAATGATCCTGTGTTTCTGCAAGGTAGGAACATGGATCAATACCTTCCCTTAGTACAAGCACCTCCCCATAGTGAGTAAGAACATTTTAGGCACACATTTTACCCTTTGATCGCCCCTGTTAACCCCTTCTCTGCCGGTGCCATTGGTACAGTGACAGTGTATATGTTTTATCATTGTATTAGTGTCACTGGTTCCCAAGACAGTGTCAAAAGTGTCACTTATTGTTCCGATTTGTCCATAAAAATATTCCCCATTGACAACGTCAGGTATGACGAAACGCGTCTGGGAAGGCACGCAGTGACGCCACCACGTTGTAGGAGAGGAGGACCGGGCTCCTGTTTGCCGGCCGGCTTTTCTCATTGCTCCTATATGCTGTGTTTTATCTACATACTTGTAAGTGCATTACTTTTATTTATTAAACTGTTCCTACGTTATTACGCTATGTCAGTCCCTTTCTTTCCTGTGGGCCTCTGAGTGCTTCATATCGAGACCACTGAACAGACTACTATCTTGGAAATACTGCTAAGAGATGGAGTGCTGACCCAGCTGAGGAAGGTTAACCTGGATGTCATCCACTTATCATTTATATATGCTTCATTCCATATATTTTCTGGTAAGCGCATTCAACATATGGTGACGGGTATTTCACGCGCCTTGGAAAGTGTTGAACCACTGTGGTGTTGTCATTTAAGAACACTTACGTCCGTTACTTGGATTCACCTATGAACTCTTCTTAGATTGGACTTTTTTCACTTTATGCCATTTTTTGGCTTTTTTTGGTTATCTACACATTATTTGAGTTTTTTTTGCATAATTGTATTAGTTTTTATTTTTATTTTTATATTTTATTTTTTAATTTTAATTTCACATTATGTAGTGGAGGGTTGGCGCGGCTTTGTATATACTTTATTACTGTTGGGTGCCATATCACATTTATTGCTGCCGCCTATTTTGTTAGTTTGTCTATTTTACACTATTTTTCCTAGCGCGGTTTACATTTTTCCCATAAAAATATTGCAGTCCCACTATAAGTCGCTGATCCCTACCATTACTAGTAAAAAATAAATATATCCCATAGATTGTAGATGCTATAACTTTTGTGCAAACCAATCAATATGCGCTTATTAGGATTTTTTTTTTACCAAAAACATGTAGCAGAATACATATTGGCCAAAATTGATAAAGAAATTTGACGAATTAGTGACCAATGGCAATTAATTAACCCCTTTGTGCTGCATTAGTGGCAGTGATAACAGTGTTTATTAACCCCTTCATGCTGCGCCATGAAGGGGCATAGAGAAATTAACAAACGTGAACTTAGCAAAATACATTTTTTGTCAATTGGGAAGCTGAAATTAAGGAGATTTTTAGTGGTTTAATAGGCGCAGTGAGCTTTAAGTGGCTTAAGAGTTTTAAGGGTTACAAAGGCTCATTTTCCTGGTCCAGTTCTTTTGACAAAAAGATTTTTCATTAGCTTCATTATGTTATATTTTTTCACAAAAAGGCAAAATTAGACAGCAAAAAAGAACAATTTAAATAAAAAAGTTAAAGTGACAGTACACAATTAACGGCCAAATACACACAAAAAATCGACTATTACTGGAGTACTAACTCGACCTAACCCGGCCTTGGCGATTCTCAATTTAGGTATTGACATGTTTCGAACGGTGATTACCCACATCTTATTGGGAGTTGGAACTTTGATAGTGACCCATTGGAAAGCATATAAAGCACCAAATGTATCAGAAGTCATTAGAACTACCCAGATCACACGACAAGTAGAGGCGCAAAAGATCAGAAAATAATATACTCCAGAGGGCTGTCTGTATAAAGTTATATTGGACGATAATATGAATGAGAACTTTTAGTTCTCAAGTCCCGTGAAAGTGTCTTTCGTTCTTTGAGTGGGACTTTGGAATGCAGGGCTGCCACCACAGGGAGCTGAAACCAGGCTCCTAGACTGTTGCAGGAAAAGAGAAGAAGAAGGGGGCGCCTCTGGGTGTAGATTTTTAAAAGGCAATTTATTCACAGGTAAAACAAACAGATGATGCACTCACATTTTCCAAGGCATAAAAAGGCATGTAGAATACAAGGGGGGCGTTTTTTTCATCTGATTCGTCTGTCACATAGGATCCGGTCCATCACATAGCATAGCGGTGACACGCGGGTCGCGGGGTTGTGACGTCACAACCCCGCGACCCGCGTGTCACCGCTAACCAAGCCTCGCTTTGGAAACACATCCTCTGCGTCCACCATGCCGGCATTTTTTAACAACAAACTCGTGGTAACGCCAGGAGAGGACAACATGACACCTGTGGACCGGATCCTATGTGACGGACGAATCAGATGAAAAAACCGCCCCCCTTGTATTCTACATGCCTTTTTATGCCTTGGAAAATGTGAGTGCATCATCTGTTTGTTTTACCTGTGAATAAATTGCCTTTTAAAAATCTACACCCGGAACTACCCAGATCCACTACGTTTACGAGTCCCTCCTAGCTGGTAGAACTGGGCGGAAAAAATACTTTGATAGTCAATGGAACTTGTGGAGAATTTGGATAAAGTATAATTAATGGAATCTTAGACTCAAATATAATAAGTTCTCTTTACTGATAGTTAAATGCAACAGGATCACCAGACCACTAACCCATCCCTAAGGGCCGGTTCACACTGCGGCGCGAGGCGAGGCGACACGGCTCGCCTCGCCTCGCTCCCGCAAGTCGCCCCCATTCTGTACAATGGAACCGTTCTGAGAGGAGCGACTCGAGTCGCTCCGACTCAGAAAAAAGGTTCCTGTACTACTTTGGGGCGACTTCGGGGGCGACTTGCATTGACTTCTATACAGAAGTCCTCTGCAAGTCGCCGCTGAGGTCCGTGCAAGTCGCGGCGAGGCAAGTCGGAGACGCCTCGCCGCGCATCGCTGTGTGCACCGGCCCTAACCTATTCCTTTCCCTGTCCTTCCCCTTGCACCCTGTAACTTTCCATATAGTTTCTATAACTGCATTACTGAAACTCATGATATTATTTAGAGCTACCTGGTAGATGACCTCATGTTGGCAACAGGAATGGGAATTGCGAATGCAAACCATGGTTCTCTTAGTAACCACTTATAATTGTCAATGCACATAATGGTATATTGCAGCTTGTATTTCTGAATAATATCTTTGTGTAACTATGCTGTTGACTCCTTTTCACGTGATGCAATGTTCTTTCTCTTTGCTACAGTTATTTGTTTATTATTTCTTGTGAAAACTTAATAAAAACTATTTGCAAAAAAAAAAATACACATAAAAAAAAAACACAAAATACAAAGAACACCAAATTAAATAAACGAAACTACCCAAAAAATAAGAATAATACACCCTCTAATTAAAGAAAAAATGTATTTATTTTCAAGCTAATTTAACCTGAGCAGCTCAAGGAGTGATATCTTGGGGGAGATTTATTAAAACTGGAGCACTCAGAATCTCTGTGCATGGTAGACAATGATAAATAAAAGTACTGATAAATAAAAGTCAAGTAAATGATAAATAAAATTTCAGTAAATTAAATTAAAACTCCATGAAAATATATCTTTCAGTACCCATGTTCAAGGGTGACAAACCACGTGTTTCTGAAACTTGGAAGATCCTTTGTAAAGTGAATGAGCTAACGCAGGTCAGGCCAGCTAATGAATACAGGGTGAGCATGGCAAAAAAAAATTGTTCCAAATTGCAGACCTCCCGAAAATTTGATTGGAGATGGTCTCCAATGACAATTGCATCTTGGAAATGCAAACAATAATCATTAAATATGTAAGTTTGGTTTCAGTTTTTAGTTACTCACAGCCTTCTATTTTCAATCAATAAAAACTCAAATGTAATCGAATATAACTTGTCCTATGTTTGGATAAACTTGATTTCCACTGCTATTTTTCCAACTTTGAGAACTTTATACATGTCCTACCAAATAAAATCTCATCATGAATGTCTCATCAGTATCAGTGGGATACCTTGAGCCAATTTTCTTTTTCTTCTGCCTGTCACCAATCAGTAATACATGTCTCTTCGCTATATGTACTTTCATTTATAACTGGCGCTGCTGTCAAAATATGCCATGTTGTTCCCTTAAATGTTATGACAAGCTGCGACATATTTACATCGCAGGTTGACTTTCACATCTTCAATAGCTTTAATCCCAGGTACTTCTCTAAAGATCCTTCTACAAATTGGAAAATTAAATAGGTAGATGCTTTAATAGATTAACAGCAAATAAGGCAATTAAATAACTTTGTGAACTTTCCGTATACACCGGGATTGACACACTGACGGGCCAGGGCTTGCACGTGTGCAATTATTGTTATTATTGTTTTTATAATGTGATGGGTGGTCTGATCTGAGAGATTAAATGTCTAGATCGGATGACTACTATAGATTTTATTTATTTCTCTCTGATCTTAATTTATCTTGAAGTCCAGGAACAGCCAAAATGTTTTTTTTTTTTTTTTACAGTCCTAGAGAGAGTGGGGAAAAGTTTGAAACTCTGTCAGGCTTTACTGATACCTGTGCTCTCATTTCCTATTAATATCTAGTTTATCAGCGTCAAAACAGAAAGTTAAAGTGGTTGTATACCCATTCAGATGACTTTTATTTATATTGACAATTGCAGGTTTCTAAACTAGTTGTGCTATATGAATGTCCTCTTACCTGCTTGCCTTGCGTGTTTTCTTATATTTCTCGCTAATGACATCATGCGCGCATGCACCGTATGTCCTATTTTTCTGGCAAGCAGAGACCCTGCTGGAAAAATGCAAGGTCTATGCTGGGGCTGCGTCATCTCCTAGTGTCGACGTCAGCCCCGACATCCCGCGATACTTGCTTATAGTTTTTCCATATTGTAAAGAGGCTTGGATACCCCTATTACTGTGCATGTGCGGGATTATGGAGAGGAAATGCTACGTTGGGTGGAAGTCAATTAGAAACCAGATGCGAAATACCAAAGTTACTATAGCATCAGCTAAAATCGAGGATGAGCGTTTCTAATATAAATGAAAAATGACAGTAAGAATGATTTTTGGGCATACTCTTGGTGCCCATTTTATTGTTAATTGATATTTACATTTGAATATTGTTTAAATCTTGTATCTTTGAGAGAGTGTAATACCACTTTAAAGATGCCCCTGAATGGGAAATACACACACATCATTTAATATTTGAAAGAGGTTTGCACTCCTTTACCACAAATCAGTTTATAATGGTGGTACATGAGATCGGGGATATTGATAGTATACGACCAAACGTATAAATCAAGAGCGATTATGCCTCATATAAATTGTGTACACTATTGCTCCCCTTAGTCCACATGTGTGAATGAAAATTGGTATAGACAGATAGCGGCTGCTAATAAACATAGAATCCTAGAGTAGGGAGGCAGCAAGGAAGCATGGATTGTCTATCACCAGACACTGACATTCTGCCTATAAGTAGATACATGTCAAGTAGTGAATACGTGTAACGCTTTCTTATTACTTCTGGAAATGAATCTGGAAATGCAGAACTCCGTGTAAAAAGCTGAATACACATCTGAATAAAATATCAGGCCAAAAAGGAAAGAGAACAAAAATGGAAAAACAGCACACTATTATAATAATTATCATATACTATAAAACCATACTACTGAAATAGAAAAGTGCTAAAAAAAAAGTAAATCATCATCACAAAGTCATGTAATTTCTTTCAGTCCAGTGAGTCTAAAGAGTTAATTACAACTCTAATATAGGCCAGGAAATGATGATCAAAGTAATTTCAAAGATCCCATCACCACACCTCATGGGGTCCCGCTCCTTATAGTGATTACATTCACCAGATATAGATAAAAATCGTGCCTTGGAATAAACCACTTTATCCAGAAAATCTGTAAAAGCATGTAAAATGCATATAAACACTTTGAATCATTTCTCAGACTGTGTGTGAAGCTCTCACTGCTCGTAGGGTACCTGCTTGTGGCGATCCCGAGTTGAATGCAACACTCACTGCCAAAGCTTTGTCAAAATTGAAAAGCTGACTGGCTGTGAAGAGCTGTGTATATCTGCTTCAAAATACTGATGTGCCTACCATTGTTACTACCTTTGCATGTACTGTACAGTACATAAACTAAATCATAGCATACACTACTAGTTGAAGGAAAAAACAACTGACAGCTCCGGTCGGAGCCACTGTACTAGCAATCCAATGTTAGTACAGCAATCTCCCCTGCTGTTCTATTGTGTTCTGATGGGGGTGGGGCAGCCCCCCCACCAGAAAACTCCGGTCAGTGCTCTCAGCCATTGGCACTGGTTAAAATTTGCCAAAGAACACATTGACTGGCCTAAAGAGAAATGGCGCAACATTTTGTGGACTGATCAAAGCAAGATTGTTCTTTTTGGGTATAGGGGTCGCAAGACAGTTTGTCAGACAACCCCCAAACACTGAATTCAAACCATAGTCTGTGAAGAAAGTGAAGCATGGTGATGCAAGGATCATGATATGCAGACGTTTCTCATACTATGGCGTTGGGCCTATTATAGCATACCAGGGATCATGGATAAGTTTGAATACTTTAAAATACTTGAAGAGGTCATGTTGCCTTATGCTGAAGAGGAAATGCCCTTAAAATGGGTGTTTCAAGAAGACAATGAAACACATCACTAAACAAGCAGCATCTTGGTTCCAGACCAAGATTAAAGTTATGGTGTGGCCAGCCCAATCCCTGGACCACAAAGGAAAACTTGTGGGGTGACAATAAAAAATGCTGTCCCTGTGGTAAAACGAAGATATGCAGAGGAATTGTGGAATGTAGTGCAATCGCCCTGGGCTGGAATACCTGTTCACAGGTGGCAGAAGTTGGTCAATTGCATGCAACACAGATGTGAAGCAGTTCTTAGAAACAGTGGCTATACAACCGAATATAAAAAAGTTTTTTTGGAAAAGCCTAATATTCACTGTTTGTTATATTGCATTTAAGTTCATTATTTTTCCTGATTAATGTACACAAAGCACCCCATATAGACAGAAAAACACAGAATTGTTGACATTTTTGCAAATTTATTAAAAAAGAAAAACTGAAATATCACATGGTCCTAAGTATTCAGACCCTTTGCTTAGTATTTAGTAGAAGCACCCTTTTGATCTAATACAGCCATGAGTCTTTTTGGGAAAGATATAACAAGTTTTTCACACCTGGATTTGGGGATCCTCTGCCATGCCTCCTTGCAGATCCTCTCCATTTCTGCCAGGTTGGATGGTAAACGTTGGTGGACAGCTCTGGCTGGGCCATTCAAGAACAGTCGCGGAGTTGTGGAGCCACTCCTTCATTATTTTAGCTGTGTGCTTAGGGTGATTGTATTTTGGAAGGTAAACCTTCGGCCCAGTCTGAGGTCCTGAGCACTCTGGAGAAGGTTTTCGTCCAAGATATCCCTGTACTTGGCCACATTCATCTTTCCCTCAATTGCAACCTGTCATCCTGTCCCTGCAGCTGAAAAACACCCCCACACCATGATGCTGCCACCACCATGCTTTACTGTTGGGACTGTATTGGACAGGTGATGAGCAGTGTCTGGTTTTCTCCACACATACCGCTTAGAATTAAGGCCAAAAAGTTCTATCTTGGTCTCATCAGACCAAAGAATCTTTCTCACCATCTTGGAATCCTTAAGGTGTTTTTTTAGCAAACTCCATGCAGGCTTTCATGTGTCTTGCACTGAGGAGAGGCTTCCGTTGGGCCACTCTGCCATAAAGGCCCCACTGGTGGAGAGCTGCAGTGATTGTTGACTTTCTACAACTTTCTCCCATCTCCCGACTGCATCTCTGGAGCTCAGGCACAGTGATCTTTGGGTTCTCTTTTACCTCTCTCACCAAGGCTCTTCTCCCCCAATAGCTCAGTTCAGGGCTGGACTGGGACAAAAATTTGGCCCTGGACTTCATCATGACCAGCCCACTTTAATTTTGAGTGTCTCAATCAGCACTTCCCCTTACATCAGAGTGTCCCCCCTCTCCTCCCCCTCCCACGTGTACTCACAGTTTTGAAGGCAGCTTCTCGTTCCTCTCTCCAATCATGTGATAAGTGACAAGTGATAAGAGGAGAGAGGATGGAACGTCTGCCAGCTGTCTATCTCCCTCTGCAGGCTGGAGGGAGCAGAAAGCCTAATGCCCTCTCCAGCAAGTGACGGCAGCTGCTGCCCCTAACAGGAGTGAAATTGCGATCACTCACTGTCAGAGAGGAGCAGCTCCAGGACTGCACCTGACCGTCCCACTGAGCCATCGGCCCACCAGGAAACTCCCTGTAGCCCCGATGGCTCAGTTTGGCCGGTCGGCCAGCTCTAGGAAGGGTTCTGGTCATCTCAAACGTCTTCCTTTTAAGGATTATGGAGGTCACTGTGCTCTTAGGAACATAAGAATTTTTTTTGTAACCTTGGTCGGATCTGTGCCTTGCCACAATTCTGTCTCTGAGATCTTCAGGTAGTTCCTTTGACCTCATGATTCTTATTTGCTCTGAAATGCACTGTGAGCTGTAAGGTCTTATATAGACAGGTGTGTGGCTTTCCTAATCAAGTCCAATCAGTATAATCAAACACAGCTGGACTTAAATGAAGGTGTAGAACCATCTCAGGGATGATCAGAAGAAATGGACAGCATTTATATATGAGTGTCACAGCAAAGGGTCTTAATACTTAGGACCATGTGATATTTCAGTTTTTCTTTTTTAATATCTCTGCACAAATGTCAACAATTCTGTGTTTTTCTGTGAATATGGGGTGCTGTGTGTACATTAATGAGGAAACAAAAATTAACTTGAATGATTTTAGCAAATGGCTGCAATATAACAAAGAGTAAAAAATTTAAGGGGTCTGAATACTTTCCATCCCCACTGTATATTGTACTATATATTTATATACAGTGTATATATATATATATATATATATATATATATATATATATACTGTATATATCAATGATAAAATAATAGTACTTGGCAGTGTGGTGGATTTGTATGGAAGACACAGGGGGACATTTACCCTCTGGGCCAGTACTATTACAATATACTGAGCCACATAGTGGGCATTACATAGCTATAAGCTTCCACTTGATCAAAGCATCTGTCAAAGATAAGTCTTCCAGCACTAACTTCTATTGCGGCTATTATTTATCTGAATGCCAAGAGACATAAAGGAAGAATTGCTGAAGGATGTGGATAGGGGTGTCTTTTAGAAACATGCATGTCCTTTACAACCATACACTGTTCATCACACGCACCAGTCAATGATGGCATTTTTTGCACTGTGCATTTTTACGAAATCTGCCTATACTATGAAAGGACCACTTTGTTGTAATTGCCCCTAAGGCCAAGATTTCCAGTCCACCCCTGAATACTGGTAATCATTTCAACAACAACAATAATAATTATAAAAATATCTCTTAAGAGACCCCACAAAGGACCAGTATTTGTGAGTATAATTTAATTTTTATAACGACACTTAAACATTTGAACAATTTTTGAACTCCAATGTTATTTTTTTCGTTTTATTTTTATTTTTTCGTTTTTTATGTAGCTGATTGACACAGTAAACCCATGGAACTGTAGCTTTAAAATCTGCAGATTATACTTTATTCTGCAGAGTCTTAAAAGTTAATTTCCTATTGTCTGCTGAAAAGCATTTTGTAAGTTACTTGTTGTTCACTGAGACAGTGCCTTATACTCTTAGCCTTTTAAATATGGCTTGACTTCCATTAAACTTGCATCCACCAGCACTCCTGCAATCTCCTCTTTGCTGTCAGTAATCCACGTTGATAGATGCCCGGTTGGTGTCAGTGAATCCTCCTGTGTACATTGCGTGAGTTCACTATATGACGTGCCTGAAAGCTTTCTGAGAATATTTGGCATAGGTTTGGTTGCTTGCACAGTATTAAGTAATAATGCATCAGGAACCTGCAAGCAGACAGACAGAAATAGATATTTGACAGGCAAAGGAGCCTCTCTTTTTTCACGGGGGCAGCCTGAAATGTATTCAAAGTCACAGACTGGAGGATTTTCATTAGGTGCTGACATATGCAGGCCTGGACGATACAAGCAAATGCAAAACTGACAAGATTGTTAGTCAAGCGTATCAGCAATTTACAGCAACCAGAGAGTACTGAAATGCTTTGAATATTCAATTGCAGGAGACATTTGCAATAACCACTTTTTTTTTCATTTGCATGAAGATAGAAATCACCTACTTATACTTAAAGTAAAACTCTAAAGCATGTGTGACGATGTTGAGCTGCTCAAATTTTTAATATGTATATGACAAAAAGGAAAATTGATTAAAAATATTTATAGAAGTTTTTGGTTTGTTTTTTTATACCAAGGAGCAATAGAGGACCGGCTAGCTAGAACCCCACTGACATACTGTAAAAATAATTTTTTTCAATTTTATTTTATCTGATTAGGTCACCTTTATGCCCCACCCTTGATTCCCCCAAGCCGTACTGAAAACATCCACAGCGTCTTAACATGTTAATAACACTTGAATGTTTTTTAATGTGTTTGTATATAATGGTTTTAACGTTATCCTATTAAAAACTTTCAATTTTTTACCTAATCTCTAAGTACATTTGTGGAGTGTAGTTATCCTTTAAAAATTAATACATACCTATCAAGCTCATTCCCTCTGTGTAAATAATGCTTTCAGTATTCACCAAGAAGTAAGGCCCCTTTCACACGGGCGGATAGAATGGTGCTTTTAGCTGCGGATTTTCTAGTTTTCCACCGCAGCCAAAGGCACACAATGCTTTCCTATGGCCCTGTTCACACGCAGCGTTTAACTGCGATTTCGTTACGTGCAGTTCGGTGCGAATAGAAAAAATAGAATTGTATGCGTCCAGGTGCGATGTAGCGCAGCTATATGCACATAACCTCAGGTAATCGCAGTCTTTTGTGTCAACTGCAGCTAGCAGCGTGAAAGAAAAAAAAAACACCTGGAAGCACATCCTAATCAGCAGGTGTACCTGGGAAATGACACAGGAAGTTGAGAGGGATAGAGGAAAGGGGAGAAGACAGCATGGCGGCAAGAGACATCTCACATGAGGCCATTATAGCACTGGTGCCTGCCCGACCAGAGTTATGGGACTCAGAATGCCCAGGATATGCTGACCGAGTGCTGAAGAGAGCAAAGTGGGAGGAAGTCTACAAATATGTCACACCGAACTGGGACGAGATGTCTGCAACTGAACAGGATAACCAAGGTGAGTGCAAGGTTTGTTGTGTCTATGCAGCAAGGTACACATGCATCATAGTGAAGATTATAACCCCTAACCCCCTAATGATCAGGCCATTTTATAGCAATACAGCACTGTGTCACTAACAATGCTGCAAACAAACTAAATTGAATGGGAAACCAATGGTTGGAGTCTTCCCTATAGTGTTGTCCGGGTGGGAGGGGGCAGATCTGTCTCGACTTTTGTCCCTAACATGTGTTATGTTTTTATATATTGCAGGAAAGGAGATTTATACACGTTGGAGGTCCCTGCGCGACCGGTACAAAAAAGAAGTCAACGAAGAGAAGGCTGCGGAGAGAAGCGGAGCACCCTCAACTCGTCGCAGGCCTAACCCCCATGCAGAGGCTTTGTCAATTTTGAGGCGCACCACCGAGATGTGCGCATAGTATATCCATTTATTTTACTTAGCGATTTGTAACCAGTATAGGCGTATTCATGTTTTTAAAGTGTAATGTTGTTATTGTTACCTAGAACTGTGTCAAGTGTCCCTGTGAGAGCAAGCGCAAGGCGTGAAAGTTCGTCACCATCACCATCAGGAGACGATGACACCAGTCAAGAAACCACAGAGACAGTGTCATCCCAAGAATATCATCCATCCACTCAAGAACCTGCGGTATGTATTTTAAAAATGTCACAATCTCTGTCCACAAAAAACATATTACTTACATTTTGAAAGGGCAGCTGGTGTTGGTACAAATGTTGGAGAAACAACAACGGCTTATTTTTGCGCAAAGTGTCACTTGTACTTCTGGCTTTGGAGGTCTTCAGTGAGATCAGTTTTTTGCGGCAAAACAAGTACCTGTGTCTGATCTATTCTAAACAGGTGCTGCAAGCTCAGACACGACTTCAATATTTGTACAAGCATCATCATCATATGCTGTTCACTAAAGTGTGACCTCAATATCAGAAGCATAATCTATATATTCTAACTATTGCAGGCAAATCCAGATAGGAGAGTCCGGTCTACTTCCACCACCCGTCGAACACGCCTTACTCAACAAGAGACACCTTTTGAGGAATATTTCAACCGTATCATTGCAGAGATGAGAAACCAATCACAAAACCAGGCCAAAGATGAAGAATTCTTCAACATCTCAGACCCAGATGTTATGTTCTTGAGAATGTTGCTTTGTGTCATCAGGGAGATTCCTGCAGATAAGCGCACTGAGGTCAGGGGTGATATACATGCCTATTTAACGTATATCGTGTCCGCTTGCAAAGAGCAACGCCCATATCCTAAATTTCAGCCATGGGCTATGGGTTTTAATTCACCTAGTGGCTCTTTCAGTAGACCAATGCCCAGTCAGCAGTGCCATGACACAACATCTGCCATTAACCCTTATGCAGGACCCCCACCACTGTATACACCTTACCCATCTAATCCTGGTTACCAAAGGATGCATGTGCAGCCACACCCAGTGTCTTCACCCTCATCTTCCCATTCAGGATCACCCGTAGATTTTGGCAGTGAACCAAGCCACTAATGTTTACAACCAACCCCAGATTCCTCCATCTACACTGAACTGTACGCACAGAAGAATCTCCCACTGTCCCAAGCTTATATGTGTTGCTACTTGGCCCCACTTGCTCTCACAATACCTGAACATTCTGATTGGGTGCTAGCATTGTTTAGGTTGAGAGCCTTGGCCCAGTGGGAGATAACCCCATCTACACAGTGCAGTGTACATGGAGACATATTTTGCACTTTCTCCATCTAGCCAAATATTTCTGAACTATTTACTGCACTCAGTGTCCATCTTTAAAGTCTAAAAAAATGTATAAGGCCCCTTTCACACATGCATACACATATGTCCGTATTTCATCCATCTGTTTGCGGATGAAATACAGATATACATGCATCCCTATATTTTTATATATATATTCCAAAGGAATTAAAAAGTTGTCTATACTTGCAAGCATTCAATGTTTTCTAAGGTTTGTCTATTTTTTCTAGACCCTGTGCGTAGCAAAAGATAGAAATAAAAACAATTTAAATTGTAGAAAATTGTCGACTACTTTATTTAAGGCAAATGTGAAAACTGGCACAAAAACTTGAAAACTGTGATAAAGAACAGTAAAACTTTGACATGTAAGGTCCATGCAACACCGGTAACAAATTTACACATAGTCATATTGCCATGGCAGCTGTCCATCTTCAGTCAGAAAGTAATCTGTGAAATGTTCACGGACTTGTAGGGCCTGATTACTTGGACGAGTGCCAGTAACATGACCCATGGGTTCTTCAGAAACAGGGGTTTCGGTGGCCACGATCTCCTTACCCCTCAAAAAATTGTGGAGAACACAACATGCCAGAACCACATTGACGGCATGATTGACTTCTAGATGCATGGCTGTCATCAAAACACGCCATTTGGCAGTGCAAATGCCAAATGAGCACTCAACCATTCTTCTAGCTCTGCTGAGTCAATAGTTAAAAATTCGCTCAGGGTCTGAGCAGGTGAGTAGATAAGGCAAATGCCTCATCTCTGAGCACTACAAATGGAAGATCCGGTCCAGTAGTGCCAGGGAGAGGCCTTGACCGTGGCACCTGAAATTCGCCATATTGAAACCGCCGGCCCATTATGGAATTTCTGAAAATTCTAGAATCTCCAGAACTCCCATACGCTCCAACGTCCACAGCGATGAATATCATATTTGCATCGCTGATTCCTAGGAGCACAATGGAAAAGTATTTTTTGTAGTTGAAAAAGCGGGAACCGGATTTTGGAGGTGTCACGGAAGGGATGCCTAACACAGGCATCCAGCACAGAATAAACAGATCAATGGGCTGCACTGAGGAATGAGGCTCGAAAGGTAAGTGAAAATATAAATATTTATTAAGGAAAAAGGCACACCTGCAAACCAAACAAACACAGCAAACCATAAACAAGCAAGAACACAAATAATACACAGCAAACCCCAAAACCCTAAACTAACTAACTAACTAACTATATACATGGAAAGGGAACACATATATAACAAGGCAGGGATGAGAGACAAGGGGAACAGGAGGCCAGGTGGAGGAAGCGGAGCCAAGGCAGGGATCAGGGGACAAGTCACAGGTATAGGGAACAGAGTCCAGGACAGGAAGCAAATCAGGAACAGGTCTCAGGCAACAGGTCAGGCAGGGACAAGGCTAGCAGGAAGGATTCTGAAGCAATGAGCCTCAGTGAAGGGCGGGCTTATATACTTCCAAGCCATACCACTTCAGGTGCAGCTGGATTATTAGAATGTCTGTTTGCTGGGAGACACCCGCTGGTGACCACCAGAACTGCAACCTTTGATGGCAAAATAAACAGTGACACCAGCAGGCGATCCCAGCAACAACACCGTTCCTGACAGTTCCCCCCCCTAAGGAGTGGCCTCCGGACACTCCATTCTGCCCTTGACCTGACAGTACATGTAAATGGGGAAAAGTCCAGAAAAGTCTCCCCTGTGACTGCGGACTTCCTTGCGCTCTCCGGCCAGAGTCTCTTAACCAACTGGGAGGCATGCCACCCAAGTCCGACAATGGAACGTGTATCCCACCACCAGGGTCTGGAAGTTTAGATCTGGAAATAAAAATAGGCTGGGCAACGTGCTTCGGGTCATCGGGCTGGGCAGCAAGCATCGGGTCATCAGGCTGGGCAGCAAGCATCGGGTCATCAGGCTGGGCAGCAAGCATCGGGTCATCAGGCTGGGCAGCAAGCATCGGGTCATCAGGCTGGGCAGCAAGCATCGGGTCATCAGGCTGGGCAGCAAGCATCGGGTCATCAGGCTGGGCAGCAAGCATCGGGTCATCAGGCTGGGCAGCAAGCATCGGGTCATCAGGCTGGGCAGCAAGCATCGGGTCATCAGGCTGGGCAGCAAGCATCGGGTCATCAGGCTGGGCAGCAAGCATCGGGTCATCAGGCTGGGCAGCAAGCATCGGGTCATCAGGCTGGGCAGCAAGCATCGGGTCATCAGGCTGGGCAGCAAGCATCGGGTCATCAGGCTGGGCAGCAAGCATCGGGTCATCAGGCTGGGCAGCAAGCATCGGGTCATCAGGCTGGGCAGCAAGCATCGGGTCATCAGGCTGGGCAGCAAGCATCGGATCATCAGGCTGGGCAGCAAGCATCGGATCATCAGGCTGGGCAGCAAGCATCGGATCATCAGGCTGGGCAGCAAGCATCGGATCATCAGGCTGGGCAGCAAGCATCGGATCATCAGGCTGGGCAGTAAACACCGGGTCATCAGGCTGGGCAGTAGACTTGGCAGCAAGCACCGGGTCATCAGGCTGGGCAGTAGGCTTGGTAGAAAGCAACGGGTCATCAGGCTGGGCAGCAAACACTGGGTCATCAGCCTGGGCATTAGGCTTGGCAGCGAGCTCCGGGTCATCAGGCTGGGCAGCGAGCTCCGGGTCATCAGGCTGGAAGGCCGGGACATCAGACTGCAAGGCATCAGACTGGAAGGCCGGGACATCAGACTGCAAGGCATCAGACTGGAAGGCCGGGACATCAGACTGCAAGGCATCGGACTGGAAGGCCGGGACATCAGACTGCAAGGCATCGGACTGGAAGGCCGGGACATCAGACTGCAAGGCATCGGACTGGAAGGCCGGGACATCAGACTGCAAGGCATCAGACTGGAAGGCCGGGACATCAGACTGCAAGGCATCAGACTGGAAGGCCGGGACATCAGACTGCAAGGCATCAGACTGGAAGGCCGGGACATCAGACTGCAAGGCATCAGACTGGAAGGCCGGGACATCAGACTGCAAGGCATCAGACTGGAAGGCCGGGACATCAGACTGCAAGGCATCAGACTGGAAGGCCGGGACATCAGACTGCAAGGCATCAGACTGCAAGGCCGGGACATCAGACTGCAAGGCATCAGACTGGAAGGCCGGGACATCAGACTGCAAGGCATCAGACTGCAAGGCCGGGACATCAGACTGCAAGGCATCAGACTGCAAGGCCGGGACATCAGACTGCAAGGCATCAGACTGCAAGGCCGGGACATCAGACTGCAAGGCATCAGACTGCAAGGCCGGGACATCAGACTGCAAGGCATCAGACTGCAAGGCCGGGACATCAGACTGCAAGGCATCAGACTGCAAGGCCGGGACATCAGACTGCAAGGCATCAGACTGCAAGGCCGGGACATCAGACTGCAAGGCATCAGACTGCAGGGCATCAGACTGCAAGGCCGGGACATCAGGCTGGAAGGCGTCAGGCTGGAAGGCCGGGGCAGCAGGCTGGAAGGCGTCAGGCTGGAAGGCCGGGGCAGCAGGCTGGAAGGCGTCAGGCTGGAAGGCCGGGGCAGCAGGCTGGAAGGCGTCAGGCTGGAAGGCCGGGGCAGCAGGCTGGAAGGCGTCAGGCTGGAAGGCCGGGGCAGCAGGCTGGAAGGCGTCAGGCTGGAAGGCCGGGGCAGCAGGCTGGAAGGCGTCAGGCTGGAAGGCCGGGGCAGCAGGCTGGAAGGCGTCAGGCTGGAAGGCCGGGGCAGCAGGCTGGAAGGCGTCAGGCTGGAAGGCCGGGGCAGCAGGCTGGAAGGCGTCAGGCTGGAAGGCCGGGGCAGCAGGCTGGAAGGCGTCAGGCTGGAAGGCCGGGGCAGCAGGCTGGAAGGCGTCAGGCTGGAAGGCCGGGGCAGCAGGCTGGAAGGCGTCAGGCTGGAAGGCCGGGGCAGCAGGCTGGAAGGCGTCAGGCTGGAAGGCCGGGGCAGCAGGCTGGAAGGCGTCAGGCTGGAAGGCCGGGGCAGCAGGCTGGAAGGCGTCAGGCTGGAAGGCCGGGGCAGCAGGCTGGAAGGCGTCAGGCTGGAAGGCCGGGGCAGCAGGCTGGAAGGCGTCAGGCTGGAAGGCCGGGGCAGCAGGCTGGAAGGCGTCAGGCTGGAAGGCCGGGGCAGCAGGCTGGAAGGCGTCAGGCTGGAAGGCCGGGGCAGCAGGCTGGAAGGCGTCAGGCTGGAAGGCCGGGGCAGCAGGCTGGAAGGCGTCAGGCTGGAAGGCCGGGGCAGCAGGCTGGAAGGCGTCAGGCTGGAAGGCCGGGGCAGCAGGCTGGAAGGCGTCAGGCTGGAAGGCCGGGGCAGCAGGCTGGAAGGCGTCAGGCTGGAAGGCCGGGGCAGCAGGCTGGAAGGCGTCAGGCTGGTAGGCCGGGGCAGCAGGCTGGAAGGCGTCAGGCTGGTAGGCCGGGGCAGCAGGCTGGAAGGCGTCAGGCTGGTAGGCCGGGGCAGCAGGCTGGACAGCAGGCAGAGACACTGGCACAACAGGCTGAACAGCAGGCATTGGAACATCAGGCGCGGAGGCAGAAGTGGGGGATGACAGAATGGTATGGGTTGGGAAAAACTTCCGTTTCTTTTTGGTTTTAGCAACTGAAGATTTGTATGTGGGTACAGGGCTGTAGGTAGTGGATGCAGCTGGTAAGAGCGAAGAGTGGAAGGATGGTAAAACAGAGGGAGCAGAACTTGAGGGGAGATTCAATGGAACTGATGAAGGCAGCTGAGAAGTAGCAGAGGGGTTAAAGGCTGGGTAGGTACAGCAGGAGGAAACAGGGTACTGGTACTTCATTGGTAGCAGGGTGTATGGGTCAGAAATTGTGGTTGTTGGGGGTAATAGAGAGGAAGATATCCCAGCAGGCTGGTATCTGGACACAGAAATGGGTGGTTGGGAGCTGACAGAAGCTGAGTACAACAAGCTTGACCAGGCCTGTAATAATGGTTGCACAAAATCTGGTTTGCACACGGTTTGTCTGACCAGAGACTGCACTGAATCAATACATGCTGCAAGCACCTGTTTAGGACAAGCTGAGTATTGCTCAAAGAAAAAAGGTGAGTCATCTTCCAACAGCCACACCAAAGACTCTACCTGAGCTGCACTAAAAGGGGGTGTATAGTCATCACCTCCACTAGAGGCATCAGACAGAGCCAACTCTGTACAGATCCAAATCAATGGTTGCACATCCTCAAACAGAAAACTGCCCTGATCAACAAAAACATGGGCTATACGGATACATTCCAGCAGTTGCTCTCTAGTGTATTCACCTAATGTCTGACGACAAAAATCTCTGTCATCTGTTGCCAGAAGCGAAAGATACAGGATATCATCCAGATGCATTTTTCTTGCCAATAGCAAGTGTCCAGATCCTATTCCCAAGTGCAGCCGATCTGTTAGTATGGCTTCAGAATTCTGTCACGGAAGGGATGCCTAACACAGGCATCCAGCACAGAATAAACAGATCAATGGGCTGCACTGAGGAATGAGGCTCGAAAGGTAAGTGAAAATATAAATATTTATTAAGGAAAAAGGCACACCTGCAAACCAAACAAACACAGCAAACCATAAACAAGCAAGAACACAAATAATACACAGCAAACCCCAAAACCCTAAACTAACTAACTAACTAACTATATACATGGAAAGGGAACACATATATAACAAGGCAGGGATGAGAGACAAGGGGAACAGGAGGCCAGGTGGAGGAAGCGGAGCCAAGGCAGGGATCAGGGGACAAGTCACAGGTATAGGGAACAGAGTCCAGGACAGGAAGCAAATCAGGAACAGGTCTCAGGCAACAGGTCAGGCAGGGACAAGGCTAGCAGGAAGGATTCTGAAGCAATGAGCCTCAGTGAAGGGCGGGCTTATATACTTCCAAGCCATACCACTTCAGGTGCAGCTGGATTATTAGAATGTCTGTTTGCTGGGAGACACCCGCTGGTGACCACCAGAACTGCAACCTTTGATGGCAAAATAAACAGTGACACCAGCAGGCGATCCCAGCAACAACACCGTTCCTGACAGGAGGCTTGATGAGCCGGATGTGTTTCCCATCTAACGCCCCAATGCAGTTTAGGAAGTTGGTCTTCTCCCAAAATTCCTCCGCTATTTCCTCCCACAGACTGGATGTTGGTTCCGGCATAACTGATGTTTTCAGTTCTTCCCATATAATAAGACAGGTATCGTGCACTATGGTGGATACGGTGGAAATTCCCATCAGAAATTGATGATGGAGGGAGGTGAAACTGGCACCAGTGGCAAGGTATCTGCAATACAAAATTGATAACAATTCAGAAAATATAAAAAATAGTAAAATAAAAAAAATAAAAAATAAATCAATATACATATGAAGTTCTACATGGTAACAAATAAACATCAGCACCTATATAAGCTGCTGACTTTTAACACATCGCAGCCCAAAGATGAAACATCCCTCGGCTCTGGTAGTAGGTGCTGGCATCCAAACAGGAAGCCTTGTGGTGGGTGGGTCTAATAAAAAAAATAATTTGGTGGTACCTTGCTTGTTAATGCAAAATTCTGCCTTTGTGTTCAGAGCTCACCTACATAATTATTAACTACTGAAATATTATGATGTTTCCTATTTGCATAAAAAGACATTCACGATTTTCACTAGAAATAAAACACCAGAAAATAGTAAACATTTTCTTTGTTGGGACAGAAACGTTATCCGCCTCCACACAAATTAGGCCCTATCACATATGGACATGATAAATATATGGTAAGGATAAAAAAAAAACTGACTCTGCAAGGCACGATAGATAGTTTTCAAGGATAAAAAATAATGGTAATGGTAGTAATGTGCGAAAAATCACTGTTGTGATATAGATTAGGTCACAGATTTATCTATATATATATATTTATACATAAACACTATTGCCAATATTGGCTAAACCTGCATGTACATGAATTTAAGCATTTGTTCAACATATGGAAAACCTGCCTTAAAGTAAGTAACAGACATTCTTCTGGACTAATGCTTCTTCGCATATTGGTCGTGGTTCTGGTCAGGCGTCCTCCCCATGAGTCCTCAGCTCACTGAACATGAGGGCAAAGTAGCCGATCGATAGGCGCTGGGACGTTAAGGGATGGACCCAGTAACGAAGAGGACGTCGCCTACTCTGGATCGCTCTTCTCGTCTTCATCCTCATCATCAGCAATATGAGCATTGCAAGCAAACTACCCATATTTGCATTCATTTTTCAAAAAAAAACTCTGGCACAAAACTGAACACTCCTCTCCCTGCAAAACACACACTCAGCCAGAGAACAAAGAAACAGGTTTGAAATACAGAGGACCAAAATGCATCATGGGTACATTCCAGAGACCAAAAACATAAATAAATAAAAGGGTTGCTATGGGAATAACACTGCAGTTAAAACCCAACCGCACAAAAACGCACGTAAACGCAGTTAATCGCACTGTACAAACGCAGCTGATCGCTGTGCCTTGGAGCCTTGAATATCGCAGAAAAAAATAAACATGCTAAACTGCGGCAGAACAGCCGCCCGTGTGAAAGGGGCCTAATCCATTAGTTGCAGGTACCTACTAATGCTGATGGTCAAGTTGCTGTTACTTGTACAATTGCTGCAGCCACCAGTCAATAAATGAAATATGTGTGATCGTGAATGTTAAATCAACATGTATTGGTAATGCAGATGCCATTTAACCTAATATATAATTTGGGATGGAGCCTAAAGTATATGTAAATTACTAAAATCTCATTTAAGCGTTTCCATATAATGTAATGTCAATAAATATGTATATATATATATATGTATATATATATATATATATATATATATATATATATATATATATATATATATATATATATATATATATATTTATTTCTTTATTTTTCTTTTAATCTGCAGCTTCCATTAAAAAACAAATGTAGTGTTCCAATTGTGCTGTTGAGTTGTCACTGAGACTTGGCTGCAAAGAGGTCCAGGAGATCAGCAGCAGAGATCAGCAGCATTGCGAGGAAACTTAGGAGGTAAAAAAGGTGAAAAATTATGTATTTTATTATAAAAAAAATTGCAATTGTTTATAATACATATTGAGGTTGATTTACTAAAACTGGAGAGTGCAAACTCTGGTGCAGCTGTGCTTGGTAGTCAATCAGCTTCTAAATGCAGCTCGTTGAATTAAAGGATACGTTTCCATTTTCCAAAAAAATTATAAATGCACATTTTTTTTCACCTGCAAAAAAATGTGCTTTTATTATTTTTTGTTGCAGGAGCATGGAAAGCATTGCACCAGGGATCCACAAGTCGCTGATGCCATGCAGGTCTCCTGCACACTGTCAGTGTTATCTACTTGCCCATACATCCTGTATGGGTAAGCCAATACTCCCTGACAGGAAGACTCAATGAAATACCATGGCGCTTCACAGTGCCGTGGTAGTTCATTTAGAACTACAACCTGGCAGCCACTAAGAATGTCGGGGCTTGTAGTTCATTCAGACACACAGAAGCTCTGTGTCTGAATGACATGGCCAGGAGGGCAGAGCCCCGCATGGCCACACTGTTTTTCAAACTGTGGCAGCTAGTATAGGGAACTTATTCCCATACTGCTGCCACAGGGAGGGTTGCAGTGGGCAGCGGCTGCAGCACTGGGAGGTTACATGTTCCAACCTAAAATTGGGTGGAACATGTAACATGTTCCCAAAGGTGAACTTATCCTTTAAACTTTGACAACAGAAACCTGGAAGTTGAATAGTTTCTATGCAGAACTGCATCAGATTTTTCACTCTCCAGCTTTAGAAAATCAAGCCGATTACTAAAGTGATTATAAAAGTTGTATTTTTTGAAAAATAACAAACATGTTATACTTACCTGCTCTGTGCAATGGAATGGTTTTGCACAGAGTAGCCTTGATCCTATTCTTTTTGGGTCCATTGCCAGCGGTCCTGGCTCTTCCCCCCTGCCGAGTGTCCCCATTGTCAATTCACACACAGGGCACAGCTCTGCCCTGAATGCGTAGAATGCATTAAAGTAATACAATTTCTGCCTTTAAAACCACTTTAAAGAAAACTAAGCAGTATATTTATAAAACAGTGAATGTGACTATGAAGGTTCTCATTTATCCTGGTCATGGTATATCTAGATACTAAATCACATTCAGCTGGACTTTTTCTGTAATATTGAATATGTTTTGTAGTTTACCAAGACACTTCTTCAGTTTCTAGAGTGCCAAGAAGATACGCCAGAATTTATATTCACACCTTAGAACACCTTGATCCAATCACAAAGGAATGTACAAATGCTGAATGTACACATCTTGCCCAAGAGCAGGATGAGAGGTGTGAAATGTATGGTGCCATCCTGTCCTAGTTACATCACACCATTGTCAGTGTTAAAAAGCCTGCATAGGTGTTAATTCCTTGATTTACAAGATTACAAGGCTATAGATATGAATTGTTGTCAAATTGAGATGTTCAAACTTGTGCAAGAAATATGGTGACAAAGGCACCCACCCCTGTTCAAGGATGGTTTTTCCATTTTGACATAGAAGGCCACATTCGTGCCTTTTGCGAACTGTGTACCCCACTGTTCTCAAAAGAATGCCACTTTTCCTTAAGTGTTAGGAAGACTGCTGCTTCTCACTCTGTAGAATTTGTCATCTTTTGTTGGACCACTCATTTGTTAATAGCTTGTTTTGTTTCCCCAATGTACAGCTCTTTGCATTCCTACCTACACTGCACTGCATATACCAAGTTGGGTCTTTGGGTGCAGGCTAAACTTTGGCTGTTAAGGCGTTCATATGAACATAGCCAAACTTTTGCTCATCCAGTGGAAGCCAAACATCACATATGTCTACCCCCTCTTTATATGGTAGCTTCCCACTGTCAATGGTTGCTAGCACCCCTAGCAACCACAGACATCACCAGCACCATTAACTTATATGGTTGGGAATATAACAAAAGAGACGGGGATAGCAACGACCTCACTGCCCAAAAACTGCTCAAACTGAACCCAGGACAGTTCAGCTCATCCCTATTAAGGATGTAAATGCAGTTTATTGCTGGGCTTTGTGGACACAGGGATGCACTATTTGTTACAGATCCTTCTGCATTTTTCCAAAACAGCTACATACAGGATGACTATATTACACTTGTGTGTTTTGTTTTGCCTCACTGCTACTGTCACTAACTAGTTTTTATTTGCAGAGTGGCAGCAACACTTTTTGGCTTTCAGCCAATCCTTTGGCATATTGTCAAAAACACATTTGTGTCCTCAGCAACATGGTGACACACTGTGCCGTTGACAAAAATTGTCAGTATTGCAGAAACACGCCAGCATTATGCAGGTAAGAAGGGTTTAGTATTCCTTTTAGGGTGGGACTTCACCCAATCTCAAGTCAGTCTGAGCTAGCCTTCCTCTCCCCTGCAGGGTATTTTTACTGGGGGTGAAGCTGCTAGCGGTGTGGTGTGTGGAAATAGCAGAACCCTGCTACCACCACCTACAGGGGAGCTCCAGCAGATGGTGATAAGTGAGCCACATGTCTTACTCAGGGGCCGTCTTTAATATTGATTGGACCCTGGGCCAAACTTTTCTTAGGGGCCCCCTCCCCATGCAGTTTTGCTCTCCACCTGCTCTGAGACATACAATAAATAGCAGCTAGACTCAAAATCAGTTTACTGAATCAGATCAGGTAGCTATTGCGATTGGTTGCCAGAGGTTTTTAGTGTATCATTATCACTCACTGACT
This sequence comes from Lithobates pipiens, assembly GCF_037356315.1. Classification (NCBI taxonomy): domain Eukaryota; kingdom Metazoa; phylum Chordata; class Amphibia; order Anura; family Ranidae; genus Lithobates; species Lithobates pipiens. The sequence goes on from NW_027507718.1 coordinate 96,987,027, forward strand.
GGTTGCTAGAGGTTACAGAACACATTATAGCTCACTGGTTAGTTGCTAGAGGTTACAGCACATGATTTCTGCTTGTTGATTGGTTGCTAGAGATTACTGTGAATATGATCTCAGGGGGGCATGATATACATATCAATGCTGCTGGCCACCTCTATTTACATATGAATGCCAGTAATTTACATGTAAACACAGGGTCTCCAGGTGAGTCATCTGGGACACAGCACAGGACTAAAACCTCAAGGGGCAAGAGAATTTAAACCAGCATAGTTGGCAGGTATGAAGCAGCCACTCAACAATGTCAGGGCCCAGGGCAGCTGCCCCTTTTGCCCTGCCTTAAAAACGACCCTGGTCTTACTCTAAGTGGACCAAAAAATGCTGCCATTTGTGACTGCATAAGTCCATTGGATTTATCTGCAAGCCAACTATAACTTATAGTTCTACTCCATGGACTATTTTGTATTGGCAGATCAGTTGCTGCAAAAACAGCCTGGAATCAGCAGTCAGCTAAGGAACTACTGACACCAGCCACTGACCACCAAAGTAAGGGATACTTTACAACTGACCATGATAGTAGAGGGCCACGTAACCACAGACCACCATAGTAAAGGAGCACCTTATCACAGATCAACAAGGTAAAGGGGCATTTTACCACTGACCACCATTGCAAGTGGGCACTTTACATTTTCCACTTAGTGCAAAATAACATATGGGAAATATGTGACCATACCCACCCAATCCTAACCCTAACATGGGTATGAAAATACCTATGTGATTCTTTACCTTTATACAGCATCCCCTTCCAAAAGACAGACTTGAATAAACTGGCACACAGTGTGGTTGGTTTATTAAAGGATTACAGACTGTGCACGCTACCAAAGTGTATGTTCTCTTTGCAATCTCACTGTTTACTCAGCTTAGTGAGTAGAGCGCAGTTACATTCAAATTGAATACCCAATCATGTCCAGGAAAAATCTAAAAAAAAAAACAGGATTTTTGCTTGCACATGATTGGATTAAATTTACCACATTCACCTTGTTTACAAAGCTAAGTGAACCATTTCTTTTTTTTTTGTAAATTAACCATATTATCTTTTTGCTATAAATTGCAAAGTGGGGTGCTCCTTTATTGCAATAAAATGCTACTCTATAGAGGTGATGCAGTCATGCACTAAAAATGTAATCTGAAACTGATGATTTATTTAGATTTATGAATCTTTTTTCCAGTGATGTCACACCAGAAGCTGAAGTAAATATTTGATTGTAGGCCTTTCCTCCCACAAACTATGGGTGTTTATTGCTTCCATAGAATGTGTGTGAGAAGTGTGTGTTTACCCATAAAGTGCTCCTGTTCCAAAATAAAGCAGCCATAAGTTCCCTACAAGAGAAGAAGTACTATATGCTCATCTCCCCGGCTGCCTTTGTGTCCTAGTCTGTTCCACCGTTATGGTAGTTTCAGAAACCTGTTTCTCATGATTGATGTTATTGTTCCTTTCTACAGACCTTATATAATTACAGAATTCAACTGTGATTTAGGGGTTGGAGGAAGAAACCACAGTGCCTGGTGGAAGACACCGGCATCTGACACTTTAGGAAGTGTCAAATGCTCAAGGACAGAAGACAGCCAGGTAACCATACTACACTTCTTGCAGAGAATATTCAGGCTGTTTTTTCTATTTTAGAACCTGACTTTTAACCATTTTCATTTACTGTATTTTTCGGACTATAAGGCGCACGTAAAAGCCTAAATTTTCTCACAAAATCGACCGTGCGCCTTATAATCCGGTGCGCCTTATATATGACCTGTTGACATCGCTGGAGTTCTTTGGTTAATGCACCCGGAATGATGGCAAGCACCGAATTAGTTTTCTTCACTTGGGCTTTAACAGTATCTGTCAGATGGGCGCGCATGGAGTCACAGATCAATAGGGATGGAGATTCGTGGAAAAAGCCACCCGGTCTCTTGACGTAAACCTTCGGACTATAAGGCGCACGTAAAAGCCTAAATTTTCTCACAAAATCGACCGTGCGCCTTATAGTCCGATGCGCCTTATATATGGAAATATCCATTTTATCAGCCGGTCGTTGCTAGTGCGCCTTATAATCCGGTGCGCCTTATAGTCCGAAAAATACGGTATTCACCTAAGAAATAGAAATGGACAACTTTCATTGAGGTCTGAGCCAATGGCTTAGCTGGTCATGGTGGTTCATTTGAATAATGCATCCTCTGTTTTTAACTTGTTATGTCTGATGTTTTCTCTGATGAAATTTTTGTCCAAAATTTAAGACATTTCGCTACCACTGCACTTTTATAAATGTTAAAGAAGTTATGGATTTTTCCATGGTAAGTATGCATATTACAACAGTTAGCACATATCACGTGATATTTTTCTAACGCACAAGTTGTAGGTTGTAGAGCTGAGAATCAGGGTATAACCAAAGCTGACTATCATTTATATGTGCTCAAACAGTGCATGGAGAATCCTTCTTCACAGATCTAGATAAGAAAAGCTCCCCTAACAGGGGAACAATAGTCCATGATTAAATGAACAGATTCTTTGTTAATCCAAATTTTTGGGACAAGTTGCTCAGTGTAAATGGAGCATAGTGGAACCTAATTTCCTTCAAAGAATGCATTACTCAAGAAATACATCAAAACCTTCCACTGGTGACAAATCACCTGTTGAGTGAGCACCTGAAGACAAGACACCGTGAATGATGAATTTGCAGCTAATAATTGATCAACGTACTTTAGGGACTTTTTTTCCACTAGATTGAACTAGATTAACTGATGCTGAGGATAATAACTGGGACATCTGGCATCAAAAGCTGGAATGTTCTTTATTCTTCACCCCATTAGAGGTGGAAGTATAAAAGTACTTATTTGTAACACTGTTAAACGGTCATTATCTTGGATTACTAGTGTAAGTTTGAGAAAAGTGTTGTCAAATACTTTTTGGGTTAGTTGTGATATATTTCTCATAAAACCAGTTATTAGAGAACAATTAAGACAACAAAGTGAGTTATTATTGATATCCAGGAAACACTGCTATTGTGCTAAAATCAGTTTTGCTTTATCTGAATTTTCTGTATCCCGTGGCAAACAGAATCCAGACAGAACCTCACAGTCACTGGAAGTATACTTCCTGAATAGGGATGAGTGAATTTGCCCGGTTTCAGTTTGTGAATGGTTTTGCAAATCTGAACTTTACAACCCTATTGCAGCCCATAAGGGGTGAATTGTGTTATTCAACTCTGGGCATGTGTATAGCTACAGTACTAGGCAAGCTATTGTTAAAAAAGACTGGGCACTGCCAAGGGGAAATTGGCAGCTCTTCTTCCACTGACACCATGTGAGCCCACCCTTTTATAGAAAGAGGACTGGGTTATCTATTCCTTCAAATTATTGTCTTTTGTGGACAAAAGTTTGTGATTTGCAAATTCCCAAATTCCAAGGATTCACAGTCGATGCAAACCTGTGGAAGTGGTAAACCCAAACCTCATCCCTATCTCTGAAGGGTGTTCCCGCATCTTGTATCATTAATTATGTTTAAACCCAGTTCCAATAAGTTGAAAGCAGATTGGTGATGGAGAGAAATGTTATAGTACTGATATTATATACACAACAATTCCTATGCTAACAATGATAGTTGTCCATAACAGGATAAAATAAAACAAAATATGGTTCACATGCAGTGTTACCATATTTTTGTGAAATGCAAAAAAATGTAAAACAAAAAAGGTTTAATGCTCTATGTACTACAAAGGGAAAAGCTATGAAACACAACACATATCACAACCTAATACATAAACGATTACTAAAAAGAAAAAAAAAAGTTAAAGGGTATTCAGAAAAATAAAAAGGTGAAATAACACCCTACACCCCCCCCCCCCCCAGCACCACCCAGTCCTTGCTGTAGTTACCTCCATGAGTGATGTGCTGTTATTGCCCATGCAGCCGGCATAGCAGTCCAGGGATTTGAAATCACTGCTCTTCTTCAGCACGGTGCATTCTCTCCTGCCGTTGGTCCCCCCTCTTCCCTTGGTTCCCGGGTTTTCCCACTCTTACCGGGAACACAACCGCTGGCTAGGGGAGGGAGAGCGCTGTGAGACACAGGTAAACTCACATGTAAACAATGAAATGGGAAACAACTTTACTTCTGGTTTCAGATGCACCTATTCCAGGCCAGTACAGCCAGGGGAAACATCTAACCAAACCCACCTATGCTTGGTTAGATGGCATGAAGGGCAGGGGAGAAATTGGGGTCTAATGTCTCTATGAAGAGTACCTTTCACCTGCCCAAAGCTATCACATGGGGTTTATTAAGAATAAATAAATACAATTATAATAAAATATATCAAAATATATTTTAAAAATTGTTGTTGCCCTGCACACATGTGCAAATGCAAGCCCAGGGTGTGCGCGCTTATGTAAACCTCAGTCGCACCACACATGTGACATATCGCCGCAAAGGTCAGAGTAAGAACATTAATTCTAGCACAAGAGCTCCTAGTCAACTCTAAACTGATGAGCTGTAAAGGCTTTTAAAGTGTCACCTATGGTGATTTTTGGGCAGCATCATTTTTGTTTGTAATATCATAGGGGGAACACAATGAAATGTTTGATATCTATTAACTCAATGCCACCTTTTATATTTTAACCAAAAATGGGTATTATATTGTGTGTTTTTGCACTAAAATTACATTTACAGGCATACCCCACTTTTAAGTACACAATGGGGTTTATTTACTAAAGCTGAAAAGTGCAAAATCAGGCTCACTTCTTCATAGAAACCAATGAGCTTCTAACCCCAGCTTGTTCAATTAAGTTTTTGTAATAAAACATGGAAGCTCATTGGTTTCTATGAAGAAGTGAGCCTGATTTTGCACTGTTAAGCTTTAGTAAATAAACCCCATTGGGTACTTAAAAGTGGGGTATGCCTATATTATATTTTTCCTTGAAAATTTGCGTTTAATAAACAGTATATACAAGTATCATGTTACATAAATTTCCTCAGATAGGAAAAGGAACAAAAAGACAAAAGGGGTTGAAAAGAGAAAAGGAAAAGCAACTGTTTAACCACACCACGCTACCCAAGATGTTGAAGAGCCAAAAGGGTCCCTCCCCGTGAGATATTTGATCCATGGGTCTCAAGTTTTTTTAATCCTATAATTTTATCATTCAAGATAGATGAAAGTCTTTCGTTAATCATTATCCAAGATAATTTAGCCTTAAAGTGGTTGTAAATCCACAAAAGGAAACAAAAACCTGCAAGACAAAGGCATAATGAGCTTGTATGCATAGCATACTAGCTCATTATGAAATACTCACCTTAGACCCTGTAACGGTTCCCGTACCCCGCTCTGGCTGGCGACATCGCTCCTGGAGTTACTTCCAGGTATTGCGGGCTCCAGCGCTGTGAATGGCCGGAGACTCGATGATGTCACTCCCGGGGAGCCACTAGTGAAGGCACACTAGCTGAAACAATGGCACGAACATGCCATTGCTTCAGTGTGCATGTGCCGATGACGTCGGCACATGCTGATACAGGGGATAGCCCCTAAACCGTGCAGGTTTAGTAGATATCCGGGGTAGCTACAGGTAAGCGTTATTTTAGGCTTACCTGTAGTAAAGGGTTTACCACCACTTTAACCAAGTCAATTAGGACTATCAAAGAAGCTACTGACTTTTAATATACAGACACATGGGCATAGCATAAGGGGTCTTCAGGGGTCACAATCCCACCCCCACAGCTAGCTCCAGGAAGTCCATGCAGCCTCCCTGTCATATTATCATACCTTTCACGAAGTCTAGATCCGATCTGTCCTAGAGCCCCACAGCCACGCTCCAGTACTGGGATTCCACTTTGCCTTCCACAGTCCACACCCCTTCATTCTCATTGCCTGGGGAGAAGCTGTGAGACATTTCCTGAATGGAGAGGAGCACGTCGTGAGACAGCCCAGGATGGGGAAGAGTCTGTGCTGTGTGCTGGCAAATGGAATGGTAACCAAGCTCAGCGAGGTAAGAGGAGGAGAGTGCTGTCCTGTAGCCATGATAAAACCAATGTCACTGGGGAGATAAGACACTGCTCAGTGTCTCCTAGTCACCAGCTGGGATTCTCTGTCCCCCCAATCAGGGGATGACTGCTTACCCCACTTCCCTGACAACTGTGGAAAAGACACACACGCCCGAAAGGTGGCCTCCCCCCACACCTGCCAACACTGACAGTGAAATCTTCAGGCTTTACCCTCCCCCCCCCAGATCTAAGTTGCACCCCTCCAAGACCCTTGACTACCCCCTCCACCCTGCATGCTATGCCCAGCTACTGAGCTCCTTTCCCATTACAGCACTCTATACTGCTCCTCCTCTGCAGGGCTGAAATAACATTCCTTTACAACACAGCCAGTTAGCCACAATCTGAACAGGGTATATACTACTGCAACTGCACTGCCGTTTCGACCAGAGAATTTCACAGGTCAGAATGGCAACATAAAAGCTAGATACACCCATGGAAGATTGTGGCTGACAGACTGTGTGTAAAGGAATGGAATTTCAGCCCTGCCCTGTGTAGTGTAGGGGGGAGGAGCTGTATACAGTGCAAGGATGGGAAAGGAGCTCTGCCAAGGGGCCTGCCCGAGGTTATCCCTGTCTTCTGATTCTTCAGCAGTGATTCCTGTCCTCTGATGTAAGGATGAACTCTGGGGACTCAAAACTCTTAAACCACTTTGAGTATCTTGGTAATGCGGTGAGTGTATATGCATGCACAGTGGTAGCAGTAGGTGGTATTGGGGGGGGGGGGGGCAGGTCAACTTTTGCATCAGGCCCCCAAGCTTCAAGCTACACCTCTGTATAGACACCAGTCCAAGGATCCAGCACTGTCATCATCTGAGTCATCAGTTCTGGTCTTCAAGTCCTTTTCTTGTGGGAAGCTGGCTGTGACTTCCTGGTGTCTTACAGCTGACTTCCCACTGCGTATGTCTGAGACACCCTGTGCTTTCTCAATGGTCCCACAATCTCCTGGGACAAGTGATGTGTCCCAGAAGGTTGTGGAGGGTGACCTTTTCTCTACTCACCTAGGCGAGCAGAGCAGAAGTGGGAGCAGGAGGGTTCCTCTCACAAATCGGTACCCACTCCCAAAAAGAAAAATCACAATGATGAGATGGGGTGGTAGTTGCGTGGAGTCATGGTTGCAAAGTTCCCAGTATAAACTCTTAGAACATTATGGACTAGTTTACTGCTACTGTTAAAATCATGATTAGATGAAGCTGCAGGCCACACAGACTGGCCACACAAATTGGAGTTGTCATTCACACTCAGCACTATACTATATGCTGGTATGTGTTGTAACTTAATTGAAAAGCACTAGACAAATACCACCTTGTAACACAGCACAAAAATATGGAAGTGGCACTTCATCATTCCTGAAACTCAGCCTTCAACATGAATAAAACCTACTAGAAGGATACTACTAAGGAATGTGACAGTGATTTACGAGCTCATTTGTGCAGTGCTATTAAGTAGCAGTTCTGTATTCAGCAGGCCATATTCTAATAAGTGAAGTTGGATTTTTTACTGAAATATGACTGTTCCATGCATTTGGCTGGAGAAGCACGTGGTATGTGTAACTATTCAGTATTTACACTCCAATATATGAAAATGTTGCTACAATGTACAATTACACTGCTCAGCAAACAGACAGCTTCATTTACACAACAGCCCTGTGGATACACATGCAAAATAAACTCCAAGAGTGTTTAGTGTCTGTGACCTCATGTCAAAAGTAAGAGGATGCCTGGTTTGTTATTAAACAATGTTTGCTAATGCGACTTTTGTATCCTCAAGATCTTGTGGTCACCCTGTCACTGTAGCTGCGTATTTATGCTAATCACTGTTTGTTTTATTTTTTTGTTTGTATTGTAGGTTTGTTCAAGAACCGATGTGAATATGTCAAAAAAAATAACAGCTTGGGAGATTCACTGATCTGGAGCTTCAGCTGACCTCTGCACAAAGATGTGGCCATACAATAGCATACGAAGACTCATACTTGTCTTGTATTACCTTTTCAAGGGGGGGCCCTTGCACATTTTTGTGCAATAAATGTAAAAAAAAAATGTTATTTTAAAACATAAATATTTGTTTACTCAAGAGAAAATAACCCAGACCAAGGGAGCCTATTATGTCTAGCAATATTTTACTTACACTATATTACCAATATTATTGGGACCCCTATCTTTACACGCACATGAACTGGCATGAATGGCATCCCAGTCTTTGTCCATAGGATTCAATATTGAGTTGGCTCACCCTTTGCAGCTATAACAGATTCAAATCTTCTGGGAAGGCTGTCCACAAAGTTTAGGAGTGTGTCTATGGGAATGTTTGACCATTCTTCCAGAAGCGCATGTGTGAGGTCAGCCACTGATGTGAATGAGAAGGCCTGGCTATCTGGTTAAGGTCAGGACTCCACCTCAAACTCGCTCATCCATGTCTTTGTACCTTGGACAATGGACTTTGGTTTGTGCACTGGTACACAGTCATGTTTGAACAGGAAAGGGTCATCCCCAAACTGTTCCCACAAAGTTGGGAGCACAAAGCCGCCGTGAAGCCCAGAAGGAGGCGTCACAGAGTACCAGTTGCCCGGAGGAAGCGCTGTCCATGACCTAGATGGGGCTGGTGACCTGGAGGGTGCCTGCGACCCGACCAACCAGGGAGGGTTTCGACGGGTGGATTGTTTGCCACCCACCCAAAAAATATACCACCAGCCACCACTGGCTCCAAGGCTTAGCCAGCTTTGTTTGTTTTTTGGGGATTTTGGGGGGAGCCAAGAAAATGTTTGCCAGGGGTCCAATCAATATTAAAAACGGCCTTACGCAGACTGGTTGTACTGAAGTCGATCCATCGACCAACTTCAGTACAACCAGCCTTTCATGCGATTACTGCTGGTGGCTATAGCTATAGGGAAGGCTCCCCACCGGCAGAACAGTGAAGTAGCTTGGAATATTGGGATTTTGGAGTATCTTGGAATATTGCAAGTAACTTGAGGTATTTGTGAGTAATTTGAAGTAACTAGGGGTACAGTAAGTAATTTGGAGTAACTAGGAGTATGTGAGTACAGTGAATAACTTGGAGCATTGAGATTAACTGGGGCACATGGTACTAAGCAGGAGGAGAGGATGCTGTGTTGCCAGTGAGCAAGGAAAGCCTCTCCATTGAAAATAATGGAGGATGAAATACAGCCCCCGCCAAGCGTTGCAGCAGTAAGTAGGAGAGAACCAGATTTTCCTAGGCAAAGTCTGCTCCTCAAGTTGGCTACCTGCCAGAGTGTGCTGGGGATACCATCTGAGAGACAGAGCCTGGGCCAGCGAAAGCTCACTGCCATGTGTTGGACTACCACAGAGTATTGAGCCTGACCTGGGTACAGAGAGACAAAGTTGCTGCCAGGATAAGGACCTGTTGTACTGCCTACCAGAGTTGCCACGGGCAACCCAGAATGATCAGACACCTGATTGGAGGGATCACAGCTGCTGTGTTGCTGGGTCTGGTAAGAGAGCCTTGTGGCCATTACTTGTTACCACTGTTATAGACTTAGGAACTACCTACCAGCTACCCTCTATCACTATTACCACCTGCAGTTCCTACTGACTGCTTTTTTTTGTAAATTTGTTTTTATTAACAGTTTTTCAACACAAACAACACATACAAACATATGACCCAAACCCCCCCCCCCTCCCACCCATGCCCCTGTGCAGCCCCCCAGTCAAATACAAATCACCAAACATATTCATAGTCATCAACTGTATCCCACAGAGAAAAACCGACTCCCCAAAAAGTAATGATGCACCCTGACTCCGAATGCACAACAGAAAGACCCATAAAGCTCATAGCATCAATCTGCCCCGTGCACCTATTGGCTATCCAGGAGTCCTCTCCCCACTCAGCAAACTAATTCAAAGTATCTTTGGCGTCTAGCCAGCCCTGCCACACTTTCTCAAATTTTTTGGAGCATCCCCTACTAAGGTATGTGGCCTTGTAAAGTGGAAGTGCTTTGTTAATCAGGCTTTTCCAATAGGACACAGTAGGTGGTTCAGGCCTTTTCCAATATAGCAGAATGGCTTTACGCGCATAGAACAAAGACAGAGATATCATAGTCCTTTGTGCCCTTCTAGGAGCCAACTCCTCCACCAGCCCCAGCAAACAAACCGCGACCGTAAGAGGAATCGGCACCAAGAGGACTGTTTGGATGGTGTCCGTCACTCCCCTCCAAAAGTCCCTAATCTGTGGGCACTGCCAAAATATATGATCAAAGCCAGCTCGGTCCTCCGTACACCTCCAGCACCCCGCCGCACCCGTACCATACATTCCAGCTAGCCTTGCAGGTGTGTAGTGTACCCTGTATAGAATTTTATATTGAATAAGTCTATCTCTGGCCGACACCAGAGTCTGGAAAGGATAGGCCCACATGTCGTCCCAGTCCTCCCCCCCAAAGTCCGCCACCAAAGCGCTCCATGTGTCCCTACATTTTTGCACCACACTGGGTCTATCAACGAACAGCTCTTTGTATACCGCGGATAAGGGCTTCAAAAGGTCCCCCGTCTGCAGCACCCTCTCCAGGGGAGACACACCCAGCTCCAAAGCATCCGAACCAAACTGGGTGAGGAAGGCGTGTCTCAACTGGAGGTAGCGAAAAAAATACCAGTTCGGTAGATTGTATTTCGTTTTCAGTTGATCAAAAGTGTATAGCCTAGTCCCCCCCGCTATGTGCACGAGTTGTTTGATGCCAACCCTGGCCCATATCACCGGGTCAGGAATCGCACCAAAATGTGGCAGCCTGGGATTAAACCAGAGAGGGGCGTCCGGCGACCAGCACCCCCCTCTGTTCTTCATCAAGACCTGCGCCCTGTCCCAAGCTCGCACCGTTACTTGCATGGAGGCTGTCAGGGAAGGAGAGGCCCCTGGATCCCTATACACCAGGTAGGATAAACTCTCATACGAGCCCATAAGGGCTGCCTCTAGTACCGTGGCGGAGTCCCCATCATCCCTCATTAACCATCTCCTGGCGACCACCATCTGTCCAGCTATAAAATACTTAAAAAGATCCGGTAAGGCCAAGCCACCTTGACCCCAGGGCTCCTGTAAAACACGGATACTTATCCGGGGATGCGCAGCGGCCCACAAAAACGAACTGAACAGACTGTTCACCCTCCTGAAAAAGGAGCAGGGGATCCAAACTGGCGTGTTTCGCAAATAGTATAAAAACACTGGTAAAACTTTCATTTTCAGTAGGTTAACCCTACCAATCAGGGACAGCGGCAAATGTTTCCATGCATCCAGTTGTACCTTCACCTTAGCCAGCAACGGAAGAAGATTGAGAGACATATAATCACCTACTCTTGGGGACACCCTCACACCCAAATACCTGAACTCCTGCACCCATGCAATGGGGACCTTAGTGGTCGCCAAAGCACGAGCCCCCCCGTCAATAGCCATAACGTTTGACTTCTCCCAATTAACCCGAAGCCCGGAGTATGTGGCAAAGGTGTCGAGCACCTTAAACACAGCCTCCAAGGAAGGCCCTGCGTCCTGCAGAAATAGAAGCATGTCATCCGCATATAACGCTAAGCATTCCTTGATACCCCCTACCTCCAAAGCTCCAACCTCAGGGGACCGCCGCAGAGCTATAGCCAAGGGCTCTATCGCTAACGCAAATAAGGATGGAGACAGCGGGCACCCTTGACGCGTGCCCCTGCCCACTTCAAACTGAGAGGAGATCAAGGCACCTATTTTGATAACCGCCCGAGGGTTGCTATAAAGTAGAGAAATCCAAGTTACAAAAACCTCCCCAAAACCCATGTGCCGCAGAACTGCTAGCATATACTGCCAGTCTACAGAATTGAAGGCCTTAGCCATGTCAAGGGAGACCACTACTCTCTCGCCCTACTGACTGCTTTAAACATGCCAACAGTTCCCAGGCCCCAACCAGTGGCGGCCCGTCCATACAGGGCAACGCCCACCAATCCATTCGTCCGGCCCTTAATCTACATGCAGGGTGCCTGACGCATGGATTCCAATGGGTTTTTGTTTTTATTTAGAAGCACGTGATTAGAGCCAGAGGCTTCTAATTGGCTTCAAAATAGGGTGGGCTCAGGAAACAGAGCACTGCACCCCAAGCCCACCCAGTTGTGTGGCAATAGCAAATTAATATTCGCTATTGTCATCCAGAGACCCGTCACCCAATTGGCAGAGAGGAGAAGTGATCTTATTGGCCACTGAGGAGGGGGAGGAGGGAGGAGTCGCAGGGGAAGCCACCGTGAAGCCTAGGAGGAGTCGCAGAGTGCCAGCTGCCCGGAGGAAGCTCTGCCCGTGACTTAGATGGGGTAAGTGCGGGGCTGGTTACCATTGGACCTGGAGGTGTGCCTGTGACCCGACCAACTGGGGGGGTTTCGGCGGGTGGATTGCTTGCCACCCACCCAAAAAATATATAACCAGCCACCACTGGCTCCAATGCTTAGCCAGCTTTGTTTGTTTTTTTGGGATTTTGGGGGAGCCAAGAAAATGTTTGCCCAGGGTCCAATCAATATTAAATGCGGCCCTATGCAGACTGGTTGTACTAAAGTCGATCCATCGACCAACTTCAGTACAACCAGCCTGTCGGATTTTTTTCATGAGATTACTGCTGGTGGCTATAGCTATAGGGAAGACTCCCCACCGGCAGAACATAATAGCGCTGTGGGAAGGATGACTGGCTGTGTTGATGGAGGAATCAAGCAATTTTCTTTCCTTTCATCCATGGTGGAAGGAAAGAAAATTGCATAATCTATGGGCTGCTTAATTTTAATCAGAAAGCCCAATTCTGAGAAGCTTTTAAAAAATACCCTTGTAGTGAGGCATTCCTCACTGCAAGGATTAAATGTTCGTTAAGTCTACAGGTAAAGGAACTAGAAAATGCATTTTCTGGGAAAAATGGGTAGGAATGCTGAATAGCATCAAAGCTGCCCCATCAAAACTGCCCCATCATATTGCCCCCATCAAAACTGCCCATCATATTCCTCTATTATAAATCAGTACATGGTGTATCTGTGCTCTCCCCCACTGCCTATCACTGTGTATAAGAAGTGTTGGTAACCATGGAAACAAAACAGACAACAAAAGCCTGGCTTCCCTAAATTTAATGAAATTTTCTGAAATTATCACTAAACTTATACAGCTTTTTCAGAAAAAACTGTAAAAGATATCAAACTGAAAATATATACAAATAGCTGAATATTTTGTGAACATTTTAAAGTTTGTTTGGCATCTGTAGGTGAAAGTATGAAGGAGCTGAAACTTGTGGCAGCAGAAGAAGATTTTATGGGTTTTAAGTATGCTCTCATTGACTTCAATGTTAAAAAAAGTGTTAAAAAGCTTAATATTTATAAAAGTAGAAATAGTAGAAAAAAAGTTGAAGGGGAGCGCACAAGCAGCTGAAAGAGCTGAACGATTTAAAAGTTGAATGGCTTTAACCTCCCTGGCAGTACGATTATTTCAGATTTTAGGTGCTGAAAGCGGTACAATTATTTTGCATGAAAATTTGATGTTTTATATTGTAGTCCTGAAATTCTTAGGAATAACTTACTTAAATCTGTCCAAACCAGAGTCTAGCAGACATCCCGGGTATGATAAAGTTTGAAAAATGAAATCATAACTTATAATATAATAAATAACTATAAATAATTATACCAAATAATAATATAACAATAATAAAAAATATTCAATAATGTAATCAAATCAAAAACACTGAAATTTGCTCAGTTGCAGAATTGTCACTGTCATTACTTTTCAGTATTTGATGACGGATCTCCCCACAAATCGCTATCGCTTAATTCTGCGAGTGATTCCAATTTATTATCGCTGTTTTCTAGCTGGTCTAAAACCATTTTTGATGTAAAGGGACAGTTTTGGTTGCTATGGACAATCTCCAGTTTCCTTGCATAAAGAACAGTTTTTATATTATAAAACTGCATGCAGGACACTGGGCAGACCACTGGGGACAAAGCGGATGTGAAATGATTACATACAGCAATGTAATCTGTAAGATCACATTATACTGTATGTATACTGTGTGTTTTACTTTTTGAATTTGGCGCCGTTCTCCGTCCCCGTGCATCGCAACTCTCAAAGGGAACGGAGCCTGGCTCCGTGATAGATCGAGCGGAGGACGGCTCGCTCATACAGCAGGGGGACATCGCTGGATCCAGGGGACAAGATAAGTAACCTCTTCCTGATTCCAGCGATGTGGTCCAGAGTCTGGCTCGGGGTTACCGTTAATGGTACAAAATTTTCCCCCCGAGCCAGACTCGGGAATCCCGCCAGGGGGGTTAATAGCTGAAAGTGTGCAGAAGTTACACAGAGCCAAAAAACTTACAGAATAATAAAATTAACTAGAAAATGCATTTCCTGGAGAAAATGCTGAATAGCATCAAAATTGCCCCATCATATTGCCCCCATCAAAACTGCCCATCATATTCCTCTATTATAAATCAGTACATGGTGTGTCTGTGCTCTCCCCCACTGCCCATCACTGTGTATAAGAAGTGTTGGTAACCATGGATACAAAACAGACAACAAAAGCCTGGCTGCCCTAAATTTAAAGAAATTTTCTGAAATGATCACTAAACTTAAACAGCTTTTTCACAAAAACTGTAAAAGATATCAAACTGAAAAGATATAGCCAGATATCTGAATACTTTGTGAACATTTTAAAGTTTGTTTGGCGTCTGTACTTTTGGCAGCGGAAGAAGATTTTATGGATTTTAAGCATGGTCTCATTGACTTCAATATTAAAAAAAGTGTTAAAAAGATTACTATTTATAAAAAGTAGAAATAGTAGAAAAAAAAGTTGAAGAAGGCCCATCATCAGCTGAAAGAGCTGAACATTTTAAAAGTTCAATGGCTTTAATAGCTGAAAGTATGCAGAAGTTACGCAGAGCCAAAAAATGTACGGAATAATAATAAAAAGATGATGATTAACCACTTAAGCCCCGGACCAATTTGCAGCCAAAGGACCAGGCCCCTTTTTGCGATTCGGCACTGCGTCGCTTTAACTGACAATTACGCGGTCGTGCAACATGGCTCCAAAACAAAATTGGTGTCCTTTTTTTCCCACAAATAGAGCTTTCTTTTGGTGGCATTTGATCACCTCTGCGGTTCTTTTTTTTTGCCCTATAAACAAAAATAGAGAGACAATTTCGAAAAAAAAATTATATTTTTAACTTTTTGCTATAATAAATATCCCCAAGAAATATATACAAAAAATTTTTTTTTCCTCAGTTTAGGCCGATACTTATTCTAAATATTTTTGGTAAAAAAAATCGCAATCAGCGACTATTGATTGGTTTGCGCAAAAGTTATAGCGTTTACAAAATAGGGGATAGTTTTATAGCATTTTTATTAATATTTCTTGCTGGCCGTGATCAGCGATTTTTATTGTGACTGCTACATTATGGCGGACACATCGGACATTTTTGACACATTTTTGGGACCACTGTCATTTATACAGCAATCGGTGCTATTTAAATGCACTGATTCCTGTGTAAATGACACTGGCAGAGAAGGAGTTAACCACTAGGGAGCGAGGAGGGGTTATGTGTGACGTTATGTGTTTTTTTATTGTAGGGGGCGTGGCCTGGCATGTGATGTCACTGATCATCTTTCCCTATAACAGGGAGCAGACGATCGTGACAGCCACAGTAGGAAGCACGGGTTTACACAGACCTCTCCTTGTTCTTCAGCTCTGTGACCCGATTGCAGGACACCAGCGCCGATCGGGTCCCCTGGTCCCGTGGCCATGGTCACTGAGATCAGGACCGGGTCAGGAGCACGGCGGCGGTGGCACGCTCCCAACCCACAGCTGGGCACTTAAAGAGCAATGTACCGGTACGTGCTTGTGCCCAGTCGTGCCATTCTGCCGACGTATATGTGCAGGAATCGGGCCTTAAGCAGTTAATATCTAGAAAATGCATTTCCTGGAGAAAATGTGTGGGAATGCTGAATAGCATCAAAACTGCCCCATCATATTGCCCCCATCAAAACTGCCCATCATATTCCTCTGTTATAAATCAGTACATGGTGCATCTGTGCTCTCCCCCACTGACCATCACTGTGTATAAGAAGTGTTGGTAACCATGGAAAACAAAACAGACAACAAAAGCCTGGCTGCCCTAAATTTAATGAAATTTAATGAAATTATCACTAAACTTAAACAGCTTTTTCAGAAAAAACTGTAAAAGATATCAAACTGAAAAGATATAGTCAGATAGCTGAATATTTTGTAAACATTTTAAAGTTTGTTTGGCGCCTGTAGGTGAAAGTATGAAGGAGCTGAAACTTTTGGCAGTGGAAGAAGATTTTATGGATTTTAAGCATGCTCTCATTGACTTCAATGTTAGAAAAAAAACGGTTAAAAGGGTTAATATTTGAAAAAGTATAAATAGTAGAAAAAAAGTGGAAGGAGAGCACACATCAGCTGAGAGAGTGGAACATTTTAAAAGTTGAATGGCTTTAATAGCTGAAAGTATGCAGAAGTTACGCAGAGCCAAAAAACATACGGAATAATTCAATTAAAAAAGATTATTATTCCGTACATTTTTTGGGAGTAAAAATAAATAACTAATATCAATGAACTGTTTTAAATTGTCATACAAATATATATTTGAAATCAAATCTTTATTAATTTGTGGAAATAACATGTTGTGGGTGGATTTCTGCCAGTCACAGGCTGTATCACACCCCTCCAGCCTGCGTCTTAGAATAAGAGGGAGGTGAAGTCTCCATTAATCCAAATGTAATATTCTGCCCCCATTGTTTTTAACTGGTTATTGGGCATGGAGGAGGAAGGAGGAGTGGACTGTCATTTACCACTGTGTACAAGCCCACATGTGTGACTCTATGGTCACATGGTATGCTCAGATGTGATGGGGAGGAAATGTTTAGCATAGAAACCCACTAAAAACTGAGCATGTGTAGAGCTGCCTACACTGGTGTGCAAAATCCCTAGCTGAATTGGGGACATGGACAGAAGGTGGAAATAGAGAGCAGCAGGATCAACCATTTTTTTTTGCAGAGTACAGAAAACAAATCTGATAGTAACTGAGTGAGTGTAAACAGCATGTTATACACTGTTTATTTATGTGAGTTTAGTGACACTTTAACTCTATAATATTTTTTCTTTGTTCATCGCTTCTCTTCTTTTTGCTTTTAAAATAAATAGAACATGAAAACAATTAATGAAAGGCAATACCAGTAAAAGATTACACCATCAACTGAATAAAATATACAGTATGTCTCACTGTCCTATGTAATTATAATGTTATTGCTAAAATAACTCTAGATTTTTTTTTTGTTTGTTTGTTTAAGATAGAGCGGGATAGGAAGAATCTCTGTCAGGTTTTTATTGCTGCTTGTGTGCCTTTTGGGAATGTGTCCCCTTGATTCCTGCCAGGACAAGAAGTGATGGGTAATTATTCCAATGGCCATTTGAGGTGGCCGCTGCGGTGTAGCACATAGGTGAATTTTAACACTTTTTTATTTCGTTGGTATGTTATTGTTGTAGCGCAGCTTATTTATCTTTCTTTTATTTTTTCTGTAGTTATGTGGTACAGTTAAGCTGCAGCTCCCAATAGGTCCTCATATTGACCATTTCCCACAAATTTGCGTATATTTAGTATATTTGTATACCGTAGCGCAGTTTCTTTTGTTATTTTTCTATATTTATTGTTATTTATTGTCGCAATTCAGTCAATACCTTACCTTGTTATTGAGGCGGCGCGATCACACTTTTTCATAATGATTTTTTAACAAACAAGTTGGTCTTTATTGGAAAAAATATGGGGAAGTCCACTTAATCAGTATCTCTTTTTTGGCATAATATAACATAAAGGAAATCAGGAGTTTCGTGTATCGAGGACGCTGTTCATCATCCTGAATACCCGATATGGCTAATTTGCCTAACAGTGGGAGGGACAATTGTAAGCGAGTATTTATGCAACCCCAAACTGCAGTCCAGTATTGTACCAACTTAGGGCAGGTCCAAAACTTTTGGAAGTAAGTGCTATTAAGGGACTGGCACCAAGGGCAATTCTGAGAACACTCAGGTTCCTTTAACCCCCCGGCGGTATAATTATTTCAGATTTTAGGTGCTGAAAATTTGTGTTTTATACTGTAGGCCTGTAATTCTTAGAAATAACTCACTTAAATATGTCCAAACAAGAGTCTAGTAGACATCCCAGGTTTGAAAAAGTTTGAAACACAAAATCATAAATTATAATATAATAAATAACTATAAATAATTATAACAAATAGTAATATAATAATAATAAAAATGATTCAATAATGTAATCAAATCAAAAACACTGAAATTTGCTCAGTTGCAGAATTGTTGCTGTCATTACTTTTAGTGTTTGATGATGAATTTCCCCACAAATTACTATCGTGATTCTAATTTATTATCGCTGTTTTCTAGCTGGTCTAAAAGCACTTTTGACATAAACGGACAGTTTTTGGTTGCTATGCTATATAATATAAAACTGCATGCAGAACACTGGACAAACCACTAGGGACAAAGGGGATGTGTAATTATTTGATACAGTACTGTAATTTGTTAGATTACAGTATACTGTATCTATACTGTGTTTTTTACTTTTTGAATTTGGCGCCAAACTCCATCCCCCTGTGTCGCAACGCTTGCAGGGAACGGAGCCTGGCACTGTGACAGATCGAGCGAGACATGGCGAATCGCAGATCACAGAGGGGAGACATCGCAGGATCCAGGGGACAAGGTAAGTAACCTCTACATGGATTCTGCAATGCAATCCCGAGTCTGGCTCGGGGTTACCACTTTTGGTACTGAAATCTCACCCCGAGCCAGACTAAGGAATACTGCCTGGGAGGTTAACCACTTGCCGCCCGCCATATAGCAAAATGACGGTGGCAAAGTGGTTGTAATATCCTGACCGGACATCATATGACGTGATCAGGATATTAAGCCACTGCACGCCCCCGGGGGCACGCATCGCGTCTATCGTTGTTGTGGGGTGTCAGTCTGACACCCTGCAACTATGATCTCAGATCTCAGATGGAGACTCTTTACCATGTGATCAGCCATGTCCAATCACGGCTGATCACAGTGTAAATAGGAAGAGCCGGTGATCGGCTTTTCCTCACTCGCGTCTGTCAGACGTGAGTAGAGGAGAGCCGATCGGCTGCTCCTCTGACAGGGGGGGTCTGTGCTGATCGATTATCAGCACAGCCCCCCCGAGGATGCCCACACTGGACCACCAGGGACACCACTAGACCACCAGGAGATGCTGATTGGCATGCATTATTGTTTGGCACAGATTGGCATCCATCCCTACAAAACTTTAAATTACAATGCCGCCTATCAGTGCCCATCCATGCCGCCTATTAGTGTCCATCCATGCCGCCTATCAGTGCCCAGCCTAGCCGCCTATCAGTGCCCATCCTAGCCGCCTATCAGTGCCCATACATGCCCATCTGTGCTGCCTATCCATGCCCATCCGTGCTGCCTATCCATGCCCACCCGTGCCGCCTATCCATGCTGCCCATCCGTGCCGCCTATCCATGCTGCCGATTCGTGCCAATCCGTGCCACCTATCAGTGTCTATCTGTGTCGCATATCAGTGCCACCTATCAGTGCCGCCTATCAGTGCCACTTCATTGGTGCCACCTCATCGGTGCCCATCAGTGCCACCTTATCAGTGTCCGTCACTGCAGCCCCGTCAGTGCCCATCAGTAAAGGAGAAAACTTACTTATTTACAAAGTTTTGTAACTGAAACAAAAAAAACATGTTTTTTTTTCAAGATTTTCTGTATTTTTCTATTTGTTTAGTAGAAAATAAAAATCCCAGAAGCGATCAAATATCACCAAAAGAAAGCTCAATTTGTGGGAACAAAATGATAAAAATTTAGTTTGGGTACAGTGTAGCATGACCGCGCAATTGTCATTCAAAGTGTGACAGCGCTGAAAGCTCAAAATTGGTCTGGGCAGGAAAGTGTATAAGTGCCCTGTATTGAAGTGGTTAAGAGCACTATGCAGTCTCTGAGGTGTATAGTAAATTCTGTGCAGAAATTTTGCCTGTAATAATTTGTCTCTAGAAGAGATCACTAATTTGGAACTACCCTCAAAATGTATCCCTGCTAGAGCCGGAATATCTTTTTACCACTTTTACCATAGTGCCTCCATTTTGGGGAAGTCCACTCTGAGAAGTGCTAAATACAGCGAGGAAAGAGGTTTATCCAAGGATTCCTGCGCTAGAAATTCTTCTATAGGGTCAGCCTTAAGACTAGATAAGATGCAAAATTGTGCTCTGGCCACATGACTCTTCCACTAAAGTAACCCTGCGAGTTTGGGTGGCAGCTAGAAAGCGGCTTATGAGTCCCAACTCCCTTCTGTCCATTATGAGGAAATCCTTCCCTCCCACAGTTTAGAACGATACCAAATCCACAACTATGGGCTCGGTTTGGAATTAAGGCACTAAAGAATATAAAGCCCGCAGAAATACTTTTATCATTCCGGGACCTTGCGGTCAAATATAATCTCACTAGATGGATGTTTTTTCGCTATTTTCATATCGAATTACTGTGAATGTGGGAACACATTTAGTGATTGCAGCAGCTGTACACTATTTATTTCTATCAGTAGGTGGCAGCAGGCTACTACCTTATTTACATAGATAGACATTATTGTGTGTTTTTGCATTTTAATGGACTGCCAACACACCACAATGTAGCCAGGATTATATATGTACTATCTTTTTCACGCAAGTAAGGGTATCGGTAGCATGTTAACCTGCAATGTGGTGCTTTGGTCTTGTGCACTGGGGTAATCACAATGCATATGTGCGTTTGTAAATCAACCCATCTTTTTTTTTTTTTAAATGGAGGTAACAAAGAATTTTAACTCTTGCAAATCTTGCAAATACATGCTCATAAGGAATATATATATATATATATATATATATATATATATATATAATGTATATATATATATACTGTATATATACATATGTTTATTTATGTATTTTGTTAAGCTCTGTGTAAACTGTTGGTGCTATATAAAACCTGTGTAATAATGTGTAATATACATATATAAGGGTTATACCATTATACCATTTAAATTGTAAACAATACTGTTAATAGGTGGGGATGATTTTTCAAGTAACTTTTGAAGCAAACAATTTAAAGGGAAATAGAAAATAAGAATTTTAGGAAATGATTGGTTGTTTGAAACAAACACCTGTTCAGTTTACCAAAAATGAAAATGACAGCTATTGCAAATGGCAACGTATGTGTTCTAATGACGATTGATTGCATGCTGCTAAAGGTCACAGAGATGTTGCTGAGAGACTTCTGTGATTAAATGTAAGAAAAGGGAGAGCTTCCTTCTTGCTGAAACTGCTTCTTGACTGATAGGTTTAATGTGAGAGTGAAAGAGGTGTAGGCCTTCATTAAACATTGTAACAACAAGCAAAATATCATCAGTGAAAACTGACATCAGGTAGCAATATGTTATACAGAACAGTTAGCATTCACTACACCCAGTGACATTTAGTGTGCCTTTTAGCAGCTTACACAGCTAGGCCTTTTGCCTGCCATTATAGTTTACTTTTGTTAAGAAAAATGTTTTGTTATTGAAAGGGCACTGAAATAGGATTATTTTATGTTTGTTTTATAAGCTTCTGAGTCAATGATCTGCACTTGAAGGGCAATTAATAAGAATAAACTCCAAACAAACTTTGGATTATATGGAAATCGGGATACTATTTTGTGTGTATACGTTGCAGAGACTACACAACGATCAGAAGTCAAATAAAGAGTCATCTCTTTGGTAATGGCGTATGTCTATATGGCTAGGCTGATGTATTTCAAGAATTTCAAGGTATACAAATAGGCACCAAACCACAAAATGAAAGAATTGTTTGTAATACAAATACAAATAAACCATCAACACATTTCAGGGACAAAAAGATTTCCCCCTCATCAGGGCCTAGAAAAATTAAACAAGGACCTGAATGGATTCAAAGGAAACTGCAATTAAATGTATCTACGGTATATATGGGGGGAAACCTCATAACAAATGTGAAAAAATGCAATCAGCAGCAACAGATCCATTTAATTGTTGTTTCCTTTAAATCTATCCTTTTAGTCCTTTTTCCATTTTTCTAGCCCCTACTGAGGAGGGGGGAGATTTGTTGTTTCCAGAACATATTGGATGTTTCTATGTAACATTATGATGAGCTATTAAGGATGGGTTCACACCTATGCGAATTTGATGTGGGATTCCCCGCATTCAATTCGCATGACAGGAGATTGTGACCTGTTGCGGCTGTGTAGCGGCTTGCACAGGAACACTGTGCATCTTTGGTTCCGTTTCAGGGCCTGAATTCAGGCAAAAATTCAGCCCTGATTCTTCCCTGAAATGAAGAACAGGGACGAACCGGACACTCTGCTGCGAGCCGCATCTGTCGAAGGTGTGAATCCAGCCTAAAGGTACTTTGTGGTTTACTTAAAGATTTTCTCCATGCACAAATGATTTCATTTAAATATACACTCATCGACCACTTTATTAGGTACACTTTGCTAGTAACAGGTCGGACCCCCTTTTGCCTTCAGAACAGCCTTAATTCTTCATGGCATAGATTCAGCAAGGTGTTGGAAACATTCCTCAGAGATTTTGGTCCATATTGACATGATTGCATCATGCAGTTGCTGCAGATTTGTTGGTTGCCCATCCATGCTATCATGTTGCTACAGAAAATAATTTTATTGGCTGGGAATCTTCTTTTTTCTCCATAAATTTTCTTTTCATATTACATTTATCGCACGATTCTCCCATCGTTGATTAGAAAATCTTTTTTTTTTCAAAAATTTTCCAACATGTCCAATTCCTCAAATTTGATTTCCACACGAAAATCGGCTGTTGCTGAAGGCCACTAATGGTGCAAAATTCGTACGAAAATTCTAAGATACCATTTTCAAAAGAAAATTCTTTCGAAATTCGAACCGTGTATGGCCGGCATAAGAGGTTGATTTATGAAAATGAGTTTAGAATCATGGCTGCACTGGGGTTGATTTACTAAGCCTGGAGAGTGCAAAATCTGGTGCAGCTGTGCATGGTAGCCAATCAGCTTCTAACTTCAGCTTGTTCAACTAAGCTTTTACAAAAAAAAATGGAAGCTGATTGGTTTCTCTGCACAGCTGCACCAGATTTTGCCCTCTCCAGATTTAGTAAATCAAGCCCTCAGTGTATTACCATGTAGACTAAGCTGACATTAGAATCTGTGTATATGTACCATTACTGAGCACAATCAGATGGTGGTCGGTTTATTTTCTGCGGCAGTTACAAAAAGAATGTTTCTAAAACACAAGTTAGCTGCAAACCTTTAACAGCTTGAGATACAATTTTTTTTTTTATGCGGATAGGATTTTATACTAATATCCATACATTTGAATTTTAGATGTGTAAAAAGTCTTTGGGGTTGATTTACTAAAGGGAAGTAGACTATGCACTTTGCAAGTGCAGTTGCACTAATTTTCCCCAGAACTTAGTGATGCTTTGGGGCAAATAATTGCAACTGCACTTGCAAATTGCACAGTATATCTACCTTCAGTAAAGCAACCTCTTTATTGTAAAAATAAACATGTAATACAAAGAGCACCCTGAACACTCATATCATAAAATATTATGGGTTTTTCAAGGAATGCTGAAACTCCATACAACCTCAACTGATCAGGACAGACATGGAAGATAGAGAGGTGTGTATAACTCCTCTGACTTGTGCAAATTTAAACTAGTACTATTAAGTTCTAAAACAAACAGGCTTTTTGTAACACGACAGCTGAGAATAGACAGGTAAACATATGAAAAGTTACATCAACAGCTTTTGACCGCCCCCCCCCCCCCCAACCTCTCATACCTATAATTCACTTTATACATATCTTCATCATGTGGGGTCAATGGCATCAGTGGTGTACTTTGGCCAGATCAGGCAAGGACTGCATGTCTGCAGATTCCATTTTCCGTTGTTACAATTTTATTGTTTCTTTTAAATCCTGAAGTAACGAAAAAAAAAAAATAATAAAAATAAAATAATATATATATATATATATATATATATATATATATATATATATATTTCTCCTTTGTTTGAAAACCTGATTCTTCTACTGTATGGTGAAAATGATTATATTGACGTGCAGACTTTTTTCTATAATTGAATATTGTAAAAATAAAAAAATAAAAAGTGGCTTGTTCACTTCCATCAATAAATCATAGTCTAGCAAAATTGATGTATCTCTCTCACCCTTTTTTTTAAAGTGATCCATGTTCATCTTATTCACTAATATTCACTTTACTAAGAGCCTGTTTTTGATAAGCCTGTTTTTCTTTCAGTCCTATTGCATTATCTCTCCCTGGGCTGTATACCATATTCCAAGTGTTTATTTTCTAATCAGTTGCTTTAGGAGCTAAATCATTTTTTTGTTTTATTTTTTTACTTTTTTATTTATAAATGTATTTAACAACAGGAGCATCCACTCATGATATTCATCAATACATCACATAGGGGGTTATTTACTAAAGGAAAATCCACTTTGCACTACAAGTGCACTTGGAAGTGTAGTCGCTGTAGATCTGAGGGGGACACGCAAGGAAAATAAAAAAAATAGCATTTTAGTTTGTACATGGCTGGATGATAAAATCAGCAGAGCTTCCCCTTATTTGAGATCTAACCCTTATGCCGTGTACACACAACTGAACTTTCTGGCAGACTAGGGTGTCCGTTTATGAAAGGACACCTAGGTCCGAAGGGATTAGTCCGTCAGACACAAGCAGTGTGTGCTAGTCCAATTGTTTTTTGATAAAAAAATCTGATGGACCTAGAAGTAGAACATGTTTCAAATCTATCCGACGGACTAAAATCGTGAAAACCGTTCGTCTGTGTGCTGGTCCGACGGTCCAAATACGACACAAGGGAAGCTATTGGCTACTGGCTATTGAACTTCCTTGTTTAGTCCCGTTTACGTCATCACGTTCAAAATGAACAGACTTGCGAACGGACTTAGTCCGTAAGTCTGGTCATGTGTGGCCAAGTCCGTTCATTCGGAAAGTCCGTCGGAACTTCACCGAAAGTCTGTTGGACCTAGTCTGTCGTGAAGTACGCGCCATTAGATTTAGAGCGACTGCACTTCCAAGTGCACTTGCAGTGCAAAGTGGATTTGCCTTTCTATGATATGTTATAAGAATACTATATCCTAAGGTAATTAACAAACTAAATAACTTTTTACATTTTTTTATTTGATATGTGAAAGAGTTTGAGCATGAATCACATACAGGGAGCTAAGAATTTCCAAATGTGCTGTATACAAGCAGCAGCGATGATAGCAGGATGTGGCAGAAGTCAAGAAAAGCTTGTCACTGTCATTATTTATACAAAGACCACAGATCAGTCACCACTAACTGAAATAAAAGGTATATGGAGTGCTTATTACATTCAATATATTTTCACCTCTGGTACCTGAAATATTAACAGTGATATACATAAAAAAAATCCATTTAATTGAAACATCTTTGTAACGCTAATAAATCCCCTTTAATGGCCTGGCATCTTCGCATTGGCACACTTTTTATTCCGATTTATTGGTTATTATTTCAAATTTCTTATAAATAAAATATTTCGGAGCTTCCTTTGTATACAGATGACAACTACTACATCGATTCTAATAAGATTGGTAGCAATTTTGTTACTACAATTACTTTACAAAACAGTTTGATGTAAAGTCCAAAAACAGCTACAAAATCATAATATTTAAGATTTAGCATAATATATGTTTTTATTGTTATTTCTTTAGCATGATTTTAAAAGATTTTAACGCAAGTGTTATAATTTAGCTGACGTCAATTCCTTTCTATATACTGTATAAGACACTGTCAAAAAGTTCAGACCAGCTGGACTATAATATCTCGTATAAAAGTAACAACAAATATTACTTTATAATCTTAGATTTGTCATGTTTGCTATATTTTAAGGCAATGTTCGTCGTTATAGCGTAGTGATTGGAGCTAAAAGCTGCATTTATTTCTACATTATCCTCTTTGCCAGAAAGCCTTGTATTAGTGGGATCGTCCCACCTATTTGATCTGGTCTGTATTATTTAGTCAAATATTGACATAAGAAATGCCTTCATCTTGGAGACCCAATGCACACTATGTACCAGCAATTATTGGGCCCTATTGTGTTACTGTTTTCTTAGCGGAGCCAAATTACACTATGTAAATTGTCCTATTTAAAATCATCATTTGCTTTAATCCGTTTTGTGTTTAGAATTTTTTATTATCATATGTAATGTGTGTAGAAGTTTCAATCTGGTGTTTTTATATCTATATCTATATAGAATGAAACGTCTAAACAAAAACACACACAGACACACACAAATATATATATATATATATATATATATATATATATATATATATATATATATATATATAGATAGATAGATAGATATAGATAGATAGATATATACAGCATATATAGGCAAACATAGATATATAGCTAATCAAACTAATAACAATAATAATATATATCACGATAGACCACATTAGCATTTGAAAACAGCAGGATACAATCTCGTGTTGTTTAATAGTGTTAAAAACATTTTGTCATGTTTACCTGCATGTAAATCTTTTTTTTTAATCCAAAAAAAAAATACAGGACGGTCCTGTATTAGAATGAATACATATTAATTATATGTTTCATTAAATAGCAGGCTACTGAAGATTATAAAAATACACAGAATACTGGATAATACAAATAATAATTTTAAAAACATGTTATAGTATATTAATCCAAAGATTTACCCCATTTTGGTGTCAAGAAGAATTTTTTTCCCCTCTATTGGAGCACTAACACATGAGTTAACTCCATATGTGACCATACTCTTCACAATCTGATTGTACAATCAACTGTGTGGTGCAATGGTTTGCCTGGTTAGATACAACCTAAATGGGTCGTTTAGATTTGTCCCCATAGTACATATTTTGCTTTAATCTAAATGAGATTGTACAATTATGTGTAGTGTATGGCAAGCATAACTCAGATATAAGTATCACAATCCTATGGGAAGGAATAACGTGTGCATGGTTCATTATTAGCATGAAATGGATAAATAACGTAGAGAGCACATTTTTAGTGCAGTAAATTGTAATTCGTGGAGATTGATTCTTGAGAAGACATGACATTATTAATTTATTGCTAATAAATCACTGTTTATTAAAAAATAAAAACAAAATAACAAATAAACATGAATAATTAAATAATACAAGTTAGTAGGTCTTCTTACCAATGTGACACAAAACGAGGTGGGTGGCACTCTGTGGAGACTGAGAACTTTTATTTTGTGAGCTCAGGAGTGCTAGGAATTCCCCTGTGTGTGGGTTTGTATGGGACTCTTATTGTGACAACAAGGTGTGCAGGTAAGAGCTTCTCTACTATATAACCCTTTGTACCTGGGGAGGAGAGCAGATCCAGCCTAGTCTTCAGTGTGCACACACCGCACCTCTCACCTGTCTGCAAGGTAAGGAACACTATACAGTTTACAAGTGGAATTATACCTTCATATTATTTCTTTATGCTGAAATAGAAGTTGCACTTTTTTTTTTTTTTTTGCTTATTGGGCAATAAATAATTAGTAAACGCATTCCAGGGATGTGAGCTGGATATTCTTTATATATATATATATATATATATATATATATATATATATTAAAATATCTTGCATTTGAAATTAATCGTATTTTGCTTAGGGTTATTTATTGTACTATGAAAATCACAAGTTCGATTATTTTATGTTCGTAATCACCGATCAACAATTATTAAATATTGACTTTTTTTTATTCAGAAGTAATTGGAGGTTACTATTATGTGTTGAATTATCGGCATACATTTGTGTGGTTGCACTTATTTTTAATGTAAATTATGTAGTTGGAAGGAAAGCAGGAAAAAGACAGCATTTTATTGTGTTCCTTATTCCAGTGTACCCCCTTAAAGTATGCTCCTATTTATTAAAGCTGTCCCCTATGTAAAAGGAAGTGTCTACTCACCCTCTGGGGTGGGTCACCTAAGCTAAAGTTCTACTTGAGAAAGGTATATTTATTTTCTAATATCCTCCCATTATGAATCCTTGATTTACACACACACACACACACACACACACACACACACACACACACACACACACACACATATATATATATATATATATATATATATATATATATATATAATTTTTATTTTTTCATTTTATTTTTTTAAGAATTGTCAAAGCTGTACTAATTTTCTGGTATCTGTGTTAATTTTGCAGGTTTCTGGCTGTGTGAGGATTCTTCTTAATATCCCCGGGTGTATTTGACAGACAGGCGACAAGCACAGAAGAAGGTTTACCCCTGTACCCTCCTGGTTGCACTATACAGGTGTATTGTAGACCTATAGGTGAGGTCTAAGGTTTGGTCATAAGTGCCTTGGTTGGTGGTCTTTCACTCGCTGGATTCTTGGGATTATTCAACAATACATCTACAGAAATTTGAGAGGATCCTAACTGCAGCTAGTTTGTTTGGAGAGGAAAGGTGTATTTGAAGAGGAAAATCCTGTATTAGGATGACAGCAGAGAGCCACCAGTCTCCTACCCGAGCCACTGGGGCTGGTACCAACCTCCATCAGGCCAGCAATTTCACAATACCAGTGGTAAAGGTGGAGAAAGAACCAGCTCCTGAGGCAAGCGTAACCCCTGAACAAACAGACTCAGATGACACTCCAAAGGGGAGGAGAAGGAAAAGACCTCTTCAGAGGGGCAAACCACCCTACAGCTATATCGCCCTTATAGCCATGGCTATTGCCCATTCTTCTGAAAGAAAGCTGACCCTTGGAGGTATATACAAATTTATCACAGAGAGGTTCCCTTTTTACCGAGATAACTCCAAGAAGTGGCAGAACTCCATCAGACACAACCTTACTCTGAATGACTGCTTCATCAAAATCCCTAGAGAGCCAGGGAGGCCTGGAAAAGGAAACTACTGGGCTCTGGACCCCAATGCTGAAGATATGTTTGACAGTGGAAGCTTCCTAAGAAGAAGGAAGAGGTTCAAAAGAATGGACCTCACCACTTACCCAGCTTACATACATGACACCAGTATGTACCCAGCACTACAAGTCTCCAGACCTTCTTATCCCAACTCTGTGTATTCCAACATGACCATGAGCCCCACCTATACCCAGCAGATCGCTCCCCATTCTTCTGTCTATTATCCCTCTTCATCTCCTGCCTTCAGCTCTGGCCAGTCCAGAATGTTTAGCATCAACACAATTATAGGCCATTCCAGTGCCTCAGAGCATACCCAGCAGACCAGCAGGTCAATGAGCCCAGAAGCCAACTCCACCACTTCAAGCTCCTGTACCTACGCTAGCCCAGGCTACAACAGTCAGACAGGAGGGAGTCCTATGCTTCAGAGGTCTACCAACCCAATGCCATATTCTTACTCAGTGCCCAATAGCCATCTGCCAATGAACCAGAGTTCATACACACATGGCAACACACAACTGTTTGGCACTTCTAGCAGAATACCTATGACCACCTCGCCAGTGATGAATACTGATAGTATGGACTTCTATGGCAGGATGTCTCCTGCACAGTACACCTCATTGACTGCCTATAATAGTAACGGGCAGCTGGCAGGTACAAACGCCTACCTGAGGCATGCCACCTACTCAGGGAACATGGACCGGTTTGTCCCTGCAGTGTAATGCTGTATGGACCTTATTAGCACATGTCCCACCATATCGTGCTGATAGTAACATGTTTTTTTTACTATGTAATGAACTCAAAGGGACACTAATCCATTAATAAGGACATTCATTCAGACGTCTGCCCTGAAGCTCTTACAACTGCAAGATGGACTAAAAGCTGCAATATTTGACAAGCGATGTATTTCTCCTCCTTTTTAATTTTCCCTATGGGATGAAAAAGGAAACTTATATTTTGTAACGACTATGAATTAATATGATATAATTCTACCTATGTAGACTATTACACGTACTTTGTGTGATTTACTGATACTTACTCTAGGAGGATTTGCGACACATTGAACATATAAAATAGACACTACATTTTATCATACCATTAGTTAATTAGATAATTAACTGGTCGCTGGTAAAGTCCCCAAGACTGCACTTATTTTTCGGGATGTGGGAATATGCTTTCTGAATGCTTTTTTTTATAATCTTCATAAATATGACAATAAAATACATTTTGATGGATGAAAGCCCCAGGTTTATTTCATTCTTGGTCGGTGACATTTTGTGGTCTGTAGGAACACATTATATATATATATATATATATATATATATATATATATATATTCTATATCGATCTCTATCTGTCTATCTCTCTATCTATAGAGAGAGAGAGAGAGAGAGCGATAAAGATATATATATATATATATATATATATATAATTTACTACATTGCAGACAAGTATGGTATATTATATACAACAACAAAAAAAAATCATAATGTGGATAACTACTCTTTTTTTAACTTTATAAAGATTTTTATTGAATCATCAAGAACAACAACCAAACAAAATTGAGAGTATCGGCACTTATTGTGAAACAGATAACATGGGTTGTTCAATATAGTATAGATGATGTGAACTATTTTAATAAATCCATTAGGACATATAAAAAAAAGTTTGCAAATGTCTATGCATTCTTGGTATAGATAATAATATATCTATTTCTCTTTTTCCACATTTGTAAAGAAAATATGGTTTGCTCTAGCGCTCTTTTTGAAAAGAAATATGCATCTGTGTAAATAGCGCATATTGATACTTAATATTCAATCAATATTATTATATTATTATACACAATTTATATAGTGCCAACAGTTTACGCAGCGCTTTACAATGTAGAGAGGGGACAGCACAATTACAGTACAGTTCAATACAGAAGGGACAGGAGGGCTCTTCCACATCAAAGACAAACATCATCTACTTTATTTTTATCTGTAGTACTGAATCTAAAAGAATATTTTACATTACAGATTGAAAAAACAAAAAACAAAACAAAAAACAAAAAAAAATAACAGTTTAGTTATGGTACTTATTACAGATATGTGAAATGGGTTTATTTAGTAACATTATGCAAAAAAAGATTATTATTGGTAGCCATTCAGAATGAATTAGCTTTTATGAACAATAGCGGTTGATTTACTAAAACTGGAGAGTGCAAAACTTGGTACAGCTCTGCAAAGAAACCAATCAGCTTCCAGATTTTTTATTTTTTTTGTCAAAGCTTAATTGAATAAGCCAAAACTAGAAGCTGATTGGCTACTATGCAGAGCTGCACCCGATTTTGCACTCTCCAGTTTAAAGCTGGCCATACACCTATAGATTGTCTGCAGATTTTCTATGGTTAGATGGAAAAAGTGCAACAGATTTCTCCATGTTCGCTAAACTGTGTGGATGGATTCATCTCCCACTTTTTCCATCTAACCATAGAAAATCTGCAGATAATCTATAGGTGTATGGCCAGCTTTAGTAAATCAACCCCTGCAAAATCTGTTGCAGCTGTGCATGATAGCCAATCAACTTGTTCAGTTAAGCTTTGACAATAAAATCTGGAAGCTGATTGGTTTCTATGCAGAGCTGCGCCAGATTTTGCACTCTCCAGTCTTAGTAAATAACCCCATAATGTCTGGTTACCTTGGGTTACTGCAATCTAACATTAAATTGACCAACCAGCATGTCCAGTAAAATTTAACTAAAACTTTTTCTACCCAATGTTCCAGTAAAGAATAGGAACCAGGCTTCCATAAGATAGTACAAAAAAATAAAAATGCTAAAATTAAAAGTGCAATAACCCACAGCAACCAATTATTTTTCTTTTTTACTTTCTGTTGCAGTCACCTCAATTTAAGTGAATTGGAGGCTGTAATTATACAATAGGGATTTGTCATACAAACCTATCAAACTCATATCTCTGTGTTCCAGTGAATTATGGAAAACAATGCATATACACAGTATTTGTTCACATTCATTAAATCGCTTTTTAACATATGAGCTTTTTTTATTTTTGTACAGCCTGTCATTTGTCCTATGAAGTTTTGACTTCTAGCAGGAATTAGATGTCTAAAATATTCTACTTTATAACACAACAATAGCAAATATGGCTGTGAAAATTTTACAGGCATACCCCACTTTTAAGTACACAATGGGGTTTATTTACTAAGCTGGAATGTGCAAAATCAGGCTCACTTCTGCATAGAAACCAATGAGCGTCCAGGTTTTATTATCAAAACTTAATTGAACAAGCTGGGGTTAGAAGCTCATTGGTTTCTATGCAGAAGTGAGCCTGATTTTGCACTTTCCAGCTTTAGTAAATAAACCCCATTGCATACATAAAAGTGGGATATGCCTGTAATTAATCCAGGTCATAGCATGAGCTAGTATTATTTGATCACCTTCAACTGCACTTGTTCTGTAATGTTAAAGACGCTTGTCCAAGTCACTTCTTCAGTTCTTAAATGGGAATTTGACCTTTTGCAAAAAAAAAATATAAAAAAAGCACCCATACTAAAAAAGCAAAAATGTGAATTAATTTTGTAGCATTGGAACCATGATCAGTGAATTATGTATGCAATGCTGTGGCTCCTCCAAACTACTCCTCTTCAAATCAGTACCATTAAGTCATTGGACTGGAGGAAATATCATGGGACTGCAAGTGCAGTGACATCAGGGCACTAGTGCTTAAATGTATACCATACCAAAGTGACAAGTGGGACTTTTTTTTGTTCTTGTTTTCATCCATAGATTTCTGTGCATGAATACCATGGCTGTGTGAGCTGGCAGGGGAAAAACCACAGGATATTTACATAAAGCTAGGGAACAGATAAACAAAATAGATACAAACTCACTGCAGTGTTTAAAATATCAGCCTCTGGACATATCACATAAAAGATGGGGGGATAAATTAAAGCAATCCAAAAACAGACAAGTGATCTATTGCAGTTTAGGAATCCTTAAAGGTGATGGCCTTTTAAGCATTTTTTCTTTTTGTTTTTACCTGGGGATCTGGTAGAGTTGCCACCTCATCCCTTAACTGGCAGTTCACACTATTGCAATGCGAGAACCCTGCAAATCAACTGCGGGTTCCCGCATCTCACCCGGAACGCATGGCAGTTCACACTGCCATATGCAAACAGCTGGAGAGAGTCATTATATGTTAACGACACCCCCATTTCAGCTCGCATATCACACTGTGAACTGACAGATCGGACATGAATCGGATTGCATATGTGTGAACACACATGCGATCCGATTCTGGTCTGAACTGAAAAAAAGGGTCCTGTGTGTGTTTGCACTGAATGCGGTGCGATATATCAGCCATACTACCTGTATGGCTGACATCGCACCCGCACAGACATCGCAAGTAATGTGAACAGCAGTGCGCTGTGAATTACATGCGATGTCTTGCATCGCAATAGTGTGAACCGGGGCTTAAACCCAAACATATAATAATTACACAGGTTCTGTGGCTGATTAAGGTAATAATCTGTGTAATTCATATGTGTTTGGGTTTAAAGGGATGAGGTGGCAACCTTAGGATCTGGTCAGTAAAGCAACCCATAGATTACTCAATTTTTTTCCTTCCACTGTGGGAGGAAAAGAAAATACCTTAATTCCCTCTTCAACACAGTATGCATTGATGAAAAGGAATGCCTCTGCGCTATTATGTTCTGCCAGTTAGGAGGGAAGGGGGAACAGGGAGCCTTCCCAGGCCAGCAGAATTCAATGATTACTGCAAGGGGCTATAGCCACTAGCAGTAATCACATGTAAAAAGACCCAGTAGGTTGGTTGTACCCAAGCCAGTCAATGGATTGAATTGGGTACAGTTAGTCTGCCCATACATGGATTACATTTTTGGCCAGGCCCTGCTGAACCACCTAAATTTTGATCCATGTATGGCCATGTTTAGGCAGCCAATACATTAGTCTTTTTTTTTTTTTCAACCAGCAGGTTCAATGGGAAAAAAATGGACTAGATTCCCCCATCCACATATTCAAGGTTTGTATTCTGACAGCAGGGAGTCTTCCCCGCCGTCAGAATACGCTGATCAGTGCTGCCAGCTACAAACAGCATCACCAATCGATCGGGAAATACCCAACAGGGCAGGTGTGCAGACGTCAATCAGTAGACTGATTTCTGTACAACCTCCCTGCCCATAGATAAATTTAAATTCAGCTGATATCTGCTGAACCGGCCTATTTCCGATCCATGTATTTGTGCAGCGAAAGTATCAGTTAGAGGAATCAGATAAACCATTTACCATTGACAGGGGTGCTTACATGGGTCAGATTTTATTCATTTATGTCAAACCTTAATGCTTTTTTTGCTATAACTGCTTAAAGTGGTATGAAACCCAAAAGCAAACAGTTATTATACTACAGCTTACCAATTCTTAGATATAATGGCTGTATTCTTTATTTTTTCCTTTATTTTAAACTGGTGATCCTGGCAGTAAATCTGTTGTTTTTCAACAGAATAAGCTGACCTGCAGGTGTAGCAGTTAGAGCGTTAAGACAAACCGTTTACCACTGCCAAGAATGCTTACAATAGTCAGCTTATATTTTTTCATGTAAAACCTTTATCCCAAATGGAAAAAAATAAATACACTTCTGCAACTGTTTAAAAAGTGTTAGCTGGAGTTTGGCTTCAATTTATTGGTTTATCTAAATCTTCTATTGCATCTAACACTACCCTCCCCTCAGATTATCAATGCTGCTGTAAAAGTTTTTTCTTTTTTTTAAAATAACAAACATGTTATACTTACCTCCTCTGTGCAAGGGATTTGTACAAAGTGCCCCCAATCCTCCTCTTCTAGGATCCTCTAGTGGCACTCCTGGCTCGTCCCCCCATTGAATGCCCCCTCGGAGACCCGCATTCCAAGGGGACGCGCTCCCGAGTCCTGCAGCTGCGTCCATTGGCACAGACAGCCCTACCACTTCGCTCCCTTGTCACTGGATTTAATTGACAGCTGCGAGAGCCAATGGCTGCTCTGCTATCAATCTATCCAATGAGGACCCGAGACAGAGGCTGGAGCTTCTGTGCCATCGATGGAACGATCGGGTTCAGGTAAATAAAAGGGGGGCTTTGGGGGGTTGCTGCACTTACTGCATTGAATGCAGGGCCGTCTTTAAGGCAGGGCAAAAGGGGCAGCTGCCCTGGGCCCTGTCATTGTTGTGGGGCCCAAAACAGTTGCCTCATACTTGCCAACTATCCAGGTTTAAATTCCCTTGTCCCTTGAAGTTTTATTCCTGTGCTGTGTCCCAATATCTCAGTGTGAAGTGCTGGTACTAATGTTGCCCAGCTCTGCCCTATTGTTGTGTGCAGATGACTCACCTGCAGACCCTGTGTTTACATGTAAATAACCGGCATTCATATGTAAATAGCGGTGACAATACTGAGTAAATAGCTGCGGCTCGTGGCATTGATATGTAAATAAAGGCGGCGTTCCTATGTATATCATGCTCCCCTGCTGTGAGGAAGTAATGTGCTGTAACCTCTAGCAACTAATCAGTGAGCCGTAATAGGTGCTGTAACCTCTAGCAACTAGTCAGTAAGCAGTAATGATATGCTGTAACTGCTGGCAACCAATCGCAATTGCTGCCTGATCTGATACGGAAAACTGATTTTAAGTCAAGCTGCTATTTATTGTATGTCTCAGAGTAGGTGGAGAGGGAAATTGCATGGGGGGGGGGGGGGGGGCCAAGAAAATTTTTGCCAAGGGTCCAATCAATATTAAATGTATACAATTTTTTTCAAACAAATAGAGCTTTCTTTTGATAGTATTTGATCATCATTGGGATTTCTTAATTTTTTGCTATATAAATGAAGAGACCAAAATATATATATATATATATATATATATATATATATTTTTTTTTTTTTTTTTCTACCTTCTGTTATAAAACATATCCAATAAAATCCAATTTCTTTATAAATTTAGGCCAAAAAACCCCACTGTATTCTGCTGCATGCAAAAAAAAAGGTTTGTCTGAAAGTTATAGCATCTACAAGCTATGGTATATATATATATATATATATATATATATATATATATATATATATATATATATATATATATATATATATATATATATATATATATATATATATATATATGAAAATCGATTAACCATGATGTACTGATGGCCTCATTTCTTGAACCCTTAGGCCGCGTACACACGCGGGGACTGTTCGCTCAACTTTGTCCGTCAAACAGTTTCAGCGGACAGTCCGCTCAAAATTAGCATGGACGGACTTGGCCACACACGACGAACGAACAGTCCGCTGAAACCGTGCGTGATGACGTGAACGGCACGTACGACGGGACTAGAAAACGACGTCCTATACACTGCAATGCAAACTTCGGCGTGTAAATCCTTTCTGAGCATGCGCGGAACTTAGTTTGACGAACAAGCCTACACACGAGGGGACTGTTCGCTGAAACAAAGTTTCAGCGGACAGTTTTTCGGAATTTCCGAAAAACTTTGTTCAGCAGACTGTGCGCTGAAACTGTCCGCTGAAAGCCCACACACGAGCGGACTGTCCGCCGAAACACTGTTCAGCGGACAAAGTTGAGCGAACAGTCCCCGCGTGTGTACGCGGCCTTAGTGAGATTATTGGACGAATCTGATTTTTTTGTTTTTGCATGCTAGTCTCCATATCGAAAATGAAAATGTTACCAAAGTACGATAAAATAAAAATTTAGAAGTGATGTGATGTATTTTATTTTTAGACAAAAACTGTATAGATTAATCGAAAATCGTACGATCTTATATCGTGTGAGAAAAATGTTTGTGCTCGTCTCTTCAGAAAATTTTGGATGAGCTGTGTAGTAACAATTAGATTATCATATGAAAGCGGTATTTTTTGTATGATTTTCTGATTGTGTGTACGGGCCTTTAAAATGCCAGAACAGTACAAATAGCCCTCAGACAACCTCTTTTTGGAAAGTAGACAGTCTGATATTTAGGCAAGGTGAGTTTTTTGAAGTTGCATTTTTTTTTTGTCACAATTTTTTGTGGAAAATGAAGAAATTAAAAAATATATATTCTTTTTCTTTTACATACTGTCACCAGTGGAGTACAGCCTCATCGTATGACTGGTGCGGTGGTGATCAGGGATACTGACTGGTGACAGTATGTAAAAAATTAAATATATCATCAGGGATTTTTTTACACCGTTATTTTATATGTATAAGCAATAGTTTTAGCTGTCATGAATGGCTTAACATTCATGAACAGCTTGCTTATGGTTGTGATATTTGATTGGCTACAACCAGGGCTCAAGTCCTGCGGGAACGCATGGGAACGGAGTTCCTGTACTTTTTCCACAACAGGAACTCAGTTCCCGTTAGCAGCCGTGTCCTGCAAGACTTTGAAGTATTTCAAGCTGTGTGGCTGGTGCTACACCAGCAGCTGCTGACACAGCTCGCAATAGTAAGCGTCGCACAGCTGACAATTCAGGCATTGCCAGTAGAGGGCCCCATTACAGCTTCAGCTTTGATCTACCTGTCAATCACAGATAGCCGACGGGTAGATCAGGTCCCTGCTGCTAAGAGATTGTATTTAGTCAGACCTCTCGTGATGCGCTCCTCCCTGCCGGCCCCTCCTGATTTTCTGTCTCCTCACCCCCCCCCCCCAGTCTCCTGCATACTTGCTCTGTGTGTCCCGTTGAATCCTCCCTCCTCTATCTTCAGTGCCATATGATGAGAGAACCTAGAGGAGGAGGACAGCTATTCTGCTCACAGGACATGCAGGGAGAGAGGTGAGCTGAGGGAGAGAGGTGAGCTGGGGTGATAAGCTGAGCACAATACCTGGCAAAGTTTAATGCCAGGAGGGAAGTTTATGTGGAAATATGTGAAGGGTTGGAATAGCAGTGAGTGTGTGTTGGAGCCCTGCAGAGTTTGCAGCCCCCTGAGCTAACATACATCTCCTAAGCAGGAACACATCGCTATCTCCCTAAGCATTCTGTCCAGATAATGTGCAGTTCATTTATGACCTTTCCGTTTAATCCTATGTTATCCAAACTCTGTTCAATAAAAAGTGTAAACTCACCACATAAACACTCTATATACATAATAACATTCCCCAATAAAGATCAGAACATGATATTCACATTTACATGGAAGCACAATTGAATGAATGCTGATTATTCAGATAATTAACGTATTTATGTTTATTGAGGATTTTTTTTTTTATGTACTAACAGTTAAGCTTCATACACACAATACGAAAATTGGATTAAAAATACCACTTTTGAAGTGTTCGTGCATATGAGCGTATCATTTTTTTTTTTTTGGTGGGGGAGTGGACCTTGGGTGGGAGTTCCCACACTTTTTTCCCCAGGACTTAACCCCTGGCTACAGCTAATCACATGGTACAGGTAGCTAGGTATCATGTGCTGTGGGTCAATCACAGATCACAACTGTAAGCAAGCTGTTCATGAATGGAAATCCATTCATGACAGTATGTTTACATTGCTATCATGTACCTAGTTACTGGTTTCATGTGGGTGGGTTCGGGGCAGTGCCCCGAGTCCAAAATTTTTCAAGCCAATTAGAGCCTCAGGCCAGTGGCGTAACTAGAACCTTCAGGGCCCCGATGCAAGAAACCATGAAGAGCCCCCCTGAACCCCAGCCAGGGCCCTTCCCTCCGAGTCCGGTGGTGGAACTCCAGGGCGTGGTCACAGGTATGACCTTTGTGAGCCCTGTAGTTCCACCACTCTTATCAGTATTGTTTTTTATTATATTTTTTTAATTTTTAGGTGCCCCATTGGGGGACTGTCCCTAGGCAGAGATTAAGTCCTTTTCTCCAGGGCAGATGAAGTTACTGCCCCCAGGTGAGAAGGGGTCCCTATCCCCAGGGGGAGATGGAGGGGGTATGTAATGGTGTTTGGGGGATGAGGTCCTCTCACTCACCATGACCAAACTGTAGGCCGCGCACTCATCCATGTTGGCCTGGGCTCCATCCAGTGTGCTGGACGGGCGATCAGCATATCTCCCAGAAAGACCTTTCATCATCTGTGCATGATGGGGGAGGAGGGGGCCTGGCAAACAAGCCTGCAGTGTCCTCCGGGGAGCTCTCATAGGGCTGCACTGCATCTGTGTGCTTAAAGTTTGTTTACCCGGGAGAAGTATGCAGTGCAGTGTGGGCCGGACTCAGCGGGGGCGGGACTCTGGCTGGGGAGAACAGACATCAGACTGAGCGGCAATGCATGGAGCAGGAGAGGGGTACTCTGAGGAGCCGGCCGAGGACACAGGTCATGCGGGGAATGCACAACTAAAGAGCAGCCAGTGCGATAGTCGAGCATGGAGCTCTGCTAGCCACCCTCCACCTCCAGCCACCTGTGTGCATGGTGCACTGGTACCCCTAGCTGCCTATGCTGCTGCCAGCCATATGTAGAGGGGGCTGCATGGGCCCCCTGCATCACAGGGCCCGGTTGCGGTCGCTACTGCTGCATCCCCTATAGTTACGCCCCTGCCTCAGGCTCTAATCATGTGCTTAAAAAAAAAAAAAGCCTCATAGAAAGCTGTGTCCGGTGCTAGTTACTGTTACTGGCCAGATCAGAAGGAAAAAGAAAAGAAAAGAAAACTGATGCGACAAAAACAATTAAGGATTGTGTTGCAATATTTTAAATTTTTTGAATTTTAGGTTTACTGCTTTAACTATCAATCATTCCAAGAATAGTAATCATAGATTTAACAGACTATGCTA
Organism: Lithobates pipiens; assembly: GCF_037356315.1. Taxonomy (NCBI): domain Eukaryota; kingdom Metazoa; phylum Chordata; class Amphibia; order Anura; family Ranidae; genus Lithobates; species Lithobates pipiens. Next base: position 97,026,906 of record NW_027507718.1, read on the forward strand.
ACATACACAAAACACATAAGACCTCATATGCCATGTACACACGACCGGAACTTTCTGTCAGAAAAGGTCAGACAGAATCATTCCATTGGATATTACGATCGTGTGCTTCATCTGACTTTTTTCTTCAAAAATTCAGATGGACCTAGAAATAGAACATGTTTCAAATCTGGAATACTTTTGATGGTTCAGCGTCACACAACACCTAACAAAGATGGCACCACATCCCTGAAAATATGAAACATTAATCAAAGAACAGGAAGGGAGATTTAGGGATTTTGGCGGTGCTGATTAACAGAGTACAGTTAATTGAAATACAAATTTTGTAGTACAAAAATTTATTGAGTTTGAAGTTAAAATCAGTAGCAATAAATGCTTAAAAAGTACAGGATAATACAATACAGTGGTTGTTCTCGTCAAGCACACATAGTCCCGACATGTTTCGCATTGGATTGCTTCTTCAGGGGATGTGTGAATATTTGAACAAAATCTTCAACCACTACATTGATGGTAAAGTAGGGGAATTGTCCACCTCAGGGGTTAACCACAGCAGCGCTGAATCGCAGGGGGATGGGTTGAATAGTTGTGAGAAATGGGGACGCTCGTATTTTGAAAGAAATCTTTTTGAGCACTCAGGGAGACAAAACTGCACAGAAATACCAGCAAGAAGTACAGAGTGTGGAGGATCAAGCGTCACCCTTGGTTGCGACCCGCCTTGGCGGGTCGCAACCAAGGGTGACGCTTGATCCTCCACGCTTGATCCTCCACACTCTGTACTTCTTGCTGGTATTTCTGTGCAGTTTTGTCTCCCTGAGTGCTCAAAAAGATTTCTTTCAAAATACGAGCGTCCCCATTTCTCACAACTATTCAACCCATCCCCCTGCGATTCAGCGCTGCTGTGGTTAACCCCTGAGGTGGACAATTCCCCTACTTTACCATCAACGTAGTGGTTGAAGATTTTGTTCAAATATTCACACATCCCCTGAAGAAGCAATCCAATGCGAAACATGTCGGGACTATGTGTGCTTGACGAGAACAACCACTGTATTGTATTATCCTGTACTTTTTAAGCATTTATTGCTACTGATTTTAACTTCAAACTTAATAAATTTTTGTACTACAAAATTTGTATTTCAATTAACTGTACTCTGTTAATCAGCACCGCCAAAATCCCTAAATCTCCCTTCCTGTTCTTTGATTAATGTTTCAAATCTGTTAGACGGAATCAATTTCTATCGGGAAAACCATTCATCTGTATGCTGGTCAGACAGACCAAATACGATACAAGGGCTGCTATTGGCTACTGGCTATTGAACTTCCTTTTCTAGTCCCGTCGTACAACATCACGTTCAAAACGAATGGACTTTGGTCCATTCATGTGTGGGCAAGTCCGTTCGGCTGGAACTCAGTCAGGAAAACTGTCAGACCTTTTCTGCCAGAAAGTCCGGTCGTGTGTACGTGGCATTACATGCTGCAGCTTGAACATGCTCAGTACGGCATCATTTACTGTGCTAAAATGCAGCCCATTGTTTACAATGCCTGTACACACAAGCGCATAAACAAGTGCTACGTATTCTTCAGTAAAACAAAAATCGAAAAATCTGCATTCCTGGTAAGTATTTTGCGCACATGTTTGAGCAAGTACGTGCAAATATGTGCAAATACACGCATATGCCACACTTCCGTCATTAAAATAAAGTTTGAAGAATGTGTACTCATACTCGCAAATAAGCAAATGTGTGCAAACTCATGTTTTTTTTTTTCTTCCTGAAATGTCTGATGCTCATACATCAGTATCGTGTGCAAGAGGCCTAATACTAATAACATCCTAGGTGCATATGTTATCAAATATCTTTAAAAGGAAAAAAAAACGGAGACAAGCTGTTGAATTCTCTCCATCCAGACACCACAGACTGACTTTCTTCTAGTGTCTTATCCAGATGAAAAGTGATCTACCTAGACAAATAGTGACTAGTTTGGCCAGATAATAGCTGGCAGACTTTGGATTCCCCCATGAAACCTGATCATTTTTGGTTGCTCAGATTAGACATGTAGTTTACTTGTTAATGGCTAGTGAAACCTATTAGACTGCTGATTGATTGCTAAACAACTAAAATGCACAACATCCTCAGCCCTCACTATTGTCCTCATACATGCTTGTTCACGGGCTAAGCAGATCAGAATGATGAATGCACAGTGTACTGTCAGCCTACAGAGAAGCCCCACATTCTTTCAGCAGGTGGTGTGGGGGTGGCAGTCTGGGACCTTACAGAAGCAACCTGCACCTGCAGTAGTTAAGCCTCCAGTGATATGACACAAATTTTATGATTTGCATTAATCTTCAACGTTCTAAACAGACTGTTTTAAGATGAAATGCTAAAATTAAAGTCGGATTCTAGCACAGATTTTATCTTTGCTTTCGATATAATGGGGACGGGTAAAAACCTCTGTCAACCGCATCCCAGTTTGAGAGATTTTTTCTGTGTTTTAATCTATTGGGAGTCATGCAAAACAGGAAATCAAGAAAACTACTTCCTGTCTATTTCTTAAGCCCCGTACACACTATCAGATTTTCTGCTGATTTTTGTGTTCAGATTTACAAAAACCATATAATATGAGGTCAAACTTTAGGAGTTTTAATATGTATACAATCAGGCAGGCCCTTGCACAACATGGTTTTGGTAAATCGGAAGACAAAAATCAGCAGAAAATCTGATAGTGTGTATGGGGCTTTAGTGGTTTTGGAATGTCAGCACTTTCCATGTTATTTCAGCAAGTACTACTTCATTCCATTTATGGCTATTTCCTTTGGGAAGTAGTAAGAACCCATGGGTGCATTAATCAAATAAGGACTATGTATCAATGTCTTCACCCAAGATTTACACAACTTTAATGCAGGATGCAAACATTTTCTAATTGATTCTTATGTTAAAAATGTGTGAATCCTGGGTGAAAATATTGATAACTGGATCCCCTTGAGTCACTGACCTAGAACAAACATGCAGATAAGAAATTAAAGCCTCCCCATACAACAGGCTGAATGAAAACAACTAAAGCCCCGTACACACGATCGGATTTTTCGACTAGAAATGTGTGATGTCAGGCTGTTGGCAGAAAATCTGACCGTGTGTACGCTCCATCGGACAGTTGTCAGGCTTTCCGCCAACAAATGTTGGCTAGCAGGTTTTCGAATTTTCCGCCAACAAACGTGTGTTGTTGGATTTTCCGATCATGTGTACCCTGGGAATCCATTTCTCCTTCGCTGAGGAGCTTACATTGGCTAACCGTAAAAAATCGGATCACGTTCAAGACCCTTTGCCTCACCCACAAATGCGTGCATAGAGAAGCTCCGCAATACCTAATGGAGAAAATAAATCATTACACACCAAACCGCAGTCTTCGATCAGCCAACAAAAACCTCCTCCTCGTGCCCAAAGCCCGCTATAAATCCAAGGGGGATCGGAGATTCGCTGTCCAAGGGCCTCGGCTATGGAATGCTCCACCAATCAACATCCGCCTGGAAGAAAATCACCTGGCTTTTAGGAAAAAACTCAAGACCTTCCTCTTTTAGCAGATGATCAAAGCTCACCACAGCGCCTAGAGGCGATTCAGTTCGCATTGTGCGCTATACAAGTATTTCATTTATTCATTCATTCACACAAGTCCATCGGACAAAAGTCCAAAGTACAAACACGCATGCTCGGAAGCAGAAGTGACCGGTCTTGTAAACTAGTTCGTAATGGAGAATTTGTGATGTGGCAAATTATGAAATCTCCAAATGCAGCACACAATTCTCTTCTTCTTTAATGGGATAACAATGAAGCTGCTTTCCTGGTGATACTGATGGAGTTATGGCAAACTATTTTTCAAAGGCTTTTTCTTTCTAGTGATATCAAGAATATTTTTATTATGTTTTTTATTTGGGCAAGTTAACACACCACCATTATCCTGTAGTTTTTAAGATCAAAGATACAACCATGTTGGTGTCCCTTGTCTATTTTACATTGTATTTTTTAAAATGTAACTGCCTTCTCCCAAACTGTCATTTGAAGCAAAACACATAGCCAAGTATTATTCTACACAATTTTTTTTTATTGTACATTAAAAAAAGAAAACAAATAAAATTAGACATGCTATCTGCCAATAGAACTTAACCAAAAAGTGCAATGTATGCATCCAAACATATAGAAAATATACCAAATCAAATCATTATTCAACCAAAAAAATAATGTCAAAGCAATATCTCCAAGGCCAGTAATAAATAACAGGTTATCTCCTCCAATTCCACAACATGTCTGGTTGACGAACGGCCATTCAAAAATGAACTGAAAAGCACAAAGAAAAGCGTGAAAAGAAAAGCGCATATCAACAGTCACGAAACTTCTACTAACACAAAATTAGCAGAAGGAGCCCAAAGGGTGGGGCTAAAGAGCTGAAGAACCACGTAGTAAGTCACTACATTTGTAATTGTTGGCCAACAATTGTGTGACTGTGTGTATGCAAGACAAATTTGAGACAACGCCCTTTGGACAAAATTTCACGGTTTTGTTGTTGGAAAGTCCGATAGTGTGTACGAGGCATAACAGATTCCTCCATCCACACAAACGTGGAAGATGGAGGAAACACCCATTGGGACCTTGTATTCCGACAGTGGCTCAGTTGGAATACACTGATCATCATCTTAGCTGTTTGCCTGCAGCCTCTGATCAACAGAACATTTTCCAAATTGTCTCTTCAACAGGCAAACAAACAAAATTTCACCAGTCCCTACCAGAATGGTCAAATCAACATATGGTCAGCTTTAGAGTGAATTCAGAACCCATCATCTGTAAACCTGTTTGAGGCCAGTGACATGCTTGGTTCCTGCAACCATATATTGGGGGTGCAAAAAATGAAATAAACCTGTGAATATGAATTAATATTTTCTTTTCTTTAAAAAAAGGAATAATTAATTTAGTGATGGAATGCTGGAAATCACTGTATCTTTTTAATGTACTTTTTAATGTCCCACATCCCCTTACTGACCAATTAATGTTAGCAATATATTAGTGTAAAATTGTGGTCAACTAAAGTCAGCCATACATGGATCAAATTGTGGCCAGTTCAGCGGGGACTGGTCAAATTTCGATCCATGTATGGACAGGGTGATTGCATAGAAGTCGCTCTGCCGATCAACTTTTGTACAACCACCCAGATGAAAATATCCACACGATCAAAGACTCAGCAGGAAGGATTCCCCCATACATCTCAAATGTGTAGACGGGGAATAAGATCTTTTTTTGTTCAACAAAAAAAAAAGGATAATCTATGGGTTACTTAACCTCCCTGGTGGTATGATTAGTTCTGATTTTAGGTGCTGAAAGCGGTAAAATTATTTTGCATGACAATTTGGCGTTTTATATTGTAGGCCTGCAATTCTTAGGAATAACTCTCTTAAATCTGTTCAAACCAGAGTCTAGTAGACATCCCGGGTATGATAAAGTTTATAATATAATAAATAATGATAATAAATAATAAGAAAAATTATTCAATAATGTAATCAAATCCAAAAACACTGAAATGTGCTCATTTGCAGAATTGTCGCTGTCATTAGATTTAGTGTTTGATGACGAATTTCCACACAAATCGCTATCGCTCAATTCTGCAAGTGATTCTAATTTATTATCGCTGTTTTCTAGTTGGTCTAAAATCACTTTTGACATAAAGGGGCAGTTTTTGGTTGCTATGGGCAATCTCCAAATTCCAGGCAGAAAAAACTGTATTTATAATATAAAAGTGCATGCAGGGCACTGGACAGACCACTAGGGACAAAGGGGGTGTGTAATACATTACAGTAATCTGTAAGAAAAAGTAAAAACACACAAAACACACACAGTACTGTACAGATTACAGTACTGTGTGTGTTTTGTGTGTTTTTACTTTTTTGAATTTGGCGCCGATCTCCGTCCTCGTGCGCCGTAACGTCGCAGGGAACGGAGCTCGGCGGCACTCGGCACTGTGTGAATCGAGCGGAAGGACAGCTCGATCACACAGCACGGAGGACATTGCTGGATCCAGGGGACAAGGTAAGTAACTTCTCCCTGTATCCTCCCTGTATCCAGCGTGCGATCCCGAGTCTGGCTCAGGGTTACCTCTCGTGGTACTGAAATCCCAGCCCGAGCCAGACTCGGGATCACCGCTATGGAGGTTAAGTCTCAAATGTGACCAAGACCCACCCTTAACCTCCCTGGCGGTACGATTATTTCGGATTTTAGGTGCTAAAAGCGGTACCATTATTTTGCATGAAAATTTGGCGTTTTATATTGTAGTCCTGCAATTCTTAGGAATAACTCTCTTAAATCTGTCCAAACCAGAGTCTAGCAGACATCCCGGGTATGATAAAGTTTGAAAAATTAAATCATAAATTATAATATAATAAATAATTATAAATAATTGTACCAAATAATAATATAACAATAATAAAAATTATTCAATAATGTAATCAAATCAAAAACACTGAAATTTGCTCAGTTGCAGAATTGTCACTGTCATTACTTTTCAGTATTTGATGACGGATCTCCCCACAAATCGCTATCGCTCAATTCTGCGAGTGATTCTAATTTATTATCGCTGTTTTCTAGCTGGTCTAAAATCATTTTTGATGTACAGTGACAGTTTTGGTTGCTATGGGCAATCTCCAGTTTCCAGGCATAAAGAACAGTTTTTATTATATAAAACTGCATGCAGGACACTGGGCAGACCACTAGGGACAAAGGGGATGTGAAATATTTACATACAGCAATGTAATCTGTAAGATTACATTATACTGTATGTTTACTGTTTGTTTCACTTTTTGAATTTGGCGCCGATCTCCGTGCCCGTGCGTCGCAACGCTCGCAGGGCACGGAGATCGGCGATGTAATGCATCGAGCGAGACACGGCTCGCTCGTACAGCGGGGAGACAACGCTGGATCCGAGGGAGAAGGTAAGTAAACCTCCTCCTGGATCCAGCGATGCAGTCCCGAGTCTGGCTCGGGGATACCGCTTTTGGTATGAAAAATCCACCCCGAGTCAGACTCGGGAATACCGTCAGGGGGGTTAACTTACCTAGGATGCATGGTCAAAGCACAGGTTCTGTTTAGGCATGGCCAAAGTTAGCCATATCTCATATCAAAATCAACAGGAGATGCTTTTGATGAAGGCCTAAGGCCGAAACGCGTCAGTATTTTGGATGATATTATTGCTGTAATGCTTAAATAAATATTTTCTATGGAGAAGCTGTCGAGTTTCCAGCCTGTACTTTCTATGGATCTTTTGTGAGCTTAATTAGTCAGAGCACCGACTACTCTACACACCAACTATACTATATAGCGGTAGAGCTTGGGTGAGTTTTTCTCTTGCTACAAAATCAACAGGAGATGAAGGGTCTGCTTCTTTTCCCTTAATCACCCAAATGCAATGCTCTCACCCCAGTGTGATTTTTTTTAACTAGCGTTGGATAAGGTAACAGCTCTTCTTTTGGAAATGTGTTTAACCACTTGCCGACCAGCGCACGACGATGTACGTCGACAGAATGGCACGGGCAGGCAAATGGGCGTACATGTACGTCCCTTTAAATTTGCCACGGGGCGCTCCCGCGCTGGTCGGGACCCCCGTGAGTCCGGTCGCGGGACCCGCGGACTCGTCGCCGCGGGCATCCCCGCGATCGTCTCACGGAGCGGCCGAATGGAGAAGTGCCGTTGTAAACAACATTTCTCCATTCTGCCTAGCAACTAGTGACACTGATCTCTGCTCCATGTGATTGGAGCAGAGATCAGTGTTCACTAAATGAAAGCCCAACCCCCCCACAGTTAGTAACACACCCCTAGGAACACTTAACCCCTACACTGCCACCCACTGGTTAACCCCTTCACTGCCAGTGTCATTTACACAGGAACCACTGCATTTATATAGCAGTGATTACTGTATAAATGACAATGGTCCCAAAAATTTGTCAAAAATGTCCGATGGGTCCCCCACAATGTCGCTGTCACAATAAAAATCGCTGATCGCCGCCATTACTAGTAAAAAAAAATAATAAAAAATTATTAATAAAAATGCTATAAAACTATCCCTATTTTGTAAACGCTATAACTTTTGCGCAAACCAATCAATAATCGCTTATTGCGATTTTTTTTACCAAAAATATGTAGAAGAATACGTATCGGCCTAAACTGAGGGAAAAAAATGTTTTTTTATATATTTTTGGGGGATATTTATTATAACAAAAAGTAAAAAATAATGCGTTTTTTTCAAAATTGTCGCTCTATTTTTGTTTATAGCGCAAAAAATAAAAACCGCAGGGGTGATCAAATACCACCAAAAGAAAGCGCTATTTGTGGGAAAAAAAGGACGTCAATTTTGTTTGGGAGCCACATCGCACGACCGCGCAATTGTCAGTTAAAGCGACGCAGTGCCGAATCGCAAAAAGTGGTCTGGTCTTTGACCAGCAAATTGGTCCGGTCTGAAAGTGGTTAAAACACACTCAGAGGTATTCATAAACAGTGTCTAAAATATTTTTTTGTATTTTGTCCTACCTCTAAACAACAAATGTTAGTGCAGGTAACTATGTTCCTGTTGTAAATAGATACATGAATCTTGAGGATGCATTACATGCGGAGGTGCACTGAGACAGGAATTTCCACACAGACACTGGACTTGGATCTCTCACCCATCATACAAAAGGAGACTTGATGGAAATGATCTTGACAACTCCACAACATAGCAGGAGGACCCCCAATAAGTGGGGGCCACCCTAATTGAGAAATGCATGTATAATTAACCACTTAAGGACCGCCGTATTGCCAATGTACGTCATTACAATGGCACCGGCAGGCACAAGCACGTACATGTACGTGCTTGCCTTCCAGCGGGTGGGGGGTCCGATCGGACCCCCTCCCGCTGGATACGGCGGTCCGTTTCGCTTCAGGAGCGATCCGGGATGAGGGGATGGCTGTTGGTTTCTGGCCATCCCCTCTCGATCGCTCCTGGCGAATGAGAAGCTTCCTCCCACTGTGTATTGTATACACAGGAAGGGAGGAAGTGATGTCATTCTCCTCGGGACGGTCTTTTTGACCGGACTACGAGGAGAAGACAGAAAGTAAGTGTGCACCAACACTACACTGACATGTAGGCACACACAGGCACACAAACCCCCCCCCCCCCCGATCGCCCCCCGCCCCCCTCCCCCCCAGTCACAGTGTCACTGATTGCAGTGATCATTTATTTACTGATCACTGCATTCAGTGTCAGTTGTAAAAGTAAAAACTGTCAGGGCAGTTAGTGTTAGGTCCAGGGTAGCCCCCTACCACCCCCCAATAAAGGTTTAACCCCTTGATTGCCCCTAGAGTTAACCCTTTCACCCCCTTTTGCCAGTGTCACTAAGCGATAATTTTTCTGATCGCTGCATTAGTGTTGCTAGTGTCGCTAGGTAGCTAGTTATTTTTTTAGGTTCACCGCCAGGTTTTTATAGCGCTAGGTACCCCGATATACTACCCAATAATGGTTTTAACCCCCTGATTGCTCCTAGTTAACCCTTTCACCCCCTTTTGCCAGTGACACTAAGCGATCATTTTTCTGATCGCTGCATTAGTGTCGCTAGTGTCGCTAGGTAGCTAGTTTTTTTTTTAGGTTCGCCGCCAGGTTTTTATAGCGCTAGGTACCCCGATATACTACCCAATAATGGTTTTAACCCCCTGATTGCCCCTAGTTAACCCTTTCACCCCCTTTTGCCAGTGTCACTAAGCGATCATTTTTCTGATCGCTGCATTAGTGTCGCTAGGTAGCTAGTTATTTTTTTAGGTTCACCGCCAGGTTTTTATAGCGCTAGGTACCCCCATATACTACCCAATAATGGTTTTAACCCCCTGATTGCCCCTAGTTAACCCTTTCACCAGCAATCACAGTATAAGTGTCACTGGTGACGCTGGTTAGCCAGTTAGTTATTTAGGTTCCCCGTCAGGTTTTTATATAGCGCCAGGGACCCCCATATACTACCTAATAAAAATTTGAACCCCCTGATTGCCCCCAGTTAACCCTTTCACCAGTGATCACCGTATAAGTGTTACGGGTGACTCTGGTTAGTTTGCTTTTTATAGCATCAGGGCACCCACCATTTATTACCCAATAAAGGTTTAACCCCCTGATCACCCGGTGGGTGATATCAATTAGGTTTTAGGGTCAGGGTCTGTGTCGCCCCAGGCAGCGCTAGGTTAGTGCCAGTACCGCTAACACCCACACACAAAGCATAAACCTCCCGTAGTGGTATAGAATCTGAACAGATCAATATCTGATCTGATCAGATCTATACTAGCATCCCCAGCAGTTTAGGGTTCCAAAAAAAACGCATTGTTAGCGGGATCAGCCCAGATACCTGCTGGCACCTGCGTTTTGCCCCTCTGCCCAGCCCACCCAAGTGCAGTATCGATCGATCACTGTCACTTACAAAACACTAAACACATAACTGCGGAGTCAGGCCTGATCCCTGCGATCGCTAAGGCCGCGTACACACGCGTGGACTGTTCGCTCAACTTTGTCCGTCAAACAGTTTCAGCGGACAGTCCGCTCAAAATTAGCATGGACAGACTTGCCCACACACGACGAACGAACAGTCCGCTGAAACCGTGCGCGATGACGTGAATGGCACGTACGACGGGACTAGAAAACGACGTCCTATACACTGCAATGCAACCTTCGGCGTGTAAATTCTTTCTGAGCATGCGCGAGACTTAGTTTGATGAACAAGCCTACACACGAGCGGACTGTCCGCTCAAACCAAGTTTCAGCGGACAGTTTTTCGGAATTTCCGAAAAACTTTGTTCGTCAGACTGTCCGCTGAAACTGTCCGCTGAAAGCCCACACACGAGCGGACTGTCCGCCGAAACACTGTTCAGCGGACAAAGTTGAGCGAACAGTCCCCGTGTGTGTACGCGGCCTAACTGTTTTTTTTGGTAGCATTTTATATTTAAATCCGGAAGGCAGTGCTTGGTTTTCGGGGTCCCGTACGTGGCTAGGCTCCCAAAAAGTCCCCCACATGTGGTATCACCATACTCGGGAGAAGCAGCAGAATTTATTTTGGGGTGTAATTTGACTTATGCCCATAGCATGTGTGAGCAATATATCATTTAGTGACAACTTTGTGCAAAAAAAAAAATTGTAAAATTCCTGCAACATGTGGCAAAATATAAAATATTTCATGGACTCAACACAGACTCCCAAAAAGTCCCACATATGTGGTATCCCCGTACTCAGGAGAAGCAGCAGAATATATTTTGATGTGCATTTCCACATATAACTATGGCATGTGTGAGCAATATATCATTTAGTGACAACTTTTTGTAAACTTTTTTTTTTTGTCATTATTCAATCACTTGGGACGAAAAAAAAAAATATTCAATGGGCTCAACATGCCTCTCCACAACTTCCTTGGGGTGTCTACTTTCCAAAATGGGGTCATTTGGGGGGGGGGGGGTTTGTACTGCCCTGCCATTTTAGCACCTCAAGAAATGAGATAGGCAGTCGTAAATTAAAAGCTGTGTAAATTCCAGAAAATGACTCTAGTTTGTAGACGCTATAACTTTTGCGCAAACCAATAAATATATGCTTATTGACATTTTTTTTACTAAAGACATGTGGCTGAATAAATTTTGCCCTAAATGTATGACTAAAATTGAGTTTATTCGATTTTTCTTATAACAAAAAGTAGAAAATATAATTTTTTCTCAAAATTTTCGGTCTTTTTCCATTTATATTGCAAAAAATAAAAATCGCAGAGGCAATCAAATACCATCAAAAGAAAGCTCTATTTGTGGGAAGAAAAGGACGCAAATTTTGTTTGGGTACAACATTGCATGACCGCACAATTACCAGTTAAAGCAGTGCAGTGCGAAATTTTAAAAAGACCTCTGGTCCTTAGGCTGTTAATTGGTCCGGGGCTGAAGTGGTTAAGTAATAGAACACAATTAAAGCCCTACAATTATTTAATGCCAATGATATTTTGATAACAGGGCATACATGTTTCAGGGACAAAAAAATCTCCTTCATCAGGGCTTAAATAATGTAGTAACAATGTCAACTTGACTCCTAAAGGAGTCTCTGTCAACAGAAATGGAGTTGTCTCAGTGGACAAGTAGTAAGGGGGATGGTGTCCCATATGAATGGCACTGCAATGCACTGCACAAACTGTTGTGTGTTACACACATTACTGAAACACATCGGTCTGAAGGAGGTATATAGTCAAGAAAACATCTTGTATTTTTGTAAGAAATATTAACCACTTGCTTACTGGGCACTTATACCCCCCCCCCCCCCTCCCCCTCCTGTACAGACCAATTTTGAGCCATCACTCTTTGAATGAAAATTGCTCGGTCATACAACACTGTACTCAAATTACATTTTTAGATTTTTTTTTCCCACAAATAGAGCTTTCTTTTGGTGGTATTTGATCACCTCTGCGGTTTTTATTTTTTGTTACATTTTTTTTAAAAAGAATTTTTTTAAACTAAAAATATTTTTTATTTTTATACTTTGTTATACAATTTATACAATTTTGCAAACTGGTAATTTTTCTCCTTAATTGATGTACGCTGATGAGGCTGCACTGATGGGAAACCGATAGGCTGCACTGATGGGCACCAATAGGGCGGCACTGGTGGGCACTGAGAGGTGACACTGAGAGGTGGCACTGAAGGGCATTGATAGGTGGCATTGGTGGGCACTGAGAAATGGCACTAATAAGTGTCATTGATAGGTGGCACTGATAGCTGGAATTGATGGGCACTGATAGGTGGCAGTAATGGGCACTGATCGGCACTGGTAGGTTACACTGAAAGTCAGCACTACTAGATGGCACTGATGAGGCACTGATTGGCACCACTGGTGGGCATTGATAGGTGCCACTTGTGGGCATTGATAGGTGGCACTCGTGGGCATTGATAAGTGGCACTCGTGGGCACTGTGGGCACTGGCAATTGCAGGTGGCACTGGCGGGGAGTACTGTTTGGCACAGAGGAGGCAGAGGAGGAGGCAGATGTGCCTCCTTCCTCTTCGGGACCAATGTCCCTTGAACATAAGCCGGTGACCGAGCTTTTATTTACAGACGTGATCAGCTGTCAATGGCTGACAGCTGATCACATGATAAGGGGCCGTGACCGGCCCCTTACCAGGATCGGTGATCACCCGCGTCTTGGTGATTCGGTGATCACGGCGTGCGCTGCAAGCTCCCTGCAGTGGGAGTTGCGGGGAGGGCGCAAAGGGGAGGATGTCCCATGAGGGCCTCCAGGAAATTCAGTTCCGTGCTGTAGCTGTCATTCGGCTATAGTGCGGACGTCAAGTGGTTAAACGTCAAACACATTTACACTTAGGGCAGAAGCTTTACTTAATATGAGATGCTACCCATAACATATGTGATTTTTTTTTCCCCACATAAAAATGATGTGGTTCCATGAGGAAGTTCCTGAACAAATATATGACATGAGAAAGTATTTTTTCACACTACAGATTTGACACAGCTTGATCAGATAAACGTTTGTTAAACCTGTATGATCTCCTGAGAAGGGACAACATACCTTTCCAGTAAATAGCACGCACGCACATCTTTATCAATGTGCTATTTTTGAGTAAAACAATTACTTCTTTGACTGGCTCCCATGCTATAGCTTAGTAGGAAATGTCACCAAGAAAAGAGTATTTGGTCAGGAAGTTCCAAAATTAAAGCTGATATACTGTAAAAAGCACAGAATAATTCAGCTCTGTATTATACATTATTAAAACAGATCTTCGCCCTCAATATGAACTTCCTCCTTCTCCACCCCTCCTCCCATCCTCTTTACAAATCGGCCATTTTTTATTTATATATTTTCATTTACTTTATTCTTGAGAAAAAAGCGTGCCCCCACCCCTCAATGCACATCATTCGCCTATTTAAATTACATGCATAGTGCTTCATATCCTTTGGTGTTGAGGCCAAATAATTACATTTTAGTCTCATCTGACCATCTTAAATGCACCTTGAAGATTCTGAGACCACATGGAAAAAAATGTTATGGTCAGATGGGACTAAAATGTAATTATTTGGCCTCAACGCCAAACAATATGTTTGGCAGAAATCCAATACAGCTCACCATCCAAATAAGACCATTCCTACAGTAAAGCATGGAGCTGGTTATATCTTGTTATGGGGGTGTTTCTCTGCAGCAAGGACTGGAGCACATGTCAGGATAGAAGGAAGAATGGATGGGACAAAAAACCAGGAGAGGAGAATCTGCTGCCCTCTGCCAGAAAGTTGTCAATGGGAAGAAGGTTTACCTTCCAACATGACAATGGGGGTTATTTACTAAAGGAAAATCCACTTTGCACTTAAAGTGCACTTGGAAGTAAAGTCGCTGTAGATCCGAGGGGGACATGCAAGGAAAATAAAAAACAGCATTTTAGCTTGCACATGATTGGATGATAAAATCAGCAGAGCTTCCCCTGATTTCAGATCTACCCCTTAGATTTAGAGCAACTGCACTTCCAAGTGCACTTTTAATTGCACTTGCAGTGCAAAGTGGATTTACCTTTCCTAAATAACCCCCAATGACCCAAAGCACACAGCAAAAATGACCACACAGTGGTTGAAGGAGAAAAAGGTGAATGTCATTGCATGACTTAGAGCCCAAACTTAAACCCCATTGAAAATCTGTGGAATTACTTGAAGACACAGTTAACATCAAATGTAACTGATCTTATGCATCTACGCCTGCAATCCACTGTGACCAGTGGATAGTGGATGCAATGCACACTATCAACCCAGTCTCAGGTTTGTATTGAGGTATGGACCTTCTGTTATGGTGCTGGTGGAGGTAATATCAATGGACTATCAATAGGTGGATTTACTGCACTTGTACGCCACAGATTTTCACAGATCTCTGCATAGAACCCCCTAATTCAGGTAAGGGGGGGCAGTGTGAGGGGGCTAAGGAATGGCGCCATGTTATACATTACAACCTAAACATAGATAAAACATGCTATGAAAGTCAGGCTTATCATTTAAAAAGTTATGGTCAGCATCAAAACTTGAAATGTACAAAATGTTCTCTCAAATGACCTAAACTGCTTTTCTTATATTGCCATCTAGTGGACATTCTTACACATGAGAAATGTGTAAGAATGATTTGAAAAAAGCTAGGAAAGTTAAAGTTTTAGTCCATTTCTTTAAAAAAAAATAAAAAAGTAATTGCAGCAGTGCCCGAGTGGCCCAATGGTCAGTCCACCTCTGATGTAGACTGATTCTATAGAGTTGATCTGAAATTGTCAGTTGCCTGGCTCTCTCTGTCTTTAATACTTTTGAGTTGTGGACCCAATTCTTTGGTCAGTGATAGCAAATAAACCAAAGGATGATAGCCAGGCAGCTAACATTTTCAGAAGTAGACATACTGCACACATATTTCTTTCATAACAATTGTAATTTAAACATAATGTATAGGCAATTAGGTAGAAAATATGTGAAGGTAGTATGAAACTCAGCGTTTTGATAGCTTTACACATTGAACACAATAAAATAAATATTCTCTTGTAAAAATGTTTGTTAAAATTCTAACCCCAGCACTTGCAGTTTACAACGATCAGTGCTGCTGGCTCCTGCTCTCTCTGTGCTGCTTCTCTGAACTTCCAGTGTTTACATGAAAGCACTAACAGTTGACAGTGCAGTTTCCAGTCAGCATGTTAGCTTGGAGAAGGGGGCAGGGGCATACATTGAAATTCTAGGCTACAGTGTTGCATGTTTCTATTGACATCTGTTGGCCCTTTCAACATCTGTTAGCCATTTGGACTACCCATCATAGTGATGGACCAATCTGAAAAGGATTAAAGTGCTTGTAAACTCTTACAACACACTTTGACCTACAGGTAAGCCTAGATTAAGGCTTACATGTAGGTCCAAGAAATATCTCCTAAACCTATATGGTTTAGGAGATATTTGCCAAAAGACAGGCACCGCTGTCTACGGTGCATGCACCGTAGACAGCGGCGCGCAGGCACACTGAGCGCGGCACCGTCAAGGCCGAATATGCCACGTGTGGCGGCTTTGCCGAATGACAGCGGCGGAGCGGCAAGACCCACCGAGAAGATGGACGTTCCGGACTACAGGGGACAGCAGTGACTTCGCTGGCTCCTGTGTCAAGTAAATGACACATAATGGACTACTATGCGATGCATAGTAGTCCATTATGCTTTACCTTTGCAGGGAATGAAAGAGGAAGTAAACCCATCAGGGTTTACTTCCTCTTTAAAGAGGTTGTAAACCTCCAAAAAAACAAACCCCCCCCCCCAAAAAAACCTGCAAAACAAACTTAACTTAGAACAATGCCCTGCAGTGCCGCCCACACTCTACTCACACGGCCCACAGCTTTCCCGAAGTTACTTCTGGGTTCACGGGCTCTTGTGCTGCGATTGGCCAGAGCCACGATGATGCCACTCCCACACATGCGTGCCACTGGTCACAGCACAGGTCCTGAAGAAATGCCACGAGCGGGCTGTTCCTTCAGTTCACATGCACTGATTATGTCAGCGCAGAGTATATAGTGAATATCTCCTACATGGTGTAGGTTTAGGAGATATTTACAGGTAAGCCTTACTATAGGCTTACCTGCAGTTACAATTAAAGCGGAAGACTTTACTTCCTCTTTAACCACTTCAGCCCCGGAAGGTTTTAACCACTTCCTGACCCGGCCATTTTTTTGAGATACGACACTGCGTCGCATTAACTGTCAATTAAGCAGTAGTGCGATGCTGTACCCAAATAAAATTTATGTCCTTTTTTCCCCACAAATAGAGCTTTCTTTTTGGTGGTATTTGATCACCTCCCCATTTTTTTTCTACTTTCTGTGCTATAAACAAAAAAAGAACGCCAATTTTGGAAAACAAAAAAAAAACTATATTTTTACTTTCTGCTATAATACATATCCAAAAAAAACCCCCAAAAAACGAATTTATTCATAAATGTAGGCCATAATGTATTCTACACATTTTTTGTAAAAAAAGAAATAAAAAATAATAATTTCAATATGCGTATATTGATTGGTTTGCGCAAAAGTAATCGCGTCTACAAAATAAGGGATAGATTTATGTCAATTTTTTTTTTTTACTAGTAATGGTGGCGATTTTGTGGCGGACAAATCTGACCCCAAGTGACACTTTTTGTTGACCAGTGACACTAATACAGGGATCAATGATAAAAAAAAATGCACCGATCCCTGTATAAATGGCACTGGCAGGGAAGGCGTTAACACTAGTGGTGATCAAGGGGTTAAGTGTGTCCTAGGGAGGTGCTTTCTAACTGAATGGGGGATAGATGCACTGCAGGAAAGATGAGATCATGTTTCAGCTTAGCTGAAACACTAGATCAGTGATGGCGAACCTTGGCACCCCAGATGTTTTGGAACTACATTTCCCATGATGCTCAACTACACTGCAGACTGCAAGAGCATCATGGGAAATGTAGTTCCAAAACATCTGGGGTGCCAAGGTTCGCCATCACTGCACTAGATCTTGCTTTCCCCCACTGACAGATCAGCGGTGTGCCTTACATCGGCACACGCCCCCCCCCCTGAAACCGCGTGCACAAAATCACGTACAGGTATGTGATTTTGCGCAGCCGGGCCGCCCTGCCGCAGTATATGTACGGTGGGTGGTCCGGAAGGGGTTAAAGGGTGGAACAAGCACATAACATTGCTTGAAAATGTATTTTATATAGAGCTTACCAAGATTTAGCCCTCATGCACACTGGGCTCTTCTAACCGCCTTTCACCTGGCAGGAAAAAAGCAGTGTCAAAAAGCACCTAAAGCTACTTCAAGCACTTATGTAATTATTCATTTTTTTGGCCAGAATATTATTTTTTCTGGCCACTGAAATCAATGAACGGGGAAGCGTTTGAAGTGCCTAGCTGAATTTAAATGCATTTAGGTGCATATGTATTTCTTCTGCCAAAACGCTTCTGCTCCTAAATGTACTGGTGGTGTTTTTTTTGTTGCCTCAGAACATCCCACATTTAAAAGCCTGTAAATGTCTGTGTGCACAACTTGGACGGATATTTAGGGGCAGAAAAATCCCTCCACTGGCTTCCACTCACCCAACGAATAAAATTCAAAGCTCTAACAATAATATACAAAGCCATGCATAACTCTGCCCCCAGCTACATCACTAACCTAGTCCCAAAATACCAACCAAGCCGTTCCCTTTGGTCATCCCAAGACCTCCTGCTCTTCAGCTCCCTTGTCACCTCCTCCCATACTCGCCTTCAGGATTTCTCCAGAGCTTCTCCCATCCTTTGGAACTTCCTACCCCAATCTGTCAGACTGTCCCCTAATCTATCCATCTTTAGGCGATCCCTGAAAACCCTTCTCTTCAAAGAAGCCTATCCTGCTTCTAACTAACACTGTTGTACTTCCTCCATCAGCTCATCCCCCACAGCTATTACCCTTTGTATCAACTGACCCTTCCTTTTTAGATTGTAAGCTCCAACGAGCAGGGCCCTCTGATTCCTCTTGTACCAAATTGTAATGTAGCTGTAATGTCTGCCCTCATGTTGTAAAGCACTGCGCAAACTGTTGGCGCTATATATAACCTGAAGAATAATAATAATAATAATAGAAAAAAAATGCAAAATGCCTCCAGAAGCGTTGTTTAAGGCTGGATTCACACCTATGCATTTTTAGTGCTTTTTGCATTTTGCAGATTTTCTCTACAGAACGTGTTCCATAGGAAACCATGTTAAATGGGCTGTAGTGCAAATCTGCAAAATGCAAAAAGCGCTAAAAATGCATAGGTGTGAATCCAGCCTACAACTCCCAGCATGCATGAGGCCCTAGGGCTTCTGGGGTATTAAAAAATACATTCGTAATTATGGAAAGGCACTGCTTTACATTGCATTTTATTGTTGTGCATAGTTTAAAACCTTTCCAGAAATGACAATAGTACTTCGTAAAACAACCACTTTGGTAGCAAGCTGTCATTTTATCTCTAAAAACAAAACAGACTTGTGCAGGAAACAATGCACCTATAGTATTCGGTAGGAGACTAAATGCAACTAAAAATGCATTGGTTGTAATTAGCCAGTGTTTGCAACTTACCAGTGCTTTTAAATATAATTTAGATATAAAAAAATATATATATTTTAAAAACTGTTTGGCAGCAATATCATCAGAGGCCTTCCTGACATGAGCAGCTTAACCTGATAGCTATGCTATTACTGGTACTGCTCTCAGGATCATTTGTCAATGAAGGATCCTCCACTGCATTAAAAAAAGGAAAAACCTTTGAAGGGAAAATAAAGTATACAAACTACAATTTTGGTGTTCATGAAACCTTATACCTTAGTTCGGGAAGTTGCTTTACATTTGGTGACATTGACACCTGGTGTTATGAAAAAACTCTGAGTCAGGATAACCTTCATTTTAGACCTACCCAACCAGTCTGTGCTGTCCTCCTGGTAACTAGTTGACAATTCCTTATGTGCTTATCTGTCTTACAAACAGAAAAGGTACAATTTGATTGATTGCTATGTAGGGAATAAATACAACTCAAAAAAAGTTGGGACACTGTGTAAAATCTACATAAAAACAGAATGCAATGATTTTCAAATCTCATAAACCCATATTTTATTCACAATAGAAAACAGAAAACATATCAAATGTTTAAAAAGGAAATTGATGGCAGCAACATATCTCAAAAACAGGACAGGGCCATGTTTACCACAGTGTAGCATCCCCTCTTTTTTAACAACACTAAAGAGACCAGTTGCTAGAGTTTAGGGAGAGGAATGTTGTCCCATTCTTGCATGATCCAGGATTTTAATTGCTCAATAGGCCTGAGTTTTCTTTGTCTTATTTTTAATTTCAAAATGCACCAAATATTTTTAATTGATGAAAGATCTGGACTGCAACCAGGCCAGTTAGGGTCCTTTCACACAGGGCGGATCAGTGCTGATCCGCCCCGTGGATATCCGCTTGCTCAGCGGGGATTGCCGGAGCGATCTCTGCTGAGCAGGAAGATGACAGGTCCGTCTCTGCACACTGCACAGGGAAGGACCTGTCACAGCGCCGCTCTCCCCTATGGGAGATCGGGTGATGACGGACCGCAGTGTCTGTCGTCACCCGATCCGATGACGGATGGAAAAATAGCTTTTTCCTCCGTCACACTTTTTCGGATCGGAGCGGGTGTCAGCGGACTTGTCACCTCTGACATCCAACGCTCCATAGACCTCTATGGAGCATCCATTCAGGACCGCCTGAAAAACTGACAGGCAGACCTGAACGGATCGTCCGTGTGAAAGGGGCCTTAAGTACCGGACTCTTGTACTACTAAGCCATGGGTCTTCAAACTATGGCCCTCCAGTTGTTCAGGAACTACAATTCCCATCATGCCTAGTCATGTCTGTGAATGTCAGAGCTGCACAATGCCTCATGGGATGTGTAGTTTTGCAACAGCTGGAGGGCCGTAGTTTGAGGATCCCTGTACTAAGCCATGCTGTTGTCATAGATGAAGTATGCAGTTTAGCAGAATTTTGCAAGGCCTTCCCTGAAAAAGACATAATCTGGATGGAAGCATATGCTGCTCTAAAATCTGGATATATCTTTCAGCACCGATGGCGCCTTTTCAGATGTGCAAGCTGCCCATTCCATACACACTAATACATTCCCCCATACCATTAGAGATGCAGGCTTTTAAATTAAGTGCTGATAACAAGCCAGAAAGTCCCTCACCTCTTTAGTCCGGAGGACGCGGCGCTCATGGTTGCCAAAAAGAAAGTTAAGTTTTGATTCCTTTAACCACAGAATCGTTTTCCACATTAACACAGACCATTTTAAATGAGCTTTGGCCCAGAGAAGACAATGGCTTTTCTACATCAGATATGGTTTCTTCTTTGCATGATAGAGCTTTTTTGGATGGCACGGTGAACTGTATTCTCAGGCATTTCTCAGTCCATACAGTGATGTCCATCGCAGAAACATGCCTGTTTTTAATGCAGTGCTGTCTGAGGGCCCGAAGATCATGGGCATTCAATATTGCAGACAACGACCCAAAGCATATCTCCAATTCAAAAATGAATGGGTTGACCAGAAGATCAACGTTTTGCCCAGCCAGGGCCTGGACCTGAATCCAACTGGAAATCTGTGGTGTGACATGAACAGAGCTGAGCACAGGAGATGCCCTCACAATCTGACAGATTTGGAACACTTTTGCAAGGATAAGTAGGCTCATGCCGCGTACACACGATCAAGCAAGCAATCCAGACTCGAGTTCGCCGGACAATCCCCCCCGTGTGTGCTAGTCCGCCGTACTTTTGAAATGAACGGACTTTTCCCGCACGGAGAAAAGGCATGCAATGTCCCCGCCCATTATGATGTCACAGTCCCAGAGGATGCTGGGATTGTGACATCATAATGGGCGGGGACATCATCCGGCGATGTCCCTATATAAGTTGCCGCACGCCGCGTGCCTGTCATTGTGGCCAGAGACAGCGGCGAGTCAACAGCTCAAGAAGAGAAGACGAGAAGAACAAAAGGCGGCGAAGACAGCGGCAATAGAAGGCTGGGCCACCGATTGTAAAAGAGCTAGAAGAAGGCGCAGAGGCCCGGCAAAAAGAACCGAAGAGGGGGACAAGACCCCCGAAGTCAGAAGAAGACCCCCAGATGGTGGCGAAGAAGAAAGCCGGGCTCCTCCACTAGTAAAAGAGCTAGCAGAAGATAGCGGAGGAGTCCGGTGAGAAGACCCCCCAAAACGGAAGAAGACCCCCGGAGCTGTGCAATAAACTATTTTTAACCCTTGTGTGTTGTTTTTTTTACATTTTTTTCACAGGTGAATGGGTAGGGGAACATTGTACCCCATACTCATTCACATAGGGTGGGGGGCCGGGATCCGGGGGCCCCCTTATTAAAGGGGGCTCACGGATTCCGATAAGCCCCCCGCCCGCAGACCGTCAACTAACGGCCAGGGTTGTCGGGAAGAGCCCCTTGTCCTAATCAACATGGGGACAAGATGCTTTGGGGTGGGGGGGCACAACATGGGGGTCCTTCAACATGGGGGGGTGCTTTGGGGTGGGGGGCCACGCGGCCCCCCTTACCCAAAGCACCCCCCCATGTTGAGGGCACGCAGCCTGGTACGGCTCAGGAGGGGGGGCGCTCGCTCGTCCCCACCCCCTTTCCTGACCGGCCGGGTTGCGTGCTTGGATAAGGGTCTGATATGGATCTAGGGGGGACCCCCACACCATTTTTTCAGCATAGGGCTTCCCCTTTAACTCCATACTAGGTGACGGGGCCAGCAACGCTTCATTCGCTGGTCCCGGCTACCTGGAGCCGCTCTCAAAATGAACGGACTTTCCTCCGTGTGTGTGGGCAAGTCCGTTCATTTCAAAAGTACGGCGCATAGTCCGGCGGACAAAAGTCCCGTGTGTGGGCAGTCCGACAGGCTTTACGGCGGTTTGTCCACCAGACGAAGTCCGCCGGATAGTCTGAGCCTGTGTACGTGGCAAAAGTTGCACAAGGTAAAATGTGCCATGTTGATAAGACTCCTAACCCAAATGGCTGAATGTTATCATAAAATTAAAAGGTGCACAGTATTCGTTTAAAGGTGTGCATATTTATACAACTACATTATTGTACATTTTTTATTTTTTCCCTTTTAACCCCTTAATTTTTATGGTAAAACACATCCTAATGCCTGAACAGCTTTGCAACTTTGACATGTGTTAGTAAATCTGTGCATATCATCACAACTACTTAAAGCGGACCTTCAGCCATTTTCATCTTTCCACCTATTAAATCTTCTGTCCTTGTTCGTTCTTTGGATAGTAAAACATTTTTTTATACTAATAAATACCTTATACAGCACACTTCCTGTTTATTGTCTGGTATAGGGTCTAGGTTTGTGACATCATGCACAGCTCTCTCTCACTCTCGTGAGAGTTCGCCAGGAAGGGAGGTGATCATAAGAGGGCCAATGAGAGCTGCAGAGCTGGAGGTGTGCCTCTGTGTGTCTGTGTAAATCCAGGAAGTGAACAGGCAGCAGCTTCAGCTGCCCACAGTTAAAATGGCTGCAGCAAGACTTAGTGGAGGGAGATTTCCGCAGCATATTTGGCAAGTACAGAATCACAATATACAGTGCCTTGCGAAAGTATTCGGCCCCCTTGAACTTTTCAACCTTTTGCCACATTTCAGGCTTCAAACATAAAGATATAAAATTTTATTTTTTTGTGAAGAATCACCAACAAGTGGGACACAATTGTGAAGTGGAACGAAATCTATTGGATAATTTAAACTTTTTTAGCAAATAAAAAACTGAAAAGTGGTGCGTGCAAGATTATTCGGCCCCTTTACTTTCAGTGCAGCAAACTCACTCCAGAAGTTCAGCGAGGATCTCTGAATGATCCAATGTTGTCCTAAATGACTGATGGTGATAAATAGAATCCACCTGTGTGTAATCAAGTCTCTGTATAAATGCACCTGCTCTGTGATAGTCTCAGGGTTCTGTTGAAAGCGCAGAGAGCATCATGAAGACCAAGGAACACACCAGGCAGGTCCGTAATACTGTTGTGGAGAAGTTTAAAGCCGGATTTGGATACAAAAAGATTTCCCAAGCTTTAAACATCCCAAGGAGCACTGTGCAAGCGATCATTTTGATATGGAAGGAGTATCAGACCACTGCAAATCTACCAAGACCTGGCCGTCCCTCTAAACTTTCAGCTCAGACAAGGAGAAGACTGATCAGAGATGCAGCCAAGAGGCCCATGATCACTCTGGATGAACTGCAGAGAACTACAGCTGAGGTGGGAGAGTCTGTACATAGGACAACAATCAGTCGTACACTGCACAAATCTGGCCTTTATGGAAGAGTGGCAAGAAGAAAGCCATTTCTCAAAGATATCCATAAAAAGTCTCGTTTAAAGTTTGC
Source organism: Lithobates pipiens (assembly GCF_037356315.1). Taxonomy (NCBI): domain Eukaryota; kingdom Metazoa; phylum Chordata; class Amphibia; order Anura; family Ranidae; genus Lithobates; species Lithobates pipiens. The sequence continues at coordinate 97,050,847 of NW_027507718.1, forward strand.
CACAAGCCACCTGGGAGACACACCAAACATGTGGAAGAAGGTGCTCTGGTCAGATGAAACCAAAATCAAACTTTTTGCCCACAATGCTAAACGATATGTTTGGCGTAAAAGCAACACAGCTCATCACCCTCAACACACCATCCCCACTGTCAAACATGGTGGTGGTGGCAGCATCATGGTTTGGGCCTGCTTTTCTTCAGCAGGGACAGGGAAGATGGTTAAAATTGAGGGGAAGATGGATGCAGCCAAATACAGGACCATTCTGGATGAAAACCTGTTGGAGTCTGCAAAAGACCTGAAACTGGGACGGAGATTTATCTTCCAACAAGACAATGATCCCAAACATACAGCAAAATCTACAAAGGAATGGTTCACAAATAAACGTATCCAGGTGTTAGAATGGCCAAGTCAAAGTCCAGACCTGAATCCAATCGAGATACTGTGGAAAGAGCTGAAAACTGCTGTTCACAAACGCTCTCCATCCAACCTCACTGAGCTCGAGCTGTTTTGCAAGGAAGAATGGGCAAGAATTTCAGTCTCTCGATGTGCAAAACTGATAGAGACATACCCCAAGTGACTTGCAGCTGTAATCGCAGCAAAAGGTGGCTCTACAAAATATTAACGCAAGGGGGCCGAATAATTTTGCACGCTCCACTTTTCATTTTTTTATTAGTTAAAAAAGTTTCAAAAATCCAATAGATTTCGTTCCACTTCACAATTGTGTCCCACTTGTTGGTGATTCTTCACAAAAAATAAAAATGTTATATCTTTATGTTTGAAGCCTGAAATGTGGCAAAAGGTTGAAAAGTTCAAGGGGGCCGAATACTTTCGCAAGGCACTGTATATAAAATAATATGCAAAGTGGTTGGAGGGAAGCTCCAGAATGACAAAGATATCTTTATTATAAATTATGTGTGCAGACTGCAGTTCCGCTTTAATGCATTCTGGTGCATTATATCTTGTTTTTTTCAAGACAAATTACGCTTTCTTTTGGCGGTAAACGGTAAAGGATATCGCCTGAAATTCTTTAGTATCAAAGGAGAATTGGCCCAAACTACACTTAGTAAAAAAAAAAAAAAAAATTTTTTTATTTAGTTGTACATTTCTTGCCTTTACCATAACCTACTGCCAAAGAACGTACCAGAATAAATTCTCCTGCTTCTCATGGTCACAGCAAAACCCCATGTGTATATGTTATTTGTTGTTCAAACCTGTAGTAAGGCCCAGAAACAGCGGTGCACATTTTTCTTTTTTTATCCTACCTAAAACACACCGATACTAATTTAAAAATACTTTTTTAATCTTACCCAATATACACTGACTGACAGTGACCTTTGACTCTGATCTTGATCCTTACCCTAACACTAACCTAGATCAAAGCCCGATATAGTTATTTTATCTTCATTTTTCACACACTTGTTTGTTTACATTATTCTCCTCTGGCAGGGAGAAAAAGACGCATTGGGATTGATTTACTAAAGGCAACTAGAATTTGCACTTTGCAAAGTTCAGTTGCCCTCTGCAAGTGAAATTGCTCCAGAGCTTAGTAAATGAAGTAACGCTTCACTTTGCAAAGAATACCCAATCACATGCAAGGCAAATAAAAAAACAGCATTTTTGCTTGCACATGATTGGATGATGGAAGTCAGCAGAGCTTCTGCTCATTTACTAAATCTCTGGAATAACTGCTCATGCAGAGTGCAACTGAACTTTTCAAAGTGCACAGTCAATCTGCTTTTAGTAAATCAACCCCAATGCATCTTTTCTTCATTTAGAGGAAAAAAACAAAGGTAACTGGTCACTGCGATAGCCAATCAGAGGCTATCATAGTGTCTCAATCCAGAGCACTAAGTGTCACTTCTGTTTGCTGCTTCATTCCTCTACTATCTACATGAGTCACTTCTGACAAGTTTTCCTGACACCAAGAGATAAATGGTGGCAGGGGAGGGGGGTCCAGCAGATTGACAGCCTCCGCTCTGTTCCTGTGTGTTGTGTGCAGAGGGGTGTCTCCCTTCTCTCCAATCATCTCTCAGGCTCTGCAGTGTGTAACTTCAGCTCTCTACCCCTTTTTTTGAACTCTCAGGCAAGCTTATAAATTCTGGAGCTTGAATGTAGTGAAGAGAGGGCTACAGATAGACAGGTGCAACTTATGTAGAAGAATTTGCTTCATCTCTGTGTATCACCTGAGGCCAGTCACTTCACTGGGTATATGTAAGGGTTAACAACCACTATAAGACACTGTCCACGCTGTAACATTGCATGTTATTCACACAGGAATCACGCCACATTCCTGTGCAACTCCCATGCGATTCTGTGCGATGCAATTGGAGCCGATTAATTTTGATGGTTCAAATTGCACCGCATTTGCATGAAAAAGGTGTGAGCATCTCAAAAACCTACAATTTTTACAGGGGTGTGTAGACTTTTTATATTAACTGTATACATTATTTCTCTCCAATGACAAGCAGGTTGATAACAAAGAATAATGTCTTACATTGCACTGGTTACAGGAAAGTGCTGGAAACATAAAAAGGCAAAGTACCTGCTTTTTTCCCAAACGTGATTACCATTTTGTAAGTTGTGCTACCAAACTGGTCATTACTTATTACCCTCCACCTTAAAGATGGGTATATAAAGATGATCAAATGTACCTGTTCTATACTATGATTAAGGACATGCCTACCATGTTATTGCACAAATAAAGTTTGTAAGTGGATTTATTTAAGAATGGTGGCCAGTTCATCTATGGCTTGTTTGACACTGCTTGAAGAAATGGAGCTATGAACCACCAGCTGAGGAAATTCTGGTACTTTATCGATTACATGTTTTTTACTGAAGCTCACACAAATTTCGTACAGTATCTCACAAAAGTGAGTACACTCCTCACATTTTTGTAAATATTTTATTATATCTTTTTATGTGACAACACTGAAGAAATTACACTTTGCTACAATGTAAAGTAGTGAGTCTGCAGCTTGTATAACAGTGTAAATTTGCTGTCCTCTCAAAATAACTCAACACAGCCATTAATGTCCAAACCGCTGGCAAAAAAAGTGAGTACACCCCTAAGTGAAAATGTCCAAATTGGGCCCGAAGTGTCAATATTTTGCCATTATTTTCCAGCCCAGCCTTAATCCTCTTGGGCATGGAGTTTACCAGAGCTTCATAGGTTGCCACTGGAGTCCTCTTCAACTCCTCCATGACAATATCACGGAGCTGGTGGATGTTAGAGACCTTACGCTCCTGCACCTTTCCGTTTGAGGATGCCCCACAGATGCTCAATAAGGTTTAGGTCTGGAGACATGCTTGGGAAGTCCACCACCTTTACCCTCAGCTCCTTTAGCAAGGTAGTGGTCATCTTGGAGGTGTGTTTGGGGTCGTTATGTTTAAATACTGTCCTGCGGCCCAGTCTCCGAAGGGAGGGGATCATGCTCTGCTTCAATATGTCACAGTACATGTTGGCATTCATGGTTCCTTCAATAAACTGTAGTTTCCCAGTACTGGCAGCACTCATGCAGCCCCAAACCATGATGCTTCAACCACCATGCTTGACTGCAGGCAAGACACACTTGTCTTTGTACTCCTCACCTGGTTGCCACCACACGCGCTTGACACCATCTGAACCAAATACATTTATCTTGGTCTCATAAGACCACAGGACATGGTTCAAGTAATCCATGTCCTTAGTCTGCTTGTCTTCAGCAAACTGTTTGCGGGCTTTCTTGTGCATCATATTAGAAGAGGCTTCCTTCTGCGACGATGACGGCCATGCAGACCAATTTGATGCAGTGTGCAGCATATGATCTGAGCACTGACAGGCTGACCCCCCCCCCCACCCCTTCAACCTCTGCAGCAATGCTGGCAGCACTCATACGTCTATTTCCCAAAGACAACCTCTGGATATGATGCTGAGCATGTGCACTCAACTCCTTTGGTCGACCATGGCGAGGCCTGTTCTGAGTGTCCTGTTAAATCACTGTATGGTCTTGGCCACCATGCTGCAGCTCAGTTTCAGGGTCTTGGCAATCTTCTTATAGCCTAGGCCATCTTTATGTAGAGCAATAATTCTTGTTTTCAGATCCTCAGAGAGTTCTTTGCCATGAGGTGCCATGTTGAAATTCCAGTGACCAGTATGAGAGAGCGAGAACACCACATTTAACACACCTGCGACCTTGTAACACTAATAAGTCACTTGAAACCGGGGAGGGTAAATAGCTGATTGGGCCCAATTTGGACATTTTTACTTAGGGGTGTACTAATTTTTTTGGCAGTAGTTTACACATTAATGGCTGTTTGTTGAGTTATTTTGAGGGGACAGCAAATTTACACTGTTATACAAGCTGTACATTCACTACATTGTAGCAAAGTGTAATTTCTTCAGTGTTGTCACATAAAAATATAATAAAATATTTACAAAAATGTGAGGGGTGTACTCACTTTTGTGAGATACTGTGCATTACTAACACAGCAATAACAGCGGTGGCAATATAAACATTTTTATATAGCATACTTGTCAAGGCTCAGCAATAATGTAACATTATACTCCAGTCCAATCCTGAATGGACACATCACATTTTCACTTTTAATATTTTATGACAGGTGTAGTAATGGTAGTTTATTTAAAAGATCATGCATCTGCTGTAGGCCCATAATTAACGATCAAGTTGAAACCCGACTCTGCATATGGGAAAGGGGTAGAAGTAAACGTATATACAGTATATCACCAAAAGTATTAGGATGCCTGCCTTTACACATGAACTTTATTGGCATCTCAGTCTAATGCCGCGCACACACAGTCGGACTTTCCGATGGGAAATGTTGGATGTGAGGATGTGTATGCTCCATCGAACATTTGTTGTTGGACTTTACGCTAACAAATGTTGGCTAGCAGGTTCTCAAATTTTTTGCCAACAAAACTTTGTTGTTGGACTTTCCGATCATGTGTACAAGTCTGTCACACAAAAGTTAATGAAAGCTCGGAATCAAGTACGAGCTGGAAGCGCTCAATCTTGTAAAACTAGTGTTTGTAATGAAGATATCACATACGTCTTGTACGTCACTAAGACAAGTTGGAGCCAACATCCTTTGAACAAAAATCCACGGTTTTGTTGTCAGAAAGTCCGAACGTGTGTACGGGGCATTAGTCTGTAGGTGTCAATATTGAGTTGGTTCTCTCCCTTTGCAACTATAACAGCTTCAACTTTTCTGGGAATGATGTCCACAACTTTTAGTAGTATCTCCATGGGAATGTTTAACCATTCTTCCAGAAGCACATTTATGAGGTCAGGCATTGATGTTGAACAAGAAGGCCTGGCTCGCAGGCTCCCCTCTAATTCATCCCAAAAGTGTTCTATCAGGTTGAGGTCAGGACTCTGTACAGTCTAGTCAAGTTCTTCCACCCCAAACTCGCTCATCCATTTCTTTATGGACCTTGCTTTGTGCACTGGTGCGCAGTCACGCTGTAACAGGAAGGAGCCATCCCCAAACTGTTGCCACAAAGTTGGGAGCATGAAGTTGTCCAAAATGTCTTGGTATGCTGACGCCTTAAGACAGGGATATGCAATTAGCGGACCTCCAGATGTTGCAAACCTACAAACCCCATCATGCCTCTGGGTGTTATGCTTGTGGCTGTCAGAGTCTTGCTAAGCCTCATAGGACTTGTAGTTCTGCAACAGCTGGAGGTCCGCTAATTGCATATCCCTGCCTTAAGGAGTTCCCTTCACTGGAAATAAGGGGCCAAGCCCAACCCTGGAAAAACAACCCCACACCATAATCCCCCCCTCCACCAAATGATTTGGACCAGTGCACAAATCAAGGTCCATAAAGACATAGATGAGTGAGTTTGGGGTGGAGGAACTGAACTGGCCTGCACATACCTCAACCGGACACGGTGTCCCAATACTTTTGGTAATATAGGGTATATTCATAAAAAAAACAAGCATAATGATGGTCAAGTTTTGTTACTAGCTAAATGTATTCATGGAGCACGGATAGATGAATCTTGAATGACTGGCCAGAGTTCAGAACTGTATACCTGATTCGAAGAGTCATAATCCACAATTTCAGCAGTAGATGGCACTGCAGCTTAACAAATTCAATTTTGATTGAAATAGTTGTCTTACAATTGCAGTTTCACAACCAGATGGGTTTCCATTTAGGGCTGGTTCACACCAGATGCAGTCCAGTGCATTTTTACCCTGCATTAAAAATGCATGCACAGCGTTTTCCATGTATCCCAATGCCCTAGTTCACACCAGGCAAGCGCGTTCCAGCGCAGTCAACAAAAGCGGAACATGATGCATTTTTTTTCTGTATGGATTGCATCTGGAACGTTGCAAAACACATGGAAAATGCACTAGAACAAATTTAAATAAACCAGAATGCACAAGTCCTGAACTGAGATGAAGGAAAAGAGGATAACAATGCATTAAACACATCAAAAATCAAGTAAACATATATGCAGGAAAGCATCTGTACTGGCCCTTAGAGCAAAAGCTTTCTGTAATTTTAATAAAAATATTTTATTATTTTAAAAGGAAATGCAACTGCAGCACAAAAAAGTACTTTATGTTCTCTGCTTTTATGACCAGGTTTCTTGGAATCCATCTGTCTTGTTTTTCTACTGGCTCTGATAAGCAGTATTTAGCATTTTGGAACAAGACTATATCTTTGTGAACATAAAACGAACAATAGCAGTGCCATATGGGTAAGTACCCATTCAGGCTTGGGCATGTGCCTTGGCCCATTCATTTTCTATGAGCCTAATGCACCAAAAATATGATATATAATCCCTCAGTATCTAGGTATGTGATTGTACTTACAAGTACACTGACAGGACCATACTGAGTGCCAAGGGGGGTAGCTGCATGACACTGCTGCACAATGAACGAATTTACTAATGTCTCTTTACTTTGGAGGAAATTCTTTTTTATTTTTCAGATGACAATAAACTTAATTAAGTCTTAATATACTGTACCTATGTGAAATTAAAAAATGTTTGTTTTTCAGGATTCTGAGATCATTATGACGTTATTGTATTTGAAAATGGTTATTCTACTGGTTATTTTTAATTTTCATGAAGGAATCCTGCTTGGCTCTAAAACATTGCACTATGATGCAATTATATCATGCTGCAATAAAATCAGACATTTTACATGAATTAGGGTTTCCTGGTGACATATTATCTGCACCACAAGTTTAATAACACCATGCATTACTGGGGGCAGAAGAGACAGGTTTGTTGTTTTGTGTAGACATGTACTGGGAAAATATAGATGAGAAATTAATGGGATGTACTGTACCCCAAAATGCATGTGCAGAGCATGTTATTAAAGTGTACCATTGTGTAAAACCAGCCTAAACAATATTTAAAAAAATTCAGAGCAATTTGGCTCCTTTATGTGTAACTGTACCCTCGTAATCCTCCCTGCCCCTCGGTCCTGTCATTAGTCCATGATCCAGCAAGATATTGAATATTTGACCTTGTCAGCATCGCACAACTGCTAGTGAAAATTTTCTTGGCTAGGCCCAAGCAAGCACTCTGCACTCTCAAAGAATTCTATGGGGGAGCTCTGTGTCGAAAAGCTACAGCAGCAGATGCCTTTTTGGGTCAGTAAATATAGGACTATGAGTACCTGTTATTTCTTCTTCCTATACCTGTGAGATATGTTTAACTTTTTTTTTTCTTCAATAAAATGACTAAATCTCAAGGTACAAAACTACAGGTGTCAAGCCTGTGAGACTGGCTGTATTCTAACTACTTCTGCAAACCCATCACCAAACCAGCATGTCATGTGCATGGTATCAAGGCTAAAATAAAACAGACGATCCAGGCAACGATTTCTTCTGTAAACCGAGCGAGGGTCAGCTGATAGCACAGTGCTGATTGCACACTTTGCTTCTTCAATTGACTGAAAGTATTGGAAGGATGGTCCCCCTGAGAAAATACATTCAAGCAAATTATGGTTATTCATTTTAAGCATCATGCTTGCAGGAACAATGCTATTACCGTCATTTTTACAAGCATTACATCCCACAAAAACAGGTATAGTGGAGTCCTACAGCTTCACTGCATGGGTACCATTTCAGTATAGCAAACATTCTAGATTGAATCTAACTACTCTAGAATTCATTTACAAATACTAAAATATAGCTATAAGCAAAACTTTAAGATATGTAAAAAACATTTTTATAGAGACCTGTTTTTTTTTTTTTTTATGCTATGAAATGTTAATGGAAATCCATATTCAGTATAAAAATGTACTGAAAAATGAAATAATGAGCTGCTTGTATACATATACTGAATGTTATCTTTGCTTCTCTGCTGCTAAAGCTCTGAATTAAGAAGGGAATGGTGTCTTCTTCTTCAAGGTTACTGTTAACCAAATCCTAAAAATGATGGTTGGTGTAGTGTCATTTCACTTAAAGCTGGCATTTCAGTTTTTAGCAGATGCTGGAGATGTAAACCACCTTCTCATACCTCTCGCATGGATTTCTGCACACAGAATTACCCTAGTGGATAGGTATATCATTGGAAAATATAGCAGGGAGATCTCATTTTAGAGTATCTTATGCCGCGTACACACGATCAGATTTTCCACCAACAAAACCGTGGATTTTTGTTTGAAGGTTGTTGGCTCAAACTTGTCTTGCATACACACAGACACACAAATGTTGGCTAACAATTAAAGTGGGAACGCGATAACGTTTGATGAGCCCAGAAAAAGGTTCAATAGCCAGTGGGGCTCCTTCTGCTTGATTCCGAGCATGCGTGAAGTTTTGTGCGACGGACTTGTGTACACACGATTGGACTTTCCGACAACAAGGTTTTGTTGGCGGAAAGTTTGAGAACCTGCCATCAAACATTTGTTGGCGCAAAGTGCGACAGCAAATGTTCGATGGAGCATGGACACGGTCGGACTTTCCGACAACAAGCTCACATCCAACATTTCCCGTCGGACTGTGTGTACGCTCCATAAGACATTTAAGAACTTATGAGTGGACACTGCCTATTGGGCTCCACCCAGTGGCATATCCAGGGTATGGCACATATGGCAAGTGCCATGGGCGCCATATGAAGGGGGTGCTCGTGAGTGGTTGGGCAGCAAGTCACTCACAGGGGTCTCTTCTTAAAATGGCCCTGGTATCACCACTGTTACTCCCTGTCAGCCTGGGGTGGGATCCTGGCCAGCAGAGACTCCTCTGCGCCCACTGCTTAGCTCCACCCACCTCCTCCCTGCATCTTCTCCGACATGCACAAGAAACATGTGAGGCACTGACCGTAGTGCACAAAGGGAGCGGGAAGTTTAGGCAGTGGCATCCTGGTCCCGGTGTCCCCCTAGGTTATTTGGGAAATAGGCGGCCATGCAGGAGAGGGGAAAGGAGCCTGGAAGTGCGCTGTGCTCTCACTCCTCTCCAGCTTCACAGTCCTGACACTGCAGCTCTTCTTACCCAGTGGCTTTGTGTGCATAGGAGCACCCTGCAGCTTCCCCCCTCCTGTCCTGTCATTGACTTTAGAAGCAGCAGAAAGAACCAGCAGCCTCATACTATAGGAACGGCTGCCGGCAAGTCACAGGACAACAAAGAGTTAACAGAAGGAGCTGATCTGCCGCCTGCCGCTTACTGAGCCAATGGGTGATGCTGTAACCCGCCCCCTTCTCAAGCCGCCACCTTTGATTGAGAAGAACAAAGTACTGGAGCTATGTTGGAGCCTGGAGAAAGAACCAAGCTGCTGTTGGGATTACGGAAGAGGCAGAGAAGGAGGAGAAGAAGAATGCATTCGGGTGAAGGTAATCTGGAGATTGTGCACAGGAAGAGACATTTACTGCAATTCTCCTTTCCATCTCTCTACCCCCTGCCCCCCCCTTTCCCTCCCCCCCCCCCCCCCCCAGTTCTCTCTATCTCTTCCCCCTCTCTTTTTCCCCTCTTGCCCTAACCAGTATAAACACTTTGTAAATATTACAATAAAATATACAATGCTGTGCTTCCTTCTTCACCATTTTAGTGATAGTGGCACCCCCTCAAAAGATTTTTGATAACAAGTTGCAATATATAAGTGATGGTAACACCCCCCTCAAGAAATAAAATAACTTCACTTGCAATAGGGGTTGTCACCATCACGAATATACTACAATTTAATATTCAAAAAATTTGACTTGTAGTTTTGTTAGCCATTTTCTTTGTTAAGGTTGTCTGAAAAATTAGTTTCAAATGTTTTGACAGGGGCACAGTTTCAGTGCTTGCCATAGGCACCGTTTTCACTAGATACACCTCTGGTTCCACCTATAAATAAAATATGTTTTGGTAGACTGATCTTTTATGAAATGCCAAGAATCTTTGTTAAAAAGATATCCTACAATGTAGGAGCAGCAGCATGTTACAAAATATCACTTTCACAATAAATTCTGCATTTATTCCAAGGAAGCAGGTTGTATATCTTACCGGAGTCAAATTTTGCTTGAAACTGCTTCAATTCCATTTCTGCATGTGGTGTAAACCTGACTTTCAACTTGGGTACGGGTGATTCTGTCACCCAATTTGGGACAAAACTATCACAAGTGCTGGCTCTGTCTTCACCATCCTTTATTCCTGTGTTCACTGGATTTGTAAGTTCTGTCCTTTGATCTAGTATATTGAATTCCTTTCCTTCTTGTCTGGAAGAATATTCCTGCAATGAACAAGATTCTTTCACAGGAAGAGATGATCCTTCAGTAGTCTCCAAGGCCACCTTCTCTTTATGGTCATCTAATACGTTACTATGACTGCTAGATATCTCTGCTTTATCTTCCACTTTATTTTCCACACTATGACAGATTATATTAAATTGTTTTGAAGATGTCTCTTGCCCGTTTCCTGATGTATCACAATTACCCTCATGTTGCCTTTTGTTTTCTTCTGGCTCAACAAATGAATGCGTTGATCTTGGTGAATCATACTCTGCAATATATGGCTTGATGTCAATAACTGGCGTTCCTTGTATCATGTCAATTCCAGACAGATACAGTGTTCCGCCTGTAAAAAAATAAAATAAAAAAATATGTACATTATAGTACTGATGCATGCTAAGATGCAATCTCTTATTTTAGGCTAGGTTCACATTGCAACCGAAAGAAAAAGTGGCAGCACATCCGAAATGTTGTAGTTTATTTAAAGATCCACGAATACAAAAGCATGACACACAACTGACAGGATACTCAGCAGACGCGTTTCACGCTAAACGTGCTTACTCATTGCTAGGTTCACACTGCAACATGGATCGGCTCACAGTAGGAGTCCGGGGCCTCCCTGTTCACTGTCTCAGGTCCCATTTCAGTCCCAATTTTTGGCTTAATTCGGACCGTAAACGGACCAGAAGACACACAGGACTCCTGGGCAATTCATTCCAGAGCTTCTCTAGAGATGTGTGAACCAGCTCCACAGAGACCCAGTCACAATCTCCTGACATGTGAATTGGATGTGGGGAAACACTCATCCAATTGGCAATAGTGTAAACCCAGCCTCAATGAACAGTCCTCACTTAAAGGCTAACTCCACTTTCATGGGAAAGAAAATAATCTAGCATAAAGAATTCATACACAAGTCATATTGTAATTGAATGTTATTAAAAACTACCTTATTTTTCAATCTGCAGCTCTGTAATTTTCTGGAAAATGCAATATGGCTACTTGGAGGTGCTCTGTACACAGAATGGTATAGAACGCCCCCTGTGAAATGTCATTTCCTGCTTGTGTGATTGGCTTATTGATTTTCCCAGAAGTCTGCTCTCAGATACAAGTCATATTTTGGCATCCCGGCAACAAAAATTTAATTTTTGGTCAGATACTCCCAAAGAGAAATCAAGGTTAAAGGATTGCACACTCCACAGGTGCAAGTATAGCGACTAACTGATAATTATGAAATCACGCCCATTCACATTTATTGAGCACATGGACACAAACGGCTATTTCTTATATAGCGAAAGGTAGGAATCTGCAACAAAGTTTCCTAAGAGGGCCTTCACACCAAGCCTCCCCGGACATCGGCGATAAAGAGGTGGCATTTTTAGCGCCACTTTATTGTAGTTTTAGCGACGCTATTGGGCCGCTAGTGGGGTGGTTTTAACCCCCCCCCCCCCCGCTAGTGGCCGAAAATGGGTTAAATCCACCTGCAAAACGCCACTGGAGCTGCTTCAATGGGGAGCAGCGGTGGAAGAGCGGTGAGTTCACTGCTCCTAAGAAGCTGCTGGCAGGACTTTTTCTGATGCCCTGCCAGCGCACTGATCCAGAAGCCATTCTTTTCAGGCGCTATATTTAGTGCTGTAGCGCCTGAAAAGCACTGGCAGTGTGAAAGGGGTCTAAAATCCTTGCAAGGTACATAAATCACCTAGATGGGAATGTTTATCAACAAAAGTGAAGATACACTTTAAGATTTTTGTAAACCCAAGAAAAAAAAAAGTACTATATTGCAGATTACTAGTTTATTATTATTACTACTATTATATGTGCTGGTTACATTTTCTTTGTACAGGATTATTTTATCTTTATTTTTACCTGGAGATGCTGTCAGTAACACACTTCCAGTCCTAGGGTGGCAAAGCTTACTCACTGTACTGTGTCTAGGCAGCATTTTATGGTCTCATGGCACCCTAGGACACGATATGTGTGAAATGACTAGAGCAGGGATATGCAATTAGTGGACCTCCAGCTGTTGCAAAACTACAAGTCCCATCATGCTTCTCCCTCTGGGTGTCATGCTTGTGGCTGTCAGAGTCTTGCTATGCATCATGGGACTTGTAGTTCTGCAACAGCTGGAGGTCCGCTAATTGCATATCCCTGGACTAGAGAATACCTCCCCTTCTCCTCATCTTTATAAAATAGATGGAGACCAGCAGTTCACAGAGGTAAAAAACGGGCAAGGCTGGGATATCAGGGCAACAGTTTAGCTCACTACAGGAAGTTAAAGTGGAAAAAAAAAAGCTTTTTTTGTTAAAATTAATGTTACCTGCTCTGTGCAGTGGTTATACACAAAGCAGTCCAAATCCTCCTCTTCTTGGGTCCCTCTTCAGCGCTCCTGGCCCTTTCCTCCTGTTGAGTGACCCCTCAGCATGCAGGTTATGGGTGCACTCGAGCCAACAAGCAGCTCCTGGTGTCGATTCAGACTGCATCACGTCCCCGCCCCCCCTTTCTCCTCATTAGCTCACTGACTTTGATTGATAGCAACAAGAGCCAATAAGGGGGGGTGTCCTGGACAGCCAAGCCTCTCATGCAACATCGCTGGATCAAGATGGGGCTCAGGTAAGTATTAGGGGGCTGCTGCACACAGAAGGTTTTTTATCTTAATGCATAGGATGCATCAAAGTGGAGTTCCAGGCGTTTTATGTTTATTAAAAGTCAGCAGCTACAAAAAGTGTAGCTGCTGACTTTTAGTAAACAGACACTTACCTGTTCCACGGTCCAGCGATGTGGCCAAACGGAGTGTCGCTCCTCTCCGCCAGCGCCTCCACTGCCTCTCTGGGCACCTGGCCGTGACAGCTTTTGACTTCACGGCCGGGCACATACGGCACATGCATGAGTCGCGCTGTGCTCCCGGAGTGGACAGGCTATCTCCTGGGACCTGTCACGTGTCCCAGGAGATCGCCTAGAGGGAGGGGCTGCCTAAGGCGAAAGGAGGAGTCACTTTGGCGGTCCCTGGGCAGAAGGAGGAAGTTGGATAGGAAGTCCCACTCCTAACGAAGCCCCCACTCCCCCCAAAAAATGACGACATGCCAAATGTGGCATGTAAGGGGGTGAGTAGTGCTTAAAGCGGAAGTTCCACTTTTGGGTGGAACTCAACATTATGATAAAAAACCTGCCTTCAAAACCACTTTAACAGCTCAGTGGCTTTCTGGAAGGATCAAAAGGTATATTTTGTACTTATTAAACAGATCACTTTCAATAATATATTTAAAGCCAAATTCCTGGATAACTAGTTAACTTTCACCCCAACTCCTAATCCAGCTGTACATTACAAAGGTGCTTATTATTGATATATATGAGATCTTCTCAGTTTATGAGAAATGTACCTTTGAGATCTGTGACGTCACAGCTTTACCTAAGAAAGAACAACTTCGGATGGGCACTTGGAGGAGGTATAAAGCAAGCGTCATATCCGCTCACTATGCAGCGCCACTTGTAGAAATTACAATTCCCACGATCCTATGGGAGTTATACGTGTGAATAGGTGTGCTGAGTGTGGGCTGAACAGGTGGGGTGTGTGTGGCTTACAGTAAGCATGATTAAGCCCCCTTTCACACTTATACGACTTGTCCCACAATTTTGGACTGCAAAATCGCATGACAAGTCATTCTCCATGATTGTGAATGACTACCATTCATATTGGCACGACTTTAAGTCGTGCCAACTTCAAAGTAGTTCCTGTATACTTTTTTCTGAAGTCGGATCAAAGTCAGATTCCATATCAATTGATCCGACTTTGGCATGAGACTTGTGCGTAAAGGGGAACTCCAAGCCAATTTTTATTTATTTTTTTTAAGAAAGAAACAGGCATGGATTCCCCCTTCATGAGCATACCGGACCCTTAGGTCTGGTATGGAATCTAAGGGGAACCCGGCGTGGGGTCCCCAACCAAAATCCATACCAGACCCCTATCCGAGCACCAGCCTGGCCGGTCAGGAAAGGGGGTGGGGTCAAGCGAGTGCCCCCCCCCCCCTCCTGAGCCATACCAGGCCGCATGCCCTCAACATGGGGGGGGGGTGTGGGTGCTTTGTGGCGGGGGGGCCCTGCAGCCCCCCCACCCCAAAGCACCTTTTCTCTTCTTGCCTCTTCTGCCGGCTTCTCAGCTATCTTCTTCCAGCTCTTTTGCTAGTAGTGGCCCAGTCTTCTGCATCATCTTCCTCCCTCTTCTCTTTCTCCGATGTTGACACCTGGCTCTCTCCTGCTGTAATGCCGTGTGAGCAGTGTGCAGCAACGTATATAGGCATGGGGCGTGGTCACCGGGTGATGTCACCCGGTGACCCGCCCCTTATGACGTCACAGTCCCAGGGCATGCTGGGACTCTGGTGTCATAAGGGGGCAGGGTCACAGGGTGACATCACCCGATGACCACATCCCCATGCCTATATAAATCGCTGCGCACCGCGCACAATGCACTACAATGGGAGAGAGGGTCGTGTCAACATCTGAAGGGAAGAAAAGAAGAAAGAAGAAGATGACACCGACGAAGAAGACTGGGCCAATAATAGTAAAAGAGCTGGAAGAAGATAGCAGAGGAGCCCTGCAGAAGGCACCAGAGAGTGGGAGAAGGCACCAAAGAGTGGGAGAAGAGAGCCGAGAAGTCGGAAGAAGACCCCCGGAGCTGCCTAATAAATTACTTTAAAAACCTGTGTAGTGTGTTTTTTTATTGACACCTTTTCCCCAAGTGAATGGGTAGGGTAGGGTGGGGGGCCGGGATCTGGGGGCCCCCTTATTAAAGGGGGCTCCCAGATTCCTATAAGCCCCCCGCCCGCAGACCCCGACAAACATAAAATCCATACCAGAAGCTACATACAGTATTACCGCGCATCCAGCAAGCTGATAACCAGCGGGCTGCATTTAACACCAGCGTAAAGGACGACCCCCTATTTTTGGGGGCTAGTTTTAAGTATAAATGGTCATCTTATACGCCGGAAAATATGGTATTTATGGCATTGTTTAAGAAAAAATGCAGTTTTTGATCCCAGTTTATAAGATGGATACAACTCCTTTAAGCTCACCGGTGGCACGGGTGTAGGTAAATGGGCATATAGCTGCGCCTTTCTCACTGCAAAGAGGAAAAAGACAAGGATGTCCATTATCACCCTTATTTTTTGCTTTAGCTTTGGAACAGTTAGCTGCATCTGTTCGTCAATCATCTAATATTGTTGTATTTCATAGATCTTTAAAGGAAGATAAGATCGCTATATGCTGACGACACATTGTTATTTTTGGGAGATGCATCATCTTCTTTAACCACTTGCTTACTGGGCACTTAAACCCCCCTCAGTCCCAGACCAATTTTCAGCTTTCAGCGCTGATGCACTTTGAGTGACAATTACGCGGTCATACAACACTGTACCCAAATGAAATTTTTATCATTTTTTTCCCACAAATAGAGCTTTCTTTTGGTGGTATTTAGTTACAGCTCGGAGTTTTATTTTTTGCTAAACAAACAAAAAAAGATGCAAAAAAAAAAAAAAAAAATCATGTTTTAATAGTTTGTTATAAAATTTTGCAAACGGGTCATTTTTCTCCTTCATTGAAGTGCGCTGATTAGGCGGCACTGATAGGCTGCATTGGTGGGCACAGATGGGCTGCATTGGTGGGCACTGATGGGCTGCATTGGTGGGCACTGATGGGCTGCACCGGTGGGCACTGATAGGCATAGTTAAGGCGGCACTAATAGGCACAGATAAGGCGGCACCGATGGGCACAGATAAGGCGGCACTGATGGGCAAAGATGGGCACAGATAAGATGGCACGGATGGGTGGCACGGATGGGCACTGATAGGTACCACAGATAGATGGGACTGATGGGCACTGATAGGTGGCACTGATAGGTGGCTCTGATAGGTGGCACTGCTGGGCACTGATGGGCGGCACTGCTGGGCACAGATGGGCGGCACTGCTGGGCACTGATGGGCGGCACTGGGGTGCAGCACCTTTGAGGCAGATTGGGTGGCACTGTGGGTGGCACTGTGGGGTGGCACTGTGGGTGGCACTGTGGGTGGCACTGTGGGTGGCACTGTGGGGTGGCACTGTGGGCACTGACGGGGGGCACTGACGGGGGGCACTTACTTTTGCTTTTATTTTACTTCAGGATGGCACTGCGGGAGGCAGGTGGGCACAGGCAGGTGGCAGGTGGTCCCTTGTATTGATGGCCGTGATCGGGACTGATGTCCCGATCACGGCCGCCGGTGATCGGCTTTTTTTTTTCTCTCCTCGCGCTGTCAGCGCGAGGAGGAATAATAGCCGATTACCGGCTCCGTTCTATCACATGATCAGCTGTCATTGGCTGACAGCTGATCACGTGATAAGGGGTCGGGATCGACCCCTTACACGGATCGGTGATCAGGCGAGTCTCACGGACTCGCCGATCACAGAGCGCGCCGCACGCGCCCCTCAGGTGGCGCGCAGGCCGCTCGTAACCGAGACGTAGTCCCGGAAATGTAGGTCCGCGCTAATGCCGTCATTTGGCAATAGCGCGGATCTGTAGTGGTTAAAGGCAGTGATGTCTTTAAAGCGGGAGTCCGCCGGGACTCCACGTTTTTTTTTTAAAAGCCAGCAGCTACAAATACTGCAGCTGCTGACTTTTAAAATAGTGACACTTACCTGTCCAGCGCGCCCGCGATGTCGGCACCCGAAGCCGATCTGTAGATCGTTTCTCGGGTGCTGCCGCCGCCATCCTGGGTATGGGAATCAGGAAATGGAGCCTTTCGGCTTCATTTCCCGGTTCCCTACTGCGCATGCGCGAGCCGCGCTGCGAAATAAGGACGGTCCCCGCTGCCTCTGGGATCTGTGTGTTTTCCCAGCAGGCAGCGGGGCACTTGCGGAAAGGGGCGGGCACTTGCGGAAAGGAGCGTAATCTACGCCCCTTTCCGCAGAGAGCTATCCTGGAAGTGGGTGCAGTTACCTGGATTATCCAGGTAACTGCACCCCCCTCCCCCCTGAAAGGTGCCAATTGTGGCGCCGGAGGGGGGGGGGAGGATTCCGATGAGCGGAAGGTCCATTTTAGGGTGGACCTCCGCTTTAATAAATATTTATGGCTCTTTCTCAGGATTAAAACTTAATTGAGATAATTCAGTTCTTTTACCTGTGGACCCCTTGGTGACCAATCTGCCAACATCTGCCTCTCAGATAGGTGCGGTTTACGTATTTAAATATTTAGGTGTACAAGTTACACCACAAGTGAATACATATGTGGGGTGGATTTTACCGTATATACTCGAGTATAGGTCGATCCGAATATAAGCCGAGGCCCCTAATTTACCACAAAAAACTGGGAAAACGTATTGACTCGTGTATAAGCCGAGGGTGAGACATGCAGCAGCTACTGTTACATCCCTGTGTCCCGTCCATGCCTGTGTCCCGTCCATGCCTGTGTCCATCGCAGCCTACCTGTCTCTTTGCCTTCTGCAGCCTCTGTGTGCCATGCCGCGCCGCACCTCTCCTCCTCGTCTGACAGACGGCGGCCATTCCACTGTTCAAAAGCCACGCCTCTCTGTCTGTGATAGGCGGAACACTCAATTTCCCAGCAGTCAGTGTTCCTCCTATCACGGACATCCTCTCATCCTCGTCCGTAGTATGAGAATGAGCAGATGTCCGTGATAGGCGGAACACTGACTGCTGGGAAATTGAGTGTTCCGCCTATCACAGACAAGGAGGCGCGGCTTTTGAATAGTGGAATGGTCGCCGATCTGCGTGACTCGAGTATAAGCCGAGGGGGGCACTTTCAGCCTAAAAAAAGGGGCTGAAAATCTCAGCTTATAGTATATACGGTAAGTCCACTGTTTAAACGGTTTAAGCAAGTGGGGAAATTTTGGAGTAAATTGCCTTTAAAGATAATAGGTAGAGACAATCTGATGAAAATTATATGGATACCACAATTATTATATTTGTTGCATAATTGCCCTGCACGGCTTCCTTTGAATTTTTTTAAACAAATAGACACTCTGTTTAGAGATCTGGAAATATAAACATCCTCGGATTAGATTGGAAATATTGCAGTTGCCTAAAGTTGAAGGCGGCTTGGCTGTTCCTAATGCCAGATTGTAATATGGCAAAGCTTGAAGATTTTGATCTATGGAAGAGGGCTGCCATTCAGCTTCTTTGACAACTTTTCGATAATGAGGTTTTGCATCCATTTGATAAGTTGGCAGAGAGTTACCATTTGCCTAACGAATACATTTTTCAATTTTTACAGCTACGGCATGCTTTGCAGAGCCAAGCAAGGACTTTTCTATTAAAATATAATCCTTCATCAATTTTAGCCTTGGCAGTAACTGTAAAATGCTCTAAACAGGGACTTTTAGGGAGTATATACTCTTCTCTACAAATGACAGTTGGAACTAATCCACAAGAGGGCAGTTTTGGAGGCGTTGGTGTAGAGACTTATGCTGCGTACACACGCAGCCGACTATCCGGCGGACTTAGTCCGGCGGACTTCCCGCCGGACTTTCCGATAGGGCTACTTGCCCACACACGGCACTTTTTCAGCGGACTAATACGGCGTACTAAGTCCGCCGGACTATCCGCTGTACTTTTGAAATGAACGGACTCGCCCCCACACATGCGGAGGAAAGTCCGCTCATTTTGAGCGCGTCTCCAGGTAGCCGGGCCAGCGAAGGAGGCGTTGCTGGCCCCGTCACCTGGTATGGACTTAAAGGGGAACCCCCTACGCCGAAAAAAATTGGTGTGGGGGTCCCCCCCCAGGTCCATATCAAACCCTTATAGGAGCACGCTACCCGGTCGGCCAGAAAAGGGGGGACGAGCGAGAGGCCCCCCTCCTGAGCCGTACCAGGCCGCGTGCCCTCAACATGGGGGGGTGCCTTGGGGAAGGGGGGTTGTCTTCCCGACAACCCTGGCCCTTGTCCTCATCAACATGGGGACAAGGTGCTTGGGAGGGGGGGCGCGCGGCCCCCCTTCCCCAAGGCACCCCCCTATGTTGAGGGCACATGGCCTGGTACAGCTCAGGAGGGGGGGCGCTACCTCGTCCCCCCTTTCCTGGCCGGCCGGGTAGCGTGCTTGGATAAGGGTCTGATGTGGACCTGGGGGGGACCCCCATGCCGATTTTAACGGCGTAGGGGTTCCCCTTTAAGTCCATACCAGGTGACAGAGCGAAGGAGGCGTCGCTGGCCCCAGCTACCTGGAGACGTGCTCAAAATAAGCAGACTCTTCTCCGAGCAGGAAAACTCCATTCATTTCAAAAGTACGGTGGACTGGCACACATACGGCCGGATTGTCCGCCGAAATGCGAGTCTGACGGAAAGATTGGAGTACAAAACTACTTTCTAAGTCCGACGTACTTTTGGGTAAAAAAAGTCCGCCGGAGGCTACATACGGGGGGATTGTCTTTTCCACCGGATTGTTTGATCGTGTGTACGCGGCATTAGAGACACTTAGTGATGGGGAGTAGGAACAATCCTTGAAGAATTCATGTGAGGTATCCCTATACTCCTCCCAATGTTTGACTCAGTTATTTAGCATTCACAGAGTACATTATACTCCATTAAAGTTATATTCCTGGGGAACAGCAGCTACAGCAAATTGTCCAAGGTGTATTACTAATACAGGCACACTTATACATATGTGGTGGTAATGTCCTAAATTGCATCGTTATTTGGCGTGTGTTTTTTGATACCTTAAGCTCTACACGGATTCATTCTCATCCAAAAATTGCATTGTTAGGGATTATACCAGAAGATACCCTTCCAGCTGAAGTGCATATGAAGTGGTTGAGAACTATGCATATGGCCCGTAAACTCGTATTACAAAAATGGATATCAAAATACCCGCCAATGATAGATCAAGGGATTAATCTTAATTTAAGATGAGAGGAAATAACATTTAAACATAGGAGGAGTCCTAAAAAATTTTGCAAAAAGTTGGCATTGGTGGCTAGTTTCTAATTTATCTGAGTAGCCAGCTCAGTATACTAATGATACTAAGGAAAATCAATAATGAGATGGAACTTTATTTTCTTTTTAAATATTGGGTATTTGAGTAAAGAAGGAAATGTAAACTGGTGCGCAAATGAGGAGATTCATTTTTATTTCCTTTGAGGATGGTATATTTGGGTGGGGGAATATGTGGGAATATTTTGTGAGTTGGCAAGATTTTTTCTGTTGTTGTATCATGAAAAAAAAAAAAACGATTTGATCAAAAGTGGTAGTATAGCATACTAGCACATTATGAAAGACTTACCTTGAAACAAAGCCCTCCAGTGGCGCGCTGTCACCGCTGCAGAGGCTTCCATCATCACCCGGTCTTCCCTCTGGGTTCAAGAGTTGCGGCCGCTTGACTGGCTGAGCCGTGATGATGCGCACGTGGGAGTCATGGCCACAGCACGGAGCTCTGAAGGAACGGCACCCACATCGGTGTATAATAAACCTAAATTATACACTGCTGTGAGTGCACATGCAGTAGTTACAATAGGTCCTGCCACCTTCTTCCCTGGCCAGCAATGTACAAACGCTCATTGTTTGTCTATGCTGTGGTTGCCTGACAAAGGGGGCACAGCCATGCATATCGGCTCCTGCATAATGCATAATGGCTGCATTCACTTTCACTCTCACTGCGGCCGTACGCCTGCCGGCTTGCCCACCAATCCCTGGCTGGGCTGGATGGATGTTCACATTGCTCCATGTCCTACTAGGCTGTCAGCAATGGAGTAAGGCCCCTTTCACACTGAGGCGCTTTGCAGGCGTTAAAGTGTTAAAAATAGTGCCTGCAAAGCGCCCTGAAAGAGCCGCTCAGTGCACTCCAAGGGCTTTCACACTGGAGCGGTGCACTTGCAGGATGGTCCAAAAAGTCCTGCAAGCCGCATCTTTGGAGCACTGTAGGAGCGGTGTATTTACCGCTCCTAAAGTGCCCCTTCCCATTGAAAACAATGGGGCAGTGCTCCAAACCTGCCTGCAAAGCGCCACTGCAGCACCACTTTACCGCCAGCGCGCTGAGCGCCCCAGTGTGAAAGTAGCCTTATGCACGACAAAGTCCCTGTACATTGGGACAAAGATTGAAATGCAGGAAAGTCCCACCCAATCTGGGACTGTTGGGAGGTATGGGCCTAGGCTCAGTCATAGTTGTTCTTTAACCACTTAAGGACCGCCGTATTGCCATTGTACGTCATCACAATGGCACAGGCAGGCACAAGCACGTAGATGTATGTGCCTGCCTTCCAGCGGGTGGGGGGTCCGATCGGACCCCCTCCCGCTGGATACGGCGGTCCGGTTCGCTCTAGGAGCGATCCGTGATGACGGGATGGCCGTTGGTTTCTGGCCACCCCCTCTGGATCGCTCCTGGCCAATGACAAGCTTCCTCCCACTGTGTATTGTTTACACAGGAAGGAGGAAGTGATGTCATTCTCCTCGGGGCGGTCTTTTTGACCGGACTACGAGGAGAAGACTAAAAGTAAGTGTGCACCAACACTACACTGACACATAGGTGCACATAGGTACACAAAACCCCCCCCGATCCCCCCCCCGCCCCCCCCCCCCCCAGTCACAGTGTCACTGATTGCATTGATCATTTCTTTACTGATCACTGCATTCAGTGTCAGTTGTAACAGTTAAAACTGTCAGGGCAGTTAGTGTTAGGTCCAGGGTAGCCCCCTATCACCCCCCCCAATAAAGATTTAACCCCCTGATTGCCCCTAGAGTTAACCCTTTCACCCCCTTTTGCCAGTGTCACTAAGCAATCATTTTTCTGATCGCTGCATCAGTGTCGCTACTGTCGCTAGGTAGCTAGTTATTTTTTTAGGTTCACTGCCAGGTTTTTATATCGCTAGGTACCCCGATATACTACCCAATAATGGTTTTAACCCCCTGATTGCCCCTAGTTAACCCTTTCACCCCCTTTTGCCACTGTCACTAAGCGATCGTTTTTCTGATCGCTGCATTAGTGTCACTAGTGCTGCTAGGTAGCTAGTTATTTTTTTAGGTTCACCGCCAGGTTTTTATAGCGCTAGGTACCCCGATATACTACCCAATAATGGTTTTAACCCCCTGATTGCCCCTAGTTAACCCTTTCACCAGCGATCACAGTATAAGTGTCACTGGTGACGCTGGTTAGCCAGTTAGTTATTTAGGTTCCCCGTCAGGTTTTTATATAGCGCCAGGGACCCCCATATACTACCTAATAAAAATTTGAACCCCCTGATTGCCCCTAGTTAACCCTTTCACCACTGATCACCGTATACGTGTTACGGGTGACTCTGGTTAGTTTGCTTTTTTATAGCATCAGGGCACCCACTATTTATTACCCAATAAAGGTTGAACCCCCTGATCACCCGGCGGGTGATATCAATTAGGTTTTAGGGTCAGGGTCTGCGTCGCCCCAGGCAGCGCTAGATTAGTGCCAGTACCGCTAACACCCACACGCAAAGCATAAACCTCCTGTAGTGGTATAGAATCTGAACAGATCAATATCTGATCTGATCAGATCTATACTAGCGTCCCCAGCAGTTCAGGGTTCCAAAAAAACGCATTGTTAGCGGGATCAGCCCAGATACCTGCTAGCACCTGCGTTTTGCCCCTCTGCCCAGCCCACCCAAGTGCAGTATCGATCGATCACTGTCACTTACAAAACACTAAACACATAACTGCAGCGATCGCAGAGTCAGGCCTGATCCCTGCGATCGCTAACAGTTTTTTTGGTAGCATTTTATATTTAAATCCGGAAGGCAGTGCTTGGTTTTCGGGGTCCCGTACGCGGCTAGGCTCCCAAAAAGTCCCCCACATGTGGTATCCCCGTACTCGGGAGAAGCAGCAGAATTTATTTTGGGGTGTAATTTGACTTATGCCCATAGCATGTGTGAGCAATATATCATTTAGTGACAACTTTGTGCAAAAAAAAAAAGTTTGTAATATTCCCGCAACTTGTGGCAAAATATAAAATATTCCATGGACTCAACATGCCTCTCAGTAAATAGCTTGGGGTGTCTACTTTCCAAAATGGGGTCATTTTGGGGGGTTTTGTGCTATTTTGGCATTTTATTAAAATTTGCACCCTTAGAAATCCTGAAGGTGGTGATTGGTTTTCGGGGTGCCGTGCGCGAATAGACTCCCAAAAAGTCCCACACATGTGGTATCCCCATACTCGGGAGCAGTAGCGGAATATATTTTGGGGTGCAATTCCACATATAACCATGGCATGTGTGAGCAATATATCATTTAGTGACAACTTTTTGTAAAAAAAAATTTTTTTTTGTCATTATTCAATACCTTAGGACAAAAAAAATAAATATTCAATGGGCTCAACATACCCATCAGCAATTTCCTTGGGGTGTCTACTTTCCAAAATGGGGTCATTTGGGGGGGGGGGGGGGTTTGTACTGCCCTGCCATTTTAGCACCTCAAGAAATGAGATAGGCAGTCATAAATTAAAAGCTGTGTAAATTCCAGAAAATGTACTCTAGTTTGTAGACGCTATAACTTTTGCGCAAACCAAAAAATATACGCTTATTGACATTTTTTTTCACTAAAGACATGTGACTGAATAAATTTTGCCCTCAATGTATGACTAAAATTTTGTTTATTCGATTTTTCTTATAACAAAAAGAAGAAAATATCTTTTTTTTTCAAAAGTTTCGCTCTTTTTCCATTTATATCGCAAAAAATAAAAATCGCAGAGGCAATCAAATACCATCAAAAGAAAGCTCTATTTGTGGGAAGAAAAGGACGCAAATTTCCTTTGGGTGCAATATTGCATGACCGCGCAATTACCAGTTAAAGCAGCGCAGTGCGAAATTGGAAAAAGACCTCTGGTCCTTAAGGTGTTTATTGGTCCGGGGCTGTAGTGGTTAAGTAACCTCCATACATGCCTCCTGGTAAAATGCTTACATTCATCCCCGTTCTAGTGATCTTTACTGTGTGTGCCCTGCCTGTCACTACACAGCCTTTGGAATTAGATATCCTTGACAGGCTCTCTTACTACACACATGCCCATTCCTATGGGTAATCTATACTCATGGCAGTCGCTAGGCACCCATTATAGTAGACAAATGCCGCATACACACCACCAGACTTTTCGAGGGACTAGGTCCGGCGGTCTTTCCGACTGAGTTTCGGCGGAGTTCCAACGGACTTTCCGAATGAATGGACCTGGCCACACACAATCACACCAAAGTCCAACGGATTCGAACGTGATGACGTACGACTGAACTAGAATAAGGAAATTCATAGCCAGTAGCCAATAGCTGCCCTAGCATCGGTTTTTGTCCGTCGGACTAGCATACACACGAATGGATTTCTCGGTTCGGCGGAGTTCCGGTGGAAAAATTTAAAACATGTTCTAAAGTTTCTAAAGTCCGCCGGATTTTTGGCAAGCAAAGGTCCGATGGAGCCCACACAAGATCGAATTGTCCAAAGGGCTCGTTCCGTTGGACCTTTGCTGTAAAAAAGTCCGGTCGTGTGTACCCGGCATAAGTCTCACCTTTTAGGAATGTATTGGGCCACTGTGCACATATGCAGTAAGAGGAGAATCTAGCCACAAAGCTCTTTATCCAAAGGTTGTGTGGTGCAAGGCAGGGCCACACAGTGAAAATAGCAGGAATGGGGAGAAAGGTATATTTTCACCAGGTGAGCCATCTTATAATGATCATAAGCTTTTTTATTATTGTTGCTGTATAACAAGACCGGGTAGGATTTTGTTTCATGCAGGCATGTGAAGTTAACCATAGTTCTACCTTAAACGAGGCCCAAATAAGAGTGACTTCTCTCCGGTTGAAATTGATAAAAAAAAAAACAGAAGAAGAAGCTTTCTGAATTATTATGGGAATTTGCACATCAGTCATCTTGATTTAGCGCTATATCTATTTAATGAAACAGGTTGTAATCAAAACTAATCACTGATTCTGCAAATTAGTAATTTATAACATTTTAAGAAATCACTGAAAAAATATGGCTGCTAGCTGTGTGAATACATCTGCATGTAACTCCACAAATGAAGTTTCTTATTGATATTCTAGTAGTATTAACAGTTATATGCAAAACAGTAAATGATCTCTGAACTAGCAGCAATTGTCTTTGCTCACAAAATATCAGTGTTAAAAAAAAATAAAAAATAAAAACACACAGGAAATTCTCCAAGGAACAGCTAAATATGTAGTTGAAATACACATATGTGAATGTATACGCTGATAGATTTTGTAATTCTCTTCAGCCACTTTTGATTCATATACCTCAAACAGGATAGTAACCTCACCTTCTCTTTTAGGGTCTTTTCACACAGGGCACAGCTGTCCATTCATCAGGGGATCTGCGAGATGATCCCCTGCTAAATTAAGCTGAACATGACAGATGGCAGTTTTGTGACATAAATGCCCATTTGGTTTCTGCCCACATTTTGACAGCAGACTGTGGTGGACCCGAGCTGGGCAGCCAGATGTAAACAAACTTGTGACCATTTACATGAGGCTACCTCCAATCCATCACGTTTAAGTCCAGAAAAATGGGAAAGCCCTTTTCTGTTTTTTAACCCTGGACCTGGATGAAATTGGAGCTAGGTGTATATAAATGGACACCTGCCTATAGAGCTCAAAAACTGACAGATGGACCTGATTTGAAAGCCTGGGTGAAAAAGGCCTTAGGGCCCCTTTAGGGCACCACCACTCACGATTAGGGATGAGCTTTATGTTGGGGTCAATGAGCTCGACTCTAACATTGGCTGTTCGAGCGTTCATCGATATACGAACATTATGGGCGTTTGCGCCAAATTCAAGCAGCGCGTCATGCCTCATAATGCACTGCGACATCAGTGCATTGCTGTCTGATGATTGGCTAAGCATGCACTATGACCCGCATGCTTTGGCCAATCAAAGCACCCCAGCAAAGAGAACCATAATTGACCAAAGGACAGGGTGCATTTGGCCAATTATGGCTCAGGGGGTTAAGTCCACATCCCACACTATATAAGGCCGCCTGCACATCGGCCCTGTGTAGTGTTTGGCTGGCGTTGACCGAGAGAGAGTGCCATTTCATTTAGATTGAGCAGGCAGGCAATTCAGTTAGCTGCCGTTTATTTAATTATATATACACATTCAGTCAGAGAGAGTCAGTCTCTCTCTCTCTCTCTATATATATATATATATATATATATATATATATATATATATATATACTCTCATGTATACATATCTATATCCACTGCATACAGTAATAGCTATATCTCACTGCAGGCCATTCCTGGTGTACTGTTTCTAATATACTTCTGGCAGGCAGGTGATTCAGTGAGCTGCGATGCATAAAATATATATACAGTCTCATATATATATATCTCCACTGCATTCTAGTCTAGCCAAGCCTATATCTGACTGCAGGCCATTCCTGGTGTACGTTTTCAAATACACTTTAAGGCAGGCAGGTGATTCAGTGAGCTACAGTGCATAAAATATATATACAGTCTCCTACATAGAGGCATATGTCAACCGCCAATGCAGTCCGTTGGCAATAGTACTTAAAAGTGTAGAGTTAGGTGTGCCAAGTACTTGCGGGCAATCTGCTTTCACTACACCAACAGCCAATTGTAGCAGGCAAATTTCCCTACCCCAGTTGCTAAACCGTCAAAAGAAATTCAGTCCCAGCCATTAACATGCTCAGCGGCTGAATGCTAGCTTGGCTAAATTGCTAGCACACAACTGCTGCCTTTTCAGCTGGTAGAATCTGCCCCCTTTCGTGAATTTGTGGAATGTGCGGTACCTCAGAGGCAGGTTCTCCAAACGCCCTTCCGGCTCTCTACCAGCATGTGGAAGGCAATGTCTTGGCCTCGTTGGGCGATCAATGGTAAGATGCATATTACCGCTGACTCATGGTCCAGCAGGCATGGACAGGTACGTTACCTTTCTTTCACAGCACACTGGGTATTTCTGCTGGCAGCCAGGAAGGATGCAGGACAGGGTGCAGTATTGTTGGAGCTTGTTCCGCCACCACACCTCCAAAATGCTAGTAGTGGTGATTCTGCCACACCTCTCTCCTCCACCCCCTCCTCTTCTTCCTCTATGGCCTCTTCCTCTGCAGATTTGTCCACAAAACAAACAGAGATTTCACCGCTCCAAGACAACACCACTGACAGGCTGCTAGCTCTCCAAATGGATGGGGGTTCCAGGTGCAGGCTGATTGCATAAGCCAAATGTGTAGAAACAGAACGAAACTCTGGATAGCCGCACTCCGGATTGTGTAAAAATGAGATGCCTTTATTTCTTCAAAATGCAAGTGCAAAACTCCATTGAACAAAACGTCATAGAAAAAAGGGAACAAAAAAGGATTTTTGAATAAAATAGCTAACGCGTTTCACGCTATAAACAGCGCTTACTCATAGCTACGAGTAAGCGCTGTTTGTAGCGTGAAAAGCGTTAGCTATTTTATTCAAAAATCCTTTTTTGTTCCCTTTTTGCTGTGACATTTTGTTCAATGGAGTTTTGCACTTGCATTTTGAAGAAATAAAGGCATCTCATTTTTACACAATCCGGAGTGTGGCTATCCAGAGTTTGTATCCAGCGGTGCTCCGTAGGCGTTCAAGGGGCTACGCAAGCACTGAGGCAAAAAGATGCCATGCGGTGCTTGAGTTGGTCTGCTTAGGGGACAGGAGCCACACTGGGGCAGAGATTCTGTCAGCTCTGCAGGGGCAGACTCAGAAGTGGTTGATGCCACACCAGCTTCAGCCAGGAATGGTGGTTTGCAACAAAGGCACCAACCTCCCTGTTTGGCTCACATCCTTAATTTGGTGGTGCAGCGGTTCTTGTGCAGGTACCCAGGCTTACAGGATCTCCTGAGGCAGGCCAGGAAAGTCTGTGGGCCTTTCTGCCAGTCATATAATGCCAGTGCTTGGCTGGCTGGCCTTCAAAAGGAATGCAACCTGCCAAAGAACCGCCTCAGTTGTAACATGACATGTTACGTTACACCCATATTCAAGGTGTAACATGTTATGAATGCACAGCCCCCCACACCTCCCTGATCTCTGCTGTGCCAACTAGGAGGGGTTTTTTTTCTCCAGCCGTTAGCTGTCAAAACATTTTTTAACACATGGCCGTGTGGGGCTCTGCCCACCTGCCCGCGTCACTTATTCACAGCACTCTGTGAATGGAAAACTACAAGCTCCAGCAGCCTTTGTGGCTGACGGCTTGTAGTTTTCAATGAACTACCACGGCACTGTCATCGGTGTGGTAGTTCATTCATTCTTCCTGTCAGCATGTATCTGCTTCCTTGTACGAGGTAGGAGGAAGTCCATACACTGACAGGTCCGCAGGAGACCCGAATGGCATCAGCGATCTGCAAAAAAATGTGCATTTATTATTCTTCCTGAAAAGGGGAACGTATCCTTTAATATACCATAGTATGTGCTTTGTTATAGATGTTTGATAAGTGCTAAGAATACTTGCTAATCCTGGCTAATCTGTGCTATTTGATCGTGATGACAGTTATAAGTTAGTATTGTTCAAAGTTTTCTCTGCTGACTCATTGTGACCCTTGGGCTGCAGGTTGTACACCAGTGGTCTGGAGTGATGACAGCTATATGTTGTTCAACATAACCTTCCATTTTCCTTTATCAATTAGGTCCTCCTACAATTAATTTATGCTTAAATCGGAGCTCCACCCACCACCCCCCCCCCCCCCCCCCGGGCACATGTGGCATGTCATTTTTTTTTGGTTGGGGGGCGGGGTTTTGACAAGCACCCACTCCCACTTCTGCTCGGATCGCCTACCTAGGTGATCAGAGCAGATATTCTTCTCTCCCCTTCCCTCCCTACAGTCTTCTAGACTACCGACTTGCAGCTTCACAGCCAGGTGACAATGCCTAAATAATCCTAAGCATTGACAAGAATGGTAAGTGGGTCCTTGATTATCCATTAACTATGAACTTGCTGGCACTGCAAGTCTGGGAGGATCTGCATTTCAAGAGATCTTTAAGTGGATGCAAAGGATTAGTATGTTAGTTAATACTGCCTAATTAACTACATTTACATTACCTTCTACTTTATCTAGTTTGGCAAGAGTCAGTCCCACTGCATTAGGTCTATGAGGACTTCTTGTAGAGAACACCCCAGTTTTTGCGCCATTCAGTCTTGGTGGTTGAACTTTTGCTTTGCAACTTAAACGTCCATTTTTGTGGAAAACAAATAATATCCTGCAAATGAAATGATAGTAAGAAACATAAGCAACATAAGGAAAATCACAAATAAATCAGAAAGTTTGGTAAATTTTATCTCCTTCCACGGTACAATGTAAAATATTCATTTATTTTTGGGATACCATGCAGAGTGAACACTGAGGCTTCATTCACACCTGTGCAGGTATGATGGTGTGTACACTTTTTTTGCATGATTTTGTGCATCATATTTAGGACAGCCTATTGATGTTAATGGACTTATTTACGCATCAAAATTGAACAAAGGAATTGCATGACTTTTTTCAAATTGCATTACACCAAAACGCATGGTACTGTGTTACAACCAGTTTGGGCTTTTGCATTAGGAAGGCGCATTGAAGTGCCATCAAGAATTAATGGCAGCACTGCGTGCTTGCAAAAGGGATGTGCAATTCTTGTGTGTTGGGGGAACATGTGCAATTTCTCCATTGCATTGCACAAATGTTAACCTAGCCTGAGACAACAGATGCTGACAACCAGCAGACTTTCCTCTTTGCCACACAGTTTACTCACCAACAAAGCTCCACAGACATTCTACACATAATTCGAACATTGCAGAAATTACAATTAAATTACTTTTTGTTTAGCTTTGGACAGAGGATTTTTTTTTTTTTCGCTGTCTTAGGGAGATTATCTTTCACTTTCTGTCCCAAAGATACAGTGGGAATTTGGATAGAATCTCTTCAAAAAGTTTAAACAGATGTTCCCATTGGGTGATTTCCTCTCACATTCTGTTTCCTTAACCGGTTCCCGACTGGCGCACACCGATGTACGTTGGGAGAATGGCACGGCCGGGCAAATGGGTGTACCTGTACGTCCCTTTAAATTTGCCACCGTGCCATCGCATGCATGCCGGGCTGGACCTCGGCGGGTCCCTCGGACTCGATCGCTGCGGGGATACCCACAATCGCCTCACGGAGAGGAAGAACGGGGAGATGCTAATGTAAACAAGCATCCCCTAGTGACAGTGTCACTGATCTCTGCTCCCTGTCATCGGGAGCAGAGATCAGTGACGTTTCACAGGTAGCCACGCCCTCCCACGGTTAGAAACACTCCCCAGGACACACTTAACCCTTGCACTGCCCCTAGTGGTTAACCCCTTCACTGCCAGTGTCATTTACACAGGAATCAATGCATTTGTATAGCCCCGATTGCTGTATAAATGATAATGGTCCAAAAAAAGTGTCAAAAATGTCCGATGTGTCCGCCATAACGTCGCAGTCATGACAAAAATCGCTGATCGCCGCCATTACTAGTAAAAAAAAATTTATAAAAATACCATAAAACTATCCCCTATTTTGTAAACGCTATAACTTTTTCGCAAACCAATCAATAAAACGCTTATTTCGATTTTTTTTTTTTACCAAAAATATGTAGAAGAATACGTATCGGCCTAAACTGAGGAAACAAAATTTTATTTATATATTTTTGGGGGATATTTATTATAGCAAAATGTAAAAATAATGCGTTTTTTCGTTCTTTTTTTGTTTATGGCACAAAAAATTTAAACCACAGGGGTGATCAAATACCACCAAAAGAAAGCTCTATTTGTGGGGAAAAAAAAGGACATCAATTTTGTTTGGGAGCCAAGTCGCCCTACTGTACAATTGTCAGTTAAAGTGACGCAGTGCCGAATTGCAAAAAGTGCTCTGGTCAAGAGAAGGGTAAAATCTTCCAGGGCTGAAGCGGTCAATAACTGTAGTTTGGGATTTCCCATCACATTCTGCACCATTGTCAAACAGAGAGGATGAAGCTACCCAGCAATGAAAACTTGACAAGATGTTCTAACTCTTCCACGCTCCAAAACTAAAGCTGGCCATATATGGCTTCTTCTCTGTCAGAATACAATGATCAGTGGTTGTACTCGACAAAAGTTTTACAACATTCCAGTTCCAGGAGTCTTTTGTCAAGTTTGAGCAGCGGCACATGGATTGAAATTTGGTTGAGCTGATACATCCAAATTTGTATCCATCTATGGTCAACTTTATACAAAAACGTGGGCTTTTGGGCTTTAAATACACAAAAGTGAAGTCATAGAAGGCATGGTAAAGTGCTGTTTAATGTGAAAAAGTCCAAAACCAAAAGTTTGGTTTGCCAGATTCAACCAACTCCCACCAGAGAATGACAGCATCAAGTTCATTCCTCTGTACCTTAATACTGGCCATTGCCTCTGACAGGTGCTCGCACTGTTTAGTAGTGAATTGCAGGAACGTGTTCCTGGGACAAACAATATCAAACCCACCAAATTTCTCTAACTAAAACTTGTATAGTGCCATTCAAAGCACCAATATGGATCTATCTGGTCATTCTCACTGCTGTCAGGTGTCAGCATCATAGGTTATCCTGGCTTGCTCTAGAATGATGCTCTAGAACAATAGTAAGGGTTGGTTCACACTGGGACGACTTGTCAGGCGACTTAGCCGCCTGACAAGTCACTTCCGTCCTGTACAATGGAACCGTTCTAAATCGGAGTGACACAAGTTGCTCCGACTTAGAAAAAGGTTCCTGTACGACTTTGAGGGCGACAAGCATTGACTTCTATAGAGAAGTCGTTTTGCAAGTGGCCGCAGTGGTCGTGTCCAGGTCGCTTGAGGCAGTTGCGCTGCACGTCGTGCTGCCTCAGTGTGAACCGGCACTAAGGGAAAAGGGATCACCACATACCAAGGGCAGCCATATAAATAAAAATCAGCTTTAGCTGATCTTCTCCGAGGCTGTCAGGGAAATAGGCACATCCCTGTGTGCAATAGTGCAGGGATGGCGAACCAGCACAGGCAAAAAAGCGCTGGGGCACAGGTACTCCCGGCGCTGTAACTAGGCAAGCGCGCGGCACCGTGATCAGGCGAACGCACATGTGCAACGGCGCACGCCGTAAACTGGGCGCCACTGCCCACAACCATGCACTACTGGTTTATCTTCAGCTTCTCCTGTGTTCATTTGTTTTGTATTATCTGCTGATCTGATCTCCTGTGAACTGACCTGGCTTGTCTTGACCTGCTCTTCCTGATCCTCTGGCTTTGACCCCTTGGCTTGTACCCGACTTCCTGCCTGCTCCCTGCATCTGACCCCAGCCTGGCTATTGGACTCTGTATATCCAGCTCCCTATACCAAGACTCAGCTGACCCTGGTCATTCTGATCCTATACCGTCTCTCTGTGATTGACCCCTGGGCCTGGCTCCTGGCACAGCTATTCAGTTATTCCACTGGTCTCTGTCTCCTGGACCATCCAAGCACGCCTGTCTCCAGCAGTCAGGCACTCGTGCTTCTGTGGGCACCACACCTGCTGTTTCACCTTCAGTGGTGTGCTGCACTCGGCTGCAAGGAGAGCCCTCCCAGCATCTCGGCCTCCTACCCAGTTCCTGACACAGGCCAAGCCCCTCTTATACATTTCACCTTTCCCACAAGGCTTAATTGTAGAGGTGGGAGTGCAATGCAGTGTCATACAAATTATAAATCAGATGGACCAAAAGTTAGAAATAAAAATTTAATAAAAAATAGAAAAGGAGTACAATGTCTGCCTGTCCAGCCCCGCTTCAGACAAAAGTAGAGATGGGACAGCCTGAACAAAAAAAAAAAAATGGGGAAAAAAAAAGCAACACTGTACTTCTTAATGTAGTTTTCAAACAAGAGAAATATGCATTTTTGCCACTAGGAGGAACTCCAGGGAAAGACTCCAGTTTATTTTGCTTGTGAGCTCCATCTTGTACCTCATACAGTTGGGCGATTGTTTGCATAATGTAGATCAGGGGTAGGCAACCTTCGGCACGTGAAGCCAACTTTTGCCAGCACTTGACTCCCTCCCCGTCAGCAGAGCAGTGCAGGGAAGTGTCAGTGAGACACTAATGCCTTGTACACACGGTCGGAAATTCCGACGGAAAAGGTCCAATCGGATTATATTGCCGGAAAATCCGATCGTGGGCTCTTCAGACTTTTTCAGTCGGAAATTCAGACGAAAAAAATTTGAGAGCAGGATCTCAAATTTTCCGGGAAAAAAAATCCGATCTGACTTTTTCCGATCTTTGTAGAGAATTCTGATCGGACAAAGTGCCACGCATGCGCAGATCAACTTACGAGACCAAAGCTATGGGCTACTAGCCTCAACGTAGTCCTGACGTAATGAACGAACGCCATCATGTTCCGAATAATCAGATTTTCTGACAGCTTTGTCCGACCGTGTGTATGCAACACCAGTTTAGGACATAATCCGTTGGAAAAAATCAGACGGATTTTGTTGTCGGAATGTCAGACCGTGTGTACAAGGCATAAGGCTTGGTTCACACCTAAGATGGCCTCAGATCATACAGGAACGCTGTGCGTCCCTGTTCTCAATTTCAGGGACGAATCAGGGCCAAATCTTTGCCGGAATTCAGCCCTGAAATGGAGCCAACTATGCACAGCGTTTCTGTGCAGTGCACTCCACAGCCCCCCGGAGATATGTGAACCGTCTCCATAGAGAGCCAGTCACATTCTCCTGTCATGCGAATTGGATGCGGAGGAAACTTAACACAATATAACAGGTGCAACAAATGTCTTTAACAGTTTGATAAAAAAATAAAAAGCTCTGTCCAGCAGGTTACAAAATTATGGCCCTAGAATTGCTCTTACTTCGATGATACCATACATGTATGGTGCCATTATTGTTTACATACATGTACTCGTCCTACATAAATCTTTTCATATAGAGCGTGTGCGGGGGACATGGGTGTGCTTTACATTTTTATTTTTATTTAATTCATATAATTTTCACTGACCACCAATGTAAGGGGCATTCCTCCTATCGACCATCATTGTAAGGGGCATTTTTTCTACAGGCCACCAATGTAAGAAACATTATTCTCACTAATCACCAATAGAAGAAACATTATTCTCTCTGATCACCAATGGAAGAAACAGTATTCTTACTGACCACAATGTAAGAAACATTATTCTCACCGACCACAAACGTAAGAAACATTATTGTCACTAATCACCAATGTAAGAAACATTATTCTCTCTGATCACCAATGTAAGAAACATTATTCTCACTGACCACCAATGTAAGAAACATTATTCTCTCTGACCACCACCAATGTAAGGAACATGCTTTCTGCTGACCACCAATGTAAGGAACATTATTCTTACTGATCGTTCTTTCTACCGAAGTGTACAGATATCAGTTTTGTATATAGGGAATAGCTCTCAGTATACAGATATCAGTGTTAGGGATAAGCAATCACTGCATAGATGTCAGTGTAACACACAGGGAATAGCACTGAGTGCATAGATGTCAGTCATATATATATGATATATATATGATATGATATATTTATATATATATAGGGAATAGCACTTCGTGCCATTCCCTATGTGTTACACTGGCATCTATACACTGAGTGCTTTTCCCTAACACTAATATCTGTATACCTAGAGCTCTCCTTATATACTTGTAGCACTGACCCCCGAAGGAGCGGCTGGTCTTATGTGCTTACCATTTACCTTCTCCAGGGGTTCCCGAGGTTGATGGCCCAATAACTGTAGAGACCGACACTTGAATCCCTTTTGAGAAATTTTTATTTGCATAAAACGTTGAACAAAGCTCAGGTACTTGTTTGGAAACTGCTGACACCTAAATATGTCTTTCTCTAGATGATCCAGGGAATAGCCACTCGCAACTGGATACTTCAACTGTTGGATAAATCTTGGTTCATGGATTTAGCAGCCGACAAGTGATTCAAACTTAGCAAAGTCTCTGCCACAGACTTGGTTGCAAAACTTTAGATCAGGGATCCTCAAGCTACGGCCCTCCAGCTGTTGCGAAACTACACATCCCATGAGGCATTGTAAAACTCTGACATTCACAGACATGACTAGGCATGATGGAAATTGTAGTTCCTGAACAACTGGAGGGCCATAGTTTGAAGACCCATGCTTTAGATGAACACAGAAAGTCTCTCACAGGAACTTAGTTGTAAACGAAGGATGAAATTAGGAACTTTCTTACAGTACCAGAATCTTGCAGCTGGTCCGGCGATACCATAGGAATGCGGATTTACTTGGTGTCCTTACAGCTCAGCTTCCAGGCTCTTACCGAGCAGCCAGCCTCGTGCATGGCCCTCTTCCGAAGAGTCGTCCCCTGGTTGCATTTTGAGTTGCTGGGCCTCTCCAAAACCCGAGACGGCACTGGACCACCTTGAAATTTTCCTTCCAGTTACTGCGCCTCGGACTAGGCAGCCTGAGACTCGGAAAAAGGATGGATCCGCACCCCAGGCCATGAAGGCCTCTGGGGGCTGGTCAGGAGGACCAGGACCACGGGAGCAGAACATACTTCTGGACCGGAACCCACAACCATGTGACTTCAGCACCTTAAGTACCCTCTCTCGGAATACACAGCGAGACAAAGCACCCACTGATTGGCTCTGAGAGAGAAATTGGTACCCATTTAGTCTCATCAACTGTAGGTAGGGATGACATAGCTTACTGCCTCCACGGTGCATAAACTTCCCCTATCCTGCATGATAAGCTGTGGGCAAATCCAGAGGCTGATCGAGACGCTCGTGGGGGCTCCCTGACCCTGCCCGAATGGTCAGTCCGCCCCTGCTCCTTACGGATTTTTTTTTCTTAAATTTTACCCAAAATTTCAATTATTTCAAGGAAAACAACGTTTTTTCTCATGGCTTCAAAATCTCCAGAAAAATGTACATCTCTATATAAAATTAAAAACACGTATGCAATATAGATAAGGACATAAAAACAGACAATGCCTGCTAGCTCATGGGGTGTTCATTTGTGTAATTCATTTCAGCCTGATAATAGCAGCTGATAATGCACAAAACCCAACAGCTGCAGTGCACTTCTCCTCCACGATTAAGCCTTGTGGGTGGGGGGGGGAATCATGTCAGAAGAGCATGATGGGAGACTGATGGGAGCCGCCACTAACGGCATATCAACGTTAGCAGCGGCATGCTGCTAACGGCGATAGTGCGCCTGCGTGCCGCTGTCTACGGTGCATGCGCCGTAGACAGCTTTCACTGTGTTTTACTAAATATCTCCTAAACCGTGTAGGTTTAGGAGATATTTCTTGGACCTACAGGTAAGCCTTAATCTAGGCTTACTAGTAGGTCAAGGGTTTACAACCACTTTAAGCTGTTTTTCATTCATCCATGTATATGGCTGTCTTTGGTGTGCGGTGCACCATTCTCCCGTACTATCACCTAATTGCTTGGGGCAACCTGCTATTACATAGAAATGTCAACTGAGCAGGTTTATTATGACTTCATGTATTCTTCAAGCCTCTTTTCACTGCTTTAGTGACCCAGCACATGCAGGTCAGCAAGCAATGCACTTCAATAAGCTAAGCATAGTACTGTGCACAACATAGATCAGAACCAAATAATTGCCTTTCAGTGCTAGCCTGCATTGCAAAGCAAAGGTCCCCTTTCTTATGGGGCAGACTCCGGTAGGAGTCCGCCCGCTCATAGGGGAATCTACTGATCCCTGCTGAGCAGGCAGGTGGCAGGTCTGTGTCTACAATGTTTATGCAGAGAAGACACAGCCCGCTCCCCTCTATGGGTGGTCGGATGTAAACGGACCACCTGTCTGTTTACAGCAGACTGCCATCTGATCCTCTATATGGAAGGGAACAGATCCCCACCCATCTGTTTTTAGTAGATTTGATTAGATGTAAGCAGGTTTAAACAGACACTTGTTCGATTACACCTACTGGCTGCAGCTCCATAGAGGAGAATGGAAGTTCGGATTCTGTCTAAACTGATAGGCAGACCCAATCAGACCACGGCCTAAGACAACTGTTATGGCCAGATAAATAAATGAATACAATTTTTATAAATGCATAATCCATATAAATAATTTGCATCCAAGTACACAACACTTAAAGAGGAATTGCAATTTGCTCATAATTTGCGATAAAAACATCTTTGCCATTCTGAATCTTCCCTCCAAACACTTTGCATATTATTATATATATACCGCGAGTCTGTACTTGCCAAATATGCTGCAGAAATCTCTCTCCACTAAGTCTGGCTGCATCTATTTTAACTGTGGGCAGCTGAAGCTGCTGCCTGTTCACTTCCTGGATTTACACTAGGCACACCTCCAGCTTTGCAGCTCTCATTGGCCCTCTTATGACTCACTCCCCTGCCTTCCTGAGAGAGAGAACTGTACATGATGTCATAAGCCTAGGCTTTTTACCAGACAAGAAACAGGAAGTGGGCTGTATAAGTATTTACTGGCAAAAAAAATAAAAAAGTTACTATCCAAAGTTAAAACCACAAGGGCAGAAGATTTAATAGATGGAAAGATGAAAAAAATGACTGAAGTTCCATTTAAGTACATCTCTTCACATATTTACCAATATGAATGAGCCTGTACCACGTGAGAAAGTGCTTGTTGAGCCTGGTTTGCGTGACTTACTCTTCTTTTTTAATTATACTTTATTCATTTTTTTTATTTTTTGAACAGTACAGTGGATTTATAAATAAGTTGTCTGTTTTAGGAATTTCGCTCAGAGGCAAATGCATTTGCAATGGTCACATAAAAAGGTGTGTAAGCTGTTACTTTTAAAATAATAAAAAAGCATTTCTTTGTTGGCCCAGTAACTATAACTGTCTATGAGTAAGCCCAGGGACACTATTACTAGAATCATGGCTTCCGTTAAATTAAAAAAAATAGGATTTTTGTACTAACCGTAAAATCCTTTTCTCTGTAATTCAGCGACCGACACAGCTCCTCTCTGTAACTAAATGGGTTGTATAGCCTGCCATTAGGAGAACTAGGCAAAAGTGTTACACAATACACAGAACTTTTAATCCCGCCCCAGGGGGGCGGACCCTGTGCTATCAACCCTCCTCACTGCTCCTAGCAGCCTCAGTAGGTCAACAAGCAGTATAACGTAGAAAAAAGGAGGGGTGGGTGCTGTGTCGGTCAGTGAATTACAGAGAAAAGGATTTTACGGTGAGTACAAAAATCCTATTTTCTCTTATATTTACCGACCGACACAGCTCCTCTCTGTAACTAAATGGGACGTCCCCAAGCAGTGCCAAACGAGGGGGGGGGAAAAACAGCATAAAAACTTCATCCACCATGGAAAGTGGGAACTAGTAAAACGAAATCCACAAAAAAACAGCAGTGTGTGGAAAAAACTCCACCATATACCCAGGTATCCTCAACAGGAGTGATCCCCAAGACCGCAACATTGCGGAAGTAATGCAACAGTGCATTAACAAAACAGTACTGCGTTATTATCGAAAAACCAGGAAAAAACTCAATTGCAACTACACGGCCGCTTGCAAAGCTTTGCGGCCAAAACAGGCATCAGCCGATGCACTGATGTCTACCTTGTAGAACTTGGTAAACGTATGGACAGACGACCAGGTCATCGCCTTACACAACTGAGCGACAGACACTTGGTGTCAGAAGGCCCAAGATGTTCCGATTGCTCTTGTAGAGTGGGCCTTGACTGGAAAGGGGGGCACCTGCCTTGATTGCCCCTTCAAGGCGTTGGCTTGTACTACAATCTGTCTGATCCACCTGGAAATGGTGGCCGACGAGACCGCCATGCCTTTCTTAGGACCAGCCACCAAAACAAACAGTGAGTCTGACTTCCGAAAGGGGGCAGACAAGTACACCTTCAGAGCCCTAACCACATCGACAGCGTGAAGGGCCACCTCCTTGGAGTGCTTCGGTTTAGGACACAACGATAGTAATACAATGTCCTCATTGATATGAAAAGCCGAAACCACCTTCGGTAAAAAGGACGGTTGTGGACGCAACACCACCTTATCCCTGTGGATGACCAGATAAGGCGACTTGCATGACAAGGCAGCCAATTCCGAAACCCTCCTGGCCGATGTGATGGCCACTAGACAGACCACTTTCTGTGAAAGGGTCAACAAGGGAATCTCCCTGATATTCTCAAACAGCGGCTTCTGAAGTGCCGACAACACAAGGTTTAAATCCCACAGAGGTAACGGAGGACGCACCAGAGGGACTACATGTCACACCCGATGAACAAAAGTACTCACTAATGAGTAAGATGCCAGGGGTCGCTGGAAAAAGACAGCCAGAGCTGAAATTTGCCCCTTGATGGTGCTCAACGCCAACTTCTGGTCTACACCTTGCTGAAGAAACAGCAGGATCGTGGATATAGAGAAAGAGTGCGGATGCCACCCTTTCTCCTCACACATGGAGATATAGGCCTTCCAAGTACGATGGTATATCTTCCTGGAAGAAGATTTTCGCGCCCTCAACATAGTTGGACTCACCGAGCCCGACAGACCCCGGTTCCTCAACACCTGGCTTTCAACAGCCATGCCGTTAAAGCCAGCAATGGTAAAGCAGGGTGAAACATTGGACCTTGAGATAGGAGGTCCTCTTGCAACGGCAGTCGCCAGGGAGCATCTGCCACCAGACGCAACAGGTCTGCGTACCAGGGCCGCTGAGGCCAATCTGGGGCAACCAGGATTACTGGGATCCCCTCGGCTTCCACTCTGCCAGCAGGCGTGGCAACAGTTTTAGTGGCGCAAAGGCGTAGATCAGCTTGTAATGATCCCACATAGCCACCAGCAGGTCTGACGCGTCTGCCCACGGATCTCTGGTCCTGGACACGAATCTTGATACCTTCCGATTGAGACGGGAGACCAATAGATCCACATCTGGTGTGCCCCACCACAGGCACAGCAGCCTGAATATCTCCGGTTGCAATGTCCATTCTCCTGGGTCCAGCATCTGTCCAATTAGATAGTCCGTCTGCCAATTTTCCACCCCTGGGATGTAAATGGCCGACAGGGCCGGTACGTGTCGCTCTGCCCACCAAAGTATGTGAGTGACTTCCCGAGCAGCGGCTGAGCTTCTTGTTCCCCCTTGGTGATTTATGCACACCACAGCCGTGGCACTGTCTGACTGTATCCTGATCGGAGCCCTTGAAGACTCATCGACTATGTGTGGAGGCACAGCCTGATTGCTCTCAATTTGAGCAGATTGATTGGCAACTTGGATTCCTCCGCCGACCAGAGGCCCTGAGCCGACTGAATCCCCATCACTCCACCCCAGCCGGATAGACTGGCATCCATAGTGATCACCGTCCATGTCAGAGGAAGGAACGATTTTCCGGGGACCTCAACCACCAGATCAGGGAGTCCCTGACTGGTTGACTCACCTGGCTCTGCCGATCCAGGGACGGCAAAATAAAAACTGAGGCTGCTGGGAGCAGTGAGGAGGGTTGATAGAACAGGGTCCACTCCCCTGGGACGGGATTAAAAGTTCTGTGTATTGTGTAACAATTTTACAGAGAGGAGCTGTGTCGGTCAGTGAAAGAAGTACGGTTTGGGTTCACTTTGGTGTAGAGCTTTTTGGTGAATTTCATATTCAAATATATTGTACTGTTTGTCTTAAACTATTTGCAAACTGGGAACTGGAAAGAGCAAAATTTTAACAGATTATTAAACACTCATTTCGGTGCTCATGAAATAAACTCAAAGTGAACCTAGTACCAGATACATTTTATCATGTTAAATGCATGCATGCCAGTTATGTGTAAATGTGGGACTTAAAGGTGTTTCTTACACCACACAAATCATAGTACTCCCCCTGAAAATGCCTCTATCATCTTTCCTTAGACGGAAACAGCCACCTTTGTTCAAACATCATCCATGGCCAGCATCTATTTCCTGGACTGAAATACCAGCTCAAAGGACACAGTCAAGTACATCCTGGTATTATAAATATTGGAGAAACCGCGCTAATAAGTTCTAGGTGTAGGATAGACAAACCCAGGCGATGAACTCAAAAAAAGTGTATATATGTATATTTTTAGGTTGCAGCCCCCCCCAAAATGAAGAAAATCCCCACACGGGGTTTCCACAACAATAAATAAAACCTAAACAACTGGGGTATCTGGCGCTACCTTTTATCAGAAAATAATAATTAATAATTATAAATACTTGAAAGGAGAGTGTATTTTGGTGGGAAACCCTAAAAATGCCAACAAATCCAATAACGCACCAACTTATTCTAAGAGCTAACCTGTCTCTCAAATAATAATCTTATATATCCAGTTACTGCCACATGAAGATATTGACTCCTTGTCAAAGGAAAATACAATACAATCCTTTAGAACCCACTAGCTCTAATTCTGTACAAAATTAGACAAAACGGTAACCTCTGCTAAAATCGCATAGATTGACCTTTTGCGATTCAGACACAAATATGGTAAGTGTGACCTTATCTAATATAATTTTTTACATCCGTGTTGAAAGAATATATAATTTACCAAAAATATATATATAAATTATGTGAAGAAAATCTAAATAACAAAAGTGATACTCAATGCGACCATAACCTTAAAGTCGCATGAGTATTAATAATGTGACTTATCCAACAACTCATCAGTTAAATTAGTAAACAAGTCTAATTTGAAAGTGCAGATATCTAAAAAAGTGTATAAAGTGCAATTAAATACAGGTAAAAAATTCTAATTAAAATTCTAAAGTGCAAAATATATATCACAACAAATATTCCTAAAAAATACCCAACTAGGTGAATCGCAAAAATGAATAATAAAAATGAAAATGAATAATAAAAGGTAGAAATAAATAAAAACCCCAAAAATTAAAAATTAAAAATAAAAATAAAATAAAAACACAAATAAAAAACACAAAACAAAAAACAAGCAAAAAAAGGGTTAATTATAAAAAAGAAAAGGAAAAAAACAAAAAAACAAAAACCCCCCAAAAAAAGGTTTATAGTGTCAATAGTGCAAGTCCAACAGTAAATGTTCATAAGGTGACTTTAGTGCTTGTTGTAAAATCTTCAAAGTGACTTCCGTGCTCCCCCACAAGGTGCCCCACTCACCAGAAGAATACACCCCTGCAGGGGTATTTCACCTTTAAACCAAATTTGAGGAAATCCAGCTCCTTGGCCCATATGCTGTATGATCATTCGTATCCAGAAGAAAATTCCATTTATGCCCTCATAGGAAAAATGTTAAGTGGAAGTTTTGTTGGACTGTGTTCCATATTGATTTTTTCCAAGATCATATGAATTTTGTTTTTTGTCTTTTTGTGGAAATAAACGTTTTTTAAATATTTTATCAGCATCTCCTTTAAAATAATTTTTATACATATTACACTATGGAGACTATAATTTTTTTCCTATGAGGGCATAAATGGAATTTTCTTCTGGATACGAATGATCATTATTCATATCATGAACACTATTGTTTTTTTGTTTTTTTCCTTTTCTTTTTTATAATTAACCCTTTTTTTGCTTGTTTTTTATTTGTGTTTTTATTTTTTAAATTTTTTTTTTTCATTTTTTGGGTTTTTATTTATTTCTACCTTTATTATTCATTTTCATTTTTATTATTCATTTTTGCGATTCACCTAGTTGGGTATTTTTTAGGAATATTGGTTGTGATATATATTTTGCACTTTAGAATTTTAATTTGAATTTTTTACCTGTATTTAATTGCACTTTATACACTTTTTTTTAGATATCTGCACTTTCAAATTAGACTTGTTTACTAATTTAACTGATGAGTTGTTGGAGAAGTCACATTATTAATACTCATGCGACTTTAAGGTTATGGTCGCATTGAGTATCACTTTTGTTATTTAGATTTTCTTCACATAATTTATATATATATTTTTGGTAAATTATATATTCTTTCAACACGGATGTAAAAAATTATATTAGATAAGGTCACACTTACCATATTTGTGTCTGAATCGCAAAAGGTCAATCTATGCGATTTTAGCAGAGGTTACCGTTTTGTCTAATTTTGTACAGAATTAGAGCTAGTGGGTTCTAAAGGATTGTATTGTATTTTCCTTTGACAAGGAGTCAATATCTTCATGTGGCAGTAACTGGATATATAAGATTATTATTTGAGAGACAGGTTAGCTCTTAGAATAAGTTGGTGCGTTATTGGATTTGTTGGCATTTTTAGGGTTTCCCACCAAAATACACTCTCCTTTCAAGTATTTATAATTATTAATTATTATTTTCTGATAAAAGGTAGCGCCAGATACCCCAGTTGTTTAGGTTTTAAGTACATCCTGGTGTTTATGTCGTTCCAGACTGTGATAACAAACGTTTGGCACAGTCTAGCCCTTTCTGCAGCCTTTCACCTTGTTACTGCTGTGGGTGCAGATGCACATCCCCAAACTCACGCAGTGTGCATTTAGGGACATGCGCTCGCATCCAAACCTATGTCAAATTGGGAGCAGCGGCTTTGTCTGTGCAGCTGCTGTGTCCCCACTGACATCAATAGGACTGCTTGCATGGGTATGTACTGAACACTTGTGCATTCCGTGTGGGTAAACCCAGCCCTCCATAGGCATAAGCTTTAGTACACTCCTTGTGAACAAGCTCTTAGGCTTGGTTCACACCTATGCGATTCTTTGTGCTTTATGCAGAAACGTACTACAGTTCATTTAACATGGTTTCCTATGGACACGTTCACATCTATGCTTTTGTCAGCCACAGAGTTTTTGGAAAGGGTCAGCGCCTTTTTAAATGCAAATCGGTGCCTTTTTGGTTCAATAGACTTCAATGGAGAAGCTGCAGAAAAACGCATAGTGCGTTTTTGACAGATTTTTGGTGAGATTTGCGTTTTTTAATCCACCCAACAAATTGGCCAAAAAAACATAAACGTCAAAATGCATTAAAAAAAAGTGTGAAAAATACATGTGCAAAGATGCAAAAAGCACTGCGGAAACAAATCAAAATAAAACTGCATAGGTGTGAACCAAGCCTTAAAGTGATTGTAAAGGATCTTTCCTGACAGGCTCCATGGCAGCATACGTGTGGGTTAGCCCCGCCTCCATAATTACCCAATAGGACCTCTACTCCCATAAATCTTTGCTCCAAGCTGCTATCCGTGTTCCTTTTTTGTCCTCCTCCATAGGACAGGTGTTTCCTATCTGAAGAGATCTTCACTACGATCAAGTCGGCCGACTATCAAGCTTTTGTTCCTCCGATAGGCCCTGTCTGTTAAGCATGGGTATGGAGTGTATGGCAGAGTAGCGCTGAAGGCTTGGTTTGTCCGAAGATAAGTGCGCACGG
This sequence comes from Lithobates pipiens, assembly GCF_037356315.1. NCBI lineage: Eukaryota > Metazoa > Chordata > Amphibia > Anura > Ranidae > Lithobates > Lithobates pipiens. The sequence goes on from NW_027507718.1 coordinate 97,095,753, forward strand.
CTTATTACCTGCTATGTAAGGTGGCCATTATCTGCCCGGTGGATCGGTGGTGTGTGCTTGAACCTGTTCGGCCAGACGATCGTTGGTGGAGTGGTGAGCTGTAAAAATTCCGTTTTTCATGGCAGCAGTGTTTATGTGTTTTCTTTTTTCTACCTGTGTCTTTTCATATGCCAGCTGGTTCTTGTGCATAGGCGCTGACGCTTCCGCGTTCCAGCAGCCTTTCTCCCCCTGTTTCCGGGTCCAGCGCTGCGTTCTGCGCATGCGCGGACCCAAATCCAAAGCGAGGCTTGGTTCCCGCGCAATGCGCGCGTGCATCTCGCGTCTGACGCCGCTGATGACGTCATGGGCGCCATATTTAAAACACAGTGAGAGATGTCAGAATTTGGGAATGATTGCAGGAAATTCAGCGACTTCCCGGGGCCATTCTCTGGTTGGTGTAAGGTAGGTTATGATCTGCTCTGATGTATTGTTGCTCCTGTGTTTTGTATGGCTGCTTATGAGGGTCTATTGTTCATGGGCCGACAATGTTGAGGAGTTCTTGAGAGGTATCTCAGTGAATACGGCTAAAGACTCTCCCATTCAGGAGATCAGAATGGCATCAGCCTTTTTGGGGGAGGCATCTATTGACATTACCCGCCTTCTGTCTCGGGCTATGTTGGCAGCAGTCTCGGCACGCCGTGCTTTGTGGCTCCGTCCCTGGTTGGCGGATCCAACATCTAAGCAGGCATGGTGTCGTATACCATTTGAGGGAACCTCCTTGTTTGGTAATAAACTAGATAGCGCCATATCCCGGGCCACAGGTGGGAGGTCTGGGTTTCTCCCTCAAGACAGACGCCTTCAAAACCAAAAACGTATTTTTCCAAGAAGGCAGACCTCGGATCGTGCTAGAGAAGCGCGCAGTTATAGACCCGGCAGGGAGTTCTCTAGATCTTGGAGGTCCAGACAATCCTCCCTTAAGAAAACCTCAAAGGGGGCTTCCGCAGGTAATCAAGATTCTACCAAATCTTTTTGAAATTGGGCCCGCTCAAACATGTCAGGTGGGGGCTCGCCTTCTTCACTACCGACATGTTTGGGCGGCCTCAATTCAAGATTATTGGACCGTCAAGACGGTTTCCTCGGGTCACAAGTGGACTTTCATCAACACTCCGAGATTAAGGTTCATTCCCACAACAATTCCAGGCTCAGAGGAAAAGAAACAGGTCCTATTGACCTACGTAAGTTGTTTGCTGGATCAAGGCGCAGCCGTGCCCGTGCCAGAAGACGAACGTGGCGAAGGCATGTATTCTCCTCTGTTTATGGTTCAGAAAAGAAATGGCGCATGGAGGCCGGTGATAGATTTGACCTTCCTCAATTCCTTCATTCGCAAGGAAAAGTTCAAAATGGAGTCTCTTCTTACAATCCAACAGTCAGTGCAGCTAGGGGATTGGTTAATCTCAATCGATTTGAAGGACGCATACTTTCACGTGCCAGTAGCAAGGGATTTCCAGCAATTTCTCCGTTTCGCAGTTGGCAATCAACACCTCCAGTTTACCTGTCTCCCATTCGGGTTGACAACATCTCCTCGGGTCTTCTCCAAGGTACTCCTAGCGATAGTAGCTCTTTTACGAGTCAAAGGAGTTCGTCTCCATCATTATCTGGACGATTTGCTCCTATTATCTCAGGACAGAGATCAAATTCTGGAACACAAGAGTTTAGTCATCTCCACTCTACAGACGTTTGGTTGGCTCCTGAACCTAGAGAAGAGCCATCTGGTTCCAACTCAAGTGATCGTGTTTCTAGGGGCTCAGTTCGACACATTAAAAGGCACTATCTCTCTGCCGGAGGAAAAAATCAGTGTGATCCGGGACAGGATTCACAAGGCTTGGGAATCATCTCATCTTTCGGCTCTACAATGCTTGAAAGTGATCGGCACAATGACGGCCACCATCCCTATGGTGAAGTGGGCCCAGTGGCACACTCGTCCCTTCCAGAAAGGGTTTCTGCAACAGTGGGACTCGTCCAATCAAACACAGCGCATACTCCTTACACCAGCGATGAGGATGTCTCTCCTCTGGTGGCTTCAAGGGAAGAATCTACGCAACCATCATTCGATAGTTCCCATTTCCTGGGTAATAGTAACCTCAGATGCCAGCAACAAAGGTTGGGGCGCTCATTGCCTTACGGAAGTAGCTCAAGGAAGGTGGTCGTTCCCGTCGCTATGTGTGGTCTCCAACATCCTGGAGTTGAGAGCAGCCTTTCAAGCACTCATAGCATTTCGCCATCTGGTGGCAGGGTCGTCAGTAATGTTAAGACTGGACAACACAACTGCGGTGGCCTATATAAATAAACAAGGAGGGACTCGCAGTTGGTCTCTATTACAAGAAGTAGAACCGATAATGAACTGGGCTCAGAAGAATGTGGTCAACATTTCTGCTGTATACATCCCAGGGGTCCAGAATGTTCAAGCAGATTTTCTGTCAAGGGTCAAAATAGACAACAACGAGTGGTCCCTTCACAGGGATGTCTTCGAGTGGCTTCTGACTCTGGGAGTATCTCCAGAGGTCGATCTGTTCGCTTCGCCGTACAATCGCAAGATGCACAGATACTACTCAAGGTTCAGGGATCCTCAGGCGTTCGGGATAGATGCTCTCACGGATTGTTGGAAGTTCCAGAGAGCCTACGCCTTCCCTCCAGTTCCTGTAATCCTACAGTTCCTTCGGAGGCTCAGAGGGGAGAAGGTGGAAATCATTGCGATAATACCATTCTGGCCCAACAGGCCTTGGTTTCCTCTGCTGTTGCTCCTCAGCTATCAGGACCCAGTTCCCCTGCCTCTCAGGCCAGATCTACTGTCTCAAGGCACACTGTTACACCCGTGCCCATCCTGTCTACACCTCAGGGCATGGTTCTTGAGAGGGGAAGGCTAGAAGCTCTAGGTTGCCCAGAAGAAGCGATTCCAACCCTTCTTAGTGCCAGACGGAAGAGTACCAATAAAGTGTACGAACGTATATGGGCCAGGTTTATGGGCCACATGTCTTCTAGGTCAAATTCATATAATTCTCCGGCAGTTCAAGATATCTTGTCTTTCCTTCAGTCAGGGTTAGACTTGTCTCTGGCAGTTAGTTCTCTTAGAGTACAAGTTTCAGCCTTTACAGGAGTTTCGTGGGCGAATCACACCTTAATTCAACAATTCTTTAAAGGAGCCATCAGGCTTAGGCCTCAAAAGAGGCCCAGGTTTCCCAAATGGGACCTTCCGTTAGTATTGGACTTTCTTTCTGATCTTGGGAAAGGTTTGGATGCTCCCCTGTCTTTAGGAGATCTCACTATCAAGACGGTGTTTCTGGTGGCAATAACTTCAGCCAAAAGAGTGTCGGAAATTAGGAATCTTGGGTCAGTTGAACCATTTCTAACTTTCTTTCCGGACAGAGTGGTCCTGATCCCTATGCTTGGGTCAAATCCAAAAGTCACATCAGTATTTCACGAAAATCAGGAGATCGTGCTACCTACGTTTAGAATGTCAGACAACCAAGAGATTCATCCCCTGGATGTTGGTCGCACCTTGAAACAATATCTGGACGCTACAGCCTCGTTCAGACGAACAGACTTTCTTTTTGTCCTTCTTCATGGCAAAAATAAAGGGATGCGAGCATCAGTAAGGTCAATCTCATCTTGGGTGGTCCAAACGATTCAAAGGGCATACAAGGCAAAGGGCATGGTCCCTCCTGAGGCAGTGACGGCTCATTCAACTCGGGGCATCTCGACCTCTTGGGCAGCAGTTCGACATGTCTCACCAGAAGTTATCTGTAGAGCAGCTTCCTGGTCTTCAATTAATACCTTTGTTTCCCATTATTGTGTAGAGCCAGCTGCGCTTTCTTCTGTTAATTTTGGTTTACAAGTATTGTCAGTGGACAATGAAAAATAAAATTCTAGTTTCTTTGCTCAACATTTTTAGCCCACCCGGGTGTGTTTGGCGAGTTATTTCCCACACGTATGCTGCCATGGAGCCTGTCAGGAAAAAGGAAAATTTATATCAAATACTTACCGTAATTTTCCTTTCCTGATGGGCTCCATGGCAGCAGGAGTTCCCTCCCAAATGTTGGAGTAGGCTAGTTACGGAACACGGATAGCAGCTTGGAGCAAAGATTTATGGGAGTAGAGGTCCTATTGGGTAATTATGGAGGCGGGGCTAACCCACACGTATGCTGCCATGGAGCCCATCAGGAAAGGAAAATTACGGTAAGTATTTGATATAAATTTTCCTTTTTTTTTAGTTTTTTTTAAATAACAAAAATGCCATACTTACCTCCACTGTGCAGCTCGTTTTGCACAGAGTGGCCCCGAACATCCTCCCCGCATCAGATAACCCCCTGGGAGAAGTGCTCTCCCAAGGGAGTTACCTTGCAGGCTCGCCCGAGTCCTGCATTAGCGTCCACATCATTGGATTTGATTGACCGCAGCCGGACCCAATGGCTGCGCTGCTATCAATCTATCCATTTAGGTGCTGGGACCCTGTGGAGAGAGGGACAGTGTGTCCCCGCCAAGGAGATGAAGAGGCTCAGGTAAGTAAAACGGGGGGGCTAGGGGGCCGGTGACTGCCAGGTGTTTTTTCACCTTAATGCATAGGATGTATTAAGGTGAAAAAACACAAGGGTTTACAACCCCTTTAAAAGGCTAGAATCTTTATTGAACTTTTAAATATGTAACACAAATATTTTCACAATGTCAAACCTTTTCTAGACAAGACTCCAAATTCTAACAACTTACCACACATGAGAAAACTGTTGTAGATCAATCACAGAATGCTCAGGATTATTGAAAACACCCTTGCTTATCTTTAAACATCCACGAGACAAACTGCAAACAGAAGGTTGTCTTGGTGTGCCATTTTTTTCAGCAAAGCAGGATTCAATGTATCCAATTGGTTTGGTCAACAGATGACCTGTTAAAAAAAATAATTTCAGAAAAGAAAAAGAAATAGCATTTAATTATTTTCCTAGCAAATGAAATGGCATGTCATTATTTTCTGAATATGCGACAATAGATCATAACATAGAATTACTAATCTCTTCAAATCGTCAATACTATTATTTTTTTAGAACTTTGCAAAATAGTTTATAAATAGTTCAAATGGTGTCTCAACTTTTTGTATTCCTTTATAGTACTCTGGCCCCTAATATTACAATTAATGACCGATTTGTTTTTACTTGGAATTAGCTTAAAATAGGTTTTTCTATTGTCCTTTCACATGGGCATTCTGTTTATTTAACCACTTGCTTACTGGGCACTTAAACACCATTCTGCCCAGACCAATTTTCAGCTTTCGGTGCTCTCACACTTTGAATGACAATTACTCAGTCATGCAACACTGTACCCAAATGAATTTTGTGTCCTTTTTTTCCCACAAATAGAGCTTTCTTTTGGTGGTATTTGATCACCTCTGGGGGTTTTTATTTTTTGCGCTATAAATGAAAAAAGACCGAAAATTTTGAAAAAAAACGCATATTTCTTTGTTTCTGTGACAGAATTATGCAAATTATTAATTTTTCTTCATAAATTTTGGCCACAATTTATACTGCTACATATCTTTGGTAAAAATAACCCAAATTAGTGGATATTATTTGGTCTTTGAGAAAGTTAGAGAGTCTACAAGCTATGGTGCGAATCATACAAAATTGATCACAACTGATGTACTGGTGGCCTATCTCGCTTCTTGTGACCCGAACAAGTCAGGAAAGTACAAATACCCCCCAAATTACCCCTTTTTGGAAAGTAGACATTCCAAGGTATTTAGTAAGAGGCATAGTGAGCTTTTTGATGTTGTCATTTTTTTCCCACAATTCTTTGCAAAATTAAGATTTTTCATTTTTTTTTTCTCCACAAAATTGTCATTGTAATAGGTTATTTCTCTCACGTGGCATGGGTATACCACAAATGACACCCCCAAAAAAATTCTGCTACTCCTCCTGAGTATTACAATACCACATGTGTGGGACTTTTTCACAGCCTGGCCACATAGAGAGGCCCAACATGCAGGTAGCGCCATCATGTGTTCTAGGAACATAAATTACACATCTAACTTGTTGACTATTTATTACACTTTTGAAGCACCAGGACAATGACACGTGACACTGATGACAGATGGCACTGATACGTGGCAATGATGACACTTATACGTGGCACTGATGACAGGTGGCACTGATGACAGATGGCACTGATGACAGATGGCACTAATATGTGGCACTGATGACACGTGGCACTTATACGTGGCACTGATGACACGTGGCACTTATACATGGCACTGAAGACACGTGGCACTAATACGTGGCACCGATGACAGATGGCACTAATACGTGGCACTAATACGTGCCACCGATGACAGATGCCACTAATACATGGCACCGATGACGCGTGACACTGATGACAGATGGCACTGATAAGTGGCATTGATGACACGTGACACTGACAGGTGGCACTGATGACAAATGGCACTGATACGTGGCACTGATGACAGATGGCACTATGTGGCACTGACGACAGGTGGCACTGGGGGCAGGTGGCACTGACGACAGGTGGCACTGGGGGCAGGTGGCACTGACGACAGGTGGCACTGGGGGCACTGGGGTGGATGGCACTGGGGGCCGGTAGCACTGGGGTGGATGGCACTGGGGGCAGGTAGCACTGGGGGGGATGGCACTGGGGGCAGGTAGTACTGGGGTGGATGGCACTGGGGGCAGGTAGCACTGGGGTGGATGGAACTGGGGTGGATGGAACTGGGGTGGATGGCACTGGGGCGGATGGCACTGGGGTGGATGGCACTGGGGGCAGGTAGCACTGGGGGGGATGGCACTGGGGGCAGGTAGTACTGGGGTGGATGGCACTGGGGGCAGGTAGCACTGGGGTGGATGGAACTGGGGTGGATGGAACTGGGGTGGATGGCACTGGGGCGGATGGCACTGGGGCGGATGGCACTTTTTATTTTATTTTTTTACTTTTTTTTTTTTTTCCTTACTACAAGCAGAACGGCTGCCGCTGCAGCCGTTCATCTCTCCCCTCTCACACTGTCTGTGCGAGGAGGGAGAGCGGCGCTGCGAGATGATCTCATATGTTTACATATGAGATCATCTCCCATTGGACACGCCGATCACGCTGTAAACGGCCGCTGTGATTGGCCGTTTACAGCGATCTGTGTTTGCCTGTCCCCGGGGGACACGGCGAACACAGAACTTCCGCGATGCGCGCCCGCGGCGGCGGCGCGCATTGCGGAAGTAAACATCAGGCCGTCCAGGGACGACCACCCGGACGAACGCGCCTGCTCTACGGCCGTCATTCGGCTATAGGGCGGGCGCGAGGTGGTTAATCAGTTCAGTCACTTTTTTGAAAGAAAAAACTGATTTGGTTTACATCAGTTTTTTTTACATCCACTACCAATGCAAAAATAGATGCAAATATTAACTGTTTGTCTGGTTACATCTGTTTTTAATCCGTTCTGTTTTTTCAATGGAACAAAAATAGGGCTTTGATCGGTTTTAGAAAACAGTTGTTGACAGAAGTGGATGTAAAATGATGATCATCTGTTGTTCCATAGAGATGCACTGATGTTCGTTTTCATCAGTCAACGGATGGATGAAAAACGGACAAACGGAACACTCATGTGAAAGGGGCCTAAGTGGAAGTGTTGCTTCCTGCCCTCACATTGCAGTGCTTTGTGCTGATATAGCTGAGTAACAGCCCCACCTCTCATACAGAATTGTTTTTATGAGGAAAAAAAGGGGTACGTTTCATTAGGTCTGCTACTGAGGTGTCCTTTTATGAAGCAGTGAAATCTATTCACTGCTTCATTCTCTGGCATTCACAGAGGAGATCTTTCTCCTCTGTATACCAGTTTATAAAGCGGAGTAGATCGCTTCACCCTTGGAGGAGTGAAGCGATCTACAAATGCTTCTAACACTGGAGAACGGCCCCTAATACTGGAATCTCGTGAGACTTTACGAGATTACAGTACTAGAAATTCACTGATACACAGAGATGTCAATTTATTAAGCAGTGATAAATTATCACAGCTCAATACACTGACACACGGTGTGATTAATGTTAGTAAAATAAAGCGTCCCCCTACATAATATATACATGTATACACACACAGACATTATATATACACACACATTATATATATATATATACATATATATAAACATAATTATGACAGGGGGACATGGTTACAGTGTTGGGGGGGTCTGAACGAGGCATAAGGAAGTTAATTATCTTCCTCTTTCCTCCTCAGATCCCCCCACATTCTCTCTTCACTCCCCGGTTCTCCACCTCTGAGTTGGTGAATCGGGGAGTGTGAATTCTGACACAGATCGCCAGTGAAGCGCTGAGATCCCAGCTTCATAAACTGGCCGTTACTGTGTCATTCTATGAGGATTCTCAGTGTGCGTAGATCATCGGCGGGAGAACAAGTTCAAACACTTCTCCCCTGATTATCTCTGGTTTATATACTGTTTATGGGCTGTGATCAGCGGCGATCCTCTGGATCTCCACTGATCACTGCTTCATAAACGAACACCTTTGTGGCAATTACTAAATGCACAAGATCTAACTCTGGTGCTTACTGGACTGGACAATCATATTTAGAAAACCTGCACAGCTGCTACAACAGGCAAGATGATGAATGTTTATATTGTATGGCTTACAACAATATTTCTCAACGCCAGTCCTCAATATACCCTCAACAGGTCTTGTTTTCAGGATTTCCCTTAGATGAAACAGCTGTGGTAATTACTAAGGCAGTGAAACTGATCAAATCACCTGTGCAAAATAATACAAAGCCTGAAAACATGACATGTTGGGGGGTACTTGAGAAACATTGGCATACAATGTCTGTCCAATCGCATATCTATTTCTGCAAGTTCAACTGGCCTTTAAAAATAAGTTTTAGCGCCATAGGTTTGCACATTCATTACATTACACTAAGAGAGTGCTGCCCTCTTCAGGCCAATGCTGAAACAAAGTGGGGCATCACTTCTGAGACAGACTCCATCACTCTGGGCATTCTCTGATGCAAAAGTGAGCTATTTGTCAAAATTTATATGTTCACTAAATGATCACTGATGAAAGTGGGATCAAAAATGGACTGCAATGTATGGGTGGTCAGATGTAAGTGCAATGTGTGTCCACCTATATCCACCCTCATCTGGGGCTGTTTAATGTCATCAGAGCAAGCACAATACCCTTGCGTTCAGGCTTGCTTTTATTGATCTGATCATAGGTGGACGCACATCTGCTAACATTTAGCCTCCTTTATGTTCTCTTTTTCCTCCATGATAAAATCAGAATGAACACACCAAGGATTAAGTCAAGGATTCTCAGAGATAGAAGGGATGGCACCCTGTGAAAGGGGCCAGATACTTTAGTATGATGCCACTCCAGCTCTTCATTACATTATCTGGGCTCATAGTAAATGCTTAATTGCATGGCCCAGTGTCCCTCACCTTGAAGCAGAAGAAGTTTTTTTTTTTTTTTTAGTTCAGACATATGGCTATAATAGCACCACAACATGTTTAGTAAGATATTTTTCTCTTCTTTTAAAATAAACCATGAAACCACAAACATGACCACAAACCTAAACCCCTCTGTCACTTACAACCTGTAGTTCCAGATACTAGGTCTATCAGAGGATAATGTCATTAGGGCACTTCTGCAGAGAATCACTACTACAGTGCCATTTTAAAGGACAGGCGTACTTTCAAAGAGGACATGTCTACCCTGTTTAGTCCCCACTAGGCATTGGGCCATCTGCCAAGTCTCTACAGATTACGCCATGGAAATCTATGAGGGCCCACAGCACAAGCACTACCAACAAGGAGAGTTGTGGCAGCAGGATACACACTATCTTGATGGGCCACAGCTGCAAAATGTAGATAAGCATAGGGGGTGGTTGGGTAGTTTAGATCGGGGGACTAGGCAGGGTGGACAAGTGCACTTTGTAAATGCACTTTTGCTGAGACAAAATGATCATGTACAAATTAAATATATATGTTTGAAAGGATTTTAACAAACTTTATTGCAGATTTCTACTTTGCTGTGTTGTAAAGTGAACTTAAAGGGGTTGTAAAGTAAAAAATTTTATTTTTTTAAAATAACAAACATGTCATACTTACCTCCACTGTGCAGCTCGTTTTGCACAGAGTGGCCCCGAACCTGCTCTTCTGGGGTCCCTCGGCGGCTGTCTCAGCTTCCTCCCGCAGGTGCTTCTCACGTTAATGCGAGCTCCCTCGCATTGGTGAGAAGCACTGCGGGCGCGCTCCCGTGATACAGCCGGCGGCTATAGCCGCTCGCTGTATCACAAGGCCCCGCCCCCCGGCGCGCTGCGTCATTGGATGTGATTGACAGCAGCGCGAGCCAATGGCTGCGCTGCTTTCAATCCATCCACTCCAGCCAATCAGCGGCTAGGTTGAGCGGCGAAGAGGACGGCGGGGGCGAGCGCGGGATTTTCGAGGGGTCAGGTAAGTAAAACGGGGGGACTGGGGGCGCCGGCAGTGTCAGATGTTTTTTCACCTTAATGCATAGAATGCATTAAGGTGAAAAAACATTTACCTTTACAACCCCTTTAAAAAGGGGTTGTAAAGGTAAATGTTTTTTCACCTTAATGCATTCTATGCATTAAGGTGAAAAAACATCTGACACTGCCGGCGCCCCCAGTCCCCCCGTTTTACTTACCTGACCCCTCGAAAATCCCGCGCTCGCCCCCGCCGTCCTCTTCGCCGCTCAACCTAGCCGCTGATTGGCTGGAGTGGATGGATTGAAAGCAGCGCAGCCATTGGCTCGCGCTGCTGTCAATCACATCCAATGACGCAGCGCGCCGGGGGGCGGGGCCTTGTGATACAGCGAGCGGCTATAGCCGCCGGCTGTATCACGGGAGCGCGCCCGCAGTGCTTCTCACCAATGCGAGGGAGCTCGCATTAACGTGAGAAGCACCGCCGAGGGACCCCAGAAGAGCAGGTTCGGGGCCACTCTGTGCAAAACGAGCTGCACAGTGGAGGTAAGTATGACATGTTTGTTATTTTAAAAAAATACATTTTTTTACTTTACAACCCCTTTAAGCCTGGTACACACATGAGAGATTGCTGTACTAGCTAAACTATGTTAGTGCAGCACTCTCTCCCGCTGTGCCTGACAGGGAAGGTGGGGGGCTCCCACACAAAAGAATCAGTCTGTCTTGCAATAGGAAAAGCTGCCTTCCTGCTATCCTTTAGACCACATGGTTGCAATGCTTTACTATACTCACATTCATGTCATATGCTATGTTAAACGTTAAAGCACAAGGTATAAAATGTGCAACATAGTCAATTCATTTTTATTGGGCTGTAAAACACAACTTTTGAGGATCCTAGATAGGGATGCGCAGATAACAGTTATTTACCGGCGAGTACTAGTACCGATACTTTCGGTCAAGTACTCACCAATATCTTTACAGTGAAATTTGAGCCTATACAAAATGAATGGGCTCAATTTGCAGTGCCCAGAATCACACGCGATTTGAACAGGAATGCGGTGTGATTCCTGTCAAAATCACATGCAGTTTCCAGAACCTGTCCTGTGGGCACACAGGCTGAAATCACTATTAAAATCCTGGGTTCACACAGGAACAGTGCGAGAAACTGCATGCGATTCAGACATTTTGTATGGGCTCAAATTGCACCGCAAAGGTATCGGTTTCAGGTAGGGATGCACCGAAATTTCGGCCGCCAAAACATATCGGCCAAAAATGGCCCTTTCGTCAATTTGCCGAAAGTAAAAAATGGCTGATAATTGAGCTGAAAATGGGGCGGGGCCTGGGCGGGGGCTGAGCCCCACCGCCGCCCATCATAGGAGGTGTATAGCGCAGGAGAGCCGCCTCCTCTGTCTGGTTCAACAGAGCGCCGGTGTTGTGCCATATAGTGTCCGGCCATCATATAGTGTCCGCGCCGGACAGTACAAAACCCCCCTAAATGACCCCATTTTGGAAAGTAGACCCCCTAAGGAAATTGATAAGAGGCATGTTGAGCCGATTGAATATTTAATTTTTTTGCCTCAAGCGATTGAATAATGACAAAAAAATAATTTTTTTTTTTTTACACAAAGTTGTCACTAAATGATATATTGCTCACACATGCTATGGGCATATGTGAAATGACACCCCAAAATAAATTCTGCTGCTTCTCCTGAGTACGGGGATACCACATATGTGGGACTTTTTGGGAGCCTAGCCGCGTACGGGGCCCCGAAAACCAAGCACCGCCTTCAGGCTAAGGGCGTACATTTTTGATTTCACTTCTCACTACCTATTACAGTTTTGAAGGCCATAAAATGCCAAGATGGCACAAAACCCCCACAAATTACCCCATTTTAGAAAGTAGACACCCCAAGCTATTTGCTGAGAGGCATGTTGAGTTCATGGAATATTTTATATTTTGCCACAAGTTGCGGGAATATTACAAACTTTTATTTTTATTTTTTCACAAAGTTGTCACTAAATGATATATTGCTCACACATGCTATGGGCATATGTGAAATGACACCCCAAAATAAATTCTGCTGCTTCTCCTGAGTACGGGGATACCACATGTGTGGGATTTTTTGGGAGCCTAGCCGCGTACGGGGCCCCGAAAGCCAAGAACCGCCTTCAGGTTTTCTAAGGGCGTAAATATTTGACTTCACTCCTCACTACCTATTACAGTTTTGAAGGCCATAAAATGCCAAGATGGCACAAAACCCCCACAAATGACCCCATTTTAGAAAGTAGACACCCCAAGCTATTTGCTGAGAGGCATGTTGAGTCCATGGAATATTTTATATTTGGCACAAGTTGCGGGAAAATTACAAACTTTTATTTTTTTTTATTTTTTTTTCACAAAGTTGTCACTAAATGATATATTGCTCACACATGCTATGGGCATATGTGAAATGACACCACAAAATAAGTTCTGCTGCTTCTCCTGAGTACGGGGATACCACATATGTGGGACTTTTTGGAAACCTAGCCGCGTACAGGGCCCCGAAAACCAAGCACCGCCTTCAGGCTTTCTAAGGGCGTAAATTTTTGACTTCACTCCTCACTACCTATTACAGTTTTGAAGGCCATAAAATGCCAAGATGGCACAAACCCCCCCCCCCCCAAATGACCCCATTTTGGAAAGTAGACACCCCTAAATTTAGGGGTACACTAGTGAGACTCACAGGTAAAAAAGCACCTAGGCTGTCAGCGACTGTATCAAAACGCTACAAGAAAAACTGTTAGCGATCGCAGGGATCAGGCCTGACTCTGCGAACGCTGCAGTTATGTGTTTTGTGTTTTGTAAGTGACAGTGATCGATCGATACTGCACTTGGGTGGGCTGGTCTGGGCTTGGCGGAGGGGCTAAACGCAGGTGCTAGCAGGTATCTGGGCTGATCCCGCTAACAATGCGTTTTGGGAAACCTAAACTGCTGGCGACGCTAATATAGATCTGATCAGATACTTTATTACTAAGGGAGGTGTATGCTTTGTGCGTGGGTGTTAGCGGTACTGGCACTAACCTGACGCTGCCTGGGGCGACGCAGACCTTATCTGACCCTCAACCTTTTATCACCCGCCGGGTGATCAGGGGGTTAAACCTGCCCTGAAACTATAAAAAAATAACTAACCAACCAGCGTCACCTGTAACAGTTATATGGTGATCACTGGTGAAAGGGTTAACTAGGGGGCAATCAGGGGGCTTTATGCGGTAGTATATGGGGGTCCCTGGCGCTATAAAAAGCTGTGGCGAACCTAAATACCTACCTGCCTAACTAGCGTCACCTGTGACACTAATACAGCGATCAGAAAAACGATCGCTTATTAGGCTGGGTTCACACTAGAGCGATGCGGGAACGCCACGAATCCGCGGCGGGTTCCCGCATCGCATGCCTCCCGGCGGCAGTTCACACTGCCCTATGCGAACTGCTGGGAGTGTCAGTGAAATGTTAATGACACCCCCAGATCAGTTCGCATATCGCAGTGCGATCTGCAAACTCGGATCGCATGGTGTGAACACCCATGAGATCCGATTCTGCTGCGGACCAAAAAAAGGGTCCCGTGCGAGTTTGCGGCGGGTGCGGGCGGGTGCGACGCGAATTCAGCCATACTATCTGTATGGCTGAACTCGAATCGCACAGAGATCGGATGTGATTTGCACTGCAGTGCGGTGCGAATCACATCCGTTCTCATAAACCGCTGCAATGTGAACCCAGCCTTAGTGACACTGGCGACGGGGGGTGATCACGGGGTTAAACCTTTATTGGGGGGGTTAGGGGGGTACCTTAGAACTAAAGGGGGCTAACCCTAACTGCCCTAACAGTTATTACAGTCACAAATGACACCAATGCAAAAAAAAATAAAAAAAAATGCAATTGGTGTCACTGTGACTGGGGGGGCAGGGGTAATTGGGGGGGTGATCGGGGGGTGAAGGGGGGGTGTGAGTGTGCCTGGCATGTTCTACTGTGTAGTGTCGTGTTGGTGCAACTCACCGATCCTCTCTCCTCGGTGCCGGAACGAAAAATACCGACACGGAGGAGAGATTACATCACTTCCTCTGCCTGTGTTTACATTACAGGAGAGGAAGTGATGTCACGCCTCACTTCCATTCGTCAGGAGCGATCGCGAGGGGGTGGCCATGAACGAATGGCTGCCCCCTCATCCCGGATCGCTCCTGTACGGATACCGACCGCCGCTGGCACCGGGGGGGGTCGATCGGGCCCCCCACCCGCGGGAAGGCAGGGACGTATATATACGCCCGCCCGTGCCATTCTGTCGACGTATATCGTCGTGCGGCGGTCGGCAAGTGGTTAAACTAAATAGAACTCCAATTAAAATATCCAATGTTGCCATTCAAACAAAAGAGCACTGTAAAGAGCATCATGCACAATTCTGCATAAAAACATGGATTCTTTGTTCTTATATATTGGGACAGATCAATGTTTCCCAACTCCAGTCCTCAAGGCGCCCCAACAGGTCATGTTTTCAGGCTCCGCATTATTTTGCACAGGTGATTTGATCAGTTTTACTGCCTTAGTAATTACCACAGCTGTTTCATCTGAGGGAAATTCTGAAAACATGACCAGTTGGGACGCCTTGAGGACTGGAGTTGAGAATCACTGCAATAGATGTTCAAGCTGGCCAACTACATCAAAGTTATCCCTCTCTGGCCTGTCCTGGTCACCCCCATATAGCATTTAATGCATTTTATGAAAGCATATTGCATTTCAGCACAGACATACGGTATCTCCATTTCTTTTTCAATAGTGCAGGACAGTATTTGACATTTTAAGCAGTAAGGACTGGCTAGAGAGGGATCACTTTCACGTACTTATCCAGGTTAAATGTGTTACAACATATTAAAGCATCTTTTATTCAAACCTTTATTGAAATATGTAAGGCTATATACAGTAGGGAAAAAACATTTTTTTATCCCCTGCAGATTTTGTAAGTTTGCCCACATACAAACAAAAAAAGGTCTGCAATTGTTGTTATTGGTGTATTTTAAGATAGAGACAGAATAGCAACAAAAAAATCCAGAAAACACACAAATATTATAAATTGAGTTGTAGTTCAGTGAGTAAAATAAGTATTTGATCTCCAAGCAAAACATGACAACATGACTTAGTACTTGGTGGAGAAACCCTTATTGGCAAACACAGAGATAAGACGTTTCTTGTAGTAAATGACCAGGTTTGCACACATCTCAGGAGGGATTTTGGTCCACTGTTTTTACAGATTTTCTCTAAATCCTTAAGGTTCCTTGGCTGCCGCTTGGCATCTCGAAGTTTCAGCTCTCTCCATAAATTTTCTATAGGATTAAGGTCTGGAGACTGGCTAGGACACACTCCATGACCTTCATGCGCTTCTTCTTGAGACACTCCTTTGTTGCCTTTGCGGTATGTTTTGGGTCATTGTCATACTGGAAGACCCATCCACGACCCCATCTTCAGTGTTCTGGCTGAGGGAAGAAGGTTCTCATCCAAGATTTTACAATGCATGGCCATGTCCACTGGCCCTGCAATGTGGCAAAGTCAGTCTGTACCTTTAGCAAAGAAACAGCTCCAAAGCATATTGTTTACACCTTTGTGCTTAACTGTAAGGATGGTGTTCTTAGGGTCATAGTCAGCATGTTTCTTCCTCCAAACACCACAAGTCGAGTTAATGCCATATATCGCATTTTGGTCTCAACTGGCCACAGCACTTTCACCCAATCCTTCTCTGAATCATTTAGCTGTCCATTGGAAAACTTTAGATGGGCATGTACACGTGCCTTTTTGAGGAGGGGGACCTTGAGGACGCTGTAGGATTTTAATCTATGGCAGCATATTGTGTTACCAATGGTTTGTTTGGTGACTGTGGTCCCAACTGCCTTGACATCAATCACAAGCTCCTCCTGTGTATTTCTGGGCTGATCCCTCACTTTTCTCATGATCATCCTTACCCCATGAGGCAAAATCCTGCATTGAGATCCAGATCGAGGGCGACTGATTTTTAATTTTTTTTTGTATTTCTTCCATTTGTGAATAATCAATCCAACAGTCGTCTCCGTCTCACCATGGTGTCCTTTTATGAAAATGAGATCAGCTGCGATTCCAAGTCTCACAGCTGATCTCAGGTCATTACCAGTTTATGAAACTGAGGAAATCATCAGAGAACATCTTCTCCACTGACTATCTCAGCACAGTGAGAATCTGTAACTGACTTTCACAGAAATGGCCAGTGTATGAAGGTGTGATCTCGGCACCTCACTGGCAATCTGTGACAGAATTCTCACTTTCTGATTCACCATCTCACAGGTGGAGAATCAGAGAGAGAAGCACGAAGCTGCCTGAGTATTCTGGAGAAAGCAGGAAGTGTTTTGACTTTCTTCTTTCACCCACGAGCAGCCATACAATGAGAGCACATCTTCCCTACCATTACACACCCCAAAACGAGCAGGTTAGCAATCTAAAGTGTGTGTGTGTGTATATATATATATATATATACATATACACACACATGCGTACCGGGCATAACCCTTTGCAGGGCGGCCTTAACATTTTGGGCTTTCCGGTTACCTCCGCTTGGCTTGTTCTTCCACGTCTAGGGGTTCCCAGGGTTGATACCCAACAACTTTGGACGCTGACACCAATAAAGTCCTTTTGAAAGGTTTTATTTTGCAGGGGTAACATCCAACAACATGGTCTTGCATGGGAACAGAGGGCAAGGGTGAAGAACTCAGGCACCTTGAACTGCAGACATAAAGTCTCTAGTACCACCCAAAGAGTAGCCACTAGCAGCTGGGCGCTTCAAGGCTGAACAAATCTTTAGCCAGAGATTATGGCAGTCAGCACTTTGATTCAGAACTTGTAAAATCTCTGACCTTGAACAAGTTGTAACTGAAAGTGAACAGGAACCTTTTTCTTCAGTACCTGGAACGTTCTCTGTCTCCTTGAGAGTACTGGAAAAAAACGTGGATTCGTCAATTTCCTTCCCAACTTAGTAACCAGTCACTTCTCAGGATGCCAGCTTGTTGGCCCTCCTCCGAAGTGTCCTCCCCCAGTCACTTTCACGAGCTGTAGTGCCTCTCCAAGCCGAGAGCACACCCGGACGCCTAGAATCCTCCCTCAGTTACTGCGCCTCGGACCAGCAGGTTTTCTGAGACTCGGGAACAGACGGATCATCCACTGATTGGTCCCGAGGAAGCTGATACCCAAAACGTCCAACCAGGCCTAGTTCTGGCCTGTCATGTGCACCTCGCCGTACACATAACCAGGCAGAACTCTAACACAGCCTAGCAGCCAAACTGATGTCATTACCGTTCTTAGGCAAACAATTTACACATGAATGACAGTTTGTCCAAAATGTCATCCACTACATATTTATCTAATATATATATATATATATATATATATATATATATATATATATATATATATATATATATACACACACACACACACACACACATACAGGTGTTTATCAATTATGAAATATATATATTCATTAATAAATTAAAATATACTTGTATACTTAAATAATTATTTTTATAAATGATTATAAATGTATTTTACATTTATATGAATGGTGTATAGCTGCATTACATATGTGGATTACATTAATTTACTATACACCATTCACGTTTAAATAGGCACATGTATGATCTTTAAATATTGATAAAAACAATGTTTTTTTTAATAATTAGGTTCATGTATATTGTGTAGGGGGAATTTAACTTTATTATTTTATTAATATGTTGGGGAATAATGTTTGGTGATTAGTGTTCAACTTTTGTATTTTACACTTCCTCATACTGTAATCCCGCTACATCACACAAGATTACAGTGAGAGGAGCCGTTCTCAGGAGTTCCCGGCATTTGTTGATCGCTTCTCAACTCAACGTGAGAAGCGATCTACAGACCATCATAAACAGGCACTCAGAGGAGAGCGATCACCTCTGAGAATGCCTGAGAACTGAATAGCGGTATTTTACCGCAGTTTCATAAAAGGACACCCAAGCTTCTTTCTGATGGTCTTGTAGCCCATTCGCGCCTTGTGCAGGTCTATAATCTTGTCCCTGATGTCTTGAGAGCTCTTTGGTTTTTGCCCATGATGGTGAGATATGAGCCTAGGTTCACACTGAGTGCAGAAATGAAGCTGTGCAAGTTCAGCTGAACTCGCACAATTTCACTCCCGCAGGTCATTCCCGATTTTGGTCACAATTTTTTTCAGGAGGTATCTGCACAGATGTCAATGTAAATTGCAGCCCGAAATCGCAAAAAGTAGTACAGAAACAACTTTTTTAAATCGGTGCGTTGCCGCAAATGCAGCGTCAGACCAATTAGGATGGTGCCATTGTGTCAATTGCCGCCGATTTGACATGTCAAGTCATACCAATGTGAACCAGGGCTAAATGTAAGAAAGAGATTACGTGGACAGGTGTCTTTTATACACAAAACGAGTTGTCGCTAGGAGGGCCTTCCTAACTTGACAGGATTAATCTGTGTACCACATGAGCACATACTGTAGCCAGAATTATTGTTGGTTAGTAGGGGATCAAATACTTATTTTACTCAGTGAACTAACTCAATTTATAACATTTGTAATATTTTTTTTTCTGGATTTTTTTTTTTCCAAAGAGTTTTCTTTTCTGGATTTTTGGTTAATAATCTGTCTCATCATTTAAAATACACCTATGATAAAAATTATAGACCCTTAATTTCTTTGTAGGTGGGCAAATTTACAAAGTCTGCACTAGATCAAATAATTATTTTTGCCACTGTATATATAGCAGTGTTCAAAAAGTAAACCGAGAATCTTTGGCTTCGTACACACTATACGAAAATCAGAAGGGAAAATTCATAAAACGAGCTGTCTGCGGATTTTTGGATCGTTAGTACTGGTACTTTCGACAGCCGATTTTTCATCAGACAAAAGCTGGATGTGCCGTCTATAAAATCTGTGTCGGATGTGAACTCAACGTCTGATTTTTGGATGGTCAGTACATTCGAGGAAGGACTGGGAAGAGTTTGGTCTTGTAAACTACCATTCCTAATCTAGAATTAACATTCGTGATGCAGCAATGGATGAAATGTCGAAACGCAGCGCACATTCTCATCTTCTTTAATGGGATAATAATGAAGCTGCTTTTCTGGTGATACTGATGGAGTTATGCCAAACATTTTAAAAGGCATTTGTTTTGTACCATCTGAAAATCGACAATCAAAGCTCACCAAACTTCTACTAACATGAAATTAGCAGAAGGGGCCCAAAGGGTGGCGCGTAAGAAATTAACTTTACCTTTATACTCTCATAGTACGCCACTATGTTCTTGTTTGTCAAATGACAATTTGTGGATAGTTAGTATGCTAGACAAAATCCTGCACACGCCCTTTTGACAAAAAACAGACGCTCAGTCATACAACAATCAAACCGTGTGTATGAGGCCTTAAGCCTCATACACACGATCGGACTTTGTACAAACTTTCCCGTGGATTTTTGTACAAAGGGCGTCAGCCGAGAACTTGTATTGTATACACACGGCAGGACTTTTTCAGCCAACTTTCACCAAATCACGTGGTGTTTCTGCTCTTTACCGCCACCTTTGGTCAACTTCTGTATTGTTGTCTGATCTTTTGCATTGGTTCTGAGCATGCTTGTTTGTACTTTGTACAAAGTCCTATGGTTTTCTGTACACACAATCAGACTTTGCTCCATCGGACTTTTGTTGCCAGAAAGTTTGTCCGTTCGCACAGCCAACAAAAGTCCGATGAAAACCAAAAAAGTTTGTCTGATGGAGCATACACACGGTCGGATGTTGCTCCAAAACAGCTAATTTGCATGTTTGTGTCTCCCTATGAGATTTTCCCTCAATTTCTGTCCTGGTCACAACTAGGGATGAGCTCAGGCATGTTTGGATCTTAGTCCGAACCCACCTGAACAAGCCTGCCAGAAGGCTGTCACTGTAATGGGCCATTCATAAGCAGCTGAGGCATTCCCCAACCTGCAGCCACATGTATTCATTTCCTTTGCATACATGCAGTCTGAACTGCCATTAGAAATCATGGGGCTCCTTACAGCCTACCTGAAAAGGCAATCCCCAGAAAATATCAAAACAATATCTGCGCTAAAAATACACTAAAATCCTTATTAATGGACACAAGAATAACTTACAAAATTCCTGCTAAATCTAAAAGCTCTGTATGTGTGAATGGGGTCTTGGGGCTAATTTACATGGATGCTGTGGCCTGTACAGTGTGAATCAGCAATTTGTTTATGTGGCTGGAGCCGCCTGTGTGCAGGCAGCCTATGTTGTGCTATGGGGACGCAGCAACTGTATAAACATAACTGCAGGACCAAATTTGCCAGGCATGTGGGTGCACCTGTACAGCCCCCAACTCAGACAGTGTGCATTCAGGGCCATTCACCCACACCTTCACACCTTCAAATTAGGACCTGCGGCTGGGTTTGTACTGCCTCCACGTTCCCATACAGTAAAAAGGTAGCACCAGGTGCATGAACAAACCACTCATCCAGACAGCCAGAGTAACTGTGTAAATGAGCCCTTAGGGCTTGTTCACACAAGGTTGGGGGTGGTAAAACCCCACAGTTAAGCTGCGTTTTTACCAACCCCAACCACTATCCCTTTTAGCTGCAGTGGCAGCAGCTGGGGGTGAACATATTCTGTGGCCATGGCAGGAATTAAACCCTTGTTAGAATTCGATCCAGTCACGTGAATGGGGGTGCTGCTGTAGGGTTGAAAGGAAAGGAGGCAGTGAGGAGGAGCTACAACACCTCCTAATCACCTGTCAAATGCTCTTTGAAGAGTGATCGATAAGCAGAACACACTTCAGAAAAAGCATGTGTGAACGAGCCCTTAATTATATTAACAACCCTGTTGGGGCTTTGCTAAAATATCAGGAGTCTAAACTCCTGATATCTTACTTTTGAGACAGAGAAAGGGACAGAGGACATTGATTCCTCAATCCCTCTCTCTACAGCCTCAGCTGCACTGAATGAATGAACGGGAAGCGCTCTGTACAGAAGCTTCCTGTTCATTCACAAACTGAAGACCCAGTTTACTATGCTTCAGTTATGAATGATCACAAGAGTGATTGGTAATGATCGCTCACTTTGTGTATTTTCAGGAAAGGAAGAGGCCAGTAAATATGACTCAATCTTCCTGTGCCCTGCAGCAGCGAGTGGTCACAGGAGAGGCAGAGATAGAGGCGGAGAAGCTGGTAGCACTGCAGAAGGAGGCCAAGAAAGGTGTTCAAAGCAATGAGAAGGGGGGTGAACAGAGCAGTGAGTAGCGATCCCCCTGCAGCTGAAAGTCAGCGGGTGGGAGAGGAGGAGAAGCCAGCTGTGCTTAAAGGGGAGCCACAGGGAGATTGGTTTCACTGATTTCCCCCGCCACTCATATGTGCAAGTAGGGCTGCCGGTAAGGCAGTACAGCTGGCCCTCCTGCTTGTTGGGTGCTCAAGTCCGCCCCTGTTGAATTGATAGAGCCCAAGCCCCATACAGGAGGGCCGGCTGTACTGCCTCATCGGCGGCCCTGCTTACAGCTACAGCGCAGAAAATTCTCTAGCTGCAGAGGATTAGCCCAGTAAAGTGATAGCTTCCTCGCAGGCTCATTCAGGTGGGTTCAGACTAAGATCCAAACATGCCTGTGCTGATCCCTAGTCACAGCACAGACAGCAATAAAAACCTGTGGAGATAGATAAAAGAGAGAAAGAGGGCAGACTGGCCTAGTGCGTTATTCATCAATATTTTTATTAGGAGTAAAATAAACACTAGAGCTGCACGATTATTGTTAAAGAATCAAGATTGCGACTCAACCCCCCCTCGCGATCTAAACACAGCATTTCCCCGATTCAGTGCAAAGAGTTCTCTGCTCAAGCCGATAACTTAGAACCCCCGAAACACATATATATATATATATATATATATATATATATATATATATATATATATATATATATTAGCAGAGACCCTAGAGAATAAAATGGCGGTTGTTGCAATATTTTATCTCACACAGTATTTGCGCAGCGATCTTTCAAATGCAATGTTTTTGGAAAAAATACACTATAATGAAAAAACTAAACAGTAAAGTTAACCCGATTTTTTTTGAATAATGTGAAAGATGATGTTACGCCGTGAGAATTGTGATCTTTATTCTAAGCAAAAAAAAATTGTGATTCTCATTTTAGCCAGAATCGTCCAACTCTAGTAAGTACTACTCACAAACATAGATAGTAAAAACTCTCATCAAGCCACTAATAAGCTCCACTCTCCCAGACCTGTTGATACCTCTAGCATAGGGGGACCTCACTAGGGTCCCTGCTGACTGATGCGTTTCGAAGGTATGTCCTTCTTCATCCGAGCCACATCAGTGCTAGAGGATTAAGGATGGGCTCGGGTGTGTTCACACACTCCACATGCAGAGCCCACCAGGAAGTCAGCACGGCGCTGCGCTAATCACAGGCAGTGAGACATTTTCCCGATGTGCGGCTGCAGAGATCGGGAATGTCTCACTGCCTGTGATTAGAGCAGCGCCGACTTCAGGGTGGGCTCTGTACATGGAGTGTGTGAACACGCTCGAGCCCAGGGGCGTTGCTAGGTCTACAAAATATCTGGGGCTAGGGCCCATAGCATTGTAGTAAAGTCAGTGCTTGGGTGGGCATACACATGTATATAATATATGTGTGTGTATATATCCCCAGAGAGCCCCCCACTTACATCAGGGTCCCCAGAGGGCCTCCCCCTTAAATCAGGGTCCCCAGAGAGCCCCCCTCTCCTTGGGATCCCTGTAGAGACTCAGAGCTTTGTACCCCAGATTCGGGGCTATAGCCCCAAAAGCCACCCCCTAACGACGCCACTGGTCAAGCCCATCCCTGTAGAGGATATTGCACTAGGTCAGTGCGCTCTCTTTTATTCTTTTATCTATCTCCACAGTGTCCTGAGGGCAACCCAAGTCCTAGAGGGCAGGAAGGCTATAGGAGAATTATCCATTCTTGCAATGGCACCACATTTATAGTGCATCTCACTCAAGCGTAGGAGATATTGTTGAAGTCTTTTGTTAGCAGTAAAAACCTGACAAAAGCGCAAATTATTCCCCATTATGTCCAAAACTATACAAACTATTGGGCTGGAACTACAAACAGAAAAAACGAAATCCCTAAGTGGCACATTTGGGAATTTATTTTTTATTTTTAGTGTCTGCTTTACGCTTTGTGCCTTTATTTCACATACCGTCCTAAGTCACAAGTTATATGTACTTTTTCTATTCCAGAAAGAGGCTAAAAAATATGGAATTAACCTATTTTCTTTTGTTGCCTTACATCTGCTTCCAACACGTGTTCCATTTTCCCACAGAAAACATGGCCGCCCATGTGCCTACCTGTCTCCAGTGAAAACATTGTGGGCTCCGTATCCTTCTTCTCTTGGCACGTTTCGCATTTTTTGTTGTCCATTTACGTAGCCTCCAATTGGCACAAATTTAAGTTGGATCTCCGGTACAGGCGTGAGCTCAAATCGCAGGGCTGCGTAGATGTATTGCCTTAGACCTAAGTCCCTTTCATAAACATAGTGCATACAAAACACTGAGTTCTTGTAATATTTACCTCCTGCATTCAGACATAAATGGGCCTGTTACCTACTATATATGTCTAAGTCAGTGTGTTTATGTCTAATAAATGATGTTCTTCTCAGTCAGTGCTTCTAGTGTAAGAACACAGCACAGTATATCCTCTTGTATCAGTGCACCCTAGTAATCAGCACAGCCTGTCCTCTTTTCCTCTATACATACACTTATTATTACAGAGACTCTGCTACTTCCATTCCTCGCTGCACACACTTCCTGGTTGTGACCTGGTCATGTGACATGCCGTGCTCCAATCAGTACCGCTCTGTGGGTCCCCCTTGTTCCTCTGCTCAGCTCTAGCCAAGCATGTTTGCACATACTACAATATAACGTAAAACGAATCCTCTCTCCGCTTGAAGCAATTTGTAACAATACTTGATAAAAAGCTAGTCGGCTACATGTTCTACTGTGTTCTTAGAGCTGTAGATGGCAGCAATCACACAGCAGAAAAAGCAAAACATTCCTCTTTAGTTTTGGATGGAGAAGAGAGGTATTAGAATACCTGTCAGGTTTTTATTGCAATATGGGAGAGATTCACTCTCTCTATTTGTTGTGTTTTATTTTGGAAAATTATTTTTATTTTGTTTTATACAATACATATTATAATAAGCCACACAACGTGGGCTACAACCAGCCACAAACTTGTCGGTACACTACAGAAAAACAATACAACATAAACGTTATCACAGAAACTTGTGATACACCCCCCAACTTTGCTCTATTTGTCCTGTTTACCATTACCACACAGAGGTGTCCGTTTTATGAGGCAATGAAAAAATGTCACTGCTTCATTCTCTGGAATTCACAGAGAAGATCGTTCTCCTCTGTGTGGCAGTTTATGAAGTGGTGTAGGTCGCCCCTCCTTTGGAGGAGTGAAGCGATCTTCAAATGTAGAGATGGACTTGCGGTTCCCCCAGCGGTCGGTTCGCAGCGAACTTTGCTCGTTCGCGATTCGCCAAACCGACAGACTTCTGTCGCTGTTCATGGCGGACATATTAGTTTACATTGTGAAGAACTTTGACCCATGACACATCCATCATGGGGTACAGAACAGCCAATTGAGACATTTCAGCACATGGACATACCCCCTACCTTTTAAATAGACCTTATCTGGCGGCCATTTTACATTCTGTCTTTTGTCAGTGTAGGGAAAGAACGCTGTGTGGAGCAGGGACAGTCAGTCTGTTACTATTAGTTCCACAAAAGTCCTTTTAAGGACTGGTATAGGTATACAGTATATAGGGTTGTAATACACTTATAATATATTTTCTTTCAAATATAGAAAGCATGTTATAGTGCGCTGCAGTGCTGACCGATTCTGCAGCTGTCTTTTCTCAGTGTAGGGACAGTTTGGTGTTTGGAGCAGGGACAGTCAGCAATTCACTAGCTACTAGCTAGCTACTATTAGGTCAGCAAAGGTCCTTTTAAGGACTGGTATAGGTGTACAGCATATAGGGTTGTAATACACGTATAATATACTTTCTTTCAAATATAGAAAGCATATTATAGTGCACTGCAGTGCTGCTGACTGATTCTGCAGCTGTCGTTTCTTAGTGTAGGGACAGTTTGGTGTTTGGAGCAGGGACAGTCAGCAATTCACTAGCTACTAGCTAGCTACTATTAGGTCCACAAAGGTCCTTTTAAGGACTGGTATAGGTGTACTATTTGGTGTGCAGTATATAGGGGTGTAATACACGTATAAAATACTTTCAAATATAGAAAGCATAGTATAGTGCATTTCCACTGTGCAGCATTGCGACTGCTGAGCGGTTCTGCAGCGATACTACAAAGAGTGACAAACGCAATTAGAAAAAAGTATTATAACTGGTGTGATAGACCCGTGGCCCCCCCAAAACGACAGATTGAAGCGGGGTGTTATATACCTTCTTCCACCTATACTGCACTTCTCTAGAGACTTTTGTCACAGGGTCATTTAAAAAATGAAAGGAAGAGGCAGGCCCTTCCGCAGGGGTGGTAGGGGTAGGGCAGGAGCAACAGGCTTTAGCCAAAGTGGGAAATTGCAGAAGTGCTCTCTATCTCGTGTTGGTGTCAGTGCTCTCTATCATGATGCTGGTGTCAGTGCTCTCCATCACGGTGCTGGTGTCAGTGCTCTCTATCTCGGTGCTGGTGTCAGTGCTCTCTATCTCGGTGCTGGTGCCCTTGCTCTCTATCACGGTGCTGGTGTCAGTGCTCTCTATCTCGGTGCTGGTGCCAGTGCTCTCTATCTTGGTGCTGGTGTCAATGCTCTCTACCTCGGTGCTGGTGCAAGTGCTCTCTATCTCGGTGCTGGTGTCAGTGCTCTCTAGCTCGGTGCTGGTGTCAGTGCTCTCTATCACGGCGCTGGTGTCAGTGCTCTCTATCTCAGTGCTGGTGTCAGTGCTCAGTCTCTATCGTGGTGCTGGTGTCATTGTTCTATTTCAGTGCTGGTGTCAGTGAGGGAGATAGCAGCGGAGAAGCCAATCAGCAGGCAGTGCCAGCGCCATGGCTGAAGATCAGCACTGGACTGGCACCTCCGGACCACCACAGTGGAGCCCTGCATAGGTGGGGGTAAGGGCCGGGCAGAGGGAGGGGTCAGGGGCTCAAGCACAGGTTGGCACACTGGGACACTGGCACAAGACTGCGCTGCCCTGACTGTGGCACTGATCATCTCTTGCACCCCCTTCATAGCCTGACCTGAACTTGCCTCTCCTCCATGGCCTTCATGCGCTCCTGAATTGACAAAATTTCACAGATAAAAAAAGAATGCTTGTCGTTATCCATCCCAGATTCACTTAATACTTCTGGTATGTCAGTGTTCATGTTGTGGGACTATGTGTGCACAGCTAGTAAGTATTTTGTGGCTGAAACTATGACCTGGAGGTTTTTAAGGTTCGCCTGCCATTAAAGTAAATGGGGTCCGCCGCGAACCTTGTGGTTCACAAACCTTTTTGCCACATTCACGGATCGCATTCGCGAAACGTCCAGTCGGAAGTTCATTCATCACTATTCAAATGCTTCAAACAGTGGAGAACGGCCCCTGATACTGGAATCTTATGAGACAGAACAAGATTACAGTACCAGAAATCCACTGAAACACAGAGATGTCCGTTTATTAACCACTTGCCACCCGCCCACCATCAAGTGCAGCAGGTGGCCGGCTATGAAGCTACAGTTACAATGCCGGCGCCACAGAGAGGAGGGGAAGACGAGCGGGGCTTCGTTCCCTCGCATCGCTGGACCCTGGGACAGGTAAGTGTCCATTTATTAAACGTCAGCAGCTGCAGTATTTGTACCTGCTAAGCAGAACTCCGCTTTAAGTAGTGATAAATTATCACTGCTCAGAACACAGACGGTGTGGTTAATGCTAATAAAATAAAGAGTCCCCCTACATAATATATATATATATATATATATATATATATATATATATATATATATATATATATATATACATACACACACACATATGACAGGGGGGCATGGTTACTGTCTTGGAGGAGTCTGATTGAGGAAGAAAAAAGTTAATAATCTTCCTTCTTTCCCCGGGATTCCCTCTTCACTCCCCGATTCTCCACCTGCTGAGCTGGTGAATCAGGGAGGGTGGATTCTGACAGATCGCCAGAGAAGCTCTCAGATCACAGCTTCATAAACTGTCCGTTTCTGTGTCAGTCAATGAGGATTCTCAGTGTGCGGAGATCATCGACGGGAGAACATGTTCAAACTTGTTTTCCCCCGATTTATCTCTGTTTCATAAACTGTGATCAATGGCGATCCTCTGGATCACCGCTGTTCACTGCTTCATAAACAGTCACCGTTGTGAATGTAAAAGAGGTTCACAAATTCTGGGTTGTCACCAGAACAGGAAACAATAGGAAATCTTCCAATGGGGACATTAGTAATGTGTTTTTAAGGAAAGCCTTGCTGCAAAAACAAAAAATTAAAGCTTCATTTACACTAGTGGTTGGGAGGGTTGCTGAAATGTGCAGCTGAGCCCTGTTTTTATGCCTCCTTGCCCAAATACCTCCCCCTGGAAAGGCAGCAGAGAGAGGTGTCCACAAAAACGTAATGCCACTCAGTCCTACATCCAATGAGGGCTGGCGCAAGGATTTTTTACACCCTAGACGAGACCTTATTTTGCACCCCCTTTGCCCTGCCCATGTACTGTATACACCCCTTTTTAATGAAGCACCCATCAAATGCAGCCTCACCAGCGCGCATCAATGCAGGCGCATCATCACCCATCAATGAAGCCTACCAGTGCCCATCAATGCAGCCTCACCAGTGCCCATTAATGCAGCCTACCAAGGAGGGAGGGGAAAGGGGGGGCACCCGACTCCTCAGTACATGGACAGATCAATATTTATACACCAAATACATTTACATGCGAATAAGCGATAATGCAATCTCAGACGGTGACAGTATTTCACTCACCAGGTCTGGGGCTCTGCAGACTGGTCTGCATCCATCCGATGATGCGACCCTGCCAAGCATGTGCGAGGAACAATTTTTTACTCTGCCTGCCTCAGTGACTCCTTCAGGCAGGCTCCACCTATCACCAAGCCCGGAGTGCCGCCGCCAGGTGATATAGCACTTGAGTGACGCTCCCAGCATTGTTCAGGACAGGCCAGGAGGGAGAGCAGCCTCTACGACAGGGACGGGGGGGAGCAGGGGACACAGGACTAGGAATCATGTATGGTCAGAGAGGCAGAGCTGGCTTTCTGTGGTCACATCATGGACAGCAATCACAGGTCTCTCATGACTGATCAGAGGCGCGCAGCAGGGGATGTTTGCTTGCTTCCATTCATTCGGGAGTTGGAACACAAACACAGTCCTCCGCTACTGCTGCGCCTCTGGCACTATGTGTAAACGGAGAGGTGGCTGCCTGCTAATGCTGAGTAGGGATGAGTGAGGGTGTGTTCGCATAGTCCACGTGCCGAGCCCGCCAGGAAGTCGGCGCAGTGCTGCGCTAATCACAGGCAGTGAGACATCTCCCGATCTCTGCAGCCACACATCGGGGCAATGTCTCACTGCCTGTTATTAGCGCAGCGCTGCGCCGACTTCCTGGCGGACTCAGCATGTGGACCATGCAAACACGCCTGAGCTCATCCCTAATGCTGAGCCCTAGGCAGCAGTGCGCCCAAGGTGGCTGCCTATTTTGCCTAGTGGTAGCACCAGCCCTGCATCCAATGGTGGTGAAACTCCAGAGATAATTGTAAAAAGACACAGGAGGGCCCGAACCACCACCCTTAGGGGGCTTGTCCCCTGACATGCATTAGATTATCAACAACAGCAATGTTGGTATTGCCCTAAGCTGGAGTGGTGTATTGTTATGCTTATACCTTCTAGTTTTTGTGAGCATGTTTTTGATCTCTATATTCAATAAAATTTGGTGGTGCACATGACTAGTGATGGACGAACTTCCGACGGGACGTTTCGCAAACGCGAAACGCGAACGCGGCCGATAGTTCGCGAACCGTAACGTTCGCGGCGGGCCCCATTGACTTCAATGGGAGGCAAACTTTACAAACCTACAGGCAGGGGCGTAACTATAGGGGGTGCAGCAGTTGCGACCGCAGCCGGGCCCTGTGATGCAGGGGGCCCATGCAGCCCCCTCTACATATGGCTGGCTGCAGCATAGGCATCTAGGGGTCATCTCAGCCGGCTCCTCAGAGTACCCCTCTCCTGCTCCATGCATTGCTGCTCAGCCCGATGTCTGTTCTCCCCAGCCAGAGTCCTGCCCCCCCCCCCCCCCCCGAGTCTGGCCCACACTGCACTGCATACCTCTCCCGAGTAAACAAACTTTAAGCACACAGATGCAGTGCAGCCCTATCAGAGCCCCCCGGAGGACACTGCAGGCTTGTCTGCTAGCCCCCCTCCTCCCCCGTCATACACAGATGATGAAAGGTCTTTCTGGGAGATATGCTGATCGCCCGTCCAGCACAGTGGATGGAGCCCAGGCCAACATGGATGAGTGCGTGGCCTACAGCTTGGTCATGGGGAGTGAGAGGGCCCCATCCCCCACACACCATTACATTACCCCTGGGGACAGGGACCCCTTCTCACGTGGGGACAGGGACGCCCACCTCCCCTGGGGACAGGGTCCCCTTCTCACCTGGGGGCAGTAACTTCATCTGCCCTGGAGAAAAGGACCTCATCTCTTCTGGGAACGGGGACCCCATCCTGCCATGGACAGTCCCCCAATGGGGCACCTAAAAATAAAATAATAAAAAAAAACTACTGATACCAGTGGTGGAACTACAGGGCTCAAAAAGGTCATACCTGTGACCACGCCCTGGAGTTCCACTGCCAGACTCGGAGGGAAGGTCCCTGGCTGTGGTTCAGGGGGGCCCTTCATGGTTTCTTGCATCGGGGCCCTGAAGGTTCTAGTTACGCCACTGCCTACAGGTCAAATTTGCAGCCACAAAATAATTACTAGCTGTGCACACATAGTCCCACCACATGGCCAATGACATAACACATGTATGAGGTGAATCTGGGATCGACAACTACAAGCATTCTTTTTTTATATGTGAAATTGTGACAATTCAGGACTGTGGAGCGCATGAAGGCAATGGAGGAGAGGGAAGGTCAGGGTAGGCAAAGAAGAGGGTGCAGGAGATGATCACCAGCACCGTGATATGGAGCACTGACACCTGCACCGTGATAGAGTCATCTGACACCAGCACCGTGATAGAGAGCACTGACATCAGCAGCGTGACATACAGCACTGACATCAGCACCGTGATATAGAGCACTGACACCAGCACCGTGATAGAGTGATCTGACATCAGCACCGTGGTAGAGAGCACTGACATCAGCAGCGTGACATAAAGCACTGACATCAGCACCATGATAGAGTGATCTGACACCAGCACCGTGATAGAGAGCACTGACATCAGCAGCGTGACATAAAGCACTGACACCAGCACCGTGATATACAGCACTGACACCTGCACCGTAAGCAGCCCCAGGAGGAAGTCAGCCTAGCACAGGGATGGTGGGAGCCCCTCATAATGAGCATAGCACAGGGATGGTGGGAGCCCCTCATAATATGCACAGCAGAGGTACAGCCCCAGGAGTAAGTCAGCATAGCACAGGGATGGTGGGAGCCCCTCATAATAAGCAGCCCCAGGAGGAAGTCAGCATAGCACAGGGATGGTGGGAGCCACTCATAATGAGCATAGCACAGGGATGGTGGGAGCCACTCATAATATGCACAGCAGAGGTACAGCCCCAGGAGGAAGTTAGCACAGCACAGGGATGGTGGGAGCCCCTCATAATAAGCAGCCCCAGGAAGGAAGTCAGCACAGCACAGGGATGGTGGGAGCCCCTCATAATGAGCATAGCACAGGGATGGTGGGAGACCCTCATAATATGCACAGCAGAGGTACAGCCCCAGGAGGAAGTCAGCACAGCACAGGGATGGTGGGAGCCCCTCATAATAAGCAGCCCCAGGAGGATGTCAGCATAGCACAGGGATGGTGGGAGCCCCTCATAATAAGCAGCCCCAGGAGGAAGTCAGCACAGCACAGGGATGGTGGGAGCCCCTCATAATAAGCAGCCCCAGGGGGAAGTCAGCACAGCACAGGGATGGTGGGAGCTCCTCATAATAAGCAGCCCCAGTAGAAATATGACACCGCTCAACCTCTTCAAACAGGAGGGTACGGGCATATAGTACGGTGTGCTTTTTTTGGACAAGGAAGTGAGCCAAATGAAGAAAGAAGGTCTGTGTGCTCGATTAAAAAAATCGTTTATAGACATATACATGGTCTACTGGTCACATGTGTTGAATTCCTCCGAGATCCATGCCTCATTCATTTTTAGAAATGTGAGGTAGTTAACACTGTCGTGAGCTAGGCGAGTACGCTTATCGGTTACGATCCCCCCTGCTGCGCTGAACGTCCTTTCGGACAGGACACTGGACGAGGGGCAAGCCAACAGTTCGATTGCAAATTGGGCAAGCTCTGGCCAGAGGTCAAGCCTGCCCACTCAGTAGACCAGGGGTTCATCACTCCTCAGAGCGTCCACATCGGCCATTAACCCGATGTTGTCAGACACCTGACGGTCTAGGCGTTTCCTGATGCTGGATCCGGATGACACCTGTCGATGGGTCGGCTGAAAGAATGACCTCATATCAGAAGTCACCAACACATCTTCAAACCGGCCTGTTCTTGCAGGCGCTGTTGGATTGGTACCCGCAACTCCTTCTCTGGGAGTGGGAATTGCTCCTCTGCCAGCACACGCAAAAGCAGAATGCAGCATTTCTCGAAGCAAGGCCTGGAAGTGCTCCATTCTGACATTCCTCTGTGACGTCGCTAAGTACGTTGCCACCCAGTACTGGTCCTTGACCCTTATGCTTTTTATACGGGGGTCCCTATTAAAACACTGGAGCATGAAGGCCCCCATTTGCACTAAAGTGGAAGCGGTGTGGTGGCCTGGCTCCTGCTCATCATCCGGGATAATGTTGTTAACGTTAACTGCACGTTTCTGCTGGAGCAGCCTATCAAGCATATAGAAGGTTGAGTTCCATCGCGTCGGGCAATCGCAAATAAAACGTCTGACCGGCAGATTGTGTCGCCGCTGAATGTCAGCAAGGCGAGCCATGGCCGTGTAAGATCTTCTGAAATGGGCCGAGATTTTCCTTGCCTGCCGCAAGATGTCCTGGACCCCAGGGTATTTGACAACGAATCGCTGCACGACCAAGTTTAAGACGTGTGCCATGCATGGCACGTGCGTGATTTTGCCCTGTTTCAATGCGCTAAGCAGATTGGCACTGTTGTCACACACCACTTTACCAACTGTCAAATTGAACGGTGTTAGCCACTGATCTGCCTGTGAACGCAAAGCTGAAAAGAGTGCCGGGCCAGTGTGGCTCTTTGCTTCCAGGCACAACAGACAGAGCACGGCATGGCAACGTCTCACCTGGCATGTCGAATAGGTTCTGGGGAGCTTGGGCGGCGCAGCGGAAGAGACGCTAGCAGCGGAAAAGGAGGAGTCAGCCGAGGAGGAGAGGGAGGAGGATGGAGTAGGAGGAGGAGGAGAAGAAGAGCCAGGTCTGCATGCAATCCGTGGCGGTAAAACCAAATCTACACGGGTGCCACGGGTTACATGCTTGACGACCGTCAGAAGGTTCACCCAGTGGGCAGTAAAAGTGATATACCTTCCCTGCCCGTGTTTTCTAGACCACGTGTCTGTGGTCAGATATATCTTGGCACCGACACTGTGTGCCAGAGATACCTTCACTTGCCGCTGAACATGGCCATATAGCTCTGGGATGCCCTTCTGTGAGAAATACTTCCTTCCTGGGACCTTCCATTGTGGTGTTCCAATGGCCACAAATTTGCGAAAGGCCTCCGAGTCCACCAGTTTATATGGCAGTAGTTGGCGGGCTATGAGTTCTGACAAGCCAGCCGTCAACCGTTGGGCAAGAGGGTTATTTGGTGGCGTCATCATTTTTTTACGCTCGAACATTAGGCCCACGGAAGCCTGCCTTTTTGCAGAAAAACGTGAGCATGGCGTGATGGAAGGTGGAGTGGAGGACAATTGTGAGGAGAGAGGAGAAGGAGAAGTAGAAGACGAGGCTGGACGGTGAGAGCCTGCAGTGTGGCTTTGTGTGTTCCGTTGCTCCCACTGGGCTCGGTGATGGCTGCTCATGTGCCTTCTTAAGGCGGTCATCCCTAGGTGAGTGTTGGGCTTACCGCGACTAATACGTTGACTGAAAAGATTGCAGATGGCAACGCTATTGTCAGCAGCGGACACGTTAAAAAAAGCCCCTGCTTCTCCTCCCTATCTGCTGGTCCATATCTCCCTCTGAACTCCCCTCCTCTTCCTCTCTTGTGGGCACCCACATGACATCACTAGACACGTCATCATCGACGTCACCTTCCCCACCGCTATAAGTAGAGATCTCGGAGTAGGCAGCAACACCGGGGATCAACCTCCTCCTTGGGCTGATCTGGGTACTGTCGTCAGACTGCTGAGTGGCGGTTGTTGCTACCTCCTCTTCCTGATCTAATACCAAGAGTGGCTGCGCATCAGAAATGTCTTGATATGGATTGGAAAATAATTCCTGTGACTCAAGCGGAAGGTATGTGGTGGTGGTGGTGTTGTTGGTGGTAGTGTCTTTGGGGGTGCACATAGCAGAGAGTGAAGAAGAGGGTGCAGATCGAGAGGATGAGGAGGGTGCAGAAGAGTAAGGCTGAGTAAACCACTCAACCAAGTCTGGTGCGTCCTTTAAAGTAATTGAACGCACCTTCTGCAACTTCCCACTTTGGCTCAAGCCTGTTGCTCCTGCCCTACCCCTACCACCCCTGCGGAAGGGCCTGCCTCTTCCTCTGCCTGTCATTTTTTAAATGACCCTGTGACAAAACTCTCAGTCCCTATACTGATAAAGGACTGCTGCAGTATAGGTCAGCAGTCAGCAGTAGTGCACCTCAACCCTATGTATTGTGGACCTATACCAGTCCTTAAGGAATAGCAGACTGTACCTCACTCAACCCTATGTACTGTAGTACCCTATACATTACCAGTCCTTATAAGGACCTTTGTGGAACAAGTAGGTTGTGAATGATTAGCAGACTGTACCTCAGTCCCTATACTGATAAAGGACTACTGCAGCAGAAGGGCAGCAGTCAGCAGTAGTGCACCTCAACCCTATGTATTGTGGACCTATACCAGTCCTTACGGAATAGCAGACTGTACCTCACCCAACCCTATGTACTGTAGTACCCTATACCTTACCAGTCCTCATAAGGACCTTTGTGGAACAAGTAGGTTGTGAATGATTAGCAGACTGTACCTCAGTCCCTATACTGATAAAGGACTACTGCAGCAGAAGGGCAGCAATCAGCAGTAGTGCACCTCAACCCTATGTATTGTGGACCTATACCAGTCTTTACGGAATAGCAGACTGTACCTCACTCAACCCTATGTACTGTAGTACCCTATACCTTACCAGTCCTTATAAGGACTTTTCTGGAACAAGTAGGTTGTGTATGATTAGCAGACTGTACCTCAGTCCCTATACTAATAAAGGACTACTGCAGCAGAAGGGCAGCAGTCAAGTATAATATTCTTTCTATATTTGGAAGAAAGAATATTATACATGTACAAGCCTATTACCATACTAGTCCTGAAAAGAACCTTTGTGGACCTAATAGTAACA
The DNA here is from genome assembly GCF_037356315.1 of Lithobates pipiens. Lineage (NCBI taxonomy): Eukaryota > Metazoa > Chordata > Amphibia > Anura > Ranidae > Lithobates > Lithobates pipiens. The sequence goes on from NW_027507718.1 coordinate 97,131,029, forward strand.
GCTACTGATTAAACTGACTGTCCCTCACTGCCTCACACACAGCTTCCTGCCTGTCCCTATTTAAACTGACAAAACACAGGCTGCTGGAACAATAACTTGAATAGCACTGTTGTGGACCTAATAGTAACAGCTAATGATTAAACTGACTGTCCCTGCAGCACACAGCGTCCTGTCCCTTTCTCTACACTGACAAAAGACAGGCTGCTGCAAAAATCAGTAGCACAGCAGTGCCTCAATCCTATATCCTGAACTACACCTAACACCTATACCAGTCCTGAAAAGAACTTTTGTGGACCAAATAGCTGGAGATTTGGGTCACTGCAGTCTCTCCCTGCTCCACACAGCAACCTCTCCCTATGGTGACAGAAGAAAGAATGTAAAATGGCCGCCGGATCGGGTCTATTTATAAGTTAGGGGAAATGTCCAAGTGTCCATGTGCTGTAATGTCTCAATTGGCTGTCCTGTACCCCATGATGGATGTGTCATCATAGGTCAAAGTTCTTTTACACAGTAAACACGTTAGTCCGCCGGGCAAACGGCGCCAATAGTCTGACGATTGGGCGGACCGCGAACAGCCGAAATTCCCCGTGAAACGACCGCAGGGCGAACCGTTCGGCCATCCCTACCTGCGAACGGACCGAAAATTTGTGCGAACTTTAGAACCCCATTAAAGTCTATGGGACTTGAACGTTCAAAATCAAAAGGGTTAATTTTAAAGGCTAATATGCAAGTTATTGTCCTAAAAAGGGTTTGGGGACCCGGCTCCTGCCCCAGGGGACATGTATCAATGCAAAAAAAAGTTTTAAAAATGGCAGTTTTTTTCGGGAGCACTGATTTTAATGATGCTTAAAGTGAAAAAAAAGTGTGAAATATTCCTTTAAATATCGTGCCTGGGGGTGTCTATAGTATGCCTGTGAAATGGCATGTGTTTCCCATTTTTAGAACAGTCCCTGCACAAAATGACATTAACGGAAAAAAATTAATTTAAAACTGCTTGCGGTTTTAATGTAATGTCTGGTTCCGGCAATATGGATGAAAATCATTGAGAAAAATGGCATGGGTGGCCCCCCCTGCCCATTACCAGCCCCTTTGGGTCTTGTATGGATATTAAGGGGAACCCCTACCCAAATTATAAAAAGGAAAGGCGTGGGACCCCCAGGCCCTATATACTCAGAACAGCAGTATACAGGCGGTGCAAACAAGACAGGGACTGTGTAGGTTTGTTGTTACGTAGAATCTGTTTGTAATTTTGAACTGGTATATTTTTAAAGTGTAGCTCCAGTCAAAAAATCTATTTTTATGTTTTTTGGAAAACATAGGGAAGGGGTATCACCCCTGTAACATTTTTGTTTCGTCTGTGCACCTCTTCAGAAGATTTCACCTCACTTTCTGTCCAATGACCAATGTTTTTTGAAAATATGTGGTTTTTAGTAAAACAAGGATTTGGATAAAGCATCAGTGGAGAGGAGACACGTTTTTCCCATATCAACTCTTACAGTAGAGAATTTCCCTTCCTAGGGGTAGATTTCATCTCAATTCCTGTTGTCTCCTTCCGTTTGCAAGTAGGAGACGTTTGTAAGTTGGATGTTTGAAAGTAGGGGCCTGCCTTATATGCTCTGCAGAAATTTGGGCCTAAGGTGTTGGTGTTGCCACAAGTTAACACTGTAAGCCCTCAAAGTGACTCTTGGTGGGCGCTAGAGCTGTGAACTATTATATCAAGAATTGTAATTACATGCCATTGTTGAACAGTGGTAGAAAAATTTGGCCTTTGGTGCTGGTGCTGGTGCCACAACACTGTAAGTCCTCACAGTTACTCTCGGTGGGCGCTGGATTGGGCCCTGCTGTGAAATATTGTGTTAAGATTTGTAATTGCATGCACCTGTTAAACAGGGGTGAAAAATTGGGCCTTTGGCACTGGTACCACAACACTGCAACACCTCACAGAAACTCTAGTTGGAGAGCAGGAATGAGCCCTGCTGCGAAGTATTGCATCAAAAATTGTAATTACACGCCTCTGTTAAACAGGGGTTCAAAAATTGGGCCTAAGTCACGGGTGGTGGCGCCCAGAACCAAAAATGTTCTTCCAAGCTATCAGCAGGATCATTGAGGAGGAGGAGGATAGTCAGTCAGCATAACAGGATAGTCACTCAGCATCAGCATAGGCAGTCTTGAAGGGATGTGACATTTCAAAAAAAATGCTGGATGCAGGACAGGCCAATAGCTCAATTGCATACTGTGCAAGCTCTGGCTAGTGATCCATCCTCAAGACCCAGTAACCCAGAGGATTTTCGTTGGGAAAGGTATCCAAGTCTGATCTTGCCCCTAGGTATTCCTGCACCATTTAAATTTAGACGCTGGCGATGGTTGCTGGAACCGATCATACCTTGGGGCTGCAGACTAAAAAATTGTCTGAACGCATCGGTCAGACGGCCACCTTCTCCACCGCTCCTTCTGTGACTGACCGAAGCCTCAGCAACATGTTGTCCAGGACCAGGAATTTGTAACCTCCCAGTCTCTGGGAACGCATTGCACAGACCTTTCTCCAAGGTCTCCTGAATAGTGATGGCCGAACGGTTTGCCCGGCGGTCGTTTCGCGTCGAATTTCGGCTGTTCGCGGTCCGCCCGTTCGGCGGACTATTGTCGCCGTTCGCCCGGCGGACTTCCGTGTCTACTGTGTAAAAGAAATTCGACCTATGATGACACATCCATCATGGGGTACAGGACAGCCAATTGAGACATTACAGCACATGGAAACTTGGACATTCCCCCTAACTTATAAATACACCCAATCCGGCGGCTATTTTACATTCTTTCTTTTGTCACTATAGGGAGAGGTTGCTGTGTGGAGCAGGGAGAGATTACAGTGACCCAAATCGCTAGCTATTTGGTGCACAAAAGTTCTTTTCAGGACTGGTATAGGTGTTAGGTGTAGTTCAGGATAGGCAGTGCTGTACTAGTGATTTAGAGAAAGGGACAGGACGGTTTGTGCTGCAGGGACAGCCAGTTTAGTCATTAGCTGTTACTATCAGGTCCACAAAAGTGCTATTTCAATTATTGTTCCAGTGGCCTCTGTTTTGTCAATTTATATAGGGACAGGCAGGAAGCAGTGTGTGAGGCAGTGAGGGTCAGTTTAATCAGTAGCTGTTACTATTAGTTCCACAAAAGTTCTTTTCAGGACTGGTATCAGTGGTATGGTAATAGGCTTGTACACGTATAATATTCTTTCTTCCAAATATAGAAAGAATATTATACTTGACTGCTGCCCTTCTGCTGCAGTCTGCTAATCATTCACAACCCACTTGTTCCACAAAGCTCCTTATAAGGACTGTTAACTTGGTCTGTCTAGGGTGCTACAGTACATAGGGTTGAGTGAGGTACAGTCTGCCATTCTATAAGGACTGGTATCGGTCCACAGTACATAGGGTTGAGGTGCACTACTGCTGACCGCTGCCCTATACTGCAGCAGTCCTTCATCGGTATAGGGACTGACGTACACTCTGCTAATCACTCACACACAACCTACTTGGTCCACAAAAGTCCTTATAAGGACTGGTAAGGTATAGGGTGGTACAGTACATAGGGTTGAGTGAGGTACAGTCTGCTACTCTGTAAGGACTGGTATAGGTCCACAATACATAGGGTTGAGGTGCACTACTGCTGACCGCTGCCCTATACTGCAGCAGTCCTTCATCGGTATAGGGACTGACGTACAGTCTGCTAATCACTCACACACAACCTACTTGGTCCACAAAAGTCCTTATAAGGACTGGTAAGGTATAGGGTGCTACAGTACATAGGGTTGAGTGAGGTACAGTCTGCTACTCTATAAGGACTGGTATAGGTCCACAACACATAAGGTTGAGGTGCACTACTGCTGACCGCTGCCCTATACTGCAGCAGTCCTTCATCGGTATAGGGACTGAGAGTTTTGTCACAGGGTCATTTAAAAAATGACAGGCAGAGGAAGAGGCAGGCCCTTCCGCAGGGGTGGTAGGGGTAGGGTAGGAGCAACAGGCTTGAGCCAAAGTGGGAAGTTGCAGAAGGTGCGTTCAATTACTTTAAAGGACGCACCAGACTTGGTTGAGTGGCTCGCTCAGCCTTACTCTTCTGCACCCTCCTCATCCTCTCGATCTGCACCCTCTTCACTCTCTGCTATGTGCACCCCCAAAGACACTACCACCAACACCACCACCACCACATACCTTCCGCTTGAGTCACAGGAATTATTTTCCGATCCATATCAAGACATTTCTGATGCGCAGCCACTCTTGGTATTGGATCAGGAAGAGGAGGCAGCAACAACCGCCACTCAGCAGTCTGACGGCAGTACCCAGATCAGCCCAAGGAGGAGGTTGGTCCACGGTGTTGCTGCCTACTCCGAGATCTCTACTTATAGCGGTGGGGAAGGTGACGTCGATGATGACGTGTCTAGTGATGTCACGTGGGTGCCCACAAGAGAGGAAGAGGAGGGGAGTTCAGAGGGAGATATGGACCAGCAGATAGGGAGGAGAAGCAGGAATAACTTACATTGCACAGGAGGGACAAAGCAGACTGCAAATGTATCAGGAGCGAGTCATCGACCATGTACGGTCACATCTGGCCCTCCCAGGACACCGGCACATGGCTCCACAGTGTGGGCTTTTTTTAACGTGTCCGCTGCTGACAATAGCGTTGCCATCTGCAATCTTTGCAGTCAACGCATTAGTCGCGGTAAGCTCAACACTCACCTAGGGAAGACCGCCTTAAGAAGGCATATGAGCAGCCATCACCGAGCCCAGTGGGAGCAACGGAACACACAAAGCCACACTGCAGGCTCTCACCGTCCAGCCTCGTCTTCTACTTCTCCTTCTCCTCTCTCCTCACAATTGTCCTCCACTCCACCTTCCATCACGCCAAGCTCACGTTTTTCTGCAAAAAGGCAGGCTTCCGTGGGCCTAATGTTCGAGCGTAAAAAAATGATGACGCCGGATAACCCTCTTGCCCAACGGTTGACGGCTGGCTTGTCAGAACTCATAGCCCGCCAACTACTGCCATATAAACTGGTGGACTCGGAGGCCTTTCGCAAATTTGTGGCCATTGGAACACCACAATGGAAGGTCCCAGGAAGGAAGTATTTCTTACAGAAGGGCATCCCAGAGCTATATGGCCATGTTCAGCAGCAAGTGAACATCTGACCACAGACACGTGGTCTAGCAAACACGGGCAGGGAAGGTATATCACTTTTACTGCCCACTGGGTGAACCTTCTGACGGCCGTCAAGCATGTAACCCGTGGCACCCGTGTAGATTTGGTTTTACCGCCACGGATTGCATGCAGGCCTGACTCTTCTTCTCCTCCTCCTCCTACTCCATCCTCCTCCCTCTCCTCCTCGGCTGACTCCTCCTTTTCCGCTGCTAGCGTCTCTTCCGCTGCGCCGCCCAAGCTCCCCAGAACCTATTTGACATGCCAGGTGAGACGTTGCCATGCCGTGCTGCGTCTGTTGTGCCTGGAAGCCAAGAGCCACACTGGCCCGGCACTCCTTTCAGCTTTGCGTTCACAGGCAGATCAGTGGCTAACACCGCTCAATTTGACAGTTCATAAAGTGGTGTGTGACAACGGTGCCAATCTGCTTAGCGCATTGAAACAGGACAAAATCACGCACGTGCCATGCATGGCACACATCTTAAACTTGGTCGTGCAGCGATACATTGTCAAATACCCTGGGGTCCAGGACATCTTGCGGCAGGCAAGGAAAATCTCGGCCCATTTCAGAAGATCTTACACGGCCATGGCTCGCCTTGCTGACATTCAGCGGCGACACAATCTGCCGGTCAGACGTCTTATTTGCGATTGCCCGACGCGATGGAACTCAACCTTCTATATGCTTGATAGGCTGCTCCAGCAGAAACGCGCAGTTAACGTCTACCTGTATGAACTCTGCGGCAGAACCGGTTCTGGGGAGCTGGGCTTTTTTGATCATTGCATTGATCAAGCTGTGGAGGAGCAGGAGCGGGAAGATGAGGAAGTCGCAATGCTGGATGAATTCCCAGGGGGGGCTACTCTATCTGAGACAAGTGAACAACAGGAGTCTGAAGAGAAGTCAGAGGAGGATGGTGCCGGGGCGGATGAGGAGGAGCAAGAAGAGCATGCTTTAAACCTTTCTGGGATCCCTGTTGTTGTGCGTGGATGGGGAGAGGAGAATGAAGAGGACGACATTATCCTGGATGATGAGCAGGAGCCAGGCCACCACACCGCTTCCACTTTAGTGCAAATGGGGGCCTTCATGCTCCAGTGTTTTAATAGGGACCCCCGTATAAAAAGCATAAGGGTCAAGGACCAGTACTGGGTGGCAACGTACTTAGACCCCCGGTACAAACACAAAATGGCGGAAATGTTACCGCCTTCACAGAGGGCTGTCAGAATGCAGCACTTCCAGGCCTTGCTTCGAGAAATGCTGCATTCTGCTTTTGTGTGCGCTGGCAGAGGAGCAATGCCCACTCCCAGAGAAGGAGTTGCGGGTACCAATCCAACAGCGCCTGCAAGAAGAGGCCGGTTTGAAGATGTGTTGGTGACTTCGGATATGAGGTCATTCTTTCAGCCGACCCATCGACAGGTGTCATCCGGGTCCAGCATCAGGGAACGCCTAGAATGTCAGGTGTCCGACTACATCAGGTTAACGGCCGATGTGGACGCTCTGAGGAGTGATGAACCCCTGGACTACTGGGTGGGCAGGCTTTACCTCTGGCCAGAGCTTGCCCAATTTGCAATCGAACTGTTGGCTTGCCCCTCATCCATTGTCCTGTCCGAAAGGACGTTCAGCGCAGCAGGGGGGATCGTGACCGATAAGCGTACTCGCCTAGCTCACGACAGTGTTAACTACCTCACATTTCTAAAAATGAATGAGGCATGGATCTCGGAGGAATTCAACACATGTGACCAGTAGACCATGTATATGTCTATAAACAATTTTTTTAATCGAGCACAGAGACCTTCTTTCTTCATTTGGCTCCCTTCCTTGTCCAAAAAAAGCACACCGTTCTATATGCCCGTACCCTCCTCTTTGAAGAGGTTGAGCGGTGTCATATTTCTACTGGGGCTGCTTATTATGAGGGGCTCCCACCATCCCTGTGATGTGCTGACATCCTCCTGGGGATGTAAATCTGCTGTGCATATTATGAGGGGCTCCCACCATCCCTGTGCTGTGCTGACTTCCTCCTGGGGCTGTACCTCTGCTGTGCATATTATGAGGGGCTCCCACCATCTCTGTGCTGTGCTGACATCCTCCTGGGGCTGTATCTCTGCTGTGCATATTATGAGGGGCTCCCACCATCCCTGTGCTGTGCTGACTTCCTCCTGGGGCTGTACCTCTGCTGTGCATATTTTGAGGTGCTCCCACCATCCCTGTGCTATGCTCATTATGAGGGGCTCCCACCATCCCTGTGCTGTGCTGACTTACTCCTGGGGCTGCTTATTATGAGGGGTTCCCACCATCCCTGTGCTATGCTGACATCCTCCTGGGGCTGCTTATTATGAGGGGCTCCCACCATTTCTGTGCTATGCTGACATCCTCCTGGGGCTGCTTATTATGAGGGGCTCCCACCATCCCTGTGCTATGCTCATTATGAGGGGCTCCCACCATCCCTGTGCTATGCTGACTTCCTCCTGGGGCTGCTTATGGTGCAGGTGTCAGTGCTGTATATCACGGTGCTGATGTCAGTGCTCTCTGTCACGGTGCTGCTGTCAGTGCTGTATATCACGGTGCTGGTGTGAGTGCTTTATGTCACGCTGCTGATGTCAGTGCTCTCTATCACGGTGCTGCTGTCAGATCACTCTATCACGGTGCAGGTGTCATTGCTGTATGTCACGCTGCTGATGTCAGTGCTCTCTATCACGGTGCTGCTGTCAGTGCTGTATATCACGGTGCTGGTGTTAGTGCTTTATGTCACGCTGATGATGTCAGTGCTCTCTATCACGGTGCTGCTGTCAGTGCTGTATATCACGGTGCAGGTGTCATTGCTGTATGACCTGTAGGTTTGCGAAGTTCGCCTCCCATTGAAGTCATAGTTCGCGAACTATCGGCCGCGTTCGCGGTCCGCGTTCGCGAAACGTCCCGTCGGAAGTTCGTCCATCACTACTCCTGAAGATGTCTCATCCTCTGCTCCCTCTGCGACGGCAAGATAAAGGAGAGTTGCCAGCCAGTAATGATCCCTCTCCGTGATCCGCTGAATATGAGGATCCTTCCGCAGGCTTTGCAGGATCAGGGAGGCCATGCAGCGTAGGTTAGCTGACGCATTTGGTCCAGAGTCCTCTGGGTCACTAAGGACGACATGATCCGCAGCCACCTCCTCCCAGCCATGTACAAGTCCACAGGTTTCTTGGGACTGTAAATCATCCCTAAAAGACTGCTGCTGATGCTGAGTGCCAGGTTCTACCTCCATGCTAACACAATCCTCCTCCTCCTCTTCCTGTGTAATTGGCAGGCCAGCAGGAACACTGTCTGGATAAAGGGGGCCTTGAGAGGCAAGGAAGTCCTCCTCTTCCTGCCTCTGTTCTGCCTCAAGTGCCCTGTCCATTATGCCACGCAGCGTGTGCTCCAACAGGTGGACAAGAGGTACAGTGTCACTGATGCATGCACTGTCACTGGTCATCATCCTCGTGGCCTCCTCAAATGGTGACAGGACAGTGCATGCATCCCTGATCATGGCCCACTGGCGTGGGGAAAAAAACTGAGCTCCCCTGACCCTATCCTAGTGCCATAGTCGCATAAGTACTCATTGATGGCCCTCTGCTTGTGTGCAGCCGCTGTAGCATGGCCAACATTGAGTTCCACCTGGTGGGCATGTCACAGATTAGGCGGTTCTTGGGCAGGTTTAATTCCCTATGGAGCTCAGGCAGCCGAGCACTGGCATTTAATGACCCGCGGAAATGCACACAGACTTTCCTGGCCTGCCTCAGGACATCCTGTAAGCCCAGTTACCTGCCCAAAACCGCTGCACCACCAAGTTAAGGATGTGAGCCACACAGGGCACATGGGTCAGTTGTCCCTGTTGGAGGGCGGAGAGGAGGTTGGTGCCATTGTTGCAAACCACCATTCCTGGCTTAAGCTGGCATGACGTCAACCATCTCTCAGCCTGCCCCGGCAGAGCTGACAGAATGTCTGCCCCAGTGTGGCTCCTGTCCCCCAAGCACACCAGGGCAAGCATGGCATGGCATCTTTTTGCCTGCGTACTTGCATAGCCCCTTGAACGCCTACGAAGCACCGCTGGTTCCAAGGCCAAAGCACAGGAAGAGGCCATGGAGAAAGAAGAAGAGGAGGGGGTGGAGGAGAGAGGTGTGTCACAATCACCAGTAGTAGCATTTTGGAGGCGTGGTGGCGGAACAACCTCCAACACTACTGCACCTTGTCCTGCATCCTTCCCAGCTGCCAGAAGAGTCACCCAATGCGCCGTGAAAGATAGGTAACGTCCCTGTCCATGCCTGCTGGACCATAAATCAGCGGTAATATGCACCTTACCGCTGACTGCCCTGTCCAGCAAGGCATGGACATTGCCTTTCACCTGCCAGTAGAGAGCTGGAATCCGTGAGAAAAAGTGGCATTTGGGAACCTGCCACTGAGGAACCGCACATTGCACAAACTCACAGAAGGGGGCCGAGTCTATTAACTGACAAGGCAGCCGTTGAAATGCTAGCAATTTAGCCAAGCTATCATTCAACAGCTGGGCATGTGGATGGTTGGGAGTGAACTTCTTTTGACGTCCAGCAGCTGGGGCAGGGAAATTTGCCTGGTACAATCGGACGTCGGTGTACCGCTAGCAGATTTCCCCCAAGTACTTGGCTGTGACACACCCAATTCTATACCTTCATTCCTCTCAGTGCAGGTTTCAGAGAGGAATGAAGCCATAGTGGGGTTGGAGATCCCAGCTGATGAGGAGCAAGGAGAGGTACGCTTTGTTCTTTGGTGTGGGTCTTTAAGGTACGCTTTGCCAACGAACTGCATGACAGGTCAACATATGTCTGGTCAAGCATGTGGTGCCTAAGCGGCTGATGTTTTGGCCACGCGAGATACGCTTGAGACATATTTTTCAAATAGCAGTGGTGCGATCTGATGCACTCGTCTCAAAAAAGACCCACACCAAAGAACTTTTTGAATAACGCACAGGCGGAGCTCTGCGGTGTGATTCATTCATTGTGTGCTGCCCTTAAGCTGGCCCCTGGAGGGCATCCTGCCTCATTGGAGATGTGCCTCCTCCTCCTCCTCCTCTCTCCTATCAGGCACCCACATGGAGTCAGTGACCTCATCATCCCCTCCCTCCTCATCACTGGAGCAAACCTGGCAGTATGCTGCAGCTGGTGGAACATGACTGGCAGATTGCTGTCCTTCTTGGGCATCACCTCTCTCTGGGCTCACGCTACTGCCTTCCTCTAGCTGGGTATCATCATCAGAGCCTTCAAAACGCTGGGCATCCTCTTGGAGCATGTACCCAACACTGTGCTCAACCAATTCCGGGGAATCCTCTGGAGGACATGGTGGGTCTAGGGAAGGAGTGACTGATGCCATTGAGGTGAGGGAAGAGGCCGCATTGGCAGCTGCTTTCCAAGTACCCTGAGCCCGGGTTAGAGAGGATGAGGAGGGCTTGGTCATCCACTCTACCAAGTCTTCGGCATGTTTTAGCTCAATGCGTCTAGCTGCCGAAAATAAGTATAAGCGTGTCCCATGGCCACGTGCTGATGAGGATGCACCGCATCCACGACCAGCACTCTTGCCTCTAGACACAGAGCCTGCTTGCCCTCTTTTATTGGCTCGTGACTGTCTGCCTCTCCTTGTTGGCCTTCCAGACATCCTAATGGCCTGCAGGGAGATGAGAACACCAGCAATTCGGGTAGCTTTAGGTTCACACTGAGCAGATGGCACAGTACACCGACTGTAATTACTGCAGCTGCCTGCCTGTGGTATAGGATCTGAAGAACACCATCAATTGGGGTAGATTTAGGTGTACACTGTGCAGATGACACAATATACCAACTGTAATTACAACTGCCTGCCTGTGGTATAGGATCTGAAGAACACCAGCAATTGGGGTAGCTTTAGGTGCACACTGTGCAGATGACACAATACACTAACTGTAATTACTAGAGATGCCTGCGGTATAGGATCAGCAGAACACCAGCAATTGGGATAGCTTTAGGTGCACACTGTGCAGATGACACAATATACCAACTGTAATTACAGCTGCCTGCCTGTGGTATAGGATCTGAAGAACACCAGCAATTGGGGTAGCTTTAGGTGCACACTGTGCAGATGACACAGTACACCGACTTTAATTACTGCAGCTGCCTGCCTGTGGTATAGGATCTGAAGAACACCAGCAATTGGGGTAGCTTTACATGCACACTGTGCAGGTGGCACAATACACCAACTGTAACTGCTGCAGTTGCCTGTGGTATAGGACCAAAACACCAGCAATTGGGGAAGCTTCAGGTGTACACTGTGCAGGTGGCACAATACGCCGACTGTAACTGCTGCAGCTGACTGTGGTATAGGACCAGAACAACACCAGCAATTGGGGTAGCTTCAGGTGAACACTGTGCCAGTGGCACAATACACCGACTGTAACTGTTGCAGCTGCCTGTGGTATAGGACCAGAACAACACCAGCAATTGGGGTAGCTTCAGGTGTACACTGTGCAGGGTGCACAATACACCGACTGTAATTGCAATAGCTTGAAAGCAAATTAAGACACCGTCTCTCCGTCTATCTCTCTCTATGAGCCGCAACACACTACGCAAGGGCGCCGCGCAGGCGGTCTTATATAGTATGGAGCGTGTACGAAACCCCCTGAGCCATAATTGGCATAATTGGCATCCTGCCTGTGGCCAATTATGGCTCTCTTCGCTAAAGGCGCTGTGATTGGCCAAGCATGCGGGTCATAGTGCATGCTTGGCCACTCATCAGCCAGCAATGCACTACGATGCCACAGTGCATTATGGGCCATGAGCGCCACTCCAATTTGGCGCTAACGGCCCATAATGTTCTGGTTTCGCCGAACGGGGGAACAGCCGGTGTTCGAGTCGAACATGGGTTTGACTCGAACATTCAGCTCATCCCTAATGGAGAGTATCAAGTGAAAGTTACAGAGAAAAATATATTTTACCAAAACATGAAAACTTTCCACATTCTAGCATTCTTAAAAACATAATAGATAAAGAAGAAGCAACATTGTTGCAAGGAAAATTAAAAGTATTTATATTTATTCAAATTATACCACTATAATCAATGGCTGAAGCTTGCATTGGACTATATAGTGTGGATTTTCACTCTCAAAAACGCATTTTAGCCCAGCGCTAATTTTGGTATTTACTATAGCGCCCTGTAAAAAAAGCCATGAGAGTTAAAATAAGAGTAGTTTGCCTTCTGAGCATGCTCAGTTCTGCTAGCACCTAGTTGTACAGAAGCAGGGAATTTATCTCTTCTCAGACTTTTAAAGATATTTCAGTGTAGAAATCACTTTTTCAGACAGTTTAAAAGCAGATTATCTTTAACTACTTGCCAATCAGCCAACGTCATTATACTGCAGCAGGTTGGTACGATCCCACAAACCGCCGTAGCTATATGACGGTTCGAAGGATGGGGATAGCGGGTGCGCGCCCGCTGCACTGCGGGAGTGCCGATGCTCGTGGCTGATGGTCATGATGACTGCTGGCCACAAGCAATCACAGGCACAAGAGGTAGAACAGGGACATGTGTGTATAAACACACAAGTCCCTGTTCTGTTCTATGAGGGGTAACAGATTGTGAGTTCCTAATAGCTAGGGACCACAATCTGTCATTTCCTCTAGATCAGTCCCCTCCCCTTACAGTTATAAACACACAGGGAACGCAGTTAACCCCTTGATAGCCCCCTAGTTTTAACCCCTTCCCTGCCAGTGACATTTTTACTGTAATCAGTGCATTTTTATAGCACTGATCGCTGTATAAATGCTAATGGTCCCAAAAATGTGTCAAAAGTTTCTGATGTGTCTGTTTTTGTTTATAGCGCAAAAAATAAAAACTGCAGAGACGATAAAATACCACCAAAAGAAAGCTATATTTGTGGGGAAAAAAAGGATGTCAATTTTGTTTGTGTGCAGCATCACACGACCAGGCAATTGTCAGTTAAAGCGAGGCAGTGGCGAATTGCAAAAAATGGCCCGGTCATTCAGCAACCAAATCTTGCTGGGCTGAAGTGGTTAAACAATATACCGCATATTTCAGTGCTCTAAATATTATTTCCATGTGCACTACTCCGGGTTCTAGCAGAATAAGGGTTTGGATGCTATTTGTTTTCTGGGAGCTATGGTAAATTCGATTTTGGGAGTATTTTTTCAGCAGTGCTATAATGAATATCGTTTTAGTGCTAATTAGCAGTAATTAGTGCTAATTAGTGTGCAGCGCTATAGTAAATGACCCCCACTGTATGCTATACCAATTGGAAAATAAAGACTACCTATGCCTTTTTCATGTATTAATGCATAATAACCCTAAAACCACAAATTAAATATATTGCGGCCTACTAATCCTCAGATGTGGTGGTTACATTCTTTTTCATTTTTTTCAGGCTAAGAATATTTTCAGCAAGTACAGAAAATACCTGTTGATTTAGCCTTGTCACGTCCTATGAGCTGAAAAAAAAGCACAATATTCTCATCTTTCTTTATAAATTATTAGTCCCATCAATCTACCCTTTAATAGAGATGAGAGAAGGAAGACAAGTTTGAAGTCCAGTCTGTGTGACAACCATTGATTCCAGGAATACCTGATGCAAGCTATGTGTGTTTATGAGATGATGAATTTTCTTGACTTTCCTTGAAAAATATTTACATATAGGAGTCAGTAGAGAAGACTATGGCCTATGAAAAGCTTAAAGAGGAAGTAAACCCTGATGGGTTTACTTCCTCTTTGATTTCCTGCAAAGGTAAAGCATAATGGACTATTATGCATCGCATAGTAGTCCATTATGTGTCACTTACCTGACACAGGAGCCAGCGAAGTCACAGCTGTCCCCTGTAGTTCTGAGCATCCATCTTCTTGGTGGGATTCGCTGCTCCGGCGCTGTGATTCGCCGGAGCCGCGATGACATCACTCCCGCGCATGCGTACGGGAGCCGACACTTGTGGCATTTCGCCGCGACCTGCGGCTTGCCCAGTGCGCCTGCGTGCCGCTGTCTATGGCGCATGCACCGTAGACAGCGGTGGCTGTCTTCGGGTAAATATATCCTAAACCGTGTAGGTTTAGGAGATATTTCTTGGACCTACAGGTGAGCCTTAATCTAGGCTTACCTGTAGGTCAAAGTGGTTTGTAAGGGTTTACAACCATTTTAAAAGCACAACTCCAGGATATTAGCAAACCTCCTTCCCATCAGGGTTGCCAATTTTCAGTAAATTTACGAACAGTTTGTAAAATCCGTAATTTTTGCATTAGTCCTTGAATGTCCATTACAGACATTCAGAATGCATGTCCGTAACGGACATACATGGACAGTTGGAAACATTATGGATTTTACAAACTGTTCATAAATTTACTGAAAGTTGACAATCCTGCCTTCCATCCCCCTCTAACTGCTGGTGTGAAAAAAAAAAAACGATCCAAATGCCCATTTCACTCACCTGAAGTCACAGTCACATGCCGATCCTTCTCATCCTTCTTTCTTCTTATGTTTATCTCCTGGGGTCCTTTTTCAGGTTTCCGCATCATTGTCTGCAAGATCTATTGGTGGAGGCCACATTTCCAGTGGCTGGGTCCTATCTCATAGGTTCTAGAGGCAGGATAACTCACAGGGGTGGTGAGGGGACCAGTGACCAAAAAGATAATGAGCAGGGAAAATTGTCTGGTCACCAGGGCAGGAAATGATCTTGGTTCATAGAGGAAACTATTAATTTGATACGTTACACTGCAGGATGGCTTAGGAAGTGGTGTTTGGAACCAACATTGAGGAGTAAGGTAATTGATGTACAATGCATTATTACATTTTTTTTCCCTGCAGTTTGGCTTTACTTTAACACGATCTTAATTTTAAGATTGTATTGTATTTAATGTACTTAAACTATCTGAAAAAGAAAAGATGATTTATTGGTACATGTAAGAACAAGTCTTAGTCAAATAATGTTTGTGTAATCAAACAAAAAGTCAGGTACTTTATTTGACAGCAGATGAATTACAGTGACCGCAGAGCTCTGTAATATATTTATTTAATTAGTTATTAAGAGCACTTTACATGTTTATTTTATATAAAAGACATAACAATGGTCAGTTCTTCTTGTCAGAGTAAACATGGCAAATCCTACATACACAGAAACCAAAATCTGTTTATAGATAGATATTATTGCTAATAAGGTAAATATACATGATTGAAAGGCCCCATTCACATTAGAGCCAGTTCACACAGGGGCGACTCTTCAGGCAATTTAGCCGCCTGACAAGTCGCGTCCCACTCTGTGCAATGGAACCATTCTAATCAGAGCGATTCAAGTCGCTCCGACTTAGAAAAAAGTTCCTGTACAACTTTTGGGGCGACTTGAGGTGACTTGCATTGACTTCTATACAGAAGTCATTTTGCAAGTCGCCGCAGTGGTCGCGTCCAGGTCGCCTGAGGCAGTCGCGCTGTAAGTCGTGCTGCCTTAGTGTGAACCGGACCTTAGGAGTAGCAGGAACGCACGTTCCCACACATTTGTTTTTGCACATTTTTCATTCATTTTGCATAGGGTAGCCCATTAATTTGCCTTGTGTGCAGCAAACACACCAAAAAAAGTACGTACTAATTTCGGTGCTGAACCAGGCATGTTTGGTGATGCATGTTTTGCTGCAATGTTTGTGTGTTTTTGTCATGCAGAAAACGTGCCAAATTTAAACCACAATTGAGGTGCCATTAAGAAATAATGGCACTGAAAGCAGGTTGTGCACTTTGTTGCGTTTCTGCCTACATTTTTACAGCAACCTAGTCCAAATACAGCCTAAGGGCCGGTTCACACAGCGAGGCGCGGCGAGGCGTCTCCGACTTGCCTCGCCGCGACCTGCGGGGACCTCAGCGGCGACTTGCAGAGGACTTCTGTATAGAAGTCAATGCAAGTCGCCCCCGAAGTCGCCCAGAAGTAGTACAGGAACCTTTTTTCTGAGTCGGAGCGACTCGAGTCGCTCCTCTCAGAACGGTTCCATTGTACAGAACGGGGGCGACTTGCGGGAGCGAGGCGAGGCGAGTCGTGTCGCCTCGCATCGCCCGCTGTGTGAACCGGCTCTAAGTGAAAATTATTTAGCACAGATACAACTGATTGAACGGATACAATTATGAATGTAGCAATTACATTTAAAAAATAACTGATTGAGCTTTTAGGCATGCATTCACACCTGATCACTCTAAAAATGTGGGCAGAATCCCATGTTTCTGCCTGTGTTTCCAGAAATTTGGCAAAAAATGTGATGTGTTAGCAGTGCCATTAAAGGAGAAGTATAGACAAAGCTCGTTTGGCTGTACCTTTCCTATGGATCACAAGAGTGAAATTATTTTTGCACTCCTGTGACCTATTTTCAGCAGAGAGCAGGCTGAAGTCTTCTCTCTACTGATGTAACAGAAGTCGGCCAGGTACCCCATCATCGTGACAATGAAGTCTGGATCCGCCAGGTGCCTGGACTGACACCCAGCTCAGTCTCTCAGCGAGCTGCTGAGAGACTGAGCCGGCCGCCCCAGCCCCCGCTACAGCCCAGCGCTCCAATGGGCGAGGAGGGAATGGAGCAGAGAGCTGCGACTGACAGTCTATAGCTCTCTGGCAGGGAGCTGTGAGAACCGAGTGATCGGCAATGTTCAATCACTTGGAGGCACCAGGGGACAGATGAAGCATCAGACCCATGCTGCATCCAGGTAAGTATTAATCTAAAAAAAAGCCCAAACCCATACTTCTCTTTTAATGGCCTCCAAACATGGTACAATTTTGGTGACATTTGATACACGACAAAACGCATATCACCAGACATGCCTGGTAAAGTGCCACAATTTATCACATGAGTTTTATTTGTTACCCATAGTGCAGCCAATTCAAGTGCATGGACTGACTTACAGTATGTGCGACTCATGAAAACACATGAAAAGCATTCAAAAAAAGCATGCATGAACATACGTTCTCACTACGCATAGTGTGAATTGGGCCTAAAGCAAACTGCAGGTATTTAAATATGCAGTAATTAAGTTTAAACATAATATCTTCATGTTGGGTGACTCACAGGTACTTTTTGGTTATTGAACAAATATAAAAACCTACCACAGCAGATCTTTTCAAGTGCTAAGCAGACATATGGAGTTTGATTAATACCATGCAAGCAGTCCAAACTTTATTATACCAAAGCCTCATTGTGATACATTTTATGCCAGAAACTTTTTTTCCCCATTAAATTGAATCATAAGAAAAGTATAGATGAATAGCATTGCTGGCCCTCTTTTTAAAATGCTAGTTGCCTGAATTTGTCTAACTTCCACATTTTTGAGCCACAGACCTGAAACAAACATATTGTAAATGGGCACCAAAAAGTGTTGGAATTTCTTTTTCTATGCTTGTTCCAGGTCTGAGACTCTAAAAGCATTGAACCAAAAGCAACAGTTTGGCAGCCAGTTGACTATATTTTCAAAGGCGAGGTCAGCAATGACACTCCTCATACTTTTAAAGTTACTTTTAAAGCACAACTCCAGGAAACATGGAAAATATCAGTTAAAGTGGGGCTGTGCCCATACTGCAAGAGTTGCACTAAGTTCCACTTTAAAGAATCTCTTACCCTTCCTCTAATAATATTGGAAGTTCATTCTTGGGTAGGGGTGGTACCTTGTTTTGGAAGTTACCTAATCCCATTTCCACTGAAATCGCCTAGACGATTCCACCAGAAGTTGGCCCCCCCTCCCCTCTCTGCCCGCAACCTCTTGGGACACATCACAGATCCCAGGAGGCTACAGGACCATTCACAATTAACATTTACAGTGGGAAGGTGGCTGTGAAGCAGCAAGGAGTCCCAGCTGGCTTCCCACATTAGACATGCCGGCACTAGGGACACAAAGACCAGTGAAAAATTGAGGACAGCGCTGGATTCCTGGACAGGTAAGTGTCCTTAAATTAAAAGTCAGCAGCTACAGTACTTGTAGCGTCTGCCTTTTTTTCTACAGACTAAAGAAACTCTTTAATTTCTTGTTTAGTCTAGGGTACAGTAAAATAATTTTTATTTACCCGGTTCTCTGCTCCCCAGCAGGTGGCACTCCCCTGCACTCCAGTGATGGACTGTCCCTTGACATTTGGCTTGGCTATGGTCCCTGCTTTGGTCTTGATGACATCCAAATCTTAGACTGCTGGATCATAGGGGAGAAGGTATTGAGGGGACAGGTCTAAAAGCAGAAAGGAGCAGAGGACTGGGTAAATTAATCTACTCTAGCAAGTCCCCTAGACCTAAACAATTAATCCTTGCAATGTTAGTGTAGTTTCACTGCAAGGGGTAACTTTCAAATTTTCCAGCTTTTAAATAAAGCCACACTGAACATTATGAGCAACTGAACCCCTGGGCATTGGTAGGCCAGATGCAATGCTGCCATTGATTCATTAAAGTTTTAGGGGTAAACAACAATGTAAGCTAAGCAAAGGAACTTTTGAATTTTCGATATTCCTGTTCAACAGAAAATGATGATTTGTAATTTTTAAATCTGATTAAAGGGATCACAGCCACACTGCATCTCCTCCAGAAAAGACCTTTTGAAGATGATCTGTTTTGCAAGACATCAAGCCCGTCAAATGATAACCTCCTGTTTTTACCTTTTCTTTTTCCCTGAGCCTCATTTTTCAAATTTCCTTCTATCTCATTCTTGGGAATTTTAGGATACCTTTTTATACTTGGAGGCAAAAGTCTGGCCTTTGTGTGATATGACGAAGTCAGCTGTATTTCCAGTATGGCAGTCAGTCCTTTTATGTCTTCTCTCCAGGTATAGTTAGGTGAGCTCTCCTTGATTCCTTCCTTCTTTGGAATGGTGCTGAGCTTTGTGGCTCTCTTCAGTGCTGGAAGATAGTTTATGGATCTTTGAACGCTGCTGCTGCTGGAGAGATTTTCTTTATTACTGTAGAATTTCACTCTTTTTTCCCAAAGGTTTGCCGGCAATGGTTTAAAAGGTAGCAAATACGGTGTCCTGTTGATATTGGCTGTAGAACGTTTTTTGGTAAATCTGTTCTTTGTATAGTCAAGGGTATTTGGTTTATGTTGTTGCCATTGTTGTGAAGTGCTGTGTTGAATAGGAGTATTGAAATTTTCATTTTTTCCAGACCCTTCTGAGTCAGAACAATACTTCTTTGAAACTTCTTTTACCATTGTTGTAATGTTAGCGTTTCCACAGTGAGCTGCATACCACACTGCTGTGTGATGCCACTTATCAGTGTGTACCAGGTCATAGTCCAGTGCATCAAGGAAAAGCTTGACAAGATCTTTTCTCCCATAGATGATAGCATACATTAAGGCATTTCGACCTACCTTGTCACACAGACCTACTTTTGCCCCATAAGTAAGGAGCAGCCTAGCAGATCCCATAGCCCAATTCTCTCCATCATGAAGGCAGCAGTTTATCAAAGCAGTACGGCCCTCCTTGTCTTGGATGTTAACGTCTGTGCCAGACACCACAAGATTTCTTAGAAGGTTGAAGTCTCCTTTCGCTAATGCCATATTAACATCCAGTAAGGGTAACATCTTTAGCCAAGACAGACTGAGCACAGGTATGTTACTCAGTTGAAGCGATGCGAGCCTGCTCAGCTGTTCGTTCAGCACTGTAACAGAGTTATATTGTTAAACTGTTACTGATGTTGCCTCTTCTCTTTCACCAGGAGAACTGTAATATCTCTTTCATTGTAATTGATACTACAGGGAGGGGTATGTTGACAGGAAATCTTTGACTTATTGACTTATTGAACACACAGTTATGTTTGGTAGTTAACAGTATACATGCCTGACTTTTATTAACGCCTGCTATACAAACCGATATTTAGAATGTTTAAGAACATGCTAATTCAAAAATGCGTGTAGGAAAAACAAAGATTATTATTATTTTTAATAATTATTTATTTTTTATTGATAAACTTTTTTCAATAAAATATTATTATTTAATGCAATGGTAATTGCTAATGTAATTACAGAAAGACATATAAACTAATTATCAACCATTTTTCATTGAAGTGACTTTAGTAAACTATAATGTTATTTGTTTTTATGGTTATTGCGGATATCAAAACAAAGTAAAAAAAAAAAATCGAATTAACCACTCCGGAGGATTTACCCCCCTTCATGATCGTTTTATGTGATAGAGCACTGCGTTACTTTAATTGACAATTGCGTGGTCGTGCCACACTGTACCCAAATACAAAATATTTTTGTCCTTTGCTTTCTTTTGGTGGTAATTGATCACCTCTACTTTTTTTTTGCTCAGTAAACAAAAAGCGACCGACAATTTTGAAAATAAAACAATATTTTTTACTTTCTGCTATAAAACCTATACAAAAAATGTACAATAAATGTAATTTCTTCATCAATTTAGGCCAATACTGTATGTATTTAGCTACATTTTAAAAAAAAATCCCAGTAAGCGTATATTGATTGGTTTGCACAAAAGTTTATAGACTTTTTATTTATTTTTAACTAGTAATGGTGGCGATCAGCGACTTATAGCAGGACTGCGATATTTTTTGGGAACCAGTAACACTAACACAGTGATCAGTGCTAAAAATATGCACTGTCACTAATGACACTGGTTGGGAAGGGGTTAACATCAGAGGCGATCAAAGGGTTAACTATGTGCTAGTGTTTTAGTGTAGTGTGGGAGATGCTTTTAAGGGGAAGGTAGGGATCTATGTCCCAGCTTTGCAGGAACACTGTATCCATTCCTACCTTGTTGATAGAACAGCAATGTGCCTTGTTTAGATAGACAGACTGACGTTCTGCCTGTGTACTGAATGATCAGTGGGTGCAGGTGGACATCGAGTCTGCAGAACCTGCAGGTCGGCTCTCGCTCTGCAGAATCACAGCGGGAGCAAGCCGCTGGAAGAGGGCACTTGCTCCCACTACCCGGAAGTGCAGCATCACATGCACACACATATATATATATATATATATATATATATATATATATATGTTGCTGCACTTCCTGGTAATATATATACTGTAGTATATATATATACACACAGTATATCACAAAAGTGAATACACCCCTCACATTTTTGTAAATATTTTATTCATTATAATAATATAATATATTATTTATTATTAATATTTTATATATCTTTTCATGTGACAACACTGAAGAAATGTCAGTTTGCTACAATGTAAAGTAGTGAGTGTACAGCTTGTATAACAGTGTAAATTTGCTGTCCCCTCAAAATAACAAAAATGACAATATTGTCTAAACCACTGGCAACAAAAGAGAGTACAACCCTAAGTGAAATTGTCCAAATTGAGCCCAAAGTGTCTATATTTTTTGTGGCCACCATTATTTTCCAGCACTGCCTTAACCCTCTTGAGCATGGAGTTCATTAGAGCTTCACAGGTTGCCACTGGAGTCCTCTTCCACTCCTCCAAGATGACATTATGGAGCTGGTGGATGCTGGAGACCTTGCCTTGAGGATGCCCCAGAGATGCTCAATAGAGTTTAGGTCTGAAGACATGCTTGGCTAGTCCATCACCTTTACCCTCAGCTTCTTTGGCAAGGCAGTGGTCATCTTGGAGGTGTGTTTGGGGTCGTTATGTTGGAATACTGCCCAGTCTCCGAAGGGAGGGGATCATGCTCTGCTTCAGTATGTCACAGTACATGTTGGCATTCATGGTTTCCCTAATGAACTGTAGCTCCCCAGTGCCGGTAGCACTCATGCACCCCCAGACCATGTCCAATCACAGCTGATCACAATGTAAACAGGAAGAGCAGGAAGAGTTTATCGGCTTTTCCTCACTCGCATCTGACAGACACGAGGAAAAGAGAACCGGTTGGCTGCTCCTCTTACAGGAGGGGACTGCGCTGATTGTCTATAAGTGCAGCTCCCCCCTCGGATGCCCACCCAGGACCACCTGGGATGGCCACTACTGATGACCACCAGGTATGGCATCCCTGGCGGCCATGGGTGGCAATGTGTGCCCACACATGCTGCCAATCAGTGCCCACCAACAATACCTGCCAGTGCCTCCAAAATCAGTGATGCCAATCAGTGCCATCTAGCAGTGTCCATCAGTACCACTTATCAGTGCCCATTCCTGCCCATCAGTGCCCACCTATCAGTACCCATCAATGCTGCCTATCAGTGCCCATCAGTGCCACCCATAAGTACCCATCAGTGCAGCCTTTCAGTGCCAATCTGTGCCAACTATGAGTACCCATCTGTGCCGCATATGAGTGCCCATCAGTGCTCCATATCATTGCCAATCAGTGTCGCATATCAGTGCCCATCAGTGCCACCTCATTGGTGCCACTTCATCTGTGCTAATCAGTGCCACCTTATCAGTGCCGGCAGTACAGCCTCATCAGTGCCCATCAGTGAAGGAGAAAACATAATTATTTATAACATTTTATAACAGAAATTAAGAACAAATAATTTTTTTCTAAATTTTCGGTCATTTTTTATTTGTTTAGCAAAAGATAAAAATCGCAGAGGTGATCAAGTTCCACCAAAAGAAAACTCGATTTGTGGGAAGAAAATTATAAAAATGTTGTTTGGGTACAGCATAGCATGACTGCGCAATTGTCATTTCAACAGCAACAGCGCTGAAAGCTGAAAATTGGCTTGGGCAGGAAGAGGGGAAAGTGCCCGGTATTGAAGTGGTTAAAGGAAAATTTCATTTTTATTGTTTCAATTTAAGCATTCTTAAAATCACTGCTCCTGAAAAAACAGTACTTGGGTCCCCATATACTTTTTATAGCAATAACATGCATAAAAGCCATTAAAATAAGCACTTTTTATTTTTCATGTTCGTACCCCATAGACTTTAACCTTGTTCGCATGTTCCCACAAATTTTTTGTCTGTTCACATGTTCTGGTGGCTCATCCCTAATTGCCATGTTGGGGACCAGCTATACTTATTCTGACTATGAGAAAGTAAAACGTTTCCATAGACCCTCCTTTTGGGCAGTGCTTAATAGACACATTTAGGGGAATTTATAAAAAGCAGTAACATCACTTTTCTGATGGTATGGCTCCTTTAATTTTTGAATAATCAAATTTTATTAAATATTTACATTTACACAAGTTCCACTCACAGCACATAGATAGCATATTCCCATATATCTTTATATTATTGTTGTTCCATAACTCAAATTCATCCTCCAGAACAGTTCATAAAAACTAGATAAAAGATCCATACAGTGGTGTGAAAAAGTGTTTGCCCCCTTCCTCATTTCCTGTTCCTTTGCATGTTTGTCACACTTAAGTGTTTCGGAACATCAAACCAATTTAAACAATAGTCAGGGACAACACAAGTAAACACAAAATGCAATTTGTAAATGAAGGTGTTTATTATTAAAGGTGAAAAAAAATCCAAACCATCATGGCCCTGTGTGAAAAAGTGATTGCCCCCATAAACCTAATAACTGGTTGGGCCACCCTTAGCAGCAACAACTGCAACCAAGCGTTTGCGATAACGTGCAATGAGGCTTTTACAGCGTCCTGGAGGAATTTTGGCCCACTCATCTTTGCAGAATTGTCCTAATTCAGTTACATTAGAGGGTTTTCGAGCATGAACGGCCTTTTTAAGGTCATACCACAACATCTCAATAGGATTCAGGTCAGGACTTTTGCTAGGCCACTCCAAAGTCTTTATTTTGTTTTTCTTCAGCCATTCGGTGGTGGACTTGCTGGTGTGTTTAGGATCATTGTCCTGCTGCAGAACCCAAGTTCGTTTCAGCTTGAGTACACGAACAGATGGTCGGACATTCTCCTTCAGGATCTCTTGGTAGACAGCAGAATTCATAGTTCCTTTTATCACGGCAAGTCTTCCAGGTCCTGAAGCAGCAAAACAGCCCCAGACCATCACACTACCACCACCATATTTTACTGTTGGTATAATGTTCTTTTTATGAAATGCAGTGTTCCTTCTACGCCAGATATACTTGGACACACACCTTCCAAAGAGTTCCACTTTTGTCTCATCGGTCCACAGAATGTTGTCCCAAAAGTCTTGGGGATCATCAAGATGTGTTGTGGAGAAATTGAGACGAGCTTTGATGTTCTTTTTGCTCAGCAGTGGTTTTCTCCTTGGAACTCTGCCATGCAGGCCATTTTTGCCCAGTCGTTTCCTGATGGTGGAGGCATGAACGCTGACCTTAACTGAGGCAAGTGAGGCCTGCAGTTCCTTGGACGTTGTTGTGGGGTCTTTTGTGACCTCTTGGATGAGTCGTCGCTGCGCTCTTGGGGTAATTTTGGGCGGCCGGCCACTCCTGGGAAGGTTCACCACTGTTCCATGTCTTCGCCATTTGTGGATAATGGCTCTCACTGTGGTTCGCTGGATTCCCAAAGCTTTGGAAATGGCTTTATAACCCTTTCCAGACTGATAGATCTCAATTACTTTCTTTCTCAATTGTTCCTGAATTTCTTTGGGTCTCGGCATGATGTGTAGCTTTTAAGGATCTTCTGGTGGACCTTACTGTGTCAAGCAGCTCCTATTTAAGTGATGCCTTGATTGTGAACAGGTGTGGCAATAATCAGGCCTGGGTGTGGCTAGAGAAATTGAACTCAGGTGTGGACAACCACAGTTATAGTATGTTTTAACAAGGGGGGCAATCACTTTTTCACACAGGGCCATGATGGTTTGGATTTTTTTTCACCTTTAATAATAAACACCTTCATTTACAAATTGCATTTTGTGTTTACTTGTGTTGTCCTTGACTATTGTTTAAATTGGTTTGATGTTCCGAAACACTTAAGTGTGACAAACATGCAAAGGAACAGGAAATGAGGAAGGGGGCAAACACTTTTTCACACCACTGTATATATGGGTATTTTTACCTGTTCTTCCATAATGACTACTTTTTGCTACTGAGTGTTCCTCGTGGGCAGATATCTGCCCCATAAAGAAGCAGAAATAAAAATACCATATTTATCGGCATATGACACGCACAATTTCCCCCTTAATATAGGGGGAAGATCGTGTGTGTTATACGCCGATATAGGCTGCCACCGGGGGGGGAAGGAGGGGACGAGTGCTGCCGAAATAGAGCCTGATCTCCTCTGTACTCGGCTCGGCTCACAGTCACACTCAGTCCCGCCCCCTGGACATCTCCTAGCATTGATGTCCTGCCATTGGACCGGCATTATGTCCATCATAGGACGGGCCAAGGCGCGCGACTGGGCATGATGCCGAGTACACAGGAGATGTGGCTCCATTTCAGCAGCGCTCATCCCCTCCTTCCCTCGGCTAGACTGCAGATGGACACTGATCAAGCTGCAGATGGGCACAGATCAGGTTGCAGATGGGCACAGATCAGGCTGCAGATGGGCACAGTTCAGGCTGCACTGAGCAGGGGCGGATCCAGGGGGGGGGCAACGGGTCAATTGCCCCCCCCCCCGAGAATACCGGCAGGCTGGTTCCGCGGGTCCAATCGCGGCCGGTTCCGCCGAGTGGACGGTGAGGGGGGGGGGGGGCAGCTGGGCGGTTTAGGAGGGCTGCTGGCCAATCAGGAAGCCAGCAGGCAGGGGAGCAGGGAGATGACATCATCTCTCACTGCCCTGCATCCCTCCAGTTCCGCCCTCACTGTGTAGGAAGCTGTGTGCAGCAGAGAGATTACATCATCTCTCTGCTGCCTATCTTCACTCTGGACTCAACAAAAGACCACCTTAGCAGAAAAGTGACACAGTAGGTGACAATCCGCAATGTGTGGCAGGCTACGTGGCAAGTGGCAATCCGCAATGTGTGGCAGACTACGTGGCAAGTGGCAATCCACAATGTGTGGCAGACTACGTGGCAAGTGGCAATCCACAATGTGTGGCAGGTGACGTGGCAAGTGACAATGCGCAATGTGTGGCAGGTGACGTGGCAAGTGACAATCCGCAATGTGTGGCAAACTACGTGGCAAGTGGCAATCCACAATGTGTGGCAGACTAGGTGGCAAGTGGCAATCCTCAATGTGTGGCAGGTGACGTGGCAAGTGACAATCCGCAATGTGTGGCAGGTGACGTGGCAAGTGGCAATCCGCAATGTGTGGCAGGTAACGTGGCAATCCGCAATGTGTGGCAGGCTACGTGGCAAGTGGCAATCCGCAATGTGTGGCAGGCAACGTGGCAAGTGACAATCCGCAATGTGTGGCAGGTGACGTGGCAAGTGGCAATCCGCAATGTGTGGCAGGTGACGTGGCAAGTGGCAATCCGCAATGTGTGGCAGGCAACGTGGCAAGTGACAATCCGCAATGTGTGGCAGGCTACGTGGCAAGTGACAATCCGCAATGTGTGGCAGGCGACGTGGCAAGTGACAATCCGCAATGTGTGGCAGGCGACGTGGCAAGTGACAATCCGCAATGTGTGGCAGGTGACGTGGCAAGTAACAATCCGCATTTGGTGACAAGTGACGTGGCAAGTGACAATCCATATTTGGTGGCAGGCGACATGGCAAGTGACACCCTCAGGGCTCCCACTGATTCTGCATTATGGTGAGTTGAACCATTTAATTTTATATTACAATGTATTAATAGAAATAATGCGCTTCAATCATCCTGACACCATAACAACCATGGTGCCATAATGATTGAAGCGCAAATACCAGCCATTTCCCATATAAATTGCCCCCAAAAAAACATATTTTATAGCAGTGCCCCTCCAGAGATTAGACTCTGGATCCGCCCCTGGCACTGAGGCTGCAGGTGGGCACTAATCAGGCTGCATTGATGCTCACTGACCATTATTTTGCTTCAAAGTGGTTTATTTTTAAAAAAAAGTTTTTTTTCCTGAAACTTCCCTCTTAAATTGGGGTGCGTGTAATACGCCCTTAAATACGGTAAATAGAGAGAGAAGAAAAAAATCTGGAAAAAAATGGCTTCTTTTAATATGGCCTTCACCTAATTCCTGAAAGTCTTGCACCAGTTTCTGTACAGGTAGGAGAAGTGCGCCAGATTCAAGTAGTTCTTACTATCACCACTTTTAGAATGTGCTAATATGGCTGGACAGATTCCAAAAGAATTACTACTAATTCACAGATGAGCAAACTGACAGTAGTAAGGACTAACTCAAAGTTGGCGTACTGGGGGAGGGTGGTGTTGTATGTTGATTAGTTTATTATTATGTTTGTGTTTGTTTTTTTCACAGAATTGCGAGGAGAAAAGCCTCCCTTGTCCTAGCAATTAATGTAGTAAAACTGTAGTAAATCAAAAGTAAGTCACACTGAAATTACCAATTGGTGGAACCTGATGGAGAAATCTGAAAGACTAGTTCTCCATCAGGTCTGCTTTGCCTGTGAATGACAGTTGATTGTAGGGTGTGGATTCGGAGCCACTATTCAGTCCAATAGCAGCTTTGGAATCTGCCCACTACTGGGTGCTGTCAATCACAGGCAAGACGGACCGGATGGGTAGCTAGTCTCTCAGAGTTGCTCATCTGGCTCCAACCATATTGTGACCATGAATATGAGTTGATGGAGCTTGATGGGAAGCTTGATGGAGCCTGATGGTAACTCTGAAACTTGTTCTACATCAGGTCCCCCTTGCCTGTGATTGACACCACACTGCAGTGGGCGGTTCAAAAGCTATTGGACTGAATATGAATCTACCCTTTGCCATCCACTGGTAATCGAATGTAAAGCAAACCTGATCTAGTTTAAAACTCCTCCACTATGTACCTGTTAGCGTGGCCTCACAGAGGCTGGGGAGGGTAGGAATGCATGGAGGAAGGAATTTCTAGTATGGACTCTCTGACCTCAGTCAGTCCAGGCTTCTACAGATTAATGTACAGTCCTTGTCTCTGACAGGTACAGGGAATCAGGTGCAGGCACCATTACTTTCAGTGCTGTGCCTCAACAGAAATGACACCCTTTATGACTTCCCCAGAATGTGGAGAAAATGGTGTAAATAATTACCTTTGCTAATTGCTTTCTGGCATAATTTTTATTTTGTTTGGTTCTTGTTGACCTCAAAAATAATCTACTGTAGATTTAAAATGCAGGCACCCAAATAATTTGCAGCAGCCTCCAAAAGCTAGCAGTTTACAGCTAGATATTGGGCTATTCTCTCTGTTCCAGCTTGTCCTCAGAGTGCCAAAGCATGCAGGCCCCTTTCTGCCATCTCTGAATCATAGTGATAGGCCATTAGCAATGTGTGGGGACAGGAAGTATCTCTGATGCTGCGTACACATGACCGGACTTTCCGGCAGACTAGGTCCGATTTTAAAAATCCGATGGACCTAGAAATAGAACATGTTTCAAATCTGTGTGACGGACTCAATTCCTATCGGGAAAACTGTTTGTCTGTGTGCTGGTCCGATGGACCAAATACAAAGCAAGGGAAGCTTTTGGCTACTGGCTATTGAACTTCCTTTTTTAGTCCAGTCTTACGTCATCACGTTCAAAATGAATGGACTTTAGAACGGACTTAGTCTGTCCATGTGTGGCCAAGTGTCAGGGCTGGCTTAGCCCTTCCTCCTCTGGGCTGGCAGCTCAGCTGTCGTCTAATTGCCAGCTCTCTTCTCTTTCCACAGTTACCAGCTGTTCCAGATGATGCTCGTCTGACCTGCCTATTTAAAGCCTTCCAGCTCACTTCTCCTCTGCCTTCGCGTTGGTCACATCACAAGGAACCATCTCCTGCTGTTTGTTTCAAGACTGGCTTGCTGACATCCCTCCTGGCTCCTTATCCTGCTTGCAGTTACTCTCCTTGGATCCCTGACTTCAGGCCTGGCTGATTACCCGATCTGGTTAATGAACTTTGGACTGGCTGACTACCCGATCTGGTTACTGGACTCTGGCTATGCTTGACTACGCTTTTTCTATTTACCTTTTTATTTTTATTAATAAACAAGTGTGATTTAATTGTACTTCTGTCTCGGTCTGATTCATGGTTCCTGACACCAAGTCCGTTCTTTTGGAAATCCGTTGGAAGTCCGCTGAAAAGTCAGTCGGGAAGACCGTTGGACCTAGTCTGCCGGAAAGTCCTGTTGTGTGTACACGGCATGACACTATCCAGAATGCTTGTCCGAATTTCCAGTATTTGTTGATAGCTGCAGATGTGTGCAGATACCTCTAGGTTCCTGAATTTATACCTGCAGCATTGTTCTCTCTGACAAAATTCATATTGTTGTGAAATTGATATTACCTATCCATGCTTCTTTTAATTTTAACTTTTTTATTAGTAACATCCTGGGTCCTATTTGTAAGGTGTGAAGTGTAACACCTCTGCAACCTCTCTTTTCACTATTTTATTAACCAGGCAGTTTTGTGCTAACTTATAAAGGTCCAAGTGCAATATTTGGAATGTCAGGTAAACACCTGCATGGCATTGCAAATGAACTGCACTCTTCAACGGGTTTCTTGAAACCAGGGTACACTGTAAAAGTCTGGAAGAGTTTGTAAAAAAAAAAACAGTGGAAGAGTTTGTAGAAACATGGAAAAGCTTGCAGAAATTAGGGAAGTTTGGAGAAAAATGGAAGATTTTTTAGAAATGGTAGAGGTGTTTATGAAAAAAATGAAGCGCCAAGGTGGTGTAAGTGTTGCTAGGATCAACAATTAATCAAACACTGCTCTTCTGAACTTTATGGTCAACATACAGTTATTTGGAATCCAAGGAGACAGCAAACATAATATAAATCTACAAATTTAATAGAACAATTAAAAACTACTGTAAAACACCCATGGGATTGTGCTCTACCAGCACTGAGGTAATGCATCCAATGGCATCCAATTAGGAAAGCTGCTTGTAAAAACCACATCATTGCATCACTTGCCATGCATTTCAACATATATAATTTTTTTGGAGGAGGGTTTTGAGGGATTACTGATTGTGGGGATATATTTGATTTGACATCATCCTCAGAACTTTGGGTGATTAGGTCCCTGAGTGAGATCTGACCATGTGGATTCTCTTCTACTGCTATTCATCAGCGGAATCTCATTGCAGCAATTCTAGGACTCTTAACACCTTTATTTTGTGCATTATAGAGCTCTCCCACTGGACAGGAGGCATGCTATATTCTTTTTCCTTTCCTTTGGTAGCTTTGTTAGGAACAGAGGTTCCATGTCATCTCCTGGGGTGAGTTTTTTTTTTCTCCTTGTTAAGTTTGGACAGCAATTGATAGTTTGTAGATCGTGTATTAGTTGATATACAGTATTCTTTTTTTTTTTTACTTCCATAGACAACAGAACACAGTGACCAGCACAGCTCTGCAACCCAACTTGTAGGAAATATTGCACTGTTGCCCCTACATGAGGAAATTGTGAATTGCTAGAAGGCAGCAGGACAATGTGTGTCTATGATAATAACGGATTGATCATAGCAATTACTTATTGTGTTGCAGTCAATGAATCTCATATCAAACATAAAAAAAATATATAGTATATATTGGGCAATAGCTTAGTGGTTAGATTAATAGACTTATGTTGGTTAAGTTGTTAGTTCTAATCCAGGGCAGAGTACATTTTTTTAAGTTATACATATTTTCAATATATTGAATTTATATTACATATTATATATTTTAAAATATGAGATAGTGGGGGCTTAAATTGTATTTTATCAATATATCCAAATTGATTTCAAGGTATATTAACAAAGACGGACTCATATATTTAGCACACAAAGTTGTAGTATATGCTCGCTACTATAAATTTGAGAGTAGAGATTTAAAAGAAAATAAAACTGTGTATATATTAGGGTATCATCATAGGGGGCCCTGCACTTTCCCCAAAGCAGCTGGTCCTTGAGCCCACGTGTCTCCAAAATTGGGGGGCCCCATGATGGCACTGAGAGTGATGGATACACAGGGGAGGCAGGCTGGCAGCGGTGTGCTGTGCTGTACAGAACGATACCTATTATTTTACAGTCCTAGGGAGGGGCAGGGCTGGTGTCATGTCATATAGTGTCCCCTATCGGATAGTGTCCGCTGTGTACTGTGCATGCACAGTACACAGGACAAGCAGATTCCGAAAATATCCAAAGATGAAGGGCGCCTGCGCCGTGAGTCCAGGTTCAAGCCCCACCATCCAAGTGGACATAGAGTTAGAATAAAAAGAGCCGAGCGAAGCGAGGCCGTGCCCAAAGCATGGCGAGCGAAGCGTGCCCAAGAGGGGCCCTCTAATATGTGCAGCTCTATGTCCACTTGGATGGTGGGGCTTGCACCTGGACTCACGGTGCAGGCATCTTTTATCTTCGGAGATCTTCCGAATCTCCTTCTGCTCCATACTGCACAAGCGCTGCACCTGCGCAGTTCAGAGCGGACACTTGTTGATAGGCGGACTGTATCTGTCACAACACCGGAGCGCCAGTGATGATCTGTCCCTGCCCCATGCAGCTTGAATTCTTGGGACTCAAAGGCTGCAGGGTAGGAGCTGGAGTGGGAGCTGCTGAGTTGACAGCACTGAAAGCCCACCTACAGAAGTAGCATTGTGGATAGTGTCATGGTGAGTTCAGCTGTTCAGCACTGTTTGCACCAAAGGGCTTGGAATGCCCAAAGGGATGCTCCCTCCTCTGCTCCTCCTTCTGCCTGCTTGATTGGTATAGGTGAGTTCAGTGCTGGAGGTGGGCACATAGCCAAAAGTTTACATGCAGTGTATCTCCACTGGAAAAGTGGGTACTGCATGGATGGAATATTGTTGCTTGGGATATCAAGGGTGTATGGGGGGTAGAATGCTGAGGGGGGTCTGGGGTGTATAGGGGGTAGCAATGTTTGGGGTAGCTTGGGTGGCTATAGTGCTAGAGGTATCAGGGATGTAGTGGAGTCACAATACAAGGGATATCTTATGGTATATGGTAACAGTGCTGGGGGGAATATCTAGGGTGTAGAGGGGTCAGAGTGCTGGGGGGATATCTAGGGTGTAGAGGGGTCAGAGTGCTGGGGAATATCTGGGATGTAGAGGGATCAGAGTGCTGGGGGATATCTGGGATGTAGAGGGGTCAGAATGCTGGGGGATATCTGGGGTGTAGAGGGGTCAGAGTTCTGGGGGATATCTGGGGTGTAACAGGGTCAGCGTGCTGGGGGGATATCTGGGGTGTAGAGGGGTCAGAGTGCTGGGGTAATATCTGGGATGTAGAGAGGTCAGAGTGCTGGGGGGGGGGGGGTATCTGGAAGGTAGAGGGGTCAGAGTGCTGGGACAATATCTGGGATGTAGAGGGGTCAGTGCTGGGGGGATATCTTGGATGTAGAGGAGTCAGAGTGCTGGGAGGATATCTGGGGTGTAGAGGGGTCAGAGTGCTGAGGGCATATCTGGGGTGTAGAGGGGTCAGAGTGCTGGGACAATATCTGGAGTTTAGAGGGGTCAGGGTGCTGGGGGGATATCTGGAATGTAGAGGGGTCAGAGTGCTGGGAGGATATCTGGGGTGTAGAGGGGTCAGAGTACTAAGGGGATATCTGGGGTGTAGAGGAGTCAGAGTGCTGGGGGGGTGTCTGGGATGTAGAGGGGTCTGAGTGCTGGGAGGATATCTGGGATGTGGAAGGGTCAGAGTGCTGGAAGAATATCTGGGGTGTAGAGGGGGATATCTGGGGTGTGGGGGGATATTTAGGGTGTAGAGGGGTCAGAGTGCTGGGGGGATATTTGGGGTGTAAAGGGGTCAGAGTGCTGGAGGGATATCAGGAGTGTAGAGGGGTCAGAGTGCTAGGGGGATATCTGGGATGTAGAGGGGTCAGAGTGCTGGGGTGAGATCTGGGGTGTAGAGTGGTCAGAGTGCTGGGGTGAGATCTGGGGTGTAGAGTGGTCAGAGTGCTGGGGGATATCTGGGGTGTAGAGGGGTCCTAGTGCTGGGGGGATATCTGGGATGTAGAGGGGTCAGAGTGCTGGGAGGATATCTGGGGTGTAGAGGGGGATATCTGGGGTGGGGGGATATTTGGGGTGTAAAGGGGTCAGAGTGCTGGAGGGTTATCTGGGGTGTAGAGGGATCAGAGTGCTGGGGTGAGATCTGGGGTGTAGAGTGGTCAGAGTGCTGGGGGGATATCTGGGATGTAGAGGGGTCAGAGTGCTAGGGGGATATCTGGGATGTAGAGGGGTCGGAGTGCTGAGGGGATATCTGGGGTGGGGTGTAATCTAGCAGATATATTATATGCAGAGAACAGCTTTGTTACTTTATGTATGTAGTATTTTCCCACTGTTTCTTTGCTGTACAGAAGGATTGTTCATGTAGTTAATGTGGAGCTCCACCCAAAAGGGGACGCTCCACTTGTCTGCCTCCTACCTACTTGATGTCTGTTTACCTGCACTGTCTCCATTGTAGGGGCCCAAGACGGCCCTGCTGGTCATAACGGACCAATCATAACAATTAATTATCTGGACTAATACAGTTGTTTCACAGACAATTAACCTCATATCAAACATAAAAGGTAGGTCGGGAAGAGCCATTAAGTGATAGTGGTTAGAGTAAAGGCCCGTACACACGATCAGACTTTTTGACAATAAAACATGCAAATTAGCTGTTTTGGAGCAACATCCGTCCGTGTGTATGCTCCATCGGACAAACCTTTTCGGTTTTCATCTGACTTTTGTTGGCTGCGTGAACGGACAAACATTTTGACAACATAAGTCCGATGGAGCAAAGTCTGATCGTGTGTACACAAAACCATAGGACTTTTGTACAAAGTACAAACACGCATGCTCAGAACCACTGCAAAAGATCAGACAACAATACAGAAGTTGGCCAAAGGTGGCGCTGAAGTAATTGAACGTCCTCTTTTGAAGTGTTGTCAGTACGTTGAATCATCACTAAGTTCATGTTTGTTGCCTAAAAAGTCTGATCATATGTATGCAATACAAACTTACGGCCAACGCCCTTTGTACAAAAGTCCACGGGAATGTTTGTACAAAGTCCGATCATGTGCATGAGGCTTAACAGGTTTATCTTCATGGACTTGTGGGTCCTAATCCAGAAAAGAGCGCATTTTTTATATATATATTGATATTATATTAAACATATTTTAAAATATGAGTTAGTTAGGACCTTAATTGTATTTTATCCATATATATAAACTGATTGCAAAATATATTAACAAAGACATTGATATACTTAGCACACTGATGCCGCGTACACACAATCGGACTATCCGGTGGACTTAGTCCGGCGGACAACCCGCGGGACTTTGCAGCGGAGGTCCATCAGACTTTTGAAATGAATGGACTTGCCCAAACACAGAGTAAAGTCCGTTCATTTTGGCTCCAGGTAGATGGAAGTGAATGTCGCCTCCTCCATCGGGATTGACATCTCGCTAGCCCCATTACCTAGTATGGGGAAGCCCTAAGCTGAAAAAAACGGCATGGGGGTCCCCCCAAAGTCCATAGCATACCCTTATCCGAGCACGCAGCACGCAGGCCCCCCTTCCCCAAAGCACCCCCCCATGTTGAGGGCATGCGGCCTGGTACGGCTCAGGAGGGGGGGTGCTCGCTAGTCCCCACCCCCTTTCCTTACCAGCCAGGCTGTGTGGCATCCCCTTTAAATCCATACCAGGTGACGGGGCTAGCGAGGTGTACGGCATACATGCATGCTGCATACATGCCTGTAGGCTCTCCTCCAAAATTCAAGCTTGGTTATAAAAACAGCTGCAGTCACAAATTAGCATATACACAACTCCAAAAATCCTACAATTTGCAAAATGTTTTGCATAGAATACCTGACCGTTTGGCAGAGTGGATTTTTTTGGGTAAGCATTAACCTGCATTAATTAAAGTTCCGCATATGAAGATTCCCTTATATTTACAATGATCCTTCTGATTTTTCCCCTCTAAATTCAGTGCTGACAACTCTATCTCTCACGGAGGTTGCTCTCCTAAATGTAAACAAGGTCTTGTTAGGGACAAGTGGTCCTAAAAGTGGGTCAAGTGAAAGCATATGGCAGTATTTCTCCACAATATTTTTTACTTTGTGTTGTTGGTTTGTAAATCTAGTAATTATTCTTATGAAGTTAGCATTGTTTTTAGATGTTTTTGAATGTAGCAGGTCATGTCTCGATAGTTTGAAAGCCTGTTCGTAGGATCTCTTCAGAGAGGCATGGGAATAGCCTCTTAGAAGTAGACGATCACATAGTTTATCAGCCTCTACTTGAAAAACGGCATAATTTGTACAGTTACGTCATACCCTAAAGTACTTGCTATATGGTAGAGTCAATCAGAGTTTTAGGGTGGAAACTTGTGGCATGCAATATTGCTTTTCTGGCAGTGGGTTTCTGGTATAATTTACTGAGAAGGGCCCCTCCCTCTCCTCTATAGACCTTCACATCCAGAAACGCCACACATTCCTTATGATGGGACATGGTGAAGCTAAGGTTAAAATCATTCTTATTCATCCTAGAGAGACATTTCAAGAGCATGTCTTGAGATCCATCCCAGATAATAAAGATATCGTCAGTGTAACGGTACCACCCCAAAATGTGTTCCATATACATAGACAACTCTTCATCCGCAAGGAACATGTTCTCCCACTCCCCCAGGTACAGGTTGGCATACAGTGGGGCACAGCATGTCCCCATCGCAACCCCTTGCACCTGGAGGTAGTGGGAGCCATTGAACACAAACACGTTGTGCTCAAGGATAAATTCCAATAATGAGATGATAAATTCACTATACACTGGATCTGTATCTCCATCCCTTTGCAGAACATGCTTGATAGCTGCTATACCCTTGCTATGTGGGATAGAGCTATAAAGAGGTTTCAACGTCCACTGTAACCAAAGCAATGTCATCAGGAATGAGTAGACTATCTAGGATCTATAGGAAATGAGAGGTGTCCCTTACAAAAGAAGGTAACAGGCTTTAAACAATCATCAATCAGGCTACTAGCATTCTCACTAATGGACCCTAACCCAGAAATGATGGGTCTGCCTGGAGGATTTTCCTCCTTCTTCTTTTGGCAGTGCATAAAATGTGGGCACTCAAGGAAAATCATTTCTAATATAGTTCCATAGTTGTTTAGTGATTTTGTTATTGGAGAAGGCAGTGTCAACATATAAAAGTCCCTATTAAACTTCTCAACAATACTGCTCGGCATTCAGCGGTACCAATTCGTATTTTTCAGTATTTGATTACACATATCAATGTATTTTTCGTTGTCCAATATAACAAAGTTCCCGCCCTTAACAGAGGCTTTAATAGTAATTGAATTGTTATCTGATAGCTGGTTTAACGCCGACATTTCATTTCTTAGATTCATGGGGTTCTTGGTGTCAATCTTGAGTTTCTCTAGATCCCTATTGACTAAATCAAGAAATGCCGTAGCATTGGGATGGGTGCTCGGTGTTGGGCAAAGGTCAGATTTTTTCTTAAGAGTAGATTTAGCTATTTTTGGGGGCTCACTCTATCTTTCTACCATCTTCAATATTTTTAAGAGATCGGCAATAAGATTGGCCGGGTCATTTTCCTCCAGAACACGCGATCCCCCTCCTTCTGAAGGACGTTCAGGAACATCCAGTCAGAAGGAGAGAGCACCCACCTGGCCGTATATATATATATATATACATTGGCCAGGTGGAAAGTACTTAAATGCATTTTTATCTCTAGTGAACTTTTGTCCCTTTTTAATGAGTATATCTCTATTAAAGGCCTCAAGGTGCAGCTTTAGTTTTTCTTCCTTTTTTATTAGGGATTAGGGATGAGCTTCGTGTTCGAGACATTGGCTGTTCGTCCGTTCGACTAAATCCGAACTCTTGGTCCGTTCGCGTCAAAATTCGTGTGGCGCAGTGCATTGCTGGCTCATGATTGGCCAAGCATGCACTGTGACCCCGCATGCTTGGCCAATCGCAGCGCCAGCAGCGAGGAGAGCCATGATTGGCCACAGGCATCCTGCCTGTGGCCAATCATAGCTCAGGCTGTGTAGTGCATGCCCCACACTATATAAGGCCGCCTTTGAGGCGGCCTCGTGTAGTGTGTTGGCATCTGAAGCAGTGGGTGTTCTGTGTACCTTCAACACAGTACACACCAATAGTTTTTGGCTGATTTCCTATCTTGCTGTTGTGTAGTGGTTATTGTCTGTGCCCTGACCGCAGTATACACCACTACACTATATTCACCTCACCTATATAGCTAGCTAGTGATCTATCTTTAACCACTTAACAACCGCCCATTGCCGATTAACGGCTTCAGGGCGGTTGTTTAACTCTGAGAGGCCGTTAATTAACGGCCTCCCAGAATTCTGCTCTCGCGCGCCCCCTGGGGAGCGCACTCGAGAGCATCCGTGACCGCCAGCCGTTTACCACGTGATCGCTCCGTCAAATGACGGAGTGATCACTTGTAAACAAACCGGCGTCATGTTATGACGCCGGTTCCTCCCTCCCCTCTCTGTACCGATCGGTACAGCGGAGGGGAAAGAGATCGGTGTCAGCAGCGATGTGGGCTGCATCTGCAGTGCCCACATCGCTGC
This sequence comes from Lithobates pipiens, assembly GCF_037356315.1. NCBI lineage: Eukaryota > Metazoa > Chordata > Amphibia > Anura > Ranidae > Lithobates > Lithobates pipiens. The sequence continues at coordinate 97,168,540 of NW_027507718.1, forward strand.
TCACCGAATTTAACCCCTCAATTCCCTGCCAATACTCTGCAATACCAGTGCATACTCTGCAGTACCCTGCCATTACTCTGCAGTACCCCCCATTACTCTGCAGTACCCTGCCATTACTCTGCAGTACCCACCATTACTCTGCAGTAACCCCCATTACTCTGCAGTACCCTGCCATTACTCTGCAGTACCCGCCATTACTCTGCAGTAACCCCCATTACTCTGCAGTACCCTGCCATTACTCTGCAGTGCCCCCCATTACTCTGCAGTACCCTGCCATTACTCTGCAATACCCTGCCATTACTCTGCAGTACCCCCCATTACTCTGCAGTAACCCCCATTACTCTGCAGTACCCTGCCATTACTCTGCAGTACCCCCCATTACTCTGCAGTAACCCCCATTACTCTGCAGTACCCTGCCATTACTCTGCAGTACCCCCCAATACTCTGCAGTACCCCCAAATACTCTGCAGTACCCGCCATTACTCTGCAGTACCCTGCCATTACTCTGCAGTACCCTGCCATTACTCTGCAGTACCCTGCCATTACTCTGCAGTACCCCGCCATTACTCTGCAGTGCAGTACCCTGCCATTACTCTGCAGTACCCTGCCATTACTCTGCAGTACCCCCCATTACTCTGCAGTAACCCCCATTACTCTGCAGTACCCTGCCATTACTCTGTAGTACTCCCCAATACTCTGCAGTACCCTGCTATTACTCTGTAGTACCCCGCCAATACCCCGCCAATACTCTGCAATACCCTGCAATAAATTGCCATACCCAGCCATACTCGGAGATACCCAGCCATACTCGGTGATACCCTGAAATACCCAGCCATAGACGCCCCCCACCCCTCACCGCCCTCCGGTGCTTCTACCAACTCGCCAGTACGATCAAAGCCAGAATCTTTTTTTTATATTTTATTTCAGGCTTCCCAGCCTAGAGGTGAGATGTGGGGTCATATTGACCCCCAGATTTCACTGTAAAGAGGACCTGTCACCCCATATTCCTATTACAAGGGATGTTTACATTCCTTGTAATAGGAATAAAAGTGATCAAAAATATATTTTTGGGGAAAAAAATGTCAAACTAAAATAAATAAAGTAAAATGAACAATAAAAATAAAATAAAAATTAAAGCGCCCATGTCCCCATGTGCTCGCATGCAGAAGCGAACGCATGCGTAAGCCCCGCCCACATATGAAAATGGTGTTCAAACCACACATGTGAGGTATCGCCGAGAACGTTAGAGCGAGAGCAATAATTCTAGTCCTAGACCTCCTCTGCAACTCAAAACATGTAACCAGTAAAAAAAAAATTATGAAGAAAAAATTACTAATCTGCTAAATTTTATAACAGAAACAAAGAAAAATTCATTTTTTCGCAGAATTTCCGGTCTTTTTTCTTTTATAGCACAAAAAATAAAAAAGTGAGAGGTGATTAAATACCACCAAAAGAAAGCTCTATTTGTGTGAAAAAAAGGACAAACATTTCATATAGGTCCAGTGTTGCATGACTGAGTAATTGTCATTCAAAATGTGAGAGCACCAAAAGCTGAAAATTGGTCTGGTTATTAAGGGTGTTTAAGTGCCCAGTGGTCAAGTGGTTAATAATAGAGCTTGCAGTCAGTAGTGTTAGGAGATAGTGCGTGCTGTCTGCGTGCTCTGTACCCAGTACATACCGCTAAAATATAGGGCAGGCCCCTACTTTCAAACATCCAACTTACAAACATCTCCTACTTGCAAACGCAAGGAGACAGCAGCAAGTGAGATGAAAAAAGACGGACGACAAAACAAATTATACAGGGGTGATAACCCTTCCCTATGTTTTCCAAAAAGCTTAAAAATAGTTTTTTTGACTGGAGCTACACTTTAAAAATGTACCAGTTGAAAATTACAAACAGATTCAACTTAACACAACAAACCTACACAGTCCCTGTCTTGTTTGCACCGCCTGTATACTGCTGTTCTGAGTATATAGGGCCTGGGGGCCACACGCATTTTCTTTTTTTAATATGGGTACAGGGTTCCCCTTAATATGTGTACAAGACCCAAATAGGCTGGTAATGGGCAGGTAGGGCTACCCATGCCATTTTTCTCAATGATTTTCAACCATATTGCAGGAACCAGATATAACATTAAAACCGCAAGCAGTTTTAAATGGTGTTATTTCCGTTTAATGTCATTTTGTGCAGGGACTGTTCTAAACACGGGAAACACGTGGCACTTCACAGGCATACTACAGACACCCCCCAGGCACCATATTTAAAGGAATATTTCACTTTTTTTTTCACTTTAATCTTCATTAAAATCAGTGCTCCCGCCAAAACGGCCGTTTTTAAAACTTTTTTTTGCAGTGACCCATGTCCCCTGAGGCAGGAGGCAGGTCCCCAAACCCTTTTTAGGACAGTATCTTGCATATTAGCCATTAAAATTAGCACTTTCCATTTCGAACGTTCGAGTCCCATAGACTTCAATGGGGTTCTAACATTCGTAACGAACGTGGGGGCCGTTCGCAAGTTCTGGTGCGAACCGAACCGGGGGGTGTTCGGCTCATCCCTATTAGGGATTTTTGGGTTTTTAGTTATTTTAATTTACCACAAATGTTCACTATGTTAACGTCAAGGATGCTCAATCTTTTTTTATATTCATCTATCAGAATTTTCATCAGACCTTGTGAACAGGCCCACAAAACCTCTTCCCATTTCTTTTTAAACTCAGAGTCGAAACCTTCCAAGGTGGGGAAGATCTGGACTCGGAGACCTAAAGGGTTTATATCCTCTCTAATATAGTCTGGTGTGCCAATAAAGCATATATTTCTTCTCTAGAATTTTTGATAGTCTATAAAAAAGTGATGATATTTCAGAATCAATTTGTTCCTTAGGCCCAAACTCTTTTAAATACCCTTCCATAAGTGATTTCCAATCATTTCCCACAAATCCTGTCATTGTCTCAAAAGTAAATAGGTGAATTTCCTCCTTTTTGGCCTCAGTGTGTGCTCTGGCTCCCCCCCCCTCCCCCCTTTCCAGATCGGTTTGTGTGTGTGGGGGGAGCTGGGTCAGCAACTTTGGGCCAGGCACCTCCCTTCCTTTGAGGCACACCATTTGTCTTAAATCTCCGGCTTAAGCAAACTGGGAATATCTTTCCACATCCATATGATTTTAAATCTGCAAGGGTTGTCATTTCATTATATGTAAGTGAGTTTTTCCCCATTATTTTTTCCATCCTGTGTTGCCTGTTGTCTTACTCCATACATGCACATTGTTACAGTGCCTTGTACCTGTATTCTTTATATTGAATACATTTTCATAGTAGATTAATTTTGCTAACAGTCCTTCATGCCTTTAAAGTCCACCAATAGTGGATTTTGTTATTTTTCTATAATATTGGATGTGGCACAACCATATGCTCAAATATAGCCAACTCACCTGTTGTTAATGGACTTTATTTATTGTCATACAGATTTTCATTATTAATTATTTTTCATAATTAATTATTTACACTTGTCACTTTAACTTGCAAGTAGGTATTCACTTAATATTAATTATCAGTACCGGTCATTGTTTACTCTATGAGGATGCATCATATTTGATGTGGTGAGAGAGTGTGTTTTTTTTATAAATTATAAGGTTTTATCATACTGTTGAGGGATTTGCACTTTATATTTATTTTGAGTTAGACAACACAACTTAACTCATCTGAGTTTCACAGTTCTATAGTGGTTCGAGATTTATTCACTTTTATTGCCCTATACCAGTGATGGTGAACCTTGGCACCCCAGATGTTTTGGAACTACATTTCCCATGATGCTCATGCACTCTGCAGTGTAGTTGAGCATCGTGGGAAATGTAGTTCCAAAACATCTGGGGTGCCAAGGTTCGCCACCACTGCCCTATACCCTCATCGTGTTTGGAGGAAATTCAATTATTTATTATTAATTGTTAATTATAATTAACTCATTATTAGCAGCTCCCACATCCCCGTTTTTTATGATAACCAATAACCATGATGCCCCACAATTTAGCCCTGGTCTCTGCACTATAAGCGTTTTACCCACACCCCCCGATGCAGCGCAGTGTATCTACAACTTTCCTGAGATAGCTGCACTTTGCCATAGACTTATTTTATATACTGCAGGTGTGGTGCAATTTCTGGAAGCGTACCAAGACTTCTGCATTCATAAAGTGCACCAAACCTGCAGGATTTAATAGAAGTCTATGGCTAAGCACAGAAAAGCTGTAGAAAAGCTGCAGGTACACTGCACTGCACCTGCAGTGTGGGTAAACCGCAGTACATCAGTGTGAAAGCATCCCTATACTATTATGCCCATTGTATTTCTTCACACTGACCTGAAGATCTCTTCTTTCCTGCTGCTGGCACCACTCTGGAGACTGCTAGCCAAGATAAGAGGGGGAGTGCGGTTGGTATCACGCCGCATGGGACAGGAGCCAGCACTACAGAGGCTTATGCAGCTCTTGCTCTCTACTAGACCTCCAACTTTACAAGTAGTCCCCCTGCATTGCACTCTGATGCTCTGGAATGGTGAAATTATGGGTCAGCAAGCCCAAACCAATGATCTACCAGTCACCTTGTCGCGATCTACAAGTTGTTGACCCCCGATCTAAACTACATGTGTGAACTACAATGTACATGCACACACAAATATCTGCCCTCTGCTGATTGTCAATAAATAAATAGAAATGAAAGCTACTGCACTAACAGGTTCCCTTATTTGTTTATCTCTGCATTAGTGGTAATTTCTATTGTATTATGGAAGGTGGATCTTCCTGTAAGGGCCCATTCACTCTACATGTTTGAACCATAAGTCCCGAGAATTCTTCTGTCAGACAGTGATCTGTACACACAGGTCGAAAGTCGCCAGGTTTCTCATTTTCGGATGATTTTTGGGATGTGTGTAAGACCCACCTTCCATATATCAATAGAAATGACCACTAATGCAGATAAAAACAAATAACACACTTTTATTGAAATACAAAAAGCACACTGAAAAGTGAGGAAATGCACCTACCCCCAACCACTGACATCCCAGACTGACACCCTTTTCCCTCCTGCCACTGACAGCCCAGGCTGATAGACCCCCACTCCCACAGACTGCCAACTTCCACCACCAACTACTTAGACCCCAGACTGACAGACATCTTACACATACAGAGTGACACCTCCTCCCCTAACACTGGGCCAGACCCCCCCTTCCTGCCACTAACACCCCACACTGAGAGAACCCCACACCCAACTACTGACACCAACAATTAAGACAACTATGGAGGTGACAGAGATAAGCAAGAAGCCTACAGCTCCAGCCAGGCTGACTTGACCAAAGTGCAGGTGAATTTAAAAAATCACGCCACAGCAAAATGCATAATAATTTATTATCCTGCATCTTGATGCACATGAACATGCGCAAAAGTGCATACACTGGCAAGGTGCATGGGGATGAAAGTCAGAATTAATGGCGCTTTTGCTTGACTGCAAAAGGGCTGTGTGTATTTGTGCATTGCATTAGTGGTCCTCCAACGCACAAATATGAACCCATCGTAAGAGAGGGAGGAGGGTAAGGAGGTCTGAGGAGTAGAGGGGGAGGTCTAAGGCAGAGCTGTCCCACCTTCCCAATGTACACAAGGATCATATTGTGTACATGGTTCTTTACATGGTGTCTGCTCAGATTAAAGGCATCTTCTCTTTCTTCCCCTTTCTGGTCATGTGATGTCACATGAAAGGGGAGACAGGAGGAAGAACAGTGTGCTCTGTGCTCTGTGTCACTCCCTAGCGGCGCTGTGCTGAGACTGAGAACCCGTTCTCTTTCACCCACAGCTGGTTGAAGTGAGGAGGAAGCAGACTCCTCCCTTCAGCATCCATCACACATTGTGCCTTTTAATGGGTGACACAGTCATTCCTATGAGCGAACAGTGGGACGAGTGACAAAATTCTAGCCCCGTCATTCTATGCCCAGGACACATGTCCCTTCTGCCCCCCACTTGTCCTGGACCAACTTCCCCCCAAGCACAATGTTGGGCAATAGTGGATGGGTAGGCAGCCATCCAATCATTCCCCGTAGTGTCAGAGGGGGTGGGGCCACCTGGTGACATAACTGAGTGACCCGCCCCCTCTGATGCTACGGGGAAGCCATAGGGTTGTCCCCGTGCGTCAGAGGGGGGCGGGGTCATGGACTGTGGGGGAATCCCATGCTGTTTTTTTCAATGACTTTTATGTGTATTGCCGAGACCGACAATTCATTATAACCGTGAGTAGTTTTAAATTACTTTTGTTTCCTGTAGAAATGTAATTTTGTGCAGGGACTGTTGTAAACATGGGAAACATCCACCACTTTACAAGCATGCTATAGACACCCCCAGGTATGAAATCTAAAGGAATATGTCCCCTGGGGCAGGACCCAGGTCCCCAAACACTTTTTATGACAATGCCATGCATATAAGCCTTTAAAATTAGCACTTTTGATTTCATAGACTTTTAAAGGGTGTTCCATGGCTTTCAAATTTGCCACGAACACCCCAAATTGTTCACTATTCGGTGAACAGGTGAACACCCGATATCGGGTTCATCCCTAATACAGAGCAGGAGACATGTATGTCTGCAGAATGATGGTTTGTGGGTGTTACTACATTATTGCTCATTGGTCCTAAAATCCTCCTAATAGAGACTACTCTATTTATAAACACAGAATTCTGACTTTGAAACTCAGAATTCTGACTTTTAATCTCAGAATTCTGACTTTAAATCTACATTTATTAAAAAAAAAATTCCATCTCAGTGTAGTGTTATGCCTAAACTGCGGTTTGGTTTGGGTACAGATGTCTAAATTTAGACTTCAGCATCAGTCTGACTGGACTGTGAGATGTTCAGCCTGGCCACAGGGGGCACTGTCTCTTCTGGCAGGCATGGAACCATGGTCTGGTTAGGTGCTTAAGTTACTCTCTCTCGGAGCCCGCCCAGTGGGAGTGGCTCTCTCACTGTGCTTTCTGGGAGAGGGTATTTTAGATGCGGATGTCACGTGGTTCGGGGGTTTCTGGTCCAGAATGATGTGCTGACTTCATGGTCCTGGTCCTCCTGACCAGCCCCCAGGAAAGCTATGGCCTGGGGTGCGGAATCCACCCGATTTTGATGTCTCTGGGCTGGCTAGCCCGAGGCAAGGAAACTAAAGAAGGATTCTGAGGTGGTTGTGTACCGTCTCCGGTTTGGGAGAGACCCAGTGACTTCAAGCATTCCGGGTGAGGACTCTTCAGAAGAAGACCGCGTATGGGTTGGTTTCTTAGTAAGAGCCTGGAAGGGCCGAAGTACCCGAGAGAATCCGGTCTGGCTGAAAGGATCCAGGTATCCTACGAGTGTTTTTAAGCTTAGTTTCCCTACGTTCCTACTGTGGCAGAGACATTATCTTGTACGTTCTACAACAACGTCTGTGGTAGAGACTTGTTCCTGAGTTAAGCACCTTGTTGGCTGCTAGGCCTTGTGAGAGAGGGACTGTCCAACCTGAGTGATCATCCAGTTGCGAATGGCTATTCTCTGGATGCAGTCAAAGTAAGCAAGTTCTTCAACATTTTGACTTTGACACTAAGAGTACCTGAATTTCCTTTCCAACCCTCTGATCCCAATTTAAGAGACTGTTCATTGTCTACGTTTTGCAAATAAAATTCATTCAAGTGGATCTGTTGTCGGTCTCTCAAGTTACTGGGCCACTTACCACGGGACACCCCTAGACGCGCAATGAGGAAAAAAGAAGGTAACGGTAAGCCCAAATCTAACCAGCAGCTCCTTTGGGGGTTAGTGCTACATCAGAATTCTGTAAAAAAAAAATTATGATTTTTTTTTTTATAAAGGCCCCAGGTCTCTCCCATAGCATACCCCAAAGTCCCCTTTAATTTAGGACTTTTCTTTGCGCAGTAGGATCATTTTGAATTTGATGTATTCAAATATAAGCAATCTTGGACATGTACGCTGACTTCCATCATCCAATCACATGCAAGCAAAAAATGCTGTTTTATAATTTCCTTGCAGTTGATTGGCTATTCTTTGATATTTGAAATGTCAACACAAAACTCCGGGGAAAATTCCCTTATTCCCTTGCAAAGTTCAACTTCCTTTGCAGGGTGCAGCTTATTTGCCTTTTAGTAAAGCAACCCTCTTAAGTTCATGCTAAGTAATGTATAAGTGTAATGCTTAAAGGGTTAGTTCACCTTTACCAAAAATCTGCCTGTGCAGATAAGATAGATAGATGCAAAAAGTAGATAAAAACAAACTGAAGCTTTGACCAAAGTTGAGTTAGCATCTAATTCCTAAAATGACATGCTGGCTTACAGATGACACAATCATGTAAACATTGTCCCTGTGCAAGTCTGGTCTGTGTTCAGAAATGTCTGACACTGTTAGGGCCGGTTCACACAGGGGGCGACACGAGGCGACACGACTTGCTGTGCCGCGACCTGACAAGTCGCCCCCGTTCTGTACAATGGAACCGTTCTAAGAGGAGCGACTCGAGTCACTCCGTCTTAGAAAAAAGGTTCCTGTACTACTTTTGGGTGACCTCGGGGCGACTTGCATTGACTTCTATACAGAAGTCATTTGCAAGTCGCCGCTGAGGTCGCGGCAGGTCGCGGCGAGGCAAGTCGTGTCGCCTCGCATCGCCCCCAGTGTGAACCGGCCCTTAATTGCACAGCTTCTCACCTCACTTACTACATAGTTACAGTGTTGCACTGTAATCACTTGAGAGGAGAATGAGGTAATGCTTTCTCCTGCCTGCAGTAGACTGAAGATATCATTTCACCCTAGGCAGAATCTAGATTGAAGCTCAAGATCTGCTTTTTAATGATAATGGTGTAAGGGCAGGGTTGCGGTTGTTGGTCACGCTCTCCATGTTTCCCACCTCATTGGGTGACATGAGAGGCCTACCCTAGGGTGGGTTCTTCTGGGCTATGCTAGGCACCTTGTATAGGGTTTTTACTTTGCATAGGCTACCTTTGTTTTGTGCCATCTTCATCAATGCCCTGGAACAAGGCTGAGACTGCTGTGGGGGAATAGTCAAGCTTAGGATGGGCCTCTGTTCTTAGAGATGAATGTACACCAAGTACATTTACACTGCAACTGTTCTCCAGTTTTCTCTTGGGTTGTCATAATGAACACCTTATCTGTAATGTGCAATTAGGGGGGACACTTTCAACCAATGTCCACATCCACCTATCTAGCGTTTTCCACTACAATTACCAGTAGTGGGGTTGGCCCAGCCATGCACTCAACTTAAAGAGGAAGTAAACCCTGATGGGTTTACTTCCTCTTTTTTTCCCTGCAAAGGTAAAGCATAATGGACTACTATGCATCGCATAGTAGCTCATTATGTGTCACTTACCTGACACAGGAGCCAGCGAAGTCGCCGCTGATCCCTGTAGTCCGCCGCATCCATGTTGCTGGTGGTGTCTCGCAGCTCCGACGAATCACAGCGGCGAAGCCGCGATGACGTCACTCCCGCGCATGCGCACGGGAGTCGCGTCTCGCAGCTCCGCCGCTGCCACTCGGCGAAGCCGCGATGACGTCACTCCCGCGCATGCGCATGGGAGTCGACAAATTAGGCAAATCCATTCATGGATTTGCCGCATTTAGTGCGCATGCGCGCCGCTGTCTACGGCGCATGCGCCGTAGACAGCGGTGCCCATTTTCGGGCAAATATCTCCTAAACCATATAGGTTTAGGAGATATTGCTTGGACCTACAGGTAAGCCTTAATCTAGGCTTACCTGTAGGTCCAAGTTGTTTGGAAGGGTTTACTTCCTCTTTAACTCTTGAATTTCTGTAGCTCTGTACAGGGAGCCTCTGCACCGCAAATTAACTCCTGTTACTATGGGAGACAGATCATTGGCAGAAGGGGTACCAACAACATCTCCCTCACTGCTAAAGGCCGTTCCACCTATAAGAGGTACAAGCTATTGTCAGGCTGTTTGTTACACCTCAGTTACTCTAGGCCAGTGTTTTTCAACCTTTTCCAGTCAAGGCACCCTTTAAAATTATGGACAGCCTCAAATGAAGCAATTTCGACACATAGGACACCCAACATTAGAGGTGATTTTTTTCTTCCAAAGCAAATACACTTTTGCACATTGGTACTGACTAGTATTCCAATGTTTTTCTTCTCCCTCAATTTCTCTTCATCAGTCAGCTAATATGACCGCAGTGTGGAAGGATAGAGGCAGAGGAGTTTTAAACAAGGATGCTATGGAGGCGAGAGACATCCTTCTTATCAACTGATCATATCATTGGTTGTTATGATGTCAGTTTCTAGAAAGTCCTTATAGTGCATAATAAAAACTTGTGGCTTTGTGTAACTAAAAGGCAGGTTTCAACCACCTGCTGGCTTGTATACAATTTTTGATACATTTTTAGCCATTAATATCTAAACGCTGGCAACAAAATGAGTATACCCCAAGTGAAAATGTCCAAATTGGGCCCTATTAGCCATTTTCCCTTCCCGGTGTCATGTGACTTGTTAGTGTTACAAGGTCTCAGGTGTGAATGGGGAGCAGGTGTGTTAAATGTTGTTCTCAATCTCTCACTCTCTCATACTGGTCACTGGAAGTTCAACATGGCACCTCACAGCAAAGAACTCTCTGAGGATCTGAAAAAGATGGCTTGGGCTATAAGAAAATTGCCAAGACCCTGAAACTGAGCAACAACATAGTGGCCATACAGCAGTTTAATAGGACAGGTTCCACTCAGAACAGGCCTCACCATGGTCGACCAAAGAAGTTGAGTGCACGTTCTCAGCATCATATCCAAAGGTTGTCTTTGGGAAATAGACGTATGAGTGCTGCCAGCATTGCTGCAGAGGTTGAAGGGGTGAGGGGTCAGCCTGTCAGTGCTCAGACCATAGACTGACACTGCATCAAATTGGTCTGCATGGCTGTCATCCCAGAAGAAACCTTTTGTAAAGATGATCCACAAGAAAGCCCGTAATTTTCTGCAGACTAAGGACACGGATTACTGGAACCATGTCCCGTGGCCTGATGAGACCAAAATAAACTTATTTGGTTCAGAAGGTGTCAAGCGAGTGTGGCGGCAACCAGGTGAGGAGTACAAAGACAAGTGTGTCTTGCCTACAGTCAAGCATGGTGGTGGGAGTGTCATGTTCTGGGGCTGCATGAGTCCTGCCTGCACTCCCTTCAGAGACTGGGCCACAGGGCAGTATTCCAACATGATAACGACCCCAAACACACCTCCAAGACGACCACTGCCTTGTTAAAGAAGCTGAGGGTAAAGGTGATGGACTGGCCAAGCATGTCTCCATACCTAAATCCTATTGAGCATCTGTGGGGCATCCTCAAAAGAAAGGTGGAGGTGCGCAAGGTCTCTAACTTCCACCAGCTCTGGGATGTCATCATGGAGGAGTGGAAGAGGACTTCAGTGGCAACCTGTGAAGCTCTGTTGAACTCAATGCCCAAGAGGGTTAAGGCAGTGCTGGAAAATAATTGTGGCCACACTAAATATTTGGGCTCAATTTGGAAATATTCACTTAGGGGTGTATTCACTTTTGTTGCCAGTGGTTTAGACATTAATGGCTGTGTGTTGTTATTTAGAGGGGACAGCAAATTTACACTGTTATATACAAGCTGTATACTCACTACTTTACATTGTATCAAAGTGTAATTTCTTCAGTGTTGTCACATGAAAAGACATAATAAAATATTTACAAATATGTGAGGGGTGTACTCACTTTTGTGAGATACTGTATGTGTGCCAGGTACTTGCAATTCATCCATTTCAGTAACTTCAGACCAGGCAAAGGACAATGTTTCAATACTTTACCGAAGAAAGATCAAAATAGACATCTCACAGTCCAACAGATCAAGGCAGTATTGTTTCTTAGTTCCCTGACTCTAACTAAAGGCTTGAGTGCTGCCCCAGCATACCTGCAAAGGTGTGGTCCAAGCAATTGCAGTCCTTTACAGGCACTCTAATGCAGATGCAAATCCTTTAGAGGCACATGCCAGTGCTAGTGTCTTCGGGATGAACCCCAGGTTAAGAAAACTTTACATTCTGATGTTGATAGCTGGCCTCCTTCTGCTCCTTGCAGGTGTCATTCTCTGTCTTACCCACATTTGGGTACATGATTTTTCTTCTGTAGAAATGTAGGGAAATCTTTCTCTCTGGGGTTTTCCTTAGTATGATGCTCAAACTCTCCCCAGCTACCTCTCTGGGGATACTCTATACTGGACCACTGTTTAGTGAGCCAGACCCAGAGGGAAACCCCCAAAATGACCAAAGAACCGGCATCAACTCTTACCCTCCCAGATGGGACAGCACCTAGCTATCTATTCCAAACTGCTCATAAAGGTAGCATTTTTTTTTAAATTCTACTACTGTGTATTGTGACATCAGGAATTTATTCATGCATTAGTAAAAGTTCAAACATTGCACACCTCCAGGGCACCACAGTCTCCAAAGAAGGCCAGAAAATGTCAAAACTCTACAATATTTGCATAATCAAATTCCATAGAGCAAATACCTATACAGCATTTAGCCAGTTAAAGATGGTTTAAATACACTGTCACACTTCAGGTCACTGAAAACCCTTCCTCAAGCAGGAGCTATCCTCAAAGCTTCCAAACAGAAGCACTGAAGATCCTACCTTTTGAGCTGCCAGGCTCCCCCTGCTTTCTCCTTCCACACTCCAGAGCACCTGCTCTTTGTTTACATTAAAGACTAGGAGGTTGGAAGGCTACCAAATACCACTGCTGGCTAACCACTGCTGGGAGGGAGGAGCATAAAAAGCTGAGCAGTTCCACAGTGCCGCTACAGTGGATAGCTCATTAAATCCTTGTTATGAATAAGCAACTACTTGAATGTTCATAGCCTGACCACAGGTTTACTATTGATACAAAATCATTAAATTTCAATGAGAAAAATTTGTATGAATTACTTATCATGGTTTTCCACAGAGGGTTCACATCCACAGTTGGTTGTGTTATAAAGTGTTATTCATTAATTCATTGAATATATTAATTATTTATTTATTCTTTTTAATTAAGCACTTTTAGCAGCATGTCACATTTATGGTTTATTTATTGTTTTGATGTGGGAACACATTACGTTAATGACAGCAGCTGAATTGAGATATTTTTGGGATTCATTGGTAGCACATGAGCTTTTTGTTTATTATTCTGTAGCACTCTGATGTTTAGGCAGAGTTGCTCCTAAATTTACCTGCCAGGTGTAGTTACCTTGGCTCATTGTTAGGGATCAATTGAGTTCACCCTAAGTCTGGGATTGCTGCACTTCTCTCTTCTATCACTGGGCAGCCAGGTACCTGGTAACATTAGATAAGGGAAGGGCAAAGCAAGGACAGATTAGGCGTATATGGGGTATCTCAGATAATGGGCAGGGCTTTTATTAAATCCCTGGGCTTACTGGGAGAACCTATATATTTTGGTGGAGTCAGGTAATAGCGCATCTGTGCCACCTTGACAGCTGTCTGAGTGGACATGTGCCTGGGCTGCCAGAGTTTGGTCCTATCCTGGGTACATCTGGCTGCTAGGCTTTCTGAGGGCCTATCCAGAAGCAAGAGAGCAGCACAGGGTTGGTATTGCGGCTTGCAGTCCAACTAGAAGTGATGGTTCTGCTGGCCGGAGAACCTGTCGTGGTTGGAGGTAGCGGGGAAGCTGTTGCCACTAAGGGACCATCCACCTTATTATCAGGGACCACGGTGAGTAGCTGAAGCAAGTACCAGAGCAAAATTCTCACCAACCGGGGATGGTGAAGAATTGGGAAGCCTCAGCAGGTGTCAAGCCAGGGACCCAGCCAGCGGAGGTGACCCTTGCAGAGCAGCCTTGTGTGTCAAGCCAGGGATGGAGCAAGCCAATAGGGTGAAGCTTGACAAGTATCTGGAGTGTCAAGCTAGGGCCCCAGCAGAGAAGTGGGGGTGACGCTTGAGGAAGATACTACAGTGAAGATTGGAGATTGGAAGAGCTCAAGGAATTCAGTGGCAGTGAATCATCTAGCCTAGTGAGAGAGACTGAGAGCTCAGTGGGTTGAAGAACTACAACAATTAAGCCGCGTACACACGGGCGGACTGTATGGCCAACTTAGTCCGTCAGACAATCCGACGGACAGTCCGTCCTACTTTCGAATGAACGGACTTGACCACACACGATGAACAAACAGTCCGTCGAAAGCTTGCGCGATGACGTGTACAGCGCGTACGACGGGACTAGAAATAGGACGTCCAATACACAGCAATGCAACCTTCCGCCGTGTAAATCCTTTCTGAGCATGCGCCATACTTAGTCCGTCCAACTAGCCTACTCACGAGCGGATTGTCCGCTGAAACCAAAGTCTGACGGACAATATTACGGAAATTCCGAAATACTTAGTCCGCCAGACTGCACGCTGAAAAAGTCCGCTGAAGCCTACACACGAGCGGACTGTCCGCTGAAAAGTGTTTCGACGGACTAAGTTGGCCAGACAGTCCGCCCGTGTGTACGCGGCTTAAGTGTTTGTAGTGGAAGTGACGGAACTGTTACACATTGTGTTAGAAACTGTTAAAGACTGTTGCCATAGGAGACAGCATTCCTACACATGCAGGTGTGGGGTCTATCTGGATGCCTTTCCCTGCATGGCTGTCCTCCTGTAGAAGTCTCAAAGTCTGCCAATTAACATTGCAACTGCTTAAGGGTGTCCCGGTCCTAACCTTCTCTCCCAAACTTCTGTTTAAGAGAAATAAAATCTCTTTGCATTCAAGAAGTGTCTGGCACCCATGAATCTAACTTGCATTACACCTACTATGCCTCACAACCCACTCTGTATCTAAGGATGTTCGCAGTTCTTGGCGCTAAAGGTTCTCATTAGACTAGAGAAGTCCTGGGACCTTGCTACAATTCATTAAAAAAAAAGTCTGTATACATACAGTACCTTTTTTGTATTTGTTCCGGTGATGTCCTCGGTCCTTTTCACCCTTGTCTAATGTCGCATACACACGGTCGGAATTTCGCCCAGCAAAAGACAGATGAGAGCTTTTCATCGGAAAATGCGACTGTGTGTATGTTTCATCAAAATTTTGCTGTTCAAATTTCCGCCAGCAAAAGATTGAGAGCAGGTTCTCAATTTTTCCGACAGAAAAAGTTTCTATCGGAAATTACAATCGTGTGTATGCAATTCCGACATGCAAAAACTTACGCATGCTCAGATTTAATTGTGAGATGGAAGCTATTGGCTACTGGGTATTGAACTTCCTTTTTCTAGTCCCAGCGTACGTGTTGTACGTCACTGCATTCTTGACAGTCGGAATTTGGTGTGACCGTGTACATGCAAGTCCGCTTGAGCGAAATCCCATAGGAATTCCGTCGGGAAAACCATCAGAGCCTTTTCCGACCAAAATTCAGATCGTGTGTACGTGGCATTACTTTGGTGATGGGCAAATCCTGAATACAGACATTACGTGGTGCTGATTTTGAGAGCAGGGTGGGGGGCAGGCCCTTGATGTCCTGGGCTCACAGGAATTTGGTTGAATGATGCAGGATTGGTGAGTCAACAGGTGGCAGCACTGGAGAGTGAGCATTGCAGCATATTTTATTGTTAAAAATATCCTTGGCATTGCATTCTTTATTTTATTTTTTGTGTCATGTTTTACTTGGGTTTTAAGTACACAAATGCTCATCAATTTTAACCACAGTATTTATACTTATATATAAGGCTTTGGTGTGCAGTAAATTATAGTAACCAAATTGATTTTTCTTGTCAGTTTAACACTGTCTGAACAATAAAAATAGATGGCCAATTGCAAATGATGGGTTACTCTGTCTTGGACAATGTTCTTTGTCAGTTGCCATATTTAATAAAGGTAAGTTTGTTCATTTTCATGCTTCAAAGATTGTGTCTTACTTAAAAGATATCTGCATTATTCCTCTAGTTGATAAGCATAGCTACGGTATCAGTCATACCTTATCAACAAAACGTAATTATTATGCCACACATTCCACTGATTCCACTGATTCCTTTATCCAAATATGTAATTCTAGTGCTGCTGGTATATTTTCATCATATGAATCTTTTCTTAGTCATGCTGGTGTACTTTCTCTGTATAAATTGTATGAATGTGATTTATCAAATTGCAATCATAAAATAATTTTGCAACGGGGTGAAATGTAACTCAGTAATAACTATTTATTGAATATCTCACATATTAACAAGGAGGTGCATGGTAATAACTGTCAGTCTTATATAGAAATGTCTTTCTAAACACACAATAGTCATTCTACAACTTACAGACTTTAAAACATTGCATAGAAAATTCAGCATATTTTCTTTTTATATAAACACAAAAAAAGTTTTCAATGAACCCTACTATGGTCTGGATAATTATTAGAAACTTAAAGTAGTGGAGTGTAGTATTGATGCTCCTCTTCCTCAGGGAATTTGAGAACTTCGGGTGGAGCAATAAGTGGCTCAGGCTCCACCTCGGCCACCTCTTTTTTATCTGGACAAAAGAATAAAAAGACGTGATCATTAGCAAAGAAGATTTATCCATGAAATTATGTCTTTGTAATAATGAAAACAAAATTCCAGAACAAGGTTGACCATTGCATTTATCTAACTACCTTTTGTACAGTAATATCAAATTCTCAGTCAGGAATTTATTTTTAAAGCGGAACTTCAGTAATATTTCATCTTTCCATCTATTAAATCTTCTGCTCCTGTTTTTTTAACATTGGATAGTAAAACATTTTTTTTTATGCCAGTAAATATCTTATACAGCCCACTTCCTGTTTCTTGTCTGGTAAAAAGTCTAGGCTTATAACATCATGTACAGTTCTCTCTCTCACTCTTGTGAGAGTTTGCCAGGAATGGAGGGGGAGCGAGTCGTAAGAGGGCCAATGAGAGCTTCAGAGCTGGAAGTGTGCCCCTGTGTGAGCAGGCAGCAGCTTCAGCTGCCCACAGTTTAAATGGATGCAGCTGACTCAGAGGGAGATTTCTGCAGCATATTTGGCAAGTACAGAATCACAGCATATATAAAATAATATGCAAATTGGTTGGAGGGAAGCCTTTAGAATGGCAAAGATGTTTTTATTACAAATTATGCGCGCAGACTGCAGTTCCTCTTTAAGGCATGGCCAATGTCCTATGTAAGCTTTGATAATCATGCATAAAGTGAACTGTTTAAAATAATATATTATTAGACTTTGTTCTGCTTCCAATGTGTTACTTTATCAAACATACAGAAGGCAATCAGATGTGTACTAACTACCAGACTGTCCTTAGACATCCTGTGCCAGAAACATTCACTTTAACCACTGAAGAAGGGTCAGCATGTGATTGAACAGTGAAAGGACCAGCTAGCTGGTTTTACCTGGATGATGCAATGATCTTGCGTTTGATATTCATTCAGACACCATTTTCTGGAGAAATATTGCGTTTCAGACCAGCAACATCCCCACCAGACATGAGTCTTTCTTGAATATTGTCTACCATTAATTGTGTCTTGTAATCTCTACCCATATTTATCACAACCGTCAAAATCGATAACATTCTCCTTCTAACTGTGCTGTGACTTTTAACTGTGAATAATGTAGGACTTGAAACAGTTTTGACTGCCATGATTTGTAAACAGCAAGACCAATGTCATGTAAAATAGGCACACTGAGATATATATTAGAAGTAGATTTAGAGAATAGAAAAGTTTACCTGTGGTTCCCTTCTTTGCAGATTGAGCAAGATGTGAAGTTTTAAACTCCACAAAATATTACCTGTAATTAAAGAGGTGATGTCTTGCTGAAAGTGTCCATCAGCTTCTTCATGTACAGCATATGTCTCTTCTGCAGTCTCACCTTCTGTTGCTATTACAACTGGATCTTCATGATATTCTAGATGTTCTAGAGGTTCTTGCTGGCTGAGACCTTGCTGGACATCATACCCTATTACTAACTTATTTTCAGGCATAAATTCATGTTGCCATTCAGTGGCCTGCTCGTAATCTGGTTCATTCTTTGGTTCAGGCTCATGTTGTGGTTCAGTGGCTTGCTCATCTTCATGATGTGGTTCAGGTTCATGCTGTGGTTCAGCGGCCTGCTCGTGTTTGTGATCTGGTTCAATCTTTGGTTCAGATTCAGGCTGTGGCTCTAGCTGTGGCTCAGGTTCAGTAACTTGCTTTCTTCTCCTGCTACCAGTGCCCCTGGTTTGCCGAGGACGCTTACTTCGGGTCTGTTCACTAGGAAAAAAAAAACGTTTTAGATAACCCTGTAAGGAGGGAGCTGCTTAAAATTTAAGCAGCAAAATCATAGCAATTTAAAATATAGAAAAGTTCACAGTAACATCACAATTCTACATTTAAAATGCCACTATAATGCAAATACACAATATTGTTCTAATAGTAGTTTGTACTAATATTTTTATGTACACGTGTATTGAGTTAGAGCTTGTGTAAAACAGAGCTTTGAATATAGTCTAGCTCTATTTAAACAAAACATCTTGAATGAAGGGATTCTGTAAAATTTTGGCAACTACAGATGCTACTATTCATAGATGGTGGTTTTACCTTTAACTAACATTATTGTTATTGTGATCTGGCACTACTATTAGAGTATACATCAAAAGAAAATTGGACTTTTAAAGGTACATCACCATTTACTGTATGTACAGTAGTAACCACATTTATCTTATATTGTTTTTGTATTAATAAAATATCATTTTTAAGTACATCATTAGAAAAATAGATAAAACACATGCTACTGATTCAACACAATGCCTAATGTTTTTACATGTTGACACCTTACACTGTCAAAAACATTTATCCACATCAAATTACCAAAATCGATTAATGAAAGGTATACATCATCATAAATACAATGTATTATACACAGTCGTAAGGCTGCTGGAATGTATATTGATTGTTGTCTATAGTTTCACAGAACCTAAAGAAGTGGGGTTTGAGATATACATCGTTCTACTCCCCAGGCCATACTGTATCAAGAAGTCAAGATACATGGAGTTGGGTGGGACAAATATCCATATGCTGTGAAACATATTTATATGTATTATGTTTCTATGCATGAATACCTTCATGCTTTACATGAAACAGAAGTATTGTTAGGTGAAATACACCACATATTTTAATATTTTTTACAAATAATGGATGCATTTTAACAGTATGGCATAGAAAGTCCCATGTTGGAGGTAACTTGTTTTAGTCATTTTTTAATTTTAGGGATGAAGCAACCCTGACACCACACATGTATAAGGTTAATACTGTATATGTTACATATAATTTATGCCAAGCTTGTCTTAGAAAAAAAAACTTTATATACAATTCAAACACATGGAGAGGCATATCATGCTTGCTAATTTGTTTTATGAACTTTGTCAGTAACCTGCTATGCATCAATTTCCCCTCTTCTTGGGAGGTATGTATATACACACATCTTTTGGATGCTATAGGGCAGCCATTCTCAACCAGGGTTCCGTAGAACCCGTGGGTTCCTCCATAGGTTGCTAGGGGTTCCTTGAGCTGTGGCTGGTGGACCACCTATTTGATGATGCCTACAGAGTTCAAGGTTCAGCACCACTTAGCAAAGCCAAAAGCATGACACCAAATAGCTTTTTAGCTGTGTTTAAGGGTGGCAATCTGAACACCACTTTAAGGGGGACATTCTTCCTATTGACCACCAATATAAGGAGCATTGTTCCTATTGAGCCCTGATGATTTGGTTTTAGTAAGGGTTCCTCGAAACATGAAAATTATTTTTGGGGTTCCTCTAGGGTTAAAAGGTCGAGAAAGCCTGCTATAGGGTATAGCCTTGTAAGAAATATAAATTTTTTATCTCAACAGGTTTCATTAGCTTTTATTTACTTCATCAGGAGTAGATGCTATTGACAGGGTCTCTAAGGAATGTAAAAAAAATGTTAAAGTTCAATAGAAAAAAACATATGTCTGAAACAATTTCATGTCCAGGCCAAAGGGCCAGTATATAGAATTAGTGTGTTTTAACTCACAAACCTGCCTGATTAACCACTTAAGGACTGCCTCACGCCGATATACACCGGAAGAATGGCACGGCTGGGCACAAGCACGTACAGGTATGTTGCCCTTTAAGAGCCCAGCCGTGGGTTGCGAGCGCACCACCGTCGGCACACTCGTTACCAGGTCCTGAGCTCCGTGACTGTGGCCGTGGGACACCTGCGGCGATCGGGTCCGTGGGTCACAGAGCTGAAGTGCTTCCTAGTGAGCTTGTCACTGATCGTCTGTTCCCTGTCATAGGGAGCGATGATCAGTGATGTCACATGCTAAGCCACGCCCCTTACAGTAAAAAAAACACACGTTAGGTCACAGTTAATCCCTACACTGCCCCTGAGTCTTAACCCCTTCACTGCCAGTGACATTTTTACAGTAATCAATGCATTTTTAATCGCACTGATCGCTGTATTAATGCCAATGGTCCCAAAAATGTGTCAAAATTGTCCGACATGTCCGCCATAATGTCGACAGTCACAATAAAAATCGCTGATCGCCACCATTACTAGTAAAAAAAAACTATTAATAAAAATGCCATAAAACTATCCCCTATTTTGTAGACACTATAACTTTTGCGCAAACCAATCAATAAACGCTTATTGCGATTTTTTTACCAAAAATATGTAGAAGAATACGTATAGGCCTAAACTGAGGAAAAAATTTTTTTTTTATATATTTTTGGGGGATATTTATTATAGCAAAAAGTAAAAAATATTGATTTTTTTTCAAAATTGTCGCTCTATTTTTGTTTATAGTGCAAAAAATAAAAACCGCAGAGGTGATCAAATATCACCAAAAGAAATCTCTATTTGTGGGAAAAAAAGGACGCCAATTTTGTTTGGGAGCCACGTTGCACGACCGCACAATTGTCAGTTAAAGCAACGCAGTGCCAAATCGCAAAAAGGGGCCTGGTCCTTTAGCTGCAAAATGGTCCGGGGCTTAAGTGGTTAAAAACACAGGCTTCCAGGAATGGCAGCAACCTAATAGTATATCAAATCCAAACTTTTTATACTCATGTAATGGGTTAAAAATGTATACTTCCCACAAGCATATAACCTATAGCATCCAAAAGATGTGTGTATATGCCCCCCACCCCCAAAAAGAGTGGGAATTGTTCCATGGCAGGTTACTGAGAAAGTTCTTGAAAAATATTAGGAAGCATAATGCACTTCTCCATGTGTTAAAGTAGAACTATAGTCAAAATGTTTTTTTTTTTTTCATCTTGGATAGAATAAGGGAGGGACATAACCCATGTAAGGTTTATTTTGGCATCTTTGTCCATTTGGGGAGATTTACGTTCACTTCCTGCCCCATAGCCAAACAGGAAATGAGAGGAATTCCCTGAAAATTAAGGGAATTCCTTGGGGACTTTTGATGTTTATTTCTAATCAAATCTAAAGAAAAATGTAGTCATACTCCAGATTAAAAAGCTTTATTTTTTGATGAATCTGCTGTATAGCAGACCACCTGAGCTCCACCCTCTGGTGCATTTTACTCATGATGAGCTTATACAAATAGGCTCACTATGAGTGAAAGCCATCAGTAGATTCATTGTGATTGAAATTCAATGGGGGCACCCAAGCAGGCGCACTCCCTAGCTGCTGCTCTGTGTGTCCATTCAGAAACGGAGCTGTGGCTTGGCCCCAACCCTCTCTCTCCTCTTTTGCTGACTGGATGTGATTGGCAGCAGCGGGAGCCAATGGAAGGAGAGTCCCCGGAGAGCCAATGCTCTCATGCACAACGTGGATCAAGAGGGAGCTCAGATAAGTATTGGGGGGCGGGGCTGCTGCATACAGAATTTTTTTTTCATTTTTCACCTTCATGCATAGATGTGCATAGAATGCATGCAGGTAAAAAAAAAACCTTCAGCCTTTAGAGCTACTTTAAGGTAAAACTAAAGGCAAAACGTTTACGTTTTCATTTTGGAAAAAGTAAGGGAGGGTTATATAACCTGTAATTTTTTGCCATCTGTGTCCCATTGGGAAGGCTTACCTTCACTTCCTGTACCATAGGCATAACAGGAAGTGAGAGGAAATCCTTCCAAAGTGAGGGATCCAGAGTTGTCACCAGGGTTGAACAGAACTAGTAGTGCCCCTATTAGAAGATTTTCCTGTTTTGGTGCCAAGCAAACTTTCACTTTTGATGATAATGGTAACCAGGACAAATAAAAAGGGTGGTTCTCCCTAAAGGGGGCAGAGACGGCAATAACAATCTGACAAGAGTTCTTAACCCCCCCCCACTCCAAAATAAAAATAAAAAAACATTTTTGCTTTCAGTCATGTCATTTACTACATACTGTAAATTTTCACTGAAGACATGTGATGAACATGTTTCAGATTACATTTTGATTTCCCAAAACATTACCCAAAAACCCACAAGTAAGTATCTTTCTCCCTGGACTCTTCTTTTTTTCTCTTCAAAAGCTCACGATCTCTTAAACGACGTGGAGAAATCACTGAAAAAATGAAATGGTTTACAGTTATGTAAAACAATAGTATAAAAAATAAACCAGTCCAATTCCTGTAAATTTCAATACTAAAACAGCGCTAAATTAAGACAATAATCCTGTAAACAAAACCATAATTAATAAAAAAAAGTCCTTTGTGCAGCAATGGTAATGATAAATGTCCAACCAACGTTATAGGTGATTTTTGGTGATTATTCTAAGTGCTGTTATAGCACCATCTACCAGAATTCCAAAGATTTCACAGCGGGAGGCACACACAAATAAGCCTTTAGGGTAGTATTCCCTCAATAGTTTAACAATGTGCTATCATCATCCACAGGGATCCAACTGACATAAGTGCTCCGAAAAATGTTGTAGCAACTGCGGAGCTGTAACAAGGCTTCTTACTACGACATCTATCTCGCCCGTTTTAGGACTCCTATGTAAAGCAGGCAGGCAGGCCCTTGCAAGCTCCTAGTGTCCTCTTCGAAGGCACAGGTAGAGGATCTTGCACATAGACTTCATAGACGCTACTTCTTCCTGGTTTACAGTTATGCAATGAAGTTAAAATCCAGATTGTAAAAAAAAAGGAAAACAGCTTCCCCTCCAGGTCTGCTACCTATACTGGAAGCTTTTTAGCTTATATGTTGGAGAAATTACAAAAGCCCTTTCATTGTTGATTCTTTTAAGAATGAGAGCTTCAAAAAGGAGAATGATGTTAGCACAAAACTTCAGTCAATGTAATAAACCTGTCACTGGTCTGTTTACCTCAGTGATTATTCATCCACCTTGTTCAACAGTAGTGGCAAAAGATAAGTCTATATTATGGAGCATGCAGGTTAGCACACAGATTCTAGTGTGGTAAGCAGCATTTGTGTTACATTTTGTTAAAGCTGGTACCATGCTGTGTCTAGATTTGTGCTGTTCTTTTTAAAGAAAATGTCTAAAAAAATTTAATGAATGCATAGTTACCCTAAGGTCATTGTTTGTGGGACTTTTTTTTTGTTAATTCTTTATTTATTGAAAGATAATTCCCTGGTAGCTCAGACAAATCTGAGAAAGGAGAACGATGTAAAAGAATTTCGTCATAACAACATATACTCAGTAAGACAAAGAACTGAGGTAAAAAACAATCAAACAGGAATCATTGGTAAACTACAGGGTGAATCTGAGATGACCTCAACAAAAACAACTGAGACTCCCATGTTGGCTGCCAGCCGGGGATCTGAGCCCAATGCCATTTGGCAAAAGTATATATTCTATTAGAAATTATCAGGAAGAGGTCAAAAAGATAGAAACATAGAGGAAGAGTAGACAGACAGAAGGAAAAGGGGGGAATAGGGGGGGGGAGGCTAGGGTGGAAAGAGGGAGGAGGGAAGGAGGGAGGCTGCCAGGAAGGCAGGAAGCCAAAATCGGTAACTGACATCTGGATAAGCGAGCATGAGCCCACAGATCAATCTAGGCTGAACCTTGTTGGCCAACTAGTCTACCCAGATTGTGACCTGTAGCAAATGGACACAACAATTCTTGATAAGCTGTAGAACAGGAAACGATAGACCAGAAGTACCACGTGTCACAACGTTTCTTCTCCCTGGTGTAAAAGTTAGCTGTAAGGTATTCCATGCTTTTAATGTGGTTGATTTTAGACAGCCACAAAGAAATGGGGGGAACAAATTGTTTCCATAGAGCGTAAATGTAGGGCCTGACTGTGTTCAGCAAGTGCACTGTAAGTGAAGATTTCTACCATGAAAGTAGCTCAGGGGGTGAGTACCCAAATCCAAAGAGAGCTGAAACACCAGCTGGCATGTTTGGTCCCAGAAAGAGCGAATTTTTGGACAATCCCTAAAAATGTGCAGCAATCTGCAAACTGCAATCTCGCAGTGCATTATGAACGTTCTGCAGGCACTCGAATTATCCCGCAAACGCCCCATAATGTTCTAAATTCAGTGAGTGGGCAAACACACGATGTTCGAGTCGAACTTATGTTCGACTCGAACATCGGGCTCAGCCCTACCTGGACATGTTCGAGAAGATTTTGTGTGGAGTTGTTGGAAACCTATACCTGCAGCATAAAATCTCAATGCCCTGCTCCTGAAACTTGTTGACTGCATTTTTTTTACATACTTGTTCTTGCATATTTTTGTCATTGTATGAAATTAAATGCTGCTATATAGTATAGACCGGCGACCAGATGCAGGCTAGATTAATTGCAATAATGACTCTGTTTAACCTGTTAGGAACCATTAACCACTTCAGCCTAGAAGGATTTGCCCCCTTAATGACCAGGCCATTTTTTGCGATATGGCACTGTGTCACCTTAATTGACAATTGTGTGGTCATGTGACATTGTTCCCAAACAAAATTGATGTTATTTTTTCCCCACAAATAGAGCTGTCTGTGCGTTTTAAATTTTTTGCTCTATAAACAAAAAAAAGCATACATTTTGAAAAAAACGAAATATTTAGTTCTTTTTACTATAATAAATATCCCAAATTTTGAAAAAAATTATTTCTTCATCAGTTTAGACTTCTACATATTTTTTGGAAAAAAAAAAGCGTATATTGTTTTTTTCCAAAAGTTATAGCTTCTACAAAATAGGGGATAGATTTATGGCATTTTTTTTTTACTAGTAATGGCAGTGATCAGTGATTTTTATCATGACTGCGACATTACGGCGGAAAGATCGGACACTTTTGACACTTTTTTTGGGACCATTGACATTTATACAGTGATCAGAGCTAAAAATAGCCACTGATTACTCTATAAATGTCATTGGCAGGGAAGGGGTTAACACTAGGGGGCGCTCAAGGGGTTAACTGTGTTCCCTAGGTGTGTTCCAACTGTGGGGGGATGGGACTGACTAGGGGAGGAGACCGATTGGTGTTCTCTCCCCTGAGAGAACTAGGATTTGTGTGTTTACACACACAGATCCCTGTTCTCGCTCTTTTGCAAGTGATCACGGGTGCCCGGCGGTCATGGCACCCACCAGGCACGTGCATCGGCTCTGGGGACACGCTGCCGGCACGCCTTCTAAAAAAGAGCCAACGTACAGCTACGATGGCTCACACAAGGGAGACAACCTGACGCTAAAGCCGCTGGCAGTGAACAAATGAAAAATCCCTGACAGACTAGCAGTATAATCAAGTTGACTTAAAGATCGACTTTAGTAAAACCAGCCTGCCCATCGATGGATCTAAATTCCTGCTGAACTGGCTGAGATTCAATCTGTCTATGGCCAGCCTAAGGCTTATTTTACCCTTGTGGTTGGAGGTGATAAAAACAGGCAGTTAAGTTGCATTTATACTGTTCCACCCCACCCCAAGGCTGCAAAGGCAGTCGGATAGGGTTGTACATATGCTTTGCTTTGTGCTGCAGACAAAATGATACCCCCTGCTCTGTTAGACAGGCAGTATCACCACCAAATTTGACCCATTCAAGGGTAATAGGGATGCTCAGCAACCACAAGCCAAAAGCTAAAGTAAGCTTGTGGTTGTGGCACAGTATTTCCATTCAAAAAGTCTGTTAGGCTGACAAAAAACAGGCATTTGGCAAGGAGGAGTAAGGCCTCTTGGATGTCTGTCAGCCACACCTGGACTGCTTTCTGAAAAGTGATCCACCGTAGATCCTTCTTCAAAGAGCAACACTTGTGTAAACATGTCCTAATAGAGTTGCATTGTGAGAAGGAACTATAAAGCTCAACCATTGTGTAGCGCTTCAAAACAGGAATCTCAGCATTAAAATATAACTAAAGGCAAAATGTTTTTGTTTTGGATAGAATGGAAATGGATTAGAACACCTGTCAGAATTGTATTGCTGTCTGTGTCCCTGTTAGGGAGATTCACCCTCTCTATTTGCCCTGTTTACCATTATCATTGACAGTGAACATAAAAGAAAATCCCAAATTTTGGTTTGCACCCAGAAATAGAAGGGAAATCTTTAAATAGGGATAACACTTCTGATGACCTGGAAGGCCCCAAGAGGTTCCCTTAATTCGCAGGAATTTCCTCTCACTTCCTGTTTTGGTTATGGGACAGGAAGTGAAGGTAAATTTTCCAAATTGGACACAGATGGCAAAAAAAAAAAAAAAGCTGACATGGATTATAACCCTCCCTTCCTCTATCAAAAATGGAGAAAAAAAATGTTTTGCCTATATCTCTTCTTTAATATGTATTAAGCAAATATACAGTAGCTCGTGTCCATGTACACAATCAGCCATATCATTATGACCACCCATCAACCTGTTGAGGCATGGACTCCAGTAGACCTCTGAATGTATGCTTTGGTATCTGGCAATAAGCCATCAGTAGCAGATGTTTTAAGTCCTGTAAGTTGCAAGACGGGGCCTCCATGGATCAAACTTGTTTTTCCAGCACATCCCACAGATGCTTGATTGGATTGAGATCTTGACAATTTGGAGGCAAAGTAAACACCTCAAACTCATTGCTGTATTCTTCAAATCATTCTTGAATTCATCAGACCAGGTCACCTTTTTCCATTGCTCTGTGGTCCAGTCCTGATACTCATAAACCCATTGTAGGTGTTCTTGGCTGTGAATACGGTTCAGCATGGGAACACTAAGGGCCTCATATGCAATAAACTGTGATGTCCTGTGTGTTCTGACACATTTCTATCGGAGTTGGCATTAACATATTCAGCAATTTGAGCTATAGTAGCTCTTCTATTGGAGTGAACTAAATGAGCCAGCCTTCATACCTCATGTGTATCAATGAGCCTTGGCTGCCCATTACCCTGTCACTGGTTCACCCGTTTTCCTTCCTTGAATCATTTTCAGAGCACTGCAGACCATGAACATCCCACAAGAGTTGCAGTTTTAGTGTCGCTCTGACCCAGTCATCTCGCCATTACAATTTGGCCCTTGTCATAGTCAATGAAAGCCTTAAGCAAGCCATAGATGGTGAAATTTTATTTCCTGCAACCATGGAAATCACTTGATTCCCCCACAATGCAGATCTATTGGGTTTCCCGCTGGGGAGGGGCTGAGAGTCATCCCTGCCAGGAGAACACAATGATTATTGCTAACGATCATAGCCGCTGGCAATATATGCATGTCAAAAATCCGATATGCTGGTAATAGGTACATTCAGCCTGCCCATGGATGGTTCGAATCTTGGTCGGTTCCTGCTGAACCATTAGAGATTTGAACCATCTATGGCTTTAGGTTTGCTAATTTTTCTGCTTTCAACAAATCAATTTCAGGGACAATGTGTTATATTACTGCCTAATATATCCCACCATTATAGCAAGATATTCATTGTTATTCCCTTTACCTGTTTATGTATGACGTTACGCTTGCTAATTTTTCTGCTTTCAATAAGTCAATTTCAGTGACAACGTGTTATATTGCTGCCTAATATATCCCACCCATATAGCAAGATATTCATTGTTATTCTCTTTACCTGTCAGTGACCATAATGTTATTGCTGATCAGTGTACAACAATAAATTAAGCTGATATCTTTTATATGTTTTTTTTTAATTCACATAAAGCACTGTACAGTACATGTACTTTAAATATACCCTACTCCAAAGACATACTTGTAGGTTAATTGGCTTCTGTCTAAATTGGCCCTAGTATGTGAATGTGAGTTAGGGACATTATATTGTAAGCTTCTTGAGAGTAGAGACTGATGTGAATGTACAATGTATATGTAAAGTGCTGCGTAAATTGACAGTGCTATATAAGTACCTTAAATAATAATAATAATAATACCCTGTATTATTGATAGCTATAGTATACTTTTCAAAGGATATTTAATTTACGAAAGTGAGTGAATGAAAAGAATGCACTAGGAAAGATTGTACAAAGGAAGTGTCAACAATGTTTTTCTACAGAACAATGCTAGCATTAAGTATTATTTTTCTGTTAAAGCTGTTCAAGTCCGACAACCTCCCCCTTCCCTCCCCGCTGCATTTAAACCGCACCCGATAAGCAAAGGTTGTATTGTTCAGATATTGTGTACATTAGGTTTTATGGCTGACTGTAAGATTTACTGAAGATCTAGAGAGAGTGAACTTCTGTTCACCATTTACAGCCAATTTCCCTGACTATAGCTGCCTGTATAGAGAAAATACATAAAATAGGTAAATAGAAATTGCATATTATTTGGTAAAAGGATAGTGAGCACATAATTTGACCGATTACTATAAGGTTTATCCTTATAATAATAGAAGTAGCTATCATATTTTCCATGTTTGCTGTACTATTATGTCATTATTGTATTAGATTTACATTTTTGCAGATTCTCTCAGTGGTGGTTGTCTATATATCATACATGTAGAATTTTTACCATTACTGAATGTCTGTTGGAATAAAATCTCAGCCATGGAGTGTTTTAATCCAGGCAAACCATGACCCATATACTTACACTGAGAGAATGTAAAAGTAAGGTACAACTTTTGCACTGTGCAGAGCCTGCATATTTAATGAGAAAATATAGAGATTCCCATGTATATATATAATTAAATACTATTCAAATAAATTCATGTTTTTAAAGCAGGAGTAAACCCGCTGATATTTTTTTTTTCTTAGACCTGCAAGGGAAAAGGCATAATGAGCTAGTATGCACCGCATACTAGCTCATTATGGAATACTTACCTTAGAACGAGGCCCGACATCTCACCCAATCCCGAAGACACGCCAAGGGAACATGTCAGATGTCGGTGTGTTTTCCGGGTATCGCGGCTCCGGCACTGTGAGTGGCCGGAGCCGCGATATCGTCACTCCCCCGCATGCATGCGGGAGATTTCTTTCCGGCAGGGTCCGGCATCTGCTGGGTTTTCGGCCAAAAATCCCCTGTACGCATGTGCCGCTTTTCGAGGGGAAGATTTTTTTTTACCTACAGTTAAGCCTTATTCTAGGCTTAACTGTAGGTAAAAGTAAAAAAAAAAACACTATACAACAGCTTTAAGCTAGTATGTGTGTGTGATATACTAGAAGTCTAAGAAGAGTAAGTATGTGGCTAAGTGGTTAGCATTTCCGCCTAGCAGCACTAGGGTCACCGGTCTGAATTCCAACCACGACACTACCTACAGTTTGCATGTTCTTTTTTTATATAATCAAAATTTTTAGCAAGTTTTAGATATAAGGCAATGACAATACAGAATACAAAAAAATATCACAGGTATCCAAAGTGCACTTGCCAGGCTCATATAACAGACAAATCTAACATAATCAGTCTATGAACAAAGTATACAGATCAGGTGCATAACTTTCCAAAGAAGACACAAAGGTCCTCCTCCTGTCCCCAAGCCATCGTCAGCACGGGCATGAGAGAGAACAGGGGGAGAATAGACTTGAGTGTTGCATTTTCACAATGGTATCAATATACCCAAGAAAACCCAAAGTGTATCAGATATATTCAACATTACAGTGCACAATCGACAAGATACCAATTCCATAACAAAAAAAGGTAACCAATAGAGGGAAAGGAACATTTAGAACCAATAGAAGAAAAGGGTTCAATTAGGCACTAGCCCTAACTAGCTAGTGTCGGGCACAATTATAGGGGGCACATGTGGCAAAGGCTAGCATACCATCAATCAGTGCATGGGGAATACATTCAATCAAGTAGGATCTTGGAAGAATGATACATCCACTCTGATCAGATGTATTTAAATTTGTCATATTGGTCTCTAACAGTGTGTATCCACCGTTCCACCTCCATAGTGGCATCCACTTCCCTCTTCCAATGTAAAAGAGAAGGGCAGGTAGTTTGTTTCCGAAATATGGGGGTCAGGGATTTGGTAGCATTGAGCAAATGAGGAGTCACACTTCTTTTATATAGCTTAAGGAGGACAGAACCTCATGGAAGAAAAAGTGCAATGGAGAGCTCTCAATGGGTTGAAGAGTAATCTTTTTAATCCATGGGGTGATGGACTCCCAGAAGGTTTTAATCTTGGGGCAGGACCACCAAAGATGGAGGAATGTGACCTGTTGTCCACACCCCTCCAGCAGCGAGCATCTGCTGTCAGGAACATTTGAGCTAAATGGGATGATGTTCTGTACCATCTAGTAAGAAATTTATAAGATGACTCTTGGATACGACAGCAGAAGTGGTATGTGTTAATTTATTCATCCTCTGAGGAAGCGAGGGGGTAAATTCCTGTCCCAGTTCTCTCTCCCACACTCTAATATGGTATGGAACCGATGTGGATTGTGAGCTTAATACCAGCCTGTACATTTGAGATAATAAATGTTTAGGATCTGGGAGATTGATACATAGGGATTTGAAAATAGTTAGCGTATCGAAAGATTGTAATTAGGGTTGTCGATTGCGGAGAAAGTCTGCTATTTGGTAGTAGCTCCTGGCTGTAAAAAGGCGTAGTACCATGGGATGATTGTAAAGTGGTGAAAGGCAATAGGATACCTGGCGGGGTAAATTTAGCACAGGCGACTTTCCTATCAGAACCCCAGGAACCAAAAAACTCATGCTCTTCCCCAGGTGGAATCCAATGCCGCGTACACACGGGCGGACTGTATGGCGTACTTAGTCCGTCGAAACACATTTCAGCGGACAGTCCGCTCGTGTGTGGGCTTCAGCTGACTTTTTCAGCGTGCAGTCCGGCGTACTAAGAATTTCGGATTTTTCGAAATTCTGTCCATCGTACTTTGGTTTCAGCGGACAATCCACTCGTCAGTATGCTAGTTCGACGGACTAAGAATGGCGCATGCCCAGAAAGGATTTACATGGTGGAAGGGTGCTTTGCTGTGTATTGGACTTCCTATTTCTAGTCCCGTCGTACGTGCTGTACACGTCATCGCGCAAGCTTTCGTCGGACTGTTTGGGTATCCGTGTGTGGTCAAGTCCGTTCAGTGGAAAGTATGACGGACTGTCCGTCGGATTGTATGACGGACTAAGTACGCCATACAGTCCGCTCGTGTGTACGCGGCACAAGGGTAACCTCCCAGGGGTGCTGTGGGGACAATTGGGGAGAATAGTGACCCGCTATATTCAGTCGATCCCATATAGATAGGGAGGACCAAGTCAAAGGGTCAGTATAGTCGGAAAGTCCCCTGGACAGGGCTAGAATCCAGGGAGCACCTGCAAGGTTTTTCCCTGCCATTGTTTTTTCTAATGGAACCCACGTTTTACTGATAGAGTCCTGGCACCAGTTCAGGATGCGTACAAGGGCCATGGCCATATATAGTAAAGAGCCATGGCCATATATATAGTAAAGAGCCACATCTGGAAGTCCCACTCCTCCATCCGATTTTTGACTACCTAGGAAGTAATAGGCCAATCTGGTAGGTTAATTGGATTCTGTCTAAATTGGCCATAGTATGTGTATGTATGAATGTGAATTAGGGACCTTAGATTGTAAGCTCCTTGAGGGAAGGGACTGATGGGAATGTACTATATATGTGAAGTGCTGCGTAAATTGACAGCGCTATATAAGT
This sequence comes from Lithobates pipiens, assembly GCF_037356315.1. Taxonomy (NCBI): domain Eukaryota; kingdom Metazoa; phylum Chordata; class Amphibia; order Anura; family Ranidae; genus Lithobates; species Lithobates pipiens. The sequence continues at coordinate 97,200,415 of NW_027507718.1, forward strand.
GCCTGTAGTAAATAACAAAATAAAAGTATTGCCCAGCCTAAAAACCTAAGAACCAAAAAACCTTTAGTAAATCTCCCTACACATTACGATAAATCTGTCTGCTATTTAAAAGCCCAGTGAAAGGTGGGTAGAGGAAAAAAAATTGCATATTTTTTTTGTTACAATCTAATTGGACAGACTCAAATCCATCCTTTTTAGATTTAGTAAACTATAGAGTGCGAAGGACTACTATAGTCATTTCAAGGTACTGTACTGTATATCTAATTAGCATGACACATAGTTGCTTTTAAACCTAAAGTTGATTGAGCAATCAGAAAATACAGAGTGATTTAAAACCTCTGTCACACATCTGCATTCCTACACAGGAGATTCCCTCAATTTCTTTGTAATCAATGAAACAGGGGATCCATCCCTTCATATTTTGCTATGTGAGTAACAGTATCTGTGCACTTGCTGTTTGTTGAGATCAACTTAGATAATACTCATAAATTGTAATGATAAAAAAGTTACTTATATATTTCTCAATTCCGAATGGCTGACCATCCTTTTATTGATATGAAGAATAATAGACAGTCATTTTTGGGGAAAAATCTGTGTGTCCTCTATTAATCTGCCTTCAACTCATGACCATCTGTTTTATTAAGCAGCATAAGATTTGTGCTGATGCTTTTCCACCATCTGTAAAGGATGGCAGTCTGTGTTTCCCTGAACTATACAAGAAAGCAGCATTGATCGATGTAGTTAATATAAAAACCCTGTAAAGCTTGTCAATATATATGTAAAACTATTGCCTAATTAGTTATGCATCCTATAAATTGGCCCTTACCTTTTTCTAAGACTCACAGCTGTCAAAATATGCACATACTTCCCCATTTTCAACCCCTGTAAAAAAATGTCCAAAAATTAAAAAATCTAAAATAGAATTTAAATATACTTGCTTTGGTCTTTATTCTTACTATGGGGTCTATTCTTTACATCCAATAAAGTATATGTTGAGCCAAAACTTTACTCTTTACTATCTAGACAGAAACTGATGGAAAAGTCCTCTCTATCTACATTAAAGTCATGCTTTTTTGTAGTCCAATCAGCAACTTTCACATTCGGCTAGAAATGGGATCTGAGGATGCTCAAGCTCATCTCTAGAGAGGATATATCTCTCTAACAGAGTCCTGGACAACAGCAAAAACCCAGGAGTTTTAAGCCTTCCCCAGTCTATCCACAACAAAAAAAAGTTTTTAGCTTGGTAAATAATTAATGCTTATGCATTCTAGAAGCAGGCCACACCAAAATTAGCCTAATATTGGAGAGTCATTTACCTACATCTTGTTATGTCCTTGGACTGTGTCGTCCTACCCACCCCACTCTATCAATGTACCTTTTACACTTATTATCTCTTCCTTATGTAACGCCCACCACTTTAGGTGGGTGCTATTAGTTTAGAAGTTAGGTTAAATTGCCAGTGCCTTACTGTATTTTGTACAGGCCTGGAGGTTTGTTTGGGCTAGGGTGGAGTGACCACCTGTTCATCACCCTGGGAAACACTCCCTTTTTCTCCACAGAAGTATCTGGAAAGGAGGCGGGTCAGGCCCTGAAGGACAGGCAGTGTGTATGGGCCCTTGTCCAATCGTTAATTTGCTTGGTCAGGGGCGGGGTCCATACATATACATTGGGGTCACATGCTCCCTGGGGAGTTGTAGATGGGAAGAGTACTAATCCACAAAGGCAAAAAAATGTGACGTTAAGGCCCAGGGCTGGAAGGCCTGGAAGCACAGAGATACCAGAGCTGGAAATCCATGGATCTTGGCCAGAAGGTGATGGAGGATCGGGAACTCCAGAGCTGGAAGGTTTTCATCAAGCAAGAAGTAGCTGCAAACCGACCGGAGTGAACCAGGGTTGGTATGGACTTTTCCTGAGCTTGCCTGGGAAGAAAAGGGCAGGAGGAGAAGGCAGGGGAGGCCTGGGACTGCTAGCGTTTCAAAGTACCACATGTCTTTCAGAGGGGCATGCGAGTCAGCTCATTAAAGGAGAGGGAATATCACTCACACATTTTAATCCAGAGGCAACGTGTATTCTGTGCATCACTGAGGTGATAGTACCTGACAAAATCTGGAATAAAGTTGAAGTTATGAACTGTTCTAAATCGTCTGTGTTTACCACAGCAGGGGTGAAAGAAGCGGGGATTAAACTAGCCGTACTGTATGAACTAATTGCAGCTCCCAAGGGAGTAGTGCGCTTCACTTATTATGGTGGGATCAAACAATAACTTTCCCAAAGATATTTTTTTTCCAAAAGAAAGGGTTAGGGTTTTTATTCATTCTAAATGTAGTCACCTATTCCTGATCTTCTATAGCACATTTATGACTATAGTGCAGGGGGGTCAAACTCAAATTCATCGGGGGCCACATTAGCAGTATGGTTGCCCTCAAAGGGGCAATTGTATCTGTAGGACTATGTACCCACTCTAGGGGCACGCTACGTAGAGTGCCGGGTTCAGGAGTGCGCTACTTACAGAGTGGCGGGTTCAGGAGCGCACTACGTACAGAGGTCCGGGTTCAGGAGCTCGCTACGTTCAGAGTGCCGGGTTCAGGCACGCGCTACGTACAGAGTGCCGGGTTCAGGAGCGTGCTACGTACAGAGTGCCGGGTACAGGAGTGCGCTACATACAGAGTGTCGGGTTCAGGAGTATGCTATGCACAGTGTGCAGCATCTCATTTCCACCCCTCCTCCTGGGTTCTGGACCTATATGTCTTATTTCAACCATCACTTCAAAATCGTCAGCACAAAGTGAATCGCAATTTTGCTTTTGAACGCCTGCTAGCTATAAACGCATTAAAATGTGTTACCTTCTCTAAGTCTTGGGCAATTTGGATGGACAAACGCAAGTCCTTCCTAAGTGTAACAAAGTGATAATGATTGTAGTGCCCTCACTGATAATAAATGTAGTAGATTCCTTACCTGTATTCAAGAATTGTCACAGATGGATATTTGGGACCAGTACTATATTTTGATTTCAATTAGTTGTACTTTCCCTTTGTAAAATCAATAAAAATTAATGATGCAATAAAAAAAAATTGTCAGCACAGCACTGCATCTCTTCTTTAAGTCCTCAAAAAGCCCACCCTCCGCTGGGTTGCAGGGCCGCTATGCGGGGCCGACCGCCCATGCACTCAGCTCACAAAAAAAGCCAGCGCCGCCGAAAGGACTGAGGAGGAGAGAGCAAGAGTTGTTTGTTCTTGTCTCCTTGGAGACCGACGGGCAGCGCATGTGATGTCACAAGCCGGCACCGCTCATGGGACTGAGGGGGAGGATGTTTATTCTTGGGAGACTTGGCAGTGAGAGAAACATACAGGTGTCGGCTGGAGGCCACTCTGTGGGCCACTCAGCAAGGCCTGGCGGGCCGGATTTGGCCCACGGGCCTTGTGTTTGACACCTGTGCTATAGTGGAAGCTTTTACTGGATTACCAATTTAACACGTAATCTTGGAGAATGTAGCAACATTGAGCTGCAAGCCTCCAATATATGCTTTACATGGTAAAAGGTGGAACCTGTTATTAACTATGGCTTCCAGCTTCATTTCAGCTGTTTCATAATATTATTCAAGCTTGATTTGTGTATCAATGTGCTATGAGACTAAAATATCCTTCCCCCACATAGGGCTTTTTGCGCAGAAGTTAAAAGCATTCTGAAAATGTTGCATGGAGATTTATTCATCTTTCATAAATGTGCACTCACGTGTCCTTGACATTAGCTGTAATATCTTCTAAAACATAAAATATATTTTTTCCATGTGGGTTTAATCTTGTGCTTGTTTGCAGCTCCTCACTGTTTAGCATTCCTCACAATGCTGCTTCTCCCATCAGTGCTTTTATCTTGGCAAACTATAGAAAACCTTACAGTCCTGACAGACCTACTAATAGTTTATATCAGTAACAAATTGGTGTTTTGTGCTCATTTTAACATGGAATAAAAGAAGACCAGCAAGTGCAATGTTTTGCTATTGCTATTTATTTTTTTACTGGAATTGAAAATGAGGAAAAAAAGTCAAAGTGCATAATTGACCACTGATTCTCCAAAAAAATCATCACCAACCGTTTTGTACACAAGACACATTTCTAGAATAAATACCATAAATATATAAGCCCACATAGACCAAGCATAGTCCTATACTCATCTTAATAGCATCTTATATTTCCATGCAAATATTTTCTCTTCCTTACACTTTATGGATCTATACTATTTACTTACTTCAAATAAGTACCATTCAGCCACTCCAGTGGTCTGGTGATTTGAAATCCCCACTCTTCTTCTCTGCAGTGCATAAGGAATGGAGAAGTGTGATTTATTGTGCAGGCGCTGACCAATCAGAATCGCACTGGTCTGTCCCAGAAGCACTGCCCATAGAGAGGAAAGCAGAGATTTCATATCCTCACACTGCTGGACCGGCCAGGGCCGTCTTTAATATTGATTGGACCCTGGGAAAAACTTTTCTTGGGGGCCCCCTCCTCATACAATTTCGCTCTCCACCTGCTCTGAGACATACGATAAATAGCAGTTAGACTCAAAATCAGTTTACTGAATCAGATCAGGCAGCTATTGCGATTGGTTGCCAGAGGTTTCAGTGTATCATTACCGCTCACTGGCTGGTTGCTAGAGGTTACAGAACACATTACAGCTCACTGGTTAGTTGCTAGAGGTTACAGCACATGATTTCTGCTTGTTGATTGGTTGCTAGAGATTACTGTGGATATGACCTCAGGGGGGCTTCATATACATATCAATGCCGCCGGCTGCCTTTATTTACATATGAATGCTGGTAATTTACATGTAAACACAGGGTCTCCAGGTGAGTCATCTGGGACTCAGCACAGGACTAAAACCTCAAGGGGCGAGCAAATTTAAACCAGGATAGTTAGCAAGTATGAAGCAGCTGCTTTGGGCCCCACAACAATGACAGGGCCCAGGGCAGCTGCCCCTTTTGCCCTGCCTTAAAAACTGCTCTGGGACCGGCTGCATGTGCACTGACAGCTCAGCATCACCGAAGGTAAGTACAGCGGGGACCAAGGATGTGGGGAGGGTGTACAGTGTTAGTTCACCTTTACATTTTTTCTGTAAAGATGAACTAACACTTTAAAGCAGAACTTAACTAAGCTTTATTCTCATTGAAATCAGCAAAATAATCCAACAATATTTAGTGACCATAGTCCTTGTTTTTTATTGTTCAGAACTTCTTTACAGTTTACTGTTATACTGTGTTTCATAAGGTTTAAGATAACAGCTTGTAACGAGGCCTTCTTCATCTTGTGGCCAAATACAAGTTTTGCCTGACATCAGAAATACTTTTACAAAAGCTAAGTTGTAGCCATGTTTAATGGCCTTGTAATTCAATGTTACTCTTGCAAAAACAATTTATTTTACTTCCACAATCAAATTGCCTTATCACACATCTAGAAAGTCACAGTATAATACCATGTCCCCTTTAATGACAACAAGTAAGTTGCATTTAGATAATTAAAGGGTATAAACATTTGGAAAATCAAATGAACTACTGCTATATTTGGATACAGCAAATAGTTATATACTGAAATATGTAAAACAAACTTTGTGGGTGGCCATAGACAAATGTCTAATTGGAAGCAATGACTCTTTTTGGCTGTTTAGACTCACTGTGGTTATGTTCTCAGTTTGAATGTGACACTTATGTGGTGAAATTCTGTCCCCTGTTCTCATTTAAAGGGAGTGAACAGTGTGATAATAATGATTATTTTACATGATCAGAAGCCTTTGGTGATATACCTCTATGCAACCGAGGTGTGTGCTAGAAACGATGCTAGAATCAATTGCAATGCTAGGCTATCTCCTGAGGATGTCAATTTTTGATGATGAAACATGTTGGATGGTACTTCTGGCTGATGTCACATCCAGAACAGGAAGTGAGTGGTGGCCATCTTGGATGACAACGACTTCCAAGATTATTACAGGCTGGTGACAGTTTCTTTCATGGTAAGTGTGGTGCTTGTCATTTGTTTTTTCATAAACATTAGACATGTGCAATTCGTTTATTTACGAATTATTTTTTTAACGAATTTCGACAAATTTGTTAATTTGAAAATATACGAATTTCCAAATTTTTAAATTTCCAAATTTTTCCGAATATTCGGAAACTCAAAAATTCTGAAACTCTAAAATTTGTAAATTCAAGATTCAAAAATTAAAAAATCCGCAATTTCAGAAATGTGAAAATTCGAAACCTATAATTTTACATTTGGTTATTATTAGTTAGTTATTATTTAGAATTTTTGGATTTTCGTTCTTTCTAATTATCGGATTTTCCTTTCTTATTTTCAGATTTAGAATTATCAAATTCTCGAATTTACGAATTCAAACTTTTTGAATTTACAAATTCACGAATTTTCAAATTTACAAATTTTTGTATTCTGAATTTACGAATTTATGAATTACGAATTTTTGAATATACAAAGTTCTGATCTTTGAATTTACAAATTCTGGATTTTCGAATTTACGAATTTACTAATATACGAATTAACGAATTCCAAATTTTTGGATTTACAAATTTTTGAATTTATAAATTTTTGGAATTTTCTAATTCACACATTTTTTAATTTACGAAAAAAAGCAAATGAAACGAAAACTAAAACAAACACATTTTTCGGCAGTGCACATGTGTAATAAACATACTTTCACTATTCAGGGCTCCTCTCCTTTAAATTATCTATGTGGAGAACAACTGCTTTAAGATGAAAATTATGGGGCAAAGCTGTATACTTATCATAGAGCTGATGGAAGATTCGTGGAAGAACTGACATCAATATATCCCTGGTCTTATACACACAAGCCTTTTTGACTCACTTGCTAAAAACAAGTGGTCAGCTCTATCTGTTGAGTGTGGTGTGAATCTATGTTAGCTGTCTTTCCTTGGGGGAACATTCCTTTGTTAAAGCACTTTTTATTTTTCTTTGAAACGCTATAGTGTGTCTTGTTTTGTCATTAGAGTGATCACAACTACACGGACACTTGTTTGTGGCCTCTATGGTGGGGGATATACTAAAACTGTTGCACACAGAATCTGGTGCAGTTGTGCAAAGTATTCATCTTCGGCTATTTTCGGAATCTGCGTGTGCTGTGTACTGCGCAGTACACAGCAGACACTATCCGATGGGGGACTTTATATGATAGGACACCGGGTTGCGGATTTGTGCCTGAATGGATACAGGGAGCTTTGACTCGGCTTGGGTGCCCCCATAGCAAGCTGCATGCTGTGGGGGCACTCAACAGGAGGGAGGGGTCAGGAGTACCGAAGAGGGACCCGAGAAGAGGATCTGGGGTGCTCTGTACAAAACCACTGAGTCAGAGCATGTAAGTATAACATCTTTGAATGAAAGTCCTATTTATCAATAAAGATGAATGAAGGCTGCCATGGTTGGTTAAAAGTCCACCAGGGAATGGCACAATAGCTGCATGCATTTCGAGACACAGCTTATCAGCTCTTGTGAATGGGCACTAAATAAATATTGCTGAGTAGAAACTCCTTTCTATCTCTTAAAACACCTTCTGCTGTGCACTGAAATGTTCTTGTATATCTACACTGTCCTACATCTTATCTACTGGGCTGCTCAATACAGCTAGCAATAGCTGATAGGCCTATGCCTTATCTTCTTGGATACTGCATACATACAGTCTAGCAGCAAACATACTCATAGCAAGTTGTCATGGATCCTGTGCTACAGTGGAAGATGTAACAACAGATCAATGCATAACACAATTGTCATAAGCCGAATACACGTTTAACTTTGAGATATTAAGGCTAAACTTCCTGTTAATATTAACTTAGATGCAAACATTTACCATGATTTGTTTGGTAAAGCACTGGTTATACAAAAAGGGAGCACATACATTATCTCACAAAAGTGAGTACACCCCTCACATTTTTGTAAATATTTTATTATATCTTTTCACGTGACAACACTGAAGAAATTATACTTTGCTACGATGTAAAGTAGTGAATGTACAGCTTGCATAATGCCCTGTACACACGGTCGGACCTTCCAACGGAAAATGTGTGATCAGACTGTGTTGTCGGAAATTCCGATTGTGTGTGGGCTCCATCTGACTTTTTCCGTCTGAATTTCTGACACACAAAGTTAGAGATCAGCATCTAAAATTTTCCGACAACAAAATCCAATTGTTTAAATTCTTATCGTGTGTAGACAATTCCGACGCATGCTCAGAATGAATTACGAGACAAAAGCTATCGGCTACTGGCCTCTTTATAGTCCCGTCGTACGTGTTTTACGTCACCTCGTTCTGAACGATCAGATTTTCCGTCAACTTTGTGCGATCATGTGTATGCAAGACAAGTTTGGGACAAAATCCGTCGGAAAAAATCATACAGATTTTGTCGTCGGAATGTCCGACCATGTGTACAGGGGATTACAGTGTATACTTGCTGTCCCCTCAAAATAACTCAACACATTAAGTGAAAATGTCTAAATTGGTCCAAAAGTGTCAATATTTTGTGTGGCCGCCATTATTTTCCAGCATTGCCTTAACCCTCTTGGGCATGGAGTTCACCAGAGCCTCACAGGTTGCCACTGGAGTCATCTTCCACTCCTCCATGACAACATCACGCATCTGGTGGATGTTAGAGACCTTGCGCTCCTCCACCTTTCAATTGAGGATACCCCTCAGATGCTCAATAAGGTTTAGGTCTGGAGACAGGCCTTTACCCTCAGCTTCTTTAGCAAGGAGTGGTCGTCTTGGAGGTGTGTTTGGGGTCGGTATCATGTTGGAATACTGCCCTACGGACGTTTCCAAAGGGAGGGGATCATGCTCTGCTTCAGTATGTCACAGTACATGTTGGCATTCATGGTTCCCTCAATGAACTGTAGCTCCCCAGTGGCGGCAGCACTCATGCAGCCCCAGACCATGACACTCCCACCATCATGCTTGACTGTAGGCAGGACACACTTGTCTTTGTACTCCTCACCTGGTTGCCACCACACATGCCTGACACCATTAGAACCAAATACATTTATCTTGGTCTCATCAGACCACAGGACATGGTTCCAGTAATCCATGTCCTTAGTCTGTTTCTCTTCAGAAAACTGTTTGCTGGCTTTTTTGTGCATTATCTTTATAAGAGGCTTCCTTCTGAATGACAGACATGCAGACCAATTTGATGCAGTGTGCCTCGTATGGTTTGAGCACTGAAAGGATGACCCCCCCACCCTTTCAACCTCTTCAGCAATGCTGGCAGCACTCATACGTCTATTTGCCAAAGACAACCCCTGGATATGACTCTGAGCATGTGCACTCAACTTCTTTGGTCGACTATGGCGAGGCCTGTTCTGAGTGTAACCTGTTCTGTTAAACCGCTGTATGGTCTTGGCTAATATACTGCAGCTCAGTTTCAGAGTCTTGGCAATCTTCTTATAGCTTAGGCCATCTTTATATAGAGCAAAAATAATTTTTTAAGCTCTCCAGAGATTTCTTTGTCATGAGGTGCCATGTTAAACTTGCAGCGACCAGTATGAGAGCGATAACACCAAATTTAACACACCTGCTCCCCATTCACACCTGAGACCTTGTAATACTAACAAGTCACATGACACTGGGGAGGGAAAATGGCTAATTGGGCCCAATTTGGACATTTTCACTTAGGGTGTACTCACATTTATTGCCAGTGGTTTAGACATTAATGGCTGTGTGTTGAGTTATTTTGAGGGGGCAGCAAATTTACACTGATATACAAGCTGTACGCTCACTACTTTACATTGTAGCAAAGTGTAATTTCTTCAGTGTTGTCACAGAAAGATATAATAAAATATTTACAAAAATGTGAGGGGTGTTCTCACTTTTGTGAGATACTGACCAGTATACTGTACTGGTCTAATTTCACATTCACCCTAGCTTCAGCCTACATTCACTTACAAATTGTAAGCTACAGAAAAAGTTACCCAAACCACACTCTACATCACTCATTACCCTCTTAGCCCTTGTACACACAGTTGGACATTCTGACAACCAAATCCGTTGGATTTTGTCCGACGGATTTTGTCCGAAACTGTTGCATACACACGGTCGGACAAAGTTGTCGGAAAATCCGATCATTCAGAAGATGATGACGTAATTTTGTTACGATGGGACTACGTTCAAGCTAGTAGCCAATAGCTTTGGTCTAGGAATTTGATCTGAGCATACGTGGCACTTTGTCCGATCGGAATTTACTACACACAATCGGACAAAGTCTGATCGGATCATGCTGTCGGAAAATGTTATAGCCCAGCTGGAAAACATGGTCCGTCGGATACTCAGACGGAAACAGTCTGATGGAGCCCACACACGGTCGGATTATCCGACAACATGGTCCTATCGGACATTGTCCATTGGAATATCCGACCGCGTGTACAAGGGCTTAGAGATTAAACAGCCACACACCAGATCCCCTTTGAGACATACATATCCATTACTGCATATATGTCATCCATTCAGTGTGCCACAGTTTCCAGACATAAAAATCCATTGTCAAAAATACCCATAAACACAATAGTGTTCCATACCCGAAGTCCAGCCACAAAAGCTTTATTGCTAATCATCAAAGATAATATTCGAGGAACTTCTTTGAAAGAACAAATAGAGCTGAAATTCAACATGTGCTGTGGCACACTGTTGTCAACTTACCGTATTATTCAATAACAATCTATCATCTAACAAAAAATGAATCAAAGCTTTTGCCTAATGCCAAAGATTTGCCAACATTTGGAATTTACAGATAACATTTTCAACCCCTAGACCAGTGATGGCGAACCTTGGCACTCCAGATGCTTTGGAACTACATTTCCCATGATGCTCACGTACACTGCAGCGTGCATGAGCATCATGGGAAATGTACAAATGTTCCAAAACATCTGGGGTGCCAAGGTTCACCATCACTGCCCTAGACTTGCTAACATTAGCCACTGTGAACTGGCAATTCCAAGTTTTTTCACTTGTACAGGTCCACATTTGCCTTAGCCCCTGTACACATGGTCGGACATTCTGCCAACCAAATCCGTTGGATTTTGTCCGACGGATTTTGTCCGACGGATTGCGTCCGAAACTGTTGCATACACACGGTCGGACCAAGTTGTCGGAAAATCCGATCGTTCAGAACGTGATGACGTTATTTCGTTACGATGGGACTACATTCAGGCTAGTAGTCAATAGCTTTGGTCTAGGAATTTGATCTGAGCATGCGTGGCACTTTGTTCGATCGGAATTCTCTACACATGATCGGAGTATGTCCGATAGGATCAGTGTGTCAGAAAATATTTCCAACAAGTTGGAAAATTGGGTCCGACCGATATTCCGACGGAATCAGTCTGATGCATACTACACACAGTCGGATTATCCGACAACACGGTCCGATAGGACACATTCCGACGGATTCTCCGACCGCGTGTACAAGGGCTTACAGTTTACAAATATTTTGCACTCCGCAGACATTTGCACTTTGCAACAATGCTGCTAGCGAATGCATACTAATCTTTGATTGTAAATGTCATAGGATTTTACTAACTCCTAAGTGGTCTTTGCAAGTAACACAGCCATTTTATTGGTGGATGGGTTAGACCAGGAATAACAAGAATAGTAAGGGTAACCCTTGATGCCAGCCACAGCAGAATATTTCCAGCACATCAAACTACTTGTCTGAGATTATATAAACATTCTTGCTGCCACAGAGATACTGTACGTTACACCCTACAAGTCTGAATGTCAGGTGGTTGCTGTCTATCCATTACAAGCTGGTCCTCTGCATACAGGACTATAGACTGTGCTGAACTGCTCCTGGTCATGTAGGCTGTAGATAACACATTCACCACTAGCTGTTAAACATGTTTTTCCATTGGACTCTTATAAGTGTAATATAATGTTTTTATATTATTACAGAGTTTATGCATTTAATGCACTAGCTTTGTGTGCATTACATGCTAGTTCTTCTCACCAGTTGTACAGTGGTTTCCCCAAAAAATTTCTGTGCCCAAAGTCTAACGATCAGCCTTTTGAAACTCCCGCTCACTTATGTGTTCCGTGTTACTATATGCCAAACATATCTCGTGAGGCCGCGTACACACGCGCGGACTGTTCGCCCAACTTTGTCCGCTGAACAGTGTTTGGGCGGACAGTCCGCTCGTGTGTGGGCTTTCAGCGGACAGTTTCAGCGGACAGTTTGACGAACAAGGTTTTTCGGAAATTCCGTAAAACTGTCCGCTGAAACCTTGTTTGAGCGAACAGTCCGCCCGTGTGTAGGCTTGTTCGTCAAACTAAGTTCCGCGCATGCTCAGAAAGGATTTACACGCCGAAAGTTATAATGCAGTGTATAGGACGTCGTATTTTTCGTCCCGTCGTACGTGCCGTTCACGTCATCGCGCACGGTTTCAGCAAACTGTTCGTTCGTCGTGTGTGGCCATGTCCGTCCATGCTAATTTTGAGCGGACTGTTTGCCGAAACTGTTTGACGGACAAAGTTGGGCGAACAGTCCCCGCGTGTGTACGCGGCCTGAGACTTCAAGAATTCTATCATCCTGACACCTAGTGGTAGGATTTTGAAGTCCAGCAGATGGGGCCAGCAAGAGGGCCAAGATTGTAAGCAACTGCCCAGCTGAATAAGTGCAGAAATATTAAGGTAATTTACATATTATAACCTAATTCATAATGAGTGATTCTAGAAATCCACCCCTGAATGTTAGTATGTCCTGCCATTAAATGAACCCATAAACTTTTCTTGTCATACTAGATCATAAGAGGCATTGTTAGCACAAAAACCCTTAAAGGGCCATTAGGTTTGGGTCTACATTTTCATCCAGTGCTATATATTTTTACTTGCTCTGTTACATGACAAAGACAAAACTAGAACACATTCAAAGTAAAAAAAAAAGTCAAAATAAAAGAAAGTAGAAAACTGTTGCAAAACTGGTGCATTTTTAATTTTTTTTTGAAAACTCAGAGTCGCTGGCGACAGACATGTCTAGCTGAAGCTCTACATCTGTCGAGACTCCTTGGCTGATAAAGACACCCACAAAGGCATGGTAAACTGAAAATAATCTTACCATAAGCCTCCTTAGTGACCCTGGGATAAATAAAATGGTCTTTGGTGCCGCCCGAGGTAAAAATAATATATGAGGAATACCTGAGACTATTGTTGACCTTCATTCTACTATGACCGCACTTTTCCAAGAAGTACTACCGTCAATCCCAGTGGATCGTTTGGAGATGGATAGGATTCATAGAGCTTTAACACCCCACAAACCAAAACATATTATTGCAAAATTCCACTTCTATTGCACCAAGAACAACTCATGGCTACAGCTACAGGGAAAGATTCCCTCATATTTCAAGATCATCCTTATCAGCTTTTTGCTGACCTTTCCCCAATTACTGTGGCTAAATGACGTGCACTGAAACCCTTACTTCATAATCTACAGCAATGCCAGATCCCTTATCAATGAGGATTCCCATTTTCTATCCGCTTTACCTATCAAGGTGTCAAACATTCCTGTAGATCCTCAGATGAACTGCAAAACTGGTGCGTTTGGCCGGCATAACCAACAGCTTTCAGAAATAATGAAATTGACTGGTTTCTTTAAACTACTGCCCCACTTTTCATTTTGCCAGACCTGTAAACTAACCCCTGTTTCATATACTGCATGTATATAGCACTGACATATTACAATGCAAAATACAGTATATGTAGAATTCTTGAAGACAATTAACCTACAAATATATTTTTAGGACTGCTGAAGGAGACCGACAAACATGGATAGCATACAAGCTTTATGCAGATATCATCCTCAGTTGGATTCAAACCCCTAACCCAGAACTGCAAGACGTGTTTGTCCTTCATTGGCAGCATCTTACATTAATTTTTTTATAAGTGTAAAAAACGATGGGTACTTAGGACTTTTACATTTTTAAGGCTGTTACATATTAATATTAATATTTTTAGCTGTCAATGAAGATTGGGGAAACTTTTGATATCATTTTAAGTTGCTGGAAAAAAGATAAAGCTAATTTCAAAATAAGTTATATTAAATATTAAGAAACCCATATAAATATACATGTGCAGTAAGTGACTGCTGTTAAGGAATTGTCTTTTTGAGAATGCAAACTTATTGACTGTCATGCTAATGCTTTGGCCTCAATTCTTTTTGAGGTGCTGACACAAAAAAAATAGGGATAGGGAATTTTGACATTTATGTACAGCATGCATGTCCGAATCACTTAAATTTTACTTGATTTAAAAAAATTCAGATTACAATCTGTGAAGGTGATTGTGATTTTAAAAACGAAAAATACATTTTTTTTAAAGAAAGATAACAAATATTGAAATATTTATAAGCCAGCATGCCTGCATGAGAATTGATAATGTATTAACATGACAGGTATACATTTCTATTTATATTATTAACCCAGTGTTAGAGTGTTCGAATAAGCATTTTCTAAGTCAAATTGCAACCTAGTCCCTTATTCACATACAGTATATCAGTTTCACATGATACATACATAACTGCAGTGTAAGTCTGTTTACAGTACAGAACAATGTTCTGTGTTAAAGATCATTCTCTAATATTTATGAGTAGCTTAGCATATGTTTTTCATTTACAATGACATAAAAAGTTTTGCTGTCATACCTGGAGCTTCTTTCTCCTTTTCATGGTGCTGACTTGCTGGAGCAGAGTGTTCTGCTTCTTCCAAAGAGTGATGGTCTATTTTAAAACCATCCATTTTTATTGACGCTGCTGGTTCCTTCTTTTGCTTCAACTGCTAGGCACAGTCATTTCAAAATAAGCTTAATTTTGAATAAGGAGTGTCTGCAAAACTTGTCTTCCCGCCCAAATGTCTTATCAACCCTGACCATTACAGAATGCTAATAAAGATTTCTTATCACAGGCTAAATAAGTTTGTGTGTCTCACAACTTGGAGAGGTTTTTGGGCATCTGGACAGAAACTCAGCTTGCTGACAAATTTTGCCAACAGCATATAATGTTTGCTTATTTAATTGTAAAACGATTGTACTTTCATTAAAACTCATATTTTTAAAATTGAGAAAAATGCATTATTTATAACCATACATTTTTACCTCCTGGCTGGACTGCTCTGAAGCAAAATCTACTTTTTAAGATAGCCTTTAATTGTTAATTTAGGGCCATGCTTATTTTGCCATTGGCTAGATTGATTTAAAATATCAACCGGTAAATGTAAAGGGTAGGCCTTCCCAAAACACATCTAAGTTATAGTAGGAATCTCTTGAGCTGCCCTGTCTAAAGGTTTTTAATGTCTCTTACATTACCAAAATCACCTTAAAAAAAGTAAACAAACAGTGCTGTATACAATGCAGATAATATACTTACCTTCACCTGTCAGCTTTTCTCTTACAGGGTTAAAGCCGGGTACACACAGGTCAAATGTCGGGAGACATTTGTCGGTTCAAAAAGAAACACCCAACATTTGGCCCATGTCTATGTCGGTCTGTCCAACGGAAGCCAGCCATTTGGCTGGCTTCTTTCGGACCTGCATGCTGGAAAACCAGCAGCGACCGCCTCTTGATCGCCTCTTGAAAAATTTAGGCAATTAACATTATAGCAATAATTGCAACTTGTCATATTTTACCAAAGAGAGGAGCCAGAAAACATTTCATAATGTATTTGAAATGATATTTTCTGTCAGGACGTGTGGTTTGTATAAACTCAGCCAGGGTTCCTCCAGAGGTTGGCAGGGATTTCATAAGCAATGTGGATTTTCTGTCTCTCAGATAATTTCCCACTAACACAATTTTTTTAGGTATCTGCAAGGGGTAATTGTTCACAATGACCAAAATTGTAAGGAGAATTCTTCACATTAACCATCACACTAATGTATTATGAGTTGTAGCTATTGTAACTTTTAGCAGGGGTTCCTTGAGACTAGAACATTATTTCCAGGGTTCATCTGTGTTGTAAAGATTGGGAAAGCTGGCATAAACTGACTGAGGGTTACAAAAAAAGAAGTAAGAGGTACACATATCACCCAAAAAACATCAGTTTGATACGCTCCCTCTAGTTGTTAGAAGCCTCTTGAACAGTTATCATTAGTGGATTGGTCAACTGCTTGATAATGCCTATATACTGTAGCTAAGGTACTGTCACTGGGACCAGTGAAGCCTCTCCCTATTGGAAACCACTGACACAAATTTATAGCTGTCTGTAAGAGGGGCATCCTTTCCACTGACCTTCAATGTAACAGGGCATTCTTCTTATTGGTGTAAGAGGAATTCTTCCCACAGACCAATGATGTAAAGGGATTACATTTTTTCATGTCTGAGGCTCTGACTATTATAATGCCTAGGGTGATCTAACCTACTTCCTGCGTACATATGGCGCTGCCTTTCACTCTGGACTAACAATAAAATACAGCAGAGAGCAGCATTAAGGATCTTCCCATCAGAGGAAGAAGAGTATAAAGAGAAAGTGAGTAATCACTGGACCAGACTGGTGACATACAAGAAAAGTATCTACATAATCTATATAGATTTCTTTAAGCATCGTGGGATGCTCCAATGGGGTTGGAGGGTACAAATAAGAAAGGTGATCTGGTGAGCACAGAATATGGCATTCATTTTATAATTATTATGTAACAAATTTTGATGAATAGAGTAGGGGTGTTAAAATGTTTAAAAGTAATCTGTTGTGTGTGTGTATTACTCTAGGTAGCATGAGTTGTACATATAATAACTTTAAACAGGGATTCCTTGATTCCTAAAAATTTATTTTAACTCGTGACAAAAAGATTGAAAATATTTGATCTACATGTTCGTTCTAACTGCACAGTAGCAGGGAACCCTAAAGGGTTTAATAGAAATCCATCCAAATAAACTGGACACACAATCTACTACTGTATGCTACAGAACTATGCCCAGGTACAAACATTTAAATGTCAAAGTATTATTTCAAAACCGCTTTACTTGTGGTGCATAAATAACAAATTAAAAAAGATAATAAACAATTGATTGCTACATATAGCACTGCTGTGATAGCTAAGAAGCATAATTTCACAGAATGCATTTTCAACACTGAGCAGTGGGGCAAAAAGCTCTATAACCCCTAAATGATGCGTTGGGTGATATCAGATGGTCATTTCATCAAGCAATAAAACATATAGTGTATATCAATGCTGGCTCAACTGGCATGTGTCACTGAACAAACTTTTTAAGCATAAGTACAGCTGTGCACAGGCATGCACATCTAAGGAGAACTCTGCATAGCACCTGGGCTTTCTGGCTAGATGTATTAAACCCAAAAATGTAATATATTACAGCTTATCAATCCTTAGATGTGATGGCTGCATGTGTTTTCCAGCCTTATTTTCCTTTATTTTACCTGGTGATCTTGCCCGTAATACACTTCCTGTCTTAGCCCTTGTACACACAGTCGGACATTCCGACTGGAAAAATTTGTAGAGAATTCCGATCGGACAAAGTGCCATGCATGTTCAGATCAAATTCCTAGACTAAAGCTATAGGCTACTAGCCTGAACGTAGTCCTGTCATAACTAAATAACGTCATCACGTTATGAATGATCGGATTTTCCGACAACTTTGTCCGACTGTGTGTATGCAACACCAGTTTCATACAAAGTCCGTCTGACAAAATCCGATGGATTTTGTTGTCGGAATGTCCGACCGTGTGTACAAGGGCTTAGGCTGGCCATACATCATGCAATTGTCTGTCCTTCAACCTGTGGTTGAAGGACAGACAATGCATAATGTACGGCAAAGAAAATAGTTTGATTCCTGCTCGATTCCCCATCAACACAGTCGGTGTAAAAGGGCGAATCCCTCCACTGGCAGTATTTTATTCTTCCAAGGTTTCTCCACCATCAGAATACAATTATCAATGCTGCTGATTGTATGAAAAAAAAAAAAAAACAACAGTCTGGTTGTACTAAAGTCGATTAATAGATCAATATCTGTACAACCAGCCTGCCTATAGATGGATCAATATTCGCAGCTTCCCACTGAACTGGCCAAATTTCAGTCCGTCTGTGTGGCCAGCTTTACAGTGTTTGCATTCTGGATGAATAGTAAAGTAGAAGCCTTTGGACAGCAGAATTGTCAGTTTAGGGAAGGGATAGTGTTAGACTAGCAGATTTAAATGGCCTTGACTAAGCAAATGAAGCTGAACTCCAACTAACAGTTTATAAAGAGTTACAGCAATCGTTTTTTTTTCCTTTTGGTATAAAGGTTTTTACAGAAATGAAAAAAAACTGATTATTGTAAACACCCCCATAAATTTTAAATGGTTGTCTCAAATTTTTAACTGCTACTTTGTCTAGACAGCTTGGTCCGTTGACCACCTCACGCAGATATACTGCAGCATAAGGGCACATACAGGCAGATTAACGTACCCGTACGTTGCCTTTTAAGAGGCGGCTTGCGGGCACGTGGGAACTTTGTGACCGTGATCGTGAACTTGATGTCTGCAGGCATAACTGCGATCGTCTCACGGTGAGGAAGAAAGGGGAGATGCTAATGTAAACAAGCATCTCCCTGTTCTGCCTAACGACACTGTCACTGATCGGCTCTCCATGTAATTGGGAACGGTGATCAGTGACGTGTCACACACAGGCCCCCCCCCCCACAGTTAGAATTACTCCCTAGGACACATTTAACCCCTACAGTGTGACCTAGTGCTTAACCCATTCACTGCCAGTGAAATTTTTACAGTAATTAATGCAATTTTTTTGCATTGATCGCTGTATTAATGCCAATGGTCCCAAAAATGTGTCAAAATTGTCTGATGTGTCCACCATAATGTCGCAGTCACGATAAAAATTGCTGATCACCGACATTACTAGTAAAAAAAAGAAAAACAATAAAAATGCAATAAAACTATTTTGTAGACGCTATAACTTTTGCACAAACCAATCACCAAAAATATGTAGAAGAATATGTATCGGCCTAAACTGAGGAAAAAAAATTTTTTTAGATATTTTTTGGGAATATTTTTTATAGCAAAAAGTTAAAAATAATACTTTTTTTTCAAAATTGGAGCTATTTTTTTGTTTATAGTGCAAAAAAATAAAAACTGCAGAGGTGATAAAATACCACCAAAAGTAAGCTTTATTTGTGTGAAAAAAAGAATGTCAATTTTGTTTGGAAGCCACGTCGCACGACCTCACAATTGTCAGTTAAAGCGACGCAGTGCCGAATCACAAAAAATGCTCTGGTCAGGAAGGGGGTAAATTCTTCTGGGGCTGAAGTGGTTAAAGTAAATTGAAAAACAACAAACTTACTGGCTAGAAAGAAAGAAAGTAGAAAATAAATAAAATTAATGCAGCCATCACATCTAAGAATTACTGAGCTGCAATTTAATATACTTTTGTTTGAAGGTCTTGATAGTGAAGAGCACCAAATAGAATGTGGAAAGAATTCCAAGAAAATGGAGAAGCTTGTGAGATGCCCAAAATAACAGAGTGTGAAAGGACATTAGAGGAATGTAGAAGAGAAATCTATATTTAGAACAATTGTTACTTTTTGAAAATGGTTCAGTTTTTTGAAAATTAAAGAAATATATGGTAGATTAAGACGTAAGCATTGTAGGGTACAGATGTTTAGTGTCAGGCCTGGTTCACACTGGTGCGACATATGTTTAGACTTTGAGAGTATGTCACATGACATGTATAAATCAATGATTTCCTATGAGAGCCATCTTAACTGGTGCAACTTGTGTCAGTCCAACTTTGGAAAAGGTTCCTGCACTACTTTGGTCTGACTTTGTTCTGATTTCAGTCCATTGAAAATCATTCAAGTGATATCCAAGTTGGATCAGCATTTTAACTGATCCGACTTGTGACATGCAACTTGCGTTCAGAGGCAATGTTAGCACTGCAAAATATATTGAAAAAAAAAACCTCAAATCCATACCAGACCCAAGTTGCAGTCATCTCAAGTCTGATCCTGTTCATTAAAGTCTAACCGATGTTGCAGGGCAAAGTGGAACCAGAAGTTGTGGGGCTTTCATGTCGGAGCAGTGTGAACCTAAACTGAATTATTTGTGTAATTGGCAATCAGCGAAGCAAGTGACAGAGAAGAGCAATCCATGATTAATGCAGCAAACAGTGGTTAGGTGTCAAAGGCTAAAAACAAATCTAGAAGAATGAGTTTAAATAAGTGGCCTTTAGATTTCCCAATCAGTACCTTATTGATAACCTTAATGAAGGCAGTTTTAGAACAGAACCCACACTGAAGGTGATGGGATATTGCAATGTCCACTCTTAGGCAGGATTTTTCTCTTTCTCCTTCTTATTCTCTTTCCTTTTATCGCTCTTCACTCTCTCTCTCTCTTTCAATACAATATATACACTCAACAGTTATATTGTAGGAATTAAAAACACCATGGGTAAAATGCCATAATACACATACCGCTCATCCTCATCATATTTTAACCGGGAAAATTCTGGCAGATAATTTTTGAGCCTGAAGTAAAGACCTGTTGAAAAATGATAAACCTGTTAAATGACTGTGCTAAAATATAAGCAGACGACTCTGATAACAAGTTTACCATCCTTCATTTCCTCATAAGAGAACATTAATGCACAACGAGGGTAGCATTATCTGTCAGATGATTACAATTGCCACAAGTTCAGATGTGAGAAATAAAATAGGTTATTGTTTTTTTTTTGTACAGTGCTAGTTTTTAAATAATTTTTTCTTTCGCATTTTGAAGCCATGCTGGCTGCCATAGATACAATATGAAGCATCAAACAATCAGAATATTTGTAGGACACTGGGGTTTAATAGAGTCTGCAAAAGCAAGGTGTGCACCTATCATAATAATAAAAGTATGAAAATACTGCAGAAGACATAGGCTACAACTGATTTGTTTTCACTGGTCCTTGGTGAATCTTTGCAGAGGTGACAGAGACTAAGGTACACAAAATCACTTAGAAGATGAATTTCAAACATCAAAGTAACAAGTTGACAGGTTCCTCTTCTTGCGTTAGACTGTTGCACCACTGTGCTCCCTTCCAGCTAACTCACTGTTAGGGATGAGCAAATCTGCCTGGATTTTATTTTTGTCCAATTTCATGAAACTTCAACCTCTTTGATATTAAATTCTTGTTTTTTGCAGGGCTAAATAAAAAAAGAAAAATGGCATACAGCAGGGAGAAGGCCATACCATGCAGTTATGAGGGCTACATTGAAGATACAAAAATCCTTTTTATTACAGGTTTGGGCAATGCTTTAAAGCTGTATGTGTTACAGGACAGCATGATGTTCACATAGAGCCTCAGAAACACTGTACTCTGGAAGTGTGTATTTGGTTGTGAAATTATTATTATTTTTGCTTAAAGTACATACAGCATCCAAACTAAATAATTTCAGTTATTTACCTGCTAACTGAATTTACGGGAATCTTCCAGGACAGCTTAACATGAGGGATAGGCTCCTCCCACCAGGAAACACATGACCTACTTTTTTCATTAAAGGTCTCTGTACCCTCTCGGGTCCTCAGTATTGGAATATAATAGAAGGCCTAAAATCGAACATAGGACAAAAGAGCAGCAAAATTCACATAAGTGACAGAATAACAGCAAAATCCCCCAAAAAATGTAATAATCGGGAGGGAAATGCGCTGTTCTGGAATATTCCTGGAAATTCAGATAGCAGGTAAATAACTGTATTTCCCCAAGTCGCCTTCCAAGACAGATTAACAAGAAAGGATTAAATAGAAATATGTACATATGGAAGAACTGCCGCTTTCTTCCAAATGCCTGGTCCATATTGGAGGCTAGGTCTAACTGGTAGTGTTTAGCAAAAGCATTGAAACTGGACAATGTTGCAGCTCTGCAGATCTGTCTGGGGGAGGCTTTCTCTGCCCAGGAGGTCGCTGTCGCTCTGGTTGGATGAGCTTTCAAACACATTGGGGGCTGTAAAGCGACTGCTTTGTAAGCTTCTTAAATGGCTTATTTTAACCATCTTGCAATAGTGCCTTTAGATGCTCTTGAGCCTTTCTTAGAACCTCTGAACAAAACAAAAAAATCCTGTCCTGAATTAAGCCAATCCTACAAAGCCCCTGTTCCAAGGATGGCCGCATTCAGGCCCACCAGGCGGCCTGTATAAAAATAACAATCGGGCGATGTGTCTATACTGGCTGGAGGACACACTAAAATTGAGGACCCAAGGGGGTACAGAGACCTTTATTGAAAAAAGTGGATCATGGGTTTCATGGTGGGAGGAGCCTATCTCATTGATTAAGCTGTCCTGGAAGATGACTTGGCTAGCAGCTAGTGTTGATGCTTGCTTTTCTGCCAGGTGAGGCATGGCCTGGTAGGAGTGCTTAACAATCATGTGTAAACCCTCATGTATGGTGAAGCATGGCTTGGAATCCATGGTATTTTGACAGAAATTGTTGCACTATGAGGTCTAGTAATTGGACCAGGCAAGGCACATGTGTTATGTTACTCTGATGAAAATTGGACAGGAGGTTTGTTAGCCATTTCTTAACATTGGAAAAATTACAGTAGCCCATGTCTGGTGTGGCACCTTTCTCCCAGGCATTTAAGCTGCAGCAATTCATGTAAATTTGTATATTCTACACATGTCAGGCTTAAAGAAGGCCAATAGCGAGACAAATTCAAATATTTTAACCCTAACCCTAACCCTAATATATAATATTATGTCGTCTTCTATGCAGCCAGCAGATGCAATTCTAGTCTCTTTTTTTTACACCCCCAGATAGTTCAGCTTTCAGCTGTGCTAGTATTTAGTAGCCCATTGTTTACAAAACTTGATTAGAGAGTTGCATTTTCTACAAAGCTGAGAAATAAGAAACCAATTAAACAGAAAAAAAATTATTGCTGCCCCCATAGGAGCCGCTGGATAGGACGTGTCCTCTGTTCTTTGCCTTGACTTTCTCAAAAACCACAGCCCCTCTGACATATCAGGCTTGGGGGCTTTGAGAACAAAAGGGGCTGGCAGACTAATTATTACAGGAGGGGCAGTCTTTTGAGATGTTCTTCAGACAGCTATTGTTGGGGCCCTTTAAGAGCATTGGTGCACTTAATGACATTCCCAGTTAGCCTGCATGCAGTATGGGTACAGTATAGGGTTTCTGTCCACTGTGAGTGCCAGTCCTTTAAAGATATTTACATGTGACGTGGATGCACCTGATTGGTGTGTTTTAATGCACCTGGTAAAAAAAAACTCAGTGGGCGTGGTCAGAAAACAAGTGGGTGTGGTCATATGGGTGTAGTCTATAAATAGACCTGCAGCAGCTTTGGTAAAAAGATTTATCACAATAAGGACAAATACAACTGTATAGTCTAAATAAATGAAAAATGAATGTGCTGCAGCCAAATATTAAACATACAAATGAACAAAAACAAATAATTAAATAAATAAATCGGTAGCTACCTTATAAATAATATACATGCAATGTCAAATCAATAGCAAAGCAGCGCCAACATAAACCCGTGCAGATATAAACATGTGAATATCATACAAGAAATATAAATTTTTTATTTGTTTTTTTATAACTAAGGTGTAGTCTATAAAACATCTTTAAGCTCATGATTAAACACCCAAGGTGCAAATAAAAATCTTCCTGCCACCATTGTGCTGCTAAAGTGGAAATCAAAAAACCCCTTATTCCAAAGGAGAGCAGCTCACCATCACACCATCACAACTGACCCCCAAGATTAATGGAAGGTCTGAAGCTCTTTTGTATAATCCACTGCCGTCCTCATATGAATCTGGATCACAGATGGATGAATCAAGATGCAATTCCCATATGCATGGAAAGAGAGTCTAACAATAGAGAAGTACCGCTTAAAAACTTTTTATTAAAAACTAAATGGTTACACTCACATAGGCAGAAAAAATATTAGCATAGTGTAGTGTCATATGTCCCATAGAACACTACGGACTTGCACTCCGGTGCTGCAAACCAAGCACTCCCAAAGCTCACAAGTATCCAAGCATGGGAAACTCGCCCTACACGTACGAGAGTTCATCTGAATCATAAATTCCTGTACAGTCTATTTAAATAGCATCAACCAAACAGTTCTCGTAGATATTACAGTAATCAACACTAATTACACTGCAAGCACATTTTGACGTCACTGCACTCCATTGAGATCCATTATAATGGCAAGTGGGAGTTGTAGTCTTCCGTTTACAGATCCCTGTGAATGGATCTATTAACAGATGACACAGCTATGTAGATGGATCCATGCACAGCCAAGCCAAATTTAAAAGATTACAGAATGCTGTAGGGAGAAGAACCCTATGATGTAGGTAATTAGGAGGGCAGTCTGAGTGTGGAAGGCTGGGGAATGTGACCATGTTTCATGTTACACCCTAAATATTGGTGTAACATGAAACGTGGTCATAAATGTGGACTAAAACACTGCTGATTAAAGGCCTGATATGGAGCTTCAGCAACCTCAGCTGCAAAGCTGGGGAATAACCAGCAGATGGCAGAGCTGAACATATAGATATATAGTATATGGAAAGCTTGGCTACTTTCGCTCTGATCAGTTTTTGTTCAGTTGTTCGGTTAAAAAAAAACAGAAGAAAAATGCATCCTTTTAAATGGAACTCTCCACACCTGAACAAAAGCGCATCAAAAACTAGTCAGTGTGAAAGGGTCATTCAAATAAGCAGGGCTTTTAAAAACGCAACTGACTAGTGTGAAGAATTCCACAGGATTTAAAGGAATGCATTTTTCTTCCGCATTTCTTCAATTTTTTTAACTGAAAAACTGATCAGTTTGAAAGGGTCCTTAGTCAATGGGAAGGTATCCAAAGTGCATCAATAACTGATCAATGTAGTATTTTTTTTCTTGTTCAACCCAGTGGGCTGAACAAAAAAAAACAGAAGAGGTCAGGAGGAGCCGCTATTTTATGTTAATATAGCACTATGTTCAATGTTAGTACAGCAATCTCCCCTGCTGAGTTATTGTGTTCTAAAAGGAGGACGTTCACCCCCCCACCCAACACCAGAACACACCGGTCAGCGCTCTAAGCCATTGGCAGACCTCGGCAGACCTCTTACTTGTGATTGTTACTGCGAGCAAGGAGCCAGTTGGCGTATAGCCCTAGAGGGGCAAACGTGCGTTTGACCTTGACTATTGATTAAGGTCCAGCCCAGGAGGTGAACGTATATGGTTGACTGGGTGTTATGCATGTGACATGCGGGTGATCCGTTGAAGAGAAGGCTGTGATATCTAGAATTCACTGGTGGTTGACCACACATACATATTTAAGGACTTTTTTGTTTTATCATTTGGAATTCATTTAAGAGACAATGTTTTAGTTCTGCTGCATCATTATTGCCAGCATATAGTAAATACATACAATAAGCTCTGTTCGGGCAGAAGTACAGAAGACTACCCATCTACTATAACGATGATCACAAATATTTAAAAAAAAATCATTCATTTTATTGATAGAAAATCATGTAAAAAAATTAAATTCAGGTGCCCAATTAACCACTTTCAGACCGGACCAATTTTCTGGTCAAAGACCAGACCACTTTTTGCGATTCGGCACTGCGTCGCTTTAACTGACAATTGCACGGTCGTGCGACGTGGCTCCCAAACAAAATTGATGTCCTTTTTTTCCCACAAATAGAGCTTTCTTTTGGTGGTATTTGATCACCCCTGCGGTTTTTATTTTTTGCGCTATAAACAAAAATAGAGCGACAATTTTGAAAAAAACGCATTATTTTTTACTTTTTGTTATAATAAATATCCCCCAAAAATATAAAAAAAAAAAATTTTTCCCTCAGTTTAGGCCGATACGTATTCTTCTACATATTTTTAGTAAAAAAATCGCAATAAGCGATTATTGATTGGTTTGCGCAAAAGTTATAGCGTTTACAAAATAGGGATAGTTTTATAGCATTTTTATTAATAGTTTTTTATTATTTTGTTTTTACTAGTAATGGCGGCGATCTGCGATTTTTATTGTGACTGCGACATTGTGGGGGACCCATCGGACATTTTTGACACATTTTTGGGACCATTGTCATTTATACAGTAATCACTGCTATATAAATGCAGTGATTCCTGTGTAAATGACACTGGCAGTGAAAGGGTTAACCAGTGGGTGGCAGTGTAGGGGTTAAGTGTTCCTAGGGGTGTGTTACTAACTGTGGGGGGTTGGGCTTTCATTTAGTGTACACTGATCTCTGCTCCAATCACATGGAGCAGAGATCAGCGTCACTAGTTGCTAGGCAGAATGGAAAAATGTTGTTTACACAGCATTTCCTCCATTCGGCCGCTCCGTGAGACGATCGCGGGGATGCCCGCAGCGATCGGGTCCGCGGGTCCCGCGACCGGACTCACGGGGGTCCCGACCAGCGCGGGAGCACGCCGCCGGCGGCGCGCTCCCGATGGCAGGGCGGCATCGAATATTGGACGTACGCCAATATGCCTGCCCGTGCCATTCTGTCGACGTACATCGTCGTGCGCTGGTCGGGAAGTGTTTAAAAGGTTACAAAATCATAGAACCAAGTTAAATAAACACATGCTTAAGAGTGCCCCTAAGTCTCCCACAAATCTTATTTGTCCTTAATCATGTTGGTTATAACCTTAAAGGGATACTAAAGTCTCCTTTTATTTTTTTAGATAAAAGTAACAAACATGTTATGCTTACCTGCCCTGTGCAGTGGATTTGCACAGAGCAGCCCGAATCCTCCTCTTCTTGGGTCCCTCTTCAGCTCTCCTGGCCCCTCCCTCCTGTTGAGTTCCCCCACAGGAAGCAGCTTGCTATGGGGGCACCTGAGCTGAGCCACAGCTCCGTGTATCCATTCAGACACAGAGCCGCAGCCCGGCCTGACCCCTTTTTCTCCTGATTGGATGACTACCTTTGATTGACAGCAGCGGGAGCCAATGCCGAGGAGGGGAATCCCAGGCAGCCAAGACACTCCTACAACATTGCTGGATCTAGATGGGGCTCAGATAAGTTTTAGAAGGGCTAAGGGGGGCTGCTGCACACAGATGGCTTTTTATCTTAATGCATAGAATGCAATAATATAAAAAACCTTCTGGCTTTACAATCACTTTAACCTTTTATAAGAGTTATAGTAGATAGATTGGTGGGAATTGGCCGTCACTCTACTCTATGCATTTCACAGACCGCAATGTCCCATTCCCCAGGAGATGCGTTGTGTATGTAATGGATGTAATGGATGATATGCAGTTCACAACAAGTAGAATGACCAGATTCCAGTCACCAGGTGGCTGAAATGGTGCAATGGGAAGTCTTAATTTGGCTCCAGTCGGCAATGACTTATTATAATCATAAAAAGTAGGAATGACTGTTTTTTCAAACGGTTCCTCCTAATCAGTGGCGGTCCGTCCATAGAGGGCACTTGGGCACCCCCCCAATCTGTAAAAAAAAGAAAAGGTCACTTTAAGAGTGACCAGGCGCCGGACATGCAGCGGTCTATAGGAAGCTTCCCAGCCTGCAATCAGCTGATTGCAGGCTGGGAAACTGATTTGCCCACGTTTAAAGAGTGTCCAGGGCGCAAGAGATGCGCCCACAAACGCTCCCCCTTTCTCCAAGCTCCAGTGATTTGCCATTATAGCATGCAGGGCTCCTGTTCTTTTATTTTAATGGCCGAGGACAGTGGGTGGTGCTTTTCGCAGCCCCTCGTCACTTACGGTCTCGCGGCTCACTGTGTTTGGAGTGAGTGGAGGAGTGGACTGTAAAACACTGGCGGCGTGTGGTGTGTGGGAGACGAAGCAGGCCTGACTGATTCCTGAGCTTGGCGCGGCTTCTGTAAGGTATGTAAACCGCTGCGGGCTCAGTGTGTGTCAAGCTCTCGCTCTCTCTCTCTTCTAGCTGACTCAGTCAGTCTGTATGTGGCTGTGGCACGCGAGCTGCCCCTCTGCTCCACACACACTAATGCCTGGAGGCCTGGCTGGACCCTTCGTTCCCTTCCCTGCTCTTCTCTACAGTGCTCTGCCCTCCTCTCATTCTCTGCACTCACTCAGTGAGTGACTGGGGGTCTGTGCTGATGATGGGGTGGTGCAGACTGGGGGCACAATTACCCCCCTACCATCTGCACAATTACTCCCCGTCTGCACAATTACCCCCCAGGTAATTGTGCAGGGGGTAATTGTTCAGACAGGGGATGGTAATTGTGCAGATGGGGGGTGGTAAGTGTGTAGACGTGGGGGTAATTGTGCAGATGGGGTAATTGTGCAGACGAGGGTGGTAATTGTGCAGGCAGGGGGTGGTAATTGTGCAGACGGGGGGATGGTTATTATGCAGATGGGGTAATTGTGCCGATGGGGATGGTAATTGTGCAGATGGGGGGGTAATTGTGCAGACGGGGGGTGGCAATTGTGTAATTGGGGTGTGGTAATTGTGCAGACAGGGGGTAATTGTGTAGATGGGGGTGTTAATTGTGCAGACTGGGGGGTGGTAATTGTGCAGACGGGGGGGTAATTGTGCTGATGGGGGATGGTAATTGTACAGACTGAGGGGTGCTAATTGTGCAGATGGGGGGGTGGTAACTGTGCAAACAGGGAGGTCATTTTGCAGACTGGAGGGGGTAATTGTGCAGGATTTGTGAGAAATGCTATATACCAGGCTTTGTGTACAATGCTACTGTATATACCAGGCTTTGTGATAAATGCTATATACCAATCTTTCTGAGAAATGCTATATACCAGGCTTTGTGAGAAATGCTATATACCAGGCTTTGTGAGACGTGCTATATACCAGGCTTTGTGAGACGTGCTATATACCAGACTTTGTGGGAAATGCTATGTACCAGGCTTTGTGAGAAATGCTATATACCAGTATTGTGAAAAATGCTATATACCAGGATTTGTGAGAAATGCTATATACCAGGATTGGGAGACATGCTATATACCAGGATTGTGAGACATGCTATATACCAGGATTTGTGAGAAATGCTATATACCAGGATTTGTGGCACATGCTATATACCAGGATTGCGAGACATGCTATATACCAGGATTGTGAGACATGCTATATACCAGGATTTGTGAGACATGCTATATACCAGGATTTGTGAGACATGCTATATACCAGGATTTGTGAGACATGCTATATACTAGGATTTGTGAGAAATGCTATATACCAGGATTTGTAAGACATTCTATATACCAGGATTGCGAGATATGCTATGTACCAGGATTTGTGAGAAATGTTATATAGCAGGATTTGAAGTCTTATGGGGCAGGAATTGGGACTGATCTGAGGGGTGAAGGGACAGGAATTGGATTGATGGGCACAGTGGCTGTGTTTGATGGCACAGTGGCTGCGTTTGATGGTGCGGTGGCTGAGTTTGATGGTACAGTGGCATCAATTGATGGACACAGTGGCTGCTTTTGATGGCAAAGTGGCAGCAATTGATGGGCACAGTGGCTGCATTTGATGGCACAGTGGCGGAAATTGATGGACACAGTGGCGGCAATTGATGGGCAGGGTGGCTGCATTTGATGGCACAGTGGCTGCGTTTGATGGTACAGTGGCTGCATTTGATGGTACAGTGAGGCTGCAGTTGATGGGGTTTGTTTTTCAGAATTTTTAAGTATGTTTGCGCCCCCCCAAAAAATTTGAGCACTAGCCGGCACTGCTCTTAAAGTGGAAGTAAACTCATGGATTTAAACAGTTAAAAAAAAAAGGCATGCCGGGAATGCTAACTGAACATTGGCTGTGCTCTCAGCCAAACTATCAAACCATCCAATGGCTGGTGTCATAACGAATCACATGTGCAGCACCATAGCAGTTGAAGATTAAACAGAGGCAAAGATGGCAGCTTCCTTGGCTGAAAACGATAGGGGAGTTTACTTCCACTTTAATGTGATGATGTGTCCTTTATGAATAAAGGCTCTGTGACTTCTTATGAGCTTTTCAATGCCATCGTCACAATGGAATTTAATCTTATCTCTTAAACTAGCCACAATGCCTCCACTCTGGAATGGAATATAATCAGGGTCGTCTTTAAGGCATGGCAAAAGGGGCAGCTGCCCTGGGCCCTGTCATTGTTGTGGGGCCCAAAACAGCTGCCTCATACTTGCCAACTATCCAGGTTTAAATTTCCTTGTCCCTTAAAATTTTTTACCTGTGCTGTGTCCCAATATCTCAGTGTGCAGTGCTGGTACTAATGCTGCCCAGCTCTGCCCTATTGTTGTGTGCAGATGACTCCCCTGCAGATCCTATGTTTTCATGTAAATAACCAACATTCATATGTAAATAGCGGCGACAATACTAAGTAAATAGCTGTGGCCGGCGGCATTGGTATGCAAATAAAGGCGGCATTCCTATGTATATCATGCTCCCCTGCTGTGAGGAGGTGATGTGCTGTAACCTCTAGCAACTAATCAGTGAGCCGTAATGTGTGCTGTAACCTCTAGCAACCAGTCAGTAAGCAATAATGATATGCTGTAACTGCTGGCAACCAATCTCAATTGCTGCCTGATCTGATACAGAAAACTGATTTTAAGTCTAGCTGCTATTTATTGTATGTCTCAGAGTAGGTGGAGAGGGAAATTGCATGGGAGGGCCCCAAGAAAATTTTTGCCCAGGGTCCAATCTATACTAAAGACGGCCCTGAATATAATCCTTTAGCCAGTATGATATATAATAAAGAGTGCTGTATCACAATTGTCCACTAGAGGGAGGTAAGCTCTTTCGAGCGCAGACCCAGTCAGCCTCAAACGATTGTTGCCACTGAAAATATATTTTATATTAGGTCGCTCCCTTCGCAGATGGGGAAACACATTTCCTTCCCCCTGCAATGCCAGACAGATCTGTGCTATATAGCATAGCCATGTAAATCTCTGAACTGAATGCACAGAAATGCAAATCCTGGCAAGCAAAACAGCTACCTTTTATGTGTTTCATCTTTGAATTTAGCGGTTTTCCTGGAGTTTAGCTTTAAACATTTAAATACTAGAACTGCACAGAATATTTTCTAAATGATTAATAATCTTTTTTTTAAAGTGATTCTATCTCTAGTCCAAAAAAAGAATAAAACTCAGCGTGTAAAAGAAGATCAAATATTTGCTTCCAGTAGATTGTGATTCCAAATTTACTCACAGTTATGTGAGATGCTGCATCCCCCACTGAACAATGTGGTTTCTCCCACTAAGTGCCACATAGCTACTATGTTACTGTTGGGCGTTGGCTAACAGGTAGAAACATAACGTTCCGCAGGGGACATGGCATCCAACAAATCTAGAAGTATTAGCTCTCAGTGGCAGACATATGACTTCAAGACAGCAACATTTGAAGTCACTGCCTGCCGTACAGGTGCATTTTGTTTATTTTCTTTTACAGGCTGTTTTTACTTTAAATTTCTGGACTACTAAGGCTCGGTTCACACAGGGGGCGACTGCGATCCGACTTCAGGTCGCTCTAGGTCGCCTCAAGTCGCCTCCAAGTCGCGCTGTAGAAAAATGAATGTGAGTCAATGGAGCTGTCTTAATATACGCTACTGCAGTAGCTCCGACTTTAAAAAAAAGTTCCTGTACTACTTTTAAAGTCGGAGCTACTGCAGTAGCGTATATTAAGACAGCTCCATTGACTCACATTCATTTTTCTACAGCGCGACTTGGAGGCGACTTGAGGCGACCTAGAGCGACCTGAAGTCGGATCGCAGTCGCCCCCTGTGTGAACCGAGCCTAAGAGTCCATTCACACAGGGCCAACACGACTTCCAGCGAGACTTTGGGAGGCAATTTGGACACGACTTGAGTATGAATCACAACACGACTTGAGGCAACTTACAAGGCAACTTGAAGTTGCTTCCAGGACAGGGGACTTTACCAGTGGCCAATCAAATAATAATCAGCTCTGTGGGAGGGAGTGGTTTCCCTGGAAAACTATTTTTACTTCCTGGAGTAAAGAAGTAAGAAGTTGCTTCAGTTAAGACAGGGGATCAGACTTGGAGGCAAATTCTATTGAAATCAATGGGTACAAGTTGCCTAGAAGTCGGATTGGAGTAGTACAGGAACCTTTTCTGAAGTCGGAGCGACTTCAGTAGTGTACATTAAGACGGTTCTCATTCACTGACATTGATTTTATCATGTTGCTCGACTTGAGGAAACTTGGGACGACTTCAAGTTGGATCCAAAATTGCTCCTGTGTGAATGGACTCTTAGGGCCGGTTCACACTGCAGGCGAGGCGAGGCGACTCCGACTTGCCTCGCCGCGACCTGCAGCGGCCTTGGCGGCGACTTGCAAATGACTTCTGTATAGAAGTCAATGCAAGTCGCCGCGAGGTCGCCCGAAAGTAGTACAGGAACCTTTTTTCTGAGTCGGAGCGACTCGAGTCGCTCCTCTCAGAACGGTTCCATTGTACAGAACGGGGGCGACTTGCGGGAGCGAGGCGAGGCGAGTCGTGTCGCCTCGCATCGCCCGCTGTGTGAACCGGCCCTTACGGTTTTATTTAAAGGTTCTAGTCCATACTTATTCACAAAAGCCTAGTGCTCTTTATGATTGCGTGTGCCAGAACTCTCGAACATCGCAAAACTTCAGGCACGAACAAAGAACCCCATTGAAGTCTATGGGACCCGAACAGGATAAATCAAAAGTCCCCATTTTGAAGGCTTTTATGCAAGTTATTGGCCATAAAAAGGGTGTGGAGGACATGTACCAATGCAAGAAAAACTTTTAAAAAAGATTGTTTTTAATCACTTCAATTCAGGCATTTTCACCCCCTTCCTGCCCTTTTTTTCCCCACAAATAGAGCTTTCTTTTGGTGGTATCTGATCACCTCTGTGTTTTTTTTATGCTATAAACAAAAAAAGACTGACAATTTTGAAAAAAACACAATATTTTTTACTTGTTGCTATAATAAATATCTCAATGTAAAAAAAATAAATAAAAAAATTCTTCCTCAGTTTAGGCCATATATATTCTTCTACATATTTTTGGTTAAAAAAAATCACAATAAGCGTATATTGACTGGTTTGCACAAAAGTTATAGTGCCTATAAAATAGGGGATAGATTTATGGCATTTTTATTATTGTTTTTTTTATACTAGTAGTGGCGGCTATCTGGGATTTTTGTCAAGACTGTGATATTGCGGCGGACAGATCAGACACTTTTGACACTATTTTGGGACTACTGACAACTATACAGCAATCAGTGATATAAATGTGCACTGATTACTGTATAAATGTCACTGGCAGGGAAGGGATTAACACTAGGGGGATGATCAAGGGCTTAAATGTGTTACCTAGGGAGTGATTCTAACTGTGGTGGGAGGGGACTGACTGGGGGAGGTGACCGATTGGTGTTCCTACATACAAGGAATACACGATCTGTCTCCTCTCCCCTGACAGGACATGGATCTGTGTGTTTACACACACAGGTCCACATCCCTGCTCTGTGACAAGCAATCGCGGGTGCCCGGCGGAAATTGCGGCTGCTGGGCACACGCATCGGCTCCCAAGTGATGCAGCGCACGAGCGACCCTAGACAGCCGGGAAGCCGAGGATTTCATATGACGGCCGCCCGGAATGGCAGAGCCACCTTGCGACCATCATATTACTATGCGCCAGATGGGAAGTGGTTAAAGGAGCAGTGATTTTGATGATGCTTAAAGTGAAACGATAAAAACGAAAAATGTCTTTAAATATAGTACCTGGAGGGTCTGCCTGTAAAGTGGCGCATCTGGACCATGTATAGAACCTGGTGGAGCAAAACTGACATTTATAAAGACAAAGAAAACTACATTTAAATAGATTTTTCCCTGCAAGCTTTCTTTATTTAGTAAATAACGTCTGTATGATGAGGCCACATTTTAGTGCACTCAGGACAAGATTAGAGATTTTTATTATAATTTCTGGTGTTTCTTTGGCAGACCTTGGGTGGAAATAACAACGTTTTGCACCACAGTGAGCAAGCCTTATGTGAAGAAGTCAAATTATAGTACACTCAGGCCAAGATTAACAATTTTTTAAAGTCAGATGTCACTTTCACAGACTTTTGATAGAAGTAACAGGTGTGGAAAAATTGATCTTTGAGTGTTGTCAGTGCCCTCACCCCGTAACCTTCTAAAGGTAGTCTTGATAAAAGCAAGAATTGGCCTTGCTGTAAAAAATTCTAATTTGACACCCTTGTCAAACAGGTGCCGAAAAATTGGTCTTTGGGTGTTGTTGGTGCCCTTCTAGAGGTAGTCTTGATCCAAGGAAGAATTGGCCTTGCTGTAAATTTATTTAATTTGATGCACCTGTCAATCATGCACGAAAAAATTGGCCCTTGGGTGTTAATTGTGCCTATGAAACCTGTACCAAAAAAATAGCTTCAAGGTAAAATCAACGCCCACAAAGATAGGCAGCCTAGACAGTCTTGCAGAGATTCGGTACCCCAATAACACTTAATCAACTACATCAGCATCAGGGGCTTAATAGCTGCTTCTAGTCCAGGACTGAATCATTTTCACAAATGTCAGCAGGTCAACAGAGTCTGTGGACAGACACACTCTTTTATCTGTCACAAAACCTCCAGAAGCATTGAATGCCCATTCGGAAAGCATGCTGGTTCAGGGCAGCCCAGCAGCTCAATTGCATACTGGGCAAATTCTGTCTAGTGGTCTATTCTCATGACTCAGAAACCCAGTGGATTGTCTACTGGAAAGCTCTCCATGTCTGTTATTGCCCCTAGATAATGTTCCACTATTTGATACAAACACTGCGATGGGATGTTAAAGCTAACAGCCCTAGGTGCCGAGGACTAAACAAATGTTTATATGCATCATTGAGGTGTCCCCCTTCTCCACCGCGCCTCCTTTGATCAACAGAAGCCTCAAAACTGGCTCCTGTCCTCTAGACAGACGAGCTGAAGCACTGCATGGCATCTTTTAGCCTGGCTTGTTGAATGGCCTCTTGAACACTTAGGAGGTACTGGTGGTTCACAGAACAATTCAGCAGAAGAGGGCATGGTGGAGGAGGGGGTGGAACTGACAGATCTCCCATCATCACCACCAGTTGTATGGAGACATGGCAGCAAAACAAGCTCCTGTCCAGCATCCTTCCTATTTGCAAGCAGTTACCCAGTGTGCTGTGAAAAAAATATATCATCCCTAACCATGCTTGCTGGACCACAAGTCAGCAGAAAGGTGGGCCTTGCAACTTATTGCCTTCCCCAACAATGCCAAAACATTTCCTTCCATGTGATGGCACAGAGCTGAAATGGCCTTATGTGAAAAGAAATAGCGACTAGAAACCTGCCATTGTGGTACAGCACATTCTGCAATTTCACGGAAGGGGGCAGAA
Source organism: Lithobates pipiens (assembly GCF_037356315.1). Classification (NCBI taxonomy): domain Eukaryota; kingdom Metazoa; phylum Chordata; class Amphibia; order Anura; family Ranidae; genus Lithobates; species Lithobates pipiens. The sequence goes on from NW_027507718.1 coordinate 97,235,717, forward strand.
TCCACCAGATGGAAAGGCAGCACTTTGGACAAGCTGGAATTTAGATGCTGGGCATGTGGGTGGTGTATTTTTTTTGCTGCCTTGCCGCAGCTGGGACAGAGAAATTTGCTTGCTATACTCTACAGCTGGGGGTTTGCTGCTGGCAGATGTGTTGCAAGGACCTGTGACACCCTTTGCTAGACCATCATCCCTTTCAGTGGAGGCTGCTGTGAGGTCATGATATACAGCGGGGTTAGACATGAGAGGTGAGGAGTGAGGAGGAGAAGAATTGTGACTCTTGTGTGTGACTTTCAGGTGCTCTTACTGATAACTCTCACTTTCCTAGCGTGAAATGCATAGAGGTGAGGCCTGACACTTACAACCATAGGAGCCCTATACTATTGCTTGCACCGCTGAGATGCACCACACACATTGCGAGTTTTATACCAGCGTCGAACCGGTTTCTGCTTCTTCCTGAGCGGATTTTTGTGATTTCATGCTGAACTATGCGAGTGCTCTTTTTAAGCAATAAAATATAAACTAACACTCAGTCAAATGTTATGTAAAGCAGTGTTAAACACTGCACCACACTAACACACTACACTGACACTCTGCACTCAAGAGTCACAATAAGTGAACAGTGAACACACTAACTGCTAGTAGCAAAACAAGCCCTGCTCTATCTAACTCCACTCCAACAAACTACAAGAGCTGGCTATGGGAAGTTAGCTTTTATAGGGGCGGGACTAGGAGTACTGAGCCAGGATTGGTGAAAGTAATCATCAGGATTCTGACAGTGCTAGTCGGCGAAGCCTTGCACCTGACAGGAAGTTCTTTAAAGGAGCTATCAGGCTTAGGTCTCACGCCACGGTTCCCCAAGTGAGACCTCCCGCAAGCCACTCTCAATGAAGAACTTACTCTCAAGTCAGCCTTCCTGGTGGTTGTTACTTCAGCCAAAAGAGTGTCTGAAATCAGAAACATGGGTTTGAGGGAGCCTTCTCTAACTTTCTTTCTAGACAGAGCAGTGTTAATCCCCATGTTGGGGTCGATTCATAAAGTGAACACAATTTTCAACGAAAATCAAGAAATTGCGCTCCCACCTTTAGATCGACAGAAAAAATCAAGATGTCCATCCCCTTGATGTGGGGCACACTCTGAAACAATATCTGGAAGTCACGGCTCCCTTTCGTCAATCAGATTTTCTTTTCATTCTTCTCCAGGGGTAAAACAGAGGAATATGGGTCTCAGTTAGATCCATTGCTGCATGGATTGTTCAGACCATCAAATGGGCTTATAAAGCGAAGGGCATGGCTCCTCCAGAGGCAGTGATGGCGCATTCAACCCAGAGTATTACGTCATATTGAGAAGCTTTGCGCCACGCCGCTCCCAAAGTAATCTGTAGGGTGGCGTCCTGGTCTTCTATCAACACTTTTGTGTCTCACTACTGTGTTGAACCAGCTGCCCTATCATCTGTCAATTTTGGTTTGCAAGTACTGTCGGATGACGGTGTTAAATAAATTTGTTTTCTTTGCTCAGCATTTGCCCATCCGGGTGTGTACAGCGAGTTATTTCCCACTCGTATGCTGCCATGGAGTTTGAGACGGCCTGTAGCCTGGAGCAAAGATTTATGGGAGAGTTGTCCTATAGGGTAGTTATGGAGGCGGGGCTAACCCACATGTATGCTGCCATGGAATCTATCAGGAAAGGAAAATTACGTTAAGTGTTTGATATGAAATTTTCAGTTTTACCCAACGATGACCTGATTAACAATAAGGCTTCATGTACACGGGACGTTTTTTACAACCACTCCTAAACTATTTAACTTAAAAGATAGTAACCCAAGTTTGAAACGTCTGTTTTGCCACGTTTAAATGCTGTGTTTGCGTTTAGAGGCGTTTTTTTTAAATGGGCAAAAACTAAAAATGTCTATAAACAAAACGCAGCTAAATGCGGGTTTAGACACGTTTGGCATCTGAAACATCGCAAACTTCGGCATCTGAACTCATATTTTTGCCTTAAAAAAAAGGCCTATAAACGCAACTGCCTAAAAATGACAGTAAACGTACCTGTGTACATGTACACATAAGATAACATTGAATGAGTTCCGAGGCAGTTGAAAAAAGCATCCGACTGCCTCTGAATGTTCGTTTAGCAGCAGCGGTGTACATGGGGCCTTATACTAGCACCCTCTAATGGTGTCAGTGAAACAATATCTAACAAATTGCTTGCCTGGCATGTGCAAGTATCATATAAAATGTGATTCTTTCGTTAGTGCTTCTTTGCTTCTTCATCAATTTTCGAAGTAATAGAAAAAGTGCTATCTAAACAAGTTTCATAGTAATGGTGTTTAATGATTTATTGCAAAAAGAAGAATGGTGGGGTAACCACAGCAATGGACACAAATAATTAGAAACATGATTATATTATTTTGCCAGCTAAAAGAAAACTTTTAAATAAAGAAAATAATTTACTGTAACTTCAGTAAGCACATCTTAGTTGCAGTGTTTACCTTAAAGTGATTGTAAAGGCTCGCTTTTTTTTCCTATAAAAAGAACATTTTATACTTACCTGCTCTGTTGCAGTGGTTTTTCACAGAGCAGCCTGGATCCTCTTCTCGGGTTCCTCTTCTCTGCTCCTAAACCCTCTCTCCTGTTCAGTGCCCCCACAGCAAGCAGCTTGCTATGGGGGTACCCGGGCTGAGTCACAGCTCCGTGTGTCCATTCAGACATGGAGCCCCGCCCTGGCCCCACCCCCCCTCTCACCTGATTGGCTAGCTGACTTTGATTGACAACAGTGGGAGCCAATGACACCCCTACTGTGTCTCAGCCATTCAGGAAGGAGAATCTTGGATGGCTGTGACATTTGTGGACATCGCTGGACAGAGAGGGACCTCGGGTAAGCGTTCGGGGTGCTGGGGGAGCTGCAGCACACAGAAGACTTCTTATCTTAATGCATAGAATGCATTAATATAAAAAAAACCTGACTTTACAACCCCTTTAAAGTTGCCAGTACTACAGTGATAGCAGCAATCTTCAGTTCCAAGCAGCTGCAATTCTGCAAAGTAACCACAAGGGGCTGCTTGCTCAGCAGTGCCACCAGTTAGAGAAAGCCTTTAATTATTTTTCTTTAATGAATACAGGGTGTTCTTTCACTGGATTAGGAGGTGAGGTGGGGTGATGACACCACCTTATCTTCGGATCACTCCAGGTCCGTTTTTAAGAATATTTTTTCTTCACTGGTCTGAGTATGAACCTAGCTAAAGAAAACACAGAATAGTGTCTGTAAAAGCCCTGAGGGCAGCAATTATGTGCCAAAGGGCTACATGTGGCCCATTAGTCCCAGGTTGGGAGCCAGGTTGCTGCGCCTTCATTTTTATTTTATTTTAAATTGTTTTTCTTTACAGATATAATATAAGGCAGTAATAAACTTTAATAATTACTGCACAAAATTTCCTTTTAATTAAGTTGGTGAAAAGTGTCTTAGTTAAAGGCCAGTGTTATAACATTTGAGTGGTATTTTTTAATAATCTTGGAAAAAATAGCACTAAAAAATGCCCAGCATTCTTATAAAATTCATGGAAACAGGTTTAGTTTGGCCATTACTTTGGGGTTTCAGGAATTTTGTGCTTCAGTGGGCTGATCATGGTGCCTTCTTCATAACATGTCACTCTAAAAAGAGCTTGTGACTCAGAGGGGTGCACTGTCTTTTGTTCTCCTGAGACCCAAAGTCAGCATATAGCAGACTATTATCCACTATCAGCTGATATCATAGAGCAGCTTCAGACTTTGGAAGGATCTCGACCATATTGTCCAGTGGCCACTGGAGGGGCATAGCAGAGAGCAGTGAGAACTGAGTAATCAGCAGTCATGTTTAAACTTGTTTTTCCTTTACTATCTCACTTCTTTTGTCAGAAGTGTCTCCCATTTGCCATACTTGCCTTCCAATGACAGTTTTATTGGTATTGACTACCTAATTTTCTGAATAGTTTTTCATCAGGTTTGTCGATCTTATTTTCATCTGTCACCTATCTTGTTTTTCAGGATCCCCTTCCATTTCCCAGGTCTTCAGCTTCATATTCCTATGTAAAAAAGAGAAAAAGCACTCACATTGTCTCATCCGCAAACATTGGGAACAAAAAAAAAAAAGGAATTCAAACAAAACCTGTGGTCGGACTTTAAAGGCACAACAAACACTGGAAGTACAAAAAATTATTTCACATTTATTGAAAAGTACATGTAGTATAAAGACCAGAAACATGAAAGAAATAACAAAAATCACATATACAAATATGAATCGATACATGATGTGAGCCCTAATGCATCTACGCGTTTCATTTGGGGTTCAGAAATTGCAAAGAAAAGAAGGATCTCACTATCTAAAGATAAAAACATACAAAAGTATATAATGTTACCTTGCAGAAGGATCACATAAATACGTGTTGAAACGTATTTACGTGATCATCCTGCAAGGTAACATTATATACTTTTGTTGCCATAAGCATTTCTGCTCTATGTGCATGTGTCATGATTTTCTGTCCTGGCTTTAACAGTGTTTTTTCATTTTTATTACATGTCTATGGTAATTTGCATGTTTTTATCTTTAAATACTGAGATCCTTCTCTTCTTTGCAATTTCTGAACCCCAAATGTGTCCCGAAGAAGTGTACAAAGAAACGCATAGATGCATTAGGGCTCACATCATGTATTGATTCATATTTGTATATGTGATTTTTATTATTTCTTTCATGTCTCTGGTCTTTATACTACATGTACTTTTCAATAAATGTTAAATCATTTTTTGTACTCCCAGTGTTTGTTGTGCCTTTAAAGTCCGACCACAGGTTTTCTTTGAATTCCTTTTTTTTTTCTTTTTGTTCTTATCCCTATGCTTGCTGCATCAGTCAATTCTGTCCTCGTTCCAGAACCCCATTTATCAATCTTGTCTTGATACTTTGCTGCTTTTTGGTCCATATCCATATTGTAGTACTATTATCTTTCCATCTATGTTATCTTTACTTGACTATTCACCTATTCCATTTGTAATCTTAGGCTTCATGCACACTGCAGCTCAAACAAGCTGCTCCTACAGCCATTGGAGCTATGTTGAGCTTTTATTTTTCTCTGCCTGTTAATTCTCCTCCATGTTAGCCTATGTTTCCATGCACACTATAGGCATTTTCAGGAGTTTAGTGGTAGGGGAGTCTACAGGTAGAAAAATAAATACTTTACTGGTGCGTTCAGAAGAGGAGCTTTGGAGCATACAAAAATGCTCAAAAAAAACGCATTAGCACGCATAAACGTGCCTTAACATGCATTATCACGTGGTAATACATTGTAATGAGCAGAATTCTGGCCAATAGAATGCATTAACGCACATGCAAAAGTGTGGCTCAATCATTTACTTTAGTCTTCTAGTTTTCTAGTCTTCTAGTTTATTTTTTTTTGCCTTAGCCCCTTCTCACCAAGTCAATTGTCTGTTCATTAGTCTTTTTCACTGTTTTCTTTTCTTATTTGTCCATATACTTTATTGCTCCCCTTCATATCAATCCTATCAACCTACCACATTTTCTTCTGCCTATACATTCCAACTTTTCTACATCTATTACATCTACTTGTCTTTATTTTCCCATTGCGTCTGTTATTCTCAAAAGTATCCACAAATCCAGTCTGTCATTTTCCTATTTCTTACTTTCCTTACTGTTCATAAATCTTGCCTTTGTCCAAAAGTCCCTATTTTTACAATCATTTTTTTTTTTTCTATAACCACCCTATTTATCAGTCTTGTGTTTCTCCAATTTTCCAGTCTTTTCCTTCTTCTGTGTCATGTGTTTCAGGTATTTTTTGTAGTTTATTTAACAGTTTTCTCTTCCTAACCTATCCAGTTTATCTTCCTCCACTTACTTCTTTAGTCAATTTAGTCTTCCCTTTTCATTTTTTTGCCTTTAAAATTCAGACAGTTCTTCTAGTTCTTTCCACTATTTCATCCTGCCCATCACATCCTTGCCACTGTCTCTTTTCATATGTTTTTCCGATTTACTAATCCCTTTTGCTTTTCCCAAATGCTCAATCTTGTGCACTAATTCCTCACCAGTCTTACACAAGATTTCCTATTGGGCAATATGTAATATACTTTAAAACTTAAATATTTAAATATTTAATGTATGATTTTTATTTATTGCTTTTTCAAACATGACCAGGCTCCCATCTTGAAAAATTGATGGTAATGGAACAAAGAGATGTCCCAAAGAAGCAAAAATGGAGGATCAATCACGGAGTATGTAATTAAGAAATAGCTTTAGCTTTAATTTACAAATATAGAGCCCCACCAAGGACACTCCACAATAAAAACACAAACATAAAAAAAATCTTCTTCCCCTGGGATTCTCTCGTCACCCCCCCAATTCTCCACCTCTGAGCTGGCGAATCAGGGAGTGTGAATTATGACAGAGATTGCCAGTGAAGTGCCGAGATCTCAGCTTCATAAAATGACCGTTTCTGTGTCAGTCAATCACAGCTTCTCTGTGTGCAGAGATCATCGGCGGATGATCGTTCTCTCCCGATCATCTCTGTTTTATAAACTGTTAATGAACTGTGATCAGCAGTGATTCTTGGGTTCCTTGAGATCACCGCTGATCATAGTTTCATAAACAGACACCTAAGCCACTATGCTGCTCATTCAGTCATGGAAGTGTGGATGTTTCGTTTATTATGATTTAAACTATCACTTAAAGTTACAATTCATTGCATGCATCAGGAAGTAACTTGATAAGCAGAACACTAGCATATCGTTCTCAGAAGAAATTAAAGAAATAGCATCCTTGCTGGATTAAATAAACTCTGAAAGTCCATCTGACCACTGTCTATGGTTCTACAGTTTGAATAATCAAGTGTGAACCTAGGCTGCAACATGTATTGTAGGCCCCCAGACATGGTTCTTTTCTTTTCAATTAATTCATTTTACTTTATAAACATTTCTACCAGTTGAGCTGCTTTGCTACTAGAAGTGCCAGGAATCTATGCCAATAACAACATTCAGTTCTCTTCATTCATAATCCTAGTTTATTTTAAAAAGTGTTAGACCGCAGCTATTATCTAATTAAGCAGTCATAGCAAACTCGACATACTAATTGTTTATGTCAACACCCAGTAATCCCCTTTCAAAGGAATGTGCAAAGCTTGTGGGGGATTGTTAATAAAAAGACAAATAGCCTAGATGTACTATCTGTATAAATGGATATTGAATATCAACATGTCCGTTATACCAACATATATTACTGAATACAAAAATCCGGTGAATATGGAACTGTGTATTTGTAAGCCTTTTTTATGATTTTTCTACACAATAGTATTATAGCTGAACTCCAGATACAAAAACGTCAATATCAATATATTTCTCAAAAGTCATAAAGGATAAAAAAAATTCACTTTTTGTGCAACAATTGCCTTTGTAAACTCAGATATTATGTTGTATTAGTAGCAGTGACATCATAACAGTTTTGTATATAACCCGTGCAGACAGCAAAGTTGAGGTTGAGACATAGCAGGTCCTCCCACTACAGGAATGTTTCTATGCTGTATTACTGTACATATCTGGGAAAAATACACAAAGGAAACTGATATTCAAGTAAGTGTAGCAGCACATTATCCCTAGGCAGTGGGGGAGGACCCCCAGGTGACTCAGGGGGACACTTTAAATTGGTTTTAAAGGCAGAAGGTTTTTTTGATCTTAATGCATTCTATGCATTAAGACAAAAAGCCTTCTGTGTGCAGCAGCAGCCCCAGCACCCCCTAATGCTTACTTGAGCCCCCTCTTGATCCAGCAATGTCAACAAGTGCCTCCGCCATCCAGGACTCCCTCCTAATTGGCTGAGACACAGCAGCAGCGCCATTGGCTCTCGCTGCTGTCAATCAAAGTCAGTTAGCCAATCAGGAGAGATAGGGGACGGGGCTGAACTGGAGCTCTGTGTCTGAATGGACACACAGAGCTGCAGCTTAGCTCAGGTACCCCCATAACAAGCTGCTTGCTGTAGGGGCACTCAACAGCAGGGAAGGGCCAGGAGAGCCGAAGATGGACCTGAGAAGAGAAGGATCTGGGCTGCTCTGTGCAAAACTACTACACAGAGCAGGTAAGTATAACATGTTTGTTATTTTTATAGAAAAAAAACAAGACTTTACAATACAATACAAGACACGTGGCCACTCATTAAAATTAGAAAGAAAGAGGTTTAACCTTAACCACTTGCTTACTGGGCACTTAAACCCCCCTCAGTCCCAGACCAATTTTCAGCTTTCAGCGCTGATGCACTTTGAATGACAATTGCGCGGGCATACAACACTGTACCCAAATGAAATTTTTATCATTTTTTTCCCGCAAATAGAGCTTTATTTTGGTGGTATTTAATTACAGCTCGGAGTTTTATTTTTTGCTAAACAAACAAAAAAAGATGCAAAAAAAAAAAAATCATGTTTTAATAGTTTGTTATAAAATTTTGCAAACGGGTCATTTTTCTCCTTCATTGAAGTGCGCTGATTAGGCCGCACTGATAGGCTGCACTGGTGGGCACTGATGGGCTGCATTGGTGGGCACTGATAGGCTGCACTGATGGGCACTGATAGGCTGCACTGGTGGGCACTGATAGGCATAGTTAAGGCGGCACTAATAGGCACAGATAAGGCGGCACCGATGGGCACAGATAAGGCGGCACTGATGGGCAAAGATGGGCACAGATAAGATGGCACGGATGGGTGGCACGGATGGGTGGCACGGATGGGTGGCACGGATGGGTGGCACGGATGGACACTGATAGGTACCACTGATAGATGGGACTGATGGGCACTGATAGGTGGCACTGATAGGTGGCTCTGATAGGTGGCACTGCTGGGCACTGATGGGGGGCACTGCTGGGCACTGATGGGCGGCACTGGGGTGCAGCACCTTTGAGGCAGATTGTGGGCACTGCTGGGTGACACTGTGGGTGGCACTGCTGGGTGGCACTGTGGGCACTGCTGGGTGGCACTTTGGGCACTGCTGGGTGGCACTATGGGCACTGCTGGGTGGCACTGACGGGGGACACTTACTTTTAATAAGTGGGGCACTGCAGGGGGCAGGTGGGCACTGGCAGGGGGCAGGTGGTCGCTAGCAGGGCTGGCCGTGATCGGGACTGATGTCCCGATCACGGCCACCGGTGATTGGCTTTTTTTTTTCAGCGCGAGGAGGAATAATAGCCGATTACCGGCTCCTTTATATCACATGTTATTGGCTGACAGCTGATCACGTGATAAGGGGTCGGGATCGACCCCTTGCACGGATCGGTGATCAGGCGAGTCTCATGGACTCGCCGATCACAGAGCGCGCCGCGCGCGCCCCTCAGGGGGCGCACAGGCCGCTCGTACACAGGACTACGTCAATAGACGTAGTCCCGGAAAAGGAGATCCGCGCTGTAGCCGTCAATTGACTATAGCGCGGATCTCAAGTGGTTAAACTATGTAGAGGGTTCTTTACTGTAAGAGTGGCAAGGATGTGTAATTCCCTTCCACAGGCGATGGTATCAGCACGTAGCATTGATAGTTTTAAAAAACTATTAGATAAGCACCTGAACGACCACAACATACAGGGATATATACAGGGATATACAATGTAATACTGACATAATCATACACATACAGTGGTGTGAAAAAGTGTTTGCCCCCTTCCTCATTTCCTGTTCCTTTGCATGTTTGTCACACTTAATTGTTTCGGAACATCAAACCAATTTAAACAATAGTCAAGGACAACACAAGTAAACACAAAATGCAATTTGTAAATGAAGGTGTTTATTATTAAAGGTGAAAAAAAATCCAAACCATCATGGCCCTGTGTGAAAAAGTGATTGCCCCCTAAACCTAATAACTGGTTGGGCCACCCTTAGCAGCAACAACTGCAACCAAGTGTTTGCGATAACGTGCAATGAGGCTTTTACAGCGTCCTGGAGGAATTTTGGCCCACTCATCTTTGCAGAATTGTCCTAATTCAGTTACATTAGAGGGTTTTCGAGCATGAACGGCCTTTTTAAGGTCATACCACAACATCTCAATAGGATTCAGGTCAGGACTTTGGCTAGGCCACTCCAAAGTCTTCATTTTGTTTTTCTTCAGCCATTCAGTGGTGGACTTTCTGGTGTGTTTAGGATCATTGTCCTGCTGCAGAACCCAAGTTCGTTTCAGCTTGAGTACACGAACAGATGGTCGGACTTTCTCCTCCAGGATCTCTTGGTAGACAGCAGAATTCATAGTTCCTTTTATCACGGCAAGTCTTCCAGGTCCTGAAGCAGCAAAACAGCCCCAGACCATCACACTACCACCACCATATTTTACTGTTGGTATAATGTTCTTTTTATGAAATGCAGTGTTCCTTCTACGCCAGATATACTTGGACACACACCTTCCAAAGAGTTCCACTTTTGTCTCATCGGTCCACAGAATGTTGTCCCAAAAGTCTTGGGGATCATCAAGATGTGTTGTGGAGAAATTGAGACGAGCTTTGATGTTCTTTTTGCTCAGCAGTGGTTTTCTCCTTGGAACTCTGCCATGCAGGCCATTTTTGCCCAGTCTTTTCCTGATGGTGGAGGCATGAACGCTGACCTTAACTGAGGCAAGTGAGGCCTGCAGTTCCTTGGACGTTGTTGTGGGGTCTTTTGTGACCTCTTGGATGAGTCGTCGCTGCGCTCTTGGGGTAATTTTGGGCGGCCGGCCACTCCTGGGAAGGTTCACCACTGTTCCATGTCTTCGCCATTTGTGGATAATGGCTCTCACTGTGGTTCGCTGGATTCCCAAAGCTTTGGAAATGGCTTTATAACCCTTTCCAGACTGATAGATCTCAATTACTTTCTTTCTCAATTGTTCCTGAATTTCTTTGGGTCTCGGCATGATGTGTAGCTTTTAAGGATCTTCTGGTGGACCTTACTGTGTCAAGCAGCTCCTATTTAAGTGATGCCTTGATTGTGAACAGGTGTGGCAATAATCAGGCCTGGGTGTGGCTAGAGAAATTGAACTCAGGTGTGGACAACCACAGTTATAGTATGTTTTAACAAGGGGGGCAATCACTTTTTCACACAGGGCCATGATGGTTTGGATTTTTTTTCACCTTTAATAATAAACACCTTCATTTACAAATTGCATTTTGTGTTTACTTGTGTTGTCCTTGACTATTGTTTAAATTGATTTGATGTTCCGAAACACTTAAGTGTGACAAACATGCAAAGGAACAGGAAATGAGGAAGGGGGCAAACACTTTTTCACACCACTGTAGGTTGGACTTGATGGACTTGTTTTTTTTTCTACTTCACCTACTATGTAACTATGTAACAATCACTTTAACCACTAGCATTCTACTGTGGCAGGTCGGATCCCCTACGGAAATTGCCGTAGCTGTACGTCGACCCTCTAAATAGCTTTAGCAGGCACGCGCGCCCAATGCATGGCGAGGGTGCCTGACAGTGGGAGTGATGACCGCTGACCACGCAATGTCGCAGTCCAGCTAAAAATTGCAGATCGCCGCCATTACTAGTAAAAAAATAAAATTATAATAAAATTGCCAAAAATATGTAGAAGAATATATATCGGTCTAAACTGAGGAAGAAATTAGTTTTTTTTATATTTTTTTTTTTGGGGGGGGGGGGGTATTTATTATAGCAAAAGGTGAAAAATATAGCTTTTTTCAAAATTGATATATTATATAGATTATAGCGCAAAAAATAAAAAACGCAGAGATGGTCAAATACCACCAAAAGAAAGCTCTATTTGTGGGGAAAAAAGGAAATTTTGCTTGGGTACAGCGTAGCACGACTGCGCAGTTGTCAATTCTTTCAGGTTAAGCCTGTCACTTTAAGAAGGATTAACAGAGTTCATAATAAGCTATAAACCCAATAAGAGTGAAGTTATGGTACAGTATACCCAAAAAGACCAAAAATGCAGATTCCAAATCTCTACAGTCAGTCAATACAGAAGAAGGACATTTAAGCCAGATAGCATTCTGTTTTCCTCAGACTGTAGAGCAGCTTTACGACAGCATATGTGCTCCTTGGATGAGTCTCCAGAATTTATTGCAATGTCCACAGTTTGCACCTTCTGGACACCCTTCAGAGGAAGAAATTTCACCTCTACTGCTCCAATCCAGGTAACCACCTTCCTACACTTCCTTCCCTTGATATACCTTTCATCAGGACCTTAGGTTTGGGATTCTCTCTAGCACAATACCACCGTAAAAAAAAAAAAAAGAGAGAGAGAGCTTCCACAACACAGCCTCCCCAGTCAGCAGACATGGGAGGAGGAGCACTTTCCAAAGTAACCCCATTTTATCCTTCCCCACCATGCACCACTGGCAAATAAACCTCCTAGCGGTTGGCTAGGGAGACATGATTATTCATAATACAGATTACTGTATCTTTTCACATTATTGCCAGGGACGCTCACCAACTGTACAGTATATATAGTTATTATAGCTATATTCTAGATGCTGACTTTTAATTTCCCAAAACTCAAGTGAAGTTCCTCTAATACAATATTAAATATATTTTTAAATGCAAGCAAGGGAAGTATCTGCAATCCCTGTCTAGCAGAACTGTAGTGTGATAGGAAAAAGCAGTACCGGGAGCCAATCAGTTTGTGTACTGAAATGTAGCATACTGATAGGAAGATTAAGCAAAGTGACAACCTCATCACTGTGCTGCTTCACCTTTAACTGTCCAGTACCAGGCTGGGTAGCTGGTGAGGTCCAGAATGACCTGGGCATGGAGGAAGTGGTTTGGGTGAAGCTGGCTTTCAGAATGAGGACATTTAGCATTTGGCAGCAAAGATTCTGTATGAGAAATCTCTGGATTCAAGTTTTGGGGTTTTCTAGCTTTTAATTGGTTATTTCTTTTATCTTATTATTTTGGCTTGGTTTTTTGCTTTGACAATGAGATGGATGAGCTCAGATCAGATCTGTCATAAAAAGTCATTAAAAGGACAATTAAAGGCAGATGCGCTTTTTTTGTACCTGGTACCCAAAAGATCAACCTTGCTTACCTTCAGCCAATTCTAAACTTCTGATGCTGATTATCTGTTCCTGTTTTTAAGAAAGTAACAGGAAGCTACCTGTTCTCAAAATGATTGCAGAACACACACATAAAAACAATTTCTACCAATTGCAGTTTTTCCAAATGTTTATTATGCCCAAAATATGTTTAAACTTTTTTCATTTTGAATGAAAGTTGTTAAAACCCCTGTCAGTTAAAGTTGTTGTAAGCCCTTACATGTATCCACTGAAGTAAATGACTGGCCTCAGGCGATACACAGAGATTAATCAAATCCTCCTACACAAGTTGTGCCTGTTTATCTGCAGTCTTCTCTTCTGTTTCTAAGTAAGTCTTTTTCAGAGACAGCCAGAAATAATGTACAGGCCCACACTTAATGTAAGCAGTTTTACTAGGCTGCAATTTCAGCAGCAATGACCAAGCAGGTTTCATCATAAAATAAAAGCTATTATGTATTATTTCAGAGACAACAGCTGGAAATATTGTCTGCATTTAACATTGAAGCAATTGGAGTAGGCTGCATTTCAAAATGGACACAAAGCATGCAGCCTTTTGTCCCAAAAACCCACATTTAAATGTATGTACTGTAAGTCAGAAGAACCTAAATATTGTAAAGACTACTTAGCATTACAGCAATTGGAGAAGGCTGCATTTTAAAACAAACACAATGCATTAAAATGATTGCACTAAAAAATTAGGAAATATTGTGCACACTGCATAGCTAAACCATATGCCTCATACAGCTTTGGAGGAGAAAACCCAGTTTAATATGTACATTTTCACGCTACGATAAAAGAAAGACAGTATACACTTCATGGGCATAATAACAAATAAAAAAATCTTATAGCTGAGGTCCAGCTGTAGGAAAATTATGTACTGCACCTTGACTGTGCCCGATCATCAAAATAAACTAGAAACTTTGAGGAGCAATGCTTGATTGACCCTGTAGAAAAAAAAAATTCAGCTGAGGCCCAACTGAGGAAGGATTATGTATGGCACCTTCACAGTACATGATCACTAGAATACACCAGAAATTTGAGGTACAACTCTGGACTGAACCTGCAGAAAAAAATATGCGCACCCTGACAGCGCCTTATCACCAGATTATACCATAAATTTCAAGATGCAATGCTGTAAGGAAACTTTACAGCTGTGGCTCAACTGTGGAAAAAATATGTACAGTATGTCACCTTTGCAGTGCAAAAGCAACAAAATACAGCAGTAAAGGAAGCATGGGATGGTAATGCCAGCATGCCAGCAGTGATGGCATGAGATGCTTATAGTGTCAAACCAGCAGCGATAGAAGAAATGTAGAAGTGATCAGGATCTGGTTATGGTGGTGGACCAGTACCAATGGCAGGGGATGGCAATGCTCTAAGGTATAATAATGTTTTTGGGGCCAGATTCCAAGAAAAAAAATATTCCTCAACATCAACTGCAGGATTTTTTTTTCACTTGAATTTTATTCTTTTTTTAGAAATGACGAGAAAAGTACATACATAGCCAAAAATACAATGCAAAAATATGAGTCCAAGAGGAGTTTCTGCCCACCAATACAGAACATTAAACAGAAATGAAGGACCATTGGTCCCATGGAATATTATACCATTACATAGTCAATTATCAGAGCCTGGAGATGTGATAAGCTTTGTATTTTTTTAAAAGGCCTTTCAATTGGGGGCCCTTGAACTAGAAAGAACAGTACAGTCATCCATAGGACCAAAAAAAAGTACTGCTCTTGCTTAAAGGTAAAAATGTAATTCTAAGGCAAAGAGGACCCAGAGAAAAACACAGAAAAGTAAGAGGGAAAGAGAGAAAAGAGGGAACAAGGAAAAAAAGGGGGGCCGGGGGAGACCATCTCTGTCTAGGAGGTTCACTGTGGGTATATTGACTTGTTGTGTTGGATTCTAGTTCTAGGAAATGCGTAGGTGGCTGTAATGATGGGAAGTAATCTAGCCAGGGCTTCCAGGTATGTAGAAATTTACAGTGTGTGTCAGTTATTATCGCCGTCAGTTTTTTATTCACCAGTGTACCCGTCTTTTCACCTTATCAAAGTTGAGAATCTGCATCTTCCAAGCTTTGCAATCCTCTGTTTCGTGGCCGAAAATATACTGTATGGGACACTAGAGTACACTTTCGTTTGGTAGGGACTTCTATCAGTTTGTGTAAGAGTGCCTCCCAGAGATCTTTTCACTGGTTTATATGTAACACCAAATTGACCATGTTATAGACTCTTATTAAGTCATTTAACCTTAAGGCATAACCACCATATATGCTTCATGGCTTCTAGGTCTGAACATCCCCTAAAGCATGTAGATGGGTAAGAAGGAAGGAGTTTTCTAAATCTATAACATTGGGGGAGGAACGGAATAATGCTTCCCAGATTTTTCTCAGGGGTTTGCGTGGCACCAAAGTCCCTTTTGCCAGTTAGAGCAGTAAGATGGGACACACGAGTAAGAATTGTTTAGTATGGCAGAGTATAATAAGAAGATAAGGCCTTTTGTTATGGGTGACGTCCAGCATCTGGTTTCAAATGCTGTCATGGTTGTGGCTCAGTTGTGTTATTTTTTGTCAGAGATCCCAGCAGGTCACAGATTTGGAGATAATGACATTTCTCAGAATCTGGGATATCATATGCATCTTTAAGCTATTGAAAGGTGACAATGCTTCGAGTGGACAATAATAAACATCATTAAACCCTTGCTACGCCACCAATGATAACTCTGAGGACTCCCCAAACCCGGGAGAAATAAAGGGTAGTTGAATATTTCTAGAAGAGGGAGATGCGGTTATATCAGTTGGGCTTAATATTTTATAGAGTCCCATACTGCAAAGGTGTGGGACAGGACAGGGTTTAAAGGTTTAGGGCATAGTTTCAGAGGGAGCAACTACATCGACGATGGTTCAGATGGTCCTGCAGACAATTGGACAAGATTAGCTATCTGGGCTGCCTCGTAGTAATAGGTGATGTTCGGCATCCCCAACCAGGGGTCAAGTCCTGGGAAAAAAGTGTGGGAACTCCCACCCAAGATCCACTCCCCCACCAAAAAAAAAAAAAAAGGTACACTCATATGCATATATATTTCACAGAAAATACAGTACAACATTTATTGTAAAGTGCCAGTTTACAAAAACAAAATAAGTTAACTTGTCAAACAGAATAATCAACACAATGGGTGATGATCTTTCCCTCGCAGGGAATTTCTAACACAAATACACCCTGTTCCAAATTCAAATACAGCAAATTAGAAAATATCCCACAAACTGGAATAATGTTGCCCTTGCCGAGCAAGATTATCGGCAACGGATCAAAAAACTCACGGATCGGATCATTCCTTGGATCAGAGTCATGGATCGGATAGATTTTCGGATCAGCAAATAATAATCGAATTTGCAAAAACCTGTGAAAATGTCACCACCATATAGTCCCCACTGCAATATACATCTCCCCCACTGTAATATACATCTCCCCCACTGTAATATCCATGTCATCTCCCCCAATAATATTTTGGCTGAGCATGGATGGGTATGGCTGTGTATTAGCATAATATGTATTGGTAGGGTAAGTATTGGCAGGGTATTGCAGAATATTGGCAGGATAAGTATTGGCAGGGTATTGCAGAGTATTGGCAGAGTATGGAAGATTATTGCTGGGTATTGCAGATTATTGGCAGGGCATTGCTGGGTATTGCAGGGTAAGTATTGCAGAGTATTGGCAGGGTAAGTATTGGCAGGGTAAGTATTGCAGAGTAAGTATCGGCAGGGTATGTATTGCAGAGTATTGCCAGGGTATTGCCGAGTATTGGCAGGGTAAGTATTGCAGAGTATTGGCAGGGTATGTATTGCAGAGTATTGGCAGGGTATTACAGAGTATTGGCAGGGTATTGCAGAGTATTGGCAGGGTATGTATTGCAGAGAATTGGCAGGGTATTGCAGAGTATTGGCAGGGTATTGCAGAGTATTGGCAGGGTATGTATTGCAGAGTATTGGCAGGGTATTGCAGAGTATTGCAGAGTATGTATTGCTGAGTATTGGCAGCGTATGTATTGCAGAGTATTGGCAGGGTATGTATTGAAGAGTATTGGCAGGGTATGTATTGCAGAGTATTGGCAGGGTATTGCAGAGTATTGGCAGGGTATTGCAGAGTATTGCAGAGTATTGGCAGGGTATTGCAGAGTGTTGGCAGGGTATGTATTGCAGAGTATTGGTGGGGTATTGCAGAGTATTGGCAGGGTATTGCAGAGTATTGGCAGGGTATGTATTGCAGAGTATTGGCAGGGTATTGCAGAGTATTGATAGGGTATTGCAGAGTATTGGCAGGATATTGCAGAGTATTGGCAGGGCATTGCAGAGTATTGGCAGGGTATGTATTGCAGAGTATTGGAAGGGTATGTATTGCAGAGTATTGGCAGGGTATTGCATTGCAGAGTATTGGCAGGGTATTGCAGAGTATTGGCAGGGTATTGCAGAGTATTGGCAGGGTATGTATTGCAGAGAATTGGCGGGGTATTGCAGAGAATTGGCAGGCTATTGCAGAGTATTGTCAGGGTATTGCAGAGTATTGGCAGGGTATGTATTGCAGAGTATTGGCAGGGTATTGCAGAGTATTGCAGAGTATGTATTGCTGAGTATTGGCAGGGTATGTATTGCAGAGTATTGGCAGGGTATGTATTGCAGAGTATTGGCAGGGTATTGCAGAGTATTGCAGAGTATTGGCAGGGTATTGCAGAGTATTGGCAGGGTATGTATTGCAGAGTATTGGCAGGGTATGTATTGCAGAGTATTGGTGGGGTATTGCAGAGTATTGGCAGGGTATTGCAGAGTATTGCAGAGTATTGGCAGGGTATGTATTGCAGAGTATTGGCAGGGTATTGCAGAGTATTGGCAGGGTATTGCAGAGTATTGGCAGGGTATGTATTGCAGAGTATTGGTGGGGTATTGCAGAGTATTGGCAGGGCATTGCAGAGTTTTGGCAGGGTATGTATTGCAGAGTATTGGCAGGGTATTGCAGAGTATTGCAGAGTATTGCAGAGTATTGGCAGGGTATTGCAGAGTATTGGCAGGGTATTGCAGAGTGCAACTTAATAACACACTAGTGACTAACCTGGTATCCTCTTCCCTTCTCGGCAGTGCAGCGGCTGTGGCCCCAGGAGGCCAGGACTGTCTGGCACTGGGTAGAGGGGACAGTCCAGATCCAAGCAGCGTGTGTCTGTCGCTGGCTGCGCTTGAGGCTGTATGTGCACTGCCCACTGACTCCTGCCAGTTCGTGCCCACGTGTACGGCCGACGTCATGTGACTGGTTGCTAGACGCGGAGCGGCCCTAGCCTAGCAACCAGTCACTCGGGCGGCCGAGGAGCGGCAGACTACGCGCTGAATAGCCTCAGCGGCTAATGGGAACGGCGTTCCCGTTGTGGAAATAGTACGGGAACGCCGTTCCCATGCGTTCCCGCTGGACTCGAGCCCTGTCCCCAACCCTCCATGGGTTTTGGGTGTATAGAGTAAATGTCTATTGAGCCTTGGTTCGTCTGTGCCCCATATAAACTTAAAGAGAAGGCGTTGCAGGGAGCGCAAGACATGCGGGGGGGGGGGGGACCGGAACAGGCAAAGCTCTGAATGAATATAGAAGTTTAGGCAGAAGGATCATCTTTTTTGCATATAACCGACCCAGCCAAGAAATTAGTGCTGTAATAAGATGAGGATAGTTATCACTATATAGAGCCGAGTATGTTGGGGTAAGGGTAATCCCAAAATAGGGGAATAGAGTCAGACCGTCAGAAGGAGAATTGGTCCTGTGCTGACCAAAGAGCGTCACTAGTCAGAGAAACGTTCAGAGCAGGGGACTTGGCCTGATTTACGAAGAGGCTCGAGAGGGAGGAGAAGCTGTCCAACAGAGATACTGTGGAGGAATGTAATGTACATACTGATAATCAGAAAATGTGCTTATGTGTATACATGTTTCTATGCAACTCCTTTTACAGATTAGTAACTAAAATGGCGGCTACCCCCTGCTTCCCACACATTAGAAGAATGCGGAAGTGAAGACAGAAACAACTTCAATCAAGCTTCAAGCATCAAGTTTCTTTATCTTGTCTTGTATTTCAACCAATGAGATGTACCTATTAGACTAACATAGCAATGACGTATCTTTGTGTATAAAACATTAGCACCGCCCTGGAATAAAGCAGAAGTGTAGAAGTAACCGGGCTGAACATGTGTCAGTGTTTACTTCTAGAGTGCATGCACATCCACACTTTTTAATTAGAAACAGCAGCAGATAACCTTGCGCTCGATTGAAGTGCATAACCTTACCAATACCAAATTGGAAATTGTAATATGTGGAGATGTAATACAATATCCCACAAAAGTGAGTACACCCCTCACATTTTTGTACATATTTTATAATATCTTTTTATATGACAACACTAAAGAAATGACACTTTGCTACAATGTAAAGTAGTGGGAGTACAGCTTGTATAACAGTGTAAATTTGCTATCCCCTCAAAATAACTCAACACACAGCCATTAATTTCTAAACTGCTGGTAACAAAAGTGAGAACACCCCTAGTGAAAAAGACCAAATTGGGCCCAATTAGTAATTTTCCCTCCCCGGTGTCATGTGACTCGTTAGTGTTACAAAGCCTCAGGTGTGAATGGGGAGCAGGTGTGCTAAATTTGGTGTTATCTCTCTCATACTGGTCACTGGATGTTCAAGATCTGAAAAAAAGAATTGTTGCTGTACATAAAGATCACCTAGGCTATAAGAAGATTGCCAAGATCCTGAAACTGAGCTGCAGCATGGCGGCCAAGACAGGACAGGTTTCACTCAGAAGAGGCCTCTCCATGGTTGTCCAAAGAAGTTAACTGCACATGCTCAGCATCATATCCAGAGGTTGACTTTGGGAAATAGACATATGAGTGCTACCAGCATTGCTGCAGAGGTTAAAGGGGTGGAGGGTCATCCTGTCAGTGCTCAGGCCATACGCCACACACTACATCAAATTGGTCTGCATGACTGTCATCCCAGATGGAAACCCCTGTGGTCTGATGAAACCAAGATAAACTTATTTGGTTCAGATGGTGTCAAGCGTGTGTGGTGCCAACTAGGTGAGGAGTACCAAGACAAGTGTGTCTTGCCTACAGTCAAGCATGGTGGTGGGAATGTCATGGTCTGGGGCTGCATGAGTGCTGGGGCCCTACACATCTTCCAGCTGGTCTTGTCAACCCAACTTGGCTGCCTTCCGATTAGGGATCACCAAGAATTCCCCCTTTCACCACACAGCCAGGCATGCAGGCCAATACCCCAAATTTTACAGAAATTGATTGTTTTTATTTATTTTTGCCCGACACTTGATGCAATTCACCGTGGACCAGACCGATTTATATGCCCAGCAGCATATAACAACCCCCAATCATACGCCCGTCCGTTTGAGTGGAAGGATTTGACTCTGGGGGAGTTTAAAGTGTTTATGGGCCTCACCCAAAAAAATGGGGCTTACAAAAAAAAAAAATGGGCATGCCTATTGGTCCACCAACCCCATCCACCACATGCCTATTTATTCTGCCGTAATGTCCAGGTCCCGATATGAGATGATTATGCGCTTCCTTCATTTCAGCAACAACACCCAGTGCCCTCCCAGCAATCATTCAAATTACGATAAGTTATATAAAATTCACCCACTCATAAATTTCTTTTACCAACGATTTGCAGAACACTATGTCCCCGAACATATATGTGTAGTCCCTGGTACCCTTTTCAGGCCGACTAGGAATAAAGCAATACATTCCTAACAAGAGAGTCAAATACGGAGTGAACTTTTATAAGCTTTGCGAGAGAGTCAAGGGATATCTGTATGCGTTCCGCATATACGAAGGAAGAGATTCCCAACTCCAGCTCCCTGAGTGCCCGGCCTATAGGGGCACAACTAGTTAAATTGTATGGGACCTGGCATATTCACTGCTGATGAAAGGTTACCACATATACCTGGATAACTTCTACACCAGCCTGCCCCTTTTCAAACAACTATACCCAGCAGAAACCCTGGCCTGCGGAACCTCCATAAAGAATAGTGTAGCACTGACCGCCGAAGGAGCTGCTGGTTTTATTGGGCTTACCGTTACCTTCTTGACCTCGTCTCCGTCTAGGGTTTCCCATGGTAGATGGCCCAAAGAAATGCAGAAACTGACACTAGATCTTCTTTTGGGTTATTTATTTAGAAGGTAAAACAGTCTCTTAATGAAGGGTTTAGGAGAAAGTTCAGGTACTTTTGGACTGCAAAAATAGAAAGTCTCTTATAGAAGAAATCCAGAGAATAACTGTTTCACAGCTGGATTCTCACAACCTCCGGATAGACCTCCTCTCACTAGGCCTAGCAGCCGGTAGGGTGTTAAGTAAAGCAAAGTCTCTGCCACAGACTTGGATGTGAATTACTTGAGAAAAAGTCTCTGCCACAGACTTGAGCGTGAATTACTTGAGAAAAGTCTCTGCCACAGACGTGAACGTAACCGAGGGTCATAGACAAATTTAGAGAACTATCATATGGTACCAGTATCTCTCAGCCAATCCAGCGATACCGCATGAATGTGAGTCCATGAAGTATCCTATAACTGAGCCTCCAGGCTCCTTCAGAGAAACCAGCCTTGTGCATGGCCTCCTCCTCAAGAGTCCTCCCCTGGATACTTCTCCAGTTGCTGGGCCTCTCCTTAGATGATACGGCACCGGACCAACTTTGAATCCTCAGGCCTCGATATCCAGTCAGACCTGTCCCTGCAGTTACTTCACCTCGGGCTATCCAGCCTCGAGACTTGGAATTGCATGGATCCGCACCCCAGGCCAGGAGGGCCAGGAGGGCCATGGGGGCTGGTCAGGAGGACCAGGACCAAACAGACAGAAAAATGTCCTGGACCGGAACCCTGAAGCACGTGATCTCAGTACCTTAAATACCACTTCCCAGAGTAACCAGCAGAAGAACACTGCCACTGGGCTGGTTCCAAGAAAACCTGGCACTCAATACACCCAGCTAAACTGCATTCTACCACTTGCCGGCGGTGACAGCGACACCTGCAGCCAAGGAGAACTTGGAGAACTGCAATCCAGCCAGACTGTTACTGAAACCATAATTTAGCAAAATTAGCCCTAAAACCCAACTATGGTTTCAGGAATATTAATTTTCAAAAACATATAGCGCATGCTCGTCAGGAGCCGGCGCTACAATAGGAAGGGCTTCCCACAAGCCAAAGTTAATAAAAAACTGTGAATGGGAGAAAGAGCAACAAAGTGCTGGCTTTGAAGTGGAAGGATACCAGGAACGTGTACATGATATCCACCATTAGGGATGAGCCGAACACCCCCCGGTTCGGTTCGCACCAGAACTTTCGAACGGACCCCAAATTCGAACGAACTTTAGAACCCCACTGACGTCTATGGGACTCGAACGTTCGAAATTAAAAGTGCTAATTTTAACGGCTAATATGCAAGATACTGTCCTAAAAAAGGGTTTGGGGACCTGGCTCTTGCCCCAGAAAAATGGCCGTTTTGGCGGGAGCACTGATTTTAATGATGATTAAAGTGAAAAAAAAGTGAAATATTCCTTTAAATATGGTGCATGGGGGGTGTCTGTAGTATGCCTGTGAAGTGCCAAGTGTTTCCCGTGTTTAGAACAGTCCCTGCACAAAATGACATTAAACAGAAATAACATAATTGAAAACTGCTTGCGGTTTTAATGTTATATCTGGTTCCTGCAATATGGTTGAAAACCATTGAGAAAAATGGCATGGGTAGCCCTCCCTGCCCATTACCAGCCCCTTTGGGTCTTGTACGCATATCAAGGGGAACCCTGTACCCATATTAAAAAAAGGAAATGCGTGTGGCCCCCAGGCCCTATATACTCAGAACAGCAGTATACAGGCGGTGCAAACAAGACAGGGACTGTGTAGGTTTGTTGTGTTAAGTTGAATCTGTTTGTAATTTTCAACTGGTACATTTTTAAAGTGTAGCTCCAGTCAAAAAAAACTATTTTTAAGCTTTTTGGAAAACATAGGGAAGGGTTATCACCCCTGTATAATTTGTTTTGTCGTCCATCTTTTTTCATCTCACTTGCTGTTGTCTCCTTCCGTTTGCAAGTAGGAGATGTTTGTAAGTTGGATGTTTGAAAGTAGGGGCCTGCCCTATATGCTCTGCAGAAATGGCGGAACAAGGTGTTGGTTTTGCCACAACATTGTAAGCCCTCAAAGTGACTCTTGCTGGGCACTGGAGCGCCCTGCTGTGAACGATTATATCAAGAATTGTAATTACATGCCATTGTTGAACAGTGGTAGAAAAATTGACCTTTGGTGGTTGTGGTGCTGGTGCCACAACACTATAAGTCCTCACAGTTACTCTGGGTGGCCACAGGAACGGGCCCTCCTGTGAAATATTATATCAAGAATTGATATGTTAAACAGGGGCAGAAAAATTGGGCCTTAGGCACTGGTGCTGGTGCCACGACACTGCAACCTCTCCCATATACTCTAGTTTTATTGCAGGAATTAGCCCTGCTGCAAAGCATTGCATCAAAAATTGTACTTAAACGCCCCTGTTAAACAGGGGCAGAAAAATTGGGCCTTAGGCACTGGTGCTGGTGCCACCACACTGCAACCTCTCCCATATACTCTAGTTTTATTGCAGGAATTAGCCCTGCTGCAAAGCATTGCATCAAAAATTGTACTTAAACGCCCCTCTTAAACAGGGGCAGAAAAATTGGGCCTTAGGCACTGGTGCTGGTGCCACGACACTGCAACCTCTCCCATATACTCTAGTTTTATTGCAGGAATTAGCCCTGCTGCAAAGCATTGCATCAAAAATTGTACTTAGGCACTGGTGCTGGTGCCACCACACTGCAACCTCTCCCATATACTCTAGTTTTATTGCAGGAATTAGCCCTGCTGCAAAGCATTGCATCAAAAATTGTACTTAAATGCCCCTGTTAAACAGGGGCAGAAAAATTGGGCTAATGGCATCACCCAGAACCAGAAATGTTCTTCCAACATATCAGCGGAGGAGGAAGAGGATAGGCAATCAACATAACAGGACAGTCACTCAGCATCAGCATAGGCAGTCTTGAAGGGATGTGATATTTAAAAAAAAATTATTCGGTTACATCAGCTTCAGGTGCTTGGTAGCTGTGGGTGATCCAAGACTGATTCATCTTGATGAAGGTCAGTCGATCAACTGATTTGGTGGACAGGCGCACCCTGTGATCGGTAACAAAGCCACCAGCAGCACTGAATGTGCGTTCCGAAAGAACGCTGGATGCAGGACAGGCCAGTAGCTCAATTGCATACTGTGCAAGCTCTGGCCAGTGATCCATCCTCAAGACCCAGTAAGCCAGAGGATTTTCGGTGGGAAAGGTGTCCAAGTCTGACCTTGCCCCTAGGTATTCCTGCACCATGTAAATCAGACGCTGGCGATGGTTGCTGGAACCGATCATACCTTGGGGCTGCGGACTAAAAAATTGTCTGAAAGCATCAGTCAGACGGCCACGTTCTCCACCGCTCCTTCTGACCGATGCCTCAGCAACAAGTTGTCCTGGACCAGGAGTTTGTAACCTCCCAGTCTCTGGGAACGCGTTGCACAGACCTTTCTGCAAGGCCTCCCGGAGATGTCTCATCCTCTGCTCCCTCTGCGATGGCAAGATAAGGTCGGCAACCTTACCCTTGTACCGTGGATCAAGGAGAGTGGCCAGCCAGTAATGGTCCCTCTCCTTGATCCGAAGAATACGAGGATCCTTCCGCAGGCTTTGCAGGATCAGGGAGGCCATGCAGCGTATGTTAGCTGAGGCATTCGGTCCGGAGTCCTCTGGGTCACTAAGGGCAGCAGTTGAAGTGCTAGCAATTTAGCCAAGCTAGCATTCAACCGCTGGGCATGTGGATGGCTGGGAGTGAACTTCTTTCGCCGGTCCAGCAGATGGGGCAGGGACATTTGCCTGCTATAATTGGACGTGGGTGTACCGCTAGCAGAGTTCCCGGAAGCACTTGGCTGTGACACACCTAATTCTACACCTTCATTCCTCTCAGAGCAGGTTTCAGAGAGGACTGAAGGTCTAGTGGGGTTGGAGATGCCAGCTGATGAGGAGCAAGGAGAGGTCCGCTTTGTTCTTTGGTGTGGGTCTTTGAGGTACGCTTGCCAACGAGCTGCATGGCAGGTCAACATATGTCTGGTCAAGCATGTGGTGCCCAAGCGGCTGATGTTTTGGCCACGCGAGATACGCTTGAGACATATGTTGCAAATAGCAGCGGTGCAATCTGATGCACTCGTCTCAAAAAAGGCCTACACCAAAGAACTTTTAGAATAACGCGCAGAGGCAGCGCCCTGCACAGGCGGAGCTCTGTGGTGTGATTCAGTCGGTGTGCTGCCCCTAAGCTGGCCCCCGGAGGGCATCCTGCCTCGTTGGACATGTGCCTCCTCCTCCTCTCTCCTACCAGGCACCCATGTGGAGTCAGTGCCCTCATCATCCCCTCCCTCTTCATCGCTGTAGCAAACCTGGCAGTATGCTGCAGCTTGTGAAACGTGACTGCCAGATTGCTGTCCTTCTTGAGCATCCCCTCTTTCTGCGCTCACGCTACTGCCTTCCTCTAGCTGAGTGTCATCATCAGAGCCCACAAAACACTGGGCATCCTCCTGGAGCATGTACCCAACACTGTACTCAAAGAGTTCAGGAGACTCCTCAGGAGGACGTGGTGGGTCTAGGGAAGGAGTCACTGATGATGACATTGAGAGGAGGGAAGACGATGCGTTGGCAGCTGCTTTGCTAGTACCCTGAGACTGGGTGAGAGAGGATGAGGAGGATGATGAGGGCTTGGTCATCCACTCTACCAAGTCGTTGGCATGTTGCGGTTCAACATGTCCAGCTGCCGAATAGAAGGACAAGCGTGTCCCATGGCCACGTGCTGATGACAATGCACCGCGTCCACGACCAGCACTGTTGTCTCTAACCACAGAGCCTGCTTGCCCTCTTTTATCGGCTCGCGCCTGTCTGCCTCTCCTTGCTGGCCTTCCAGACATGGTAATGGCCTGAAGGGAGTTGGGTAAAACAGCAGTGTAATGGAGTCACACAACACCCACTAAGCCCTGCAGATGGCTCTATTAGAGAACAGCAATAAACGGTAGATACAGGTGTATATTGTGCTGGAGTCACACAACACCCACTAACTCCTGCAGATGCCTTTATTATAGAACACCAGAGATAAAGGGGTATACTGTAATTGAGTCACACAACACCCACTAAGCCCTGCAGATGGCTCTATTAGAGAACAGCAATAAAGGGTAGATACAGGTGTATATTGTGCTGGAGGCACAAAAAACCCACTAACTCCTGCAGATGCCTTTTTTATAGAACACCAGAGATAAATGGGTATATACAGATGTATACTGTGCTGTGCTGGAGGCACACACAACTTCCAATAACTCCTGCAGATGGCAAGTGGGCTCAAATAGAGAAGAGCTATGTAGGTGGATATAGCGGTGTGTACTGGGTACAGAGCACGCAGACAGCACGCACAAGCTCCTAACACTACTGACTGCAAGCTCTATTATAAAAGATAGATCACTAGCTATATAGGTGAGGTGAATATAGCGGTGTATACTGCGGTCAGGGCACACAGACAACAACCACTACACAACAGCAAGATCGGAAATCGGCCCAAAACGATCGGTGTGCACTGTGTTGAAGGTACACAGAACACCCACTAACTGCTTCAGACGCCAACACACTACACTAGGCCGCCGCGCTGGCGGCCTTATATAGTGTGGGACGTGTACTACACAGCCTGAGCTATGATTGGCCACAGGCATCCTGCCTGTGGCCAATCATGGCTCTCCTCGCTGCTGGCGCTGTGATTGGCCAAGCATGCGGGGTCACAGTGCATGCTTGGCCAATCATGAGCCAGCAATGCACTGCGATGACGCAGTGCATTGTGGGCCGTGAGCGCCACACGAATTTGGCGCGAACGACCCATAACGTTCGGAATTCGCCGAACGGGCGAACAGCCGATGTTCGAGTCGAACGTATGTTCAACTCGAACACGAAGCTCATCCCTATCCACCATCCATGATGACACTACAATTGAAGTTCAGAGAAGATGAGGCCTCATTGAAAAGCCAACATGTGTACAAGATTACAATCTCTATATGGGGGGGGGGGGGATTTCAACGACCAAATGCTTCAGCCCTATTTGTCAATAAGGAGCTCCTGTTTCTGGCACAAGAAAGTAGCAATCTATTTAATTCATTTGGCCATTTATAATGCCTACACAAGTCACACCAAATCCACGGAAAGCCCTGCCCACTTCCTAAAATTAATCAAAGAAGTTGTCACATCCCTCATCTAGCAACAATGACCCGCCCCAGAAAACCTTTGCTCTAATGCTGTTAGCTGACTTCATGAGTGCCACTTCCCGGATAACATTCCACCATCTGAATCAGGCTGAAGACGCCAAAAAAAAGTCGAGTATGCAGCAAAAGAGGATTTCAAAGAGATACCAGCTACCATTTTACCCAGTGTGCCTCCGAACCCGGCCTTTGCATTGGAGAATGCTTCCCACTGTATCATACATCCCTAAAATATTAGCCCAAATTCTTAACCATTTCCCCTTTTTCATCATCTGTGCTGACCATTTCCCATGCTTCCTCAAATAACCATGCCACTGCCTTCCACGTGAACTGACCCTGGCCTGTTTTTTGACTATGCCTCTGCCTACCGTTTGGACTGCTTCCAGGTGAACTGAACCTGGCCTGTTTTATCAACTAAGCTTCTGCCTACTTCTTGGACTGCTTCTGTGTGAACTGACCGTGGCCTGTTTCATCAACTATGCTTCTGCCTATGGCTTGGGCTGCTTGCACGTGAACTGACCCTGGCCTGCTTTATCAACTACGCTTCTGTCCACCGCTTGGACTGCTTGCACGTGAACTGACCCTGGCCTGTTTTATGGACTATGCTATTGCCTACCGCTTGAACTGATCTGTTGCCCTGATACTGTAGTACACAGGGGTCTCACATGTGAGGGGCTCCAGAAATGTTTTTCTGGATAGAGAAAAACTTTTTTTTTGTTGTCTCCGGGTTTTCGTAATTTCCGGATTAGGGTCTGGAGTCCAGAGGCTTCATAGATATTTGGGTGGGTGAAGCCTCTCCCCCTTGCCCTGTGCACAGGTATTACCTGATTGCGGCCCTCAGCCTGCTGCTGACTTACTGCCATCATGCTTTTGGACTATGGAAATAATTAGCTGTAGCAAGAGGCAGTATGTTTATGAAGGGCTGGAGAGTGGTACAATAATGAGCGCAGGCAGGTAACGGTGTACCAGGACCAATATTATGGCTGTGCTGGCTGTCTCTCCCTGGACAATTTCTATGGACAAATGCTTTGGCTGTGCTGACAATATCCTTGTGCTGACTGTAGACGATATTCCTGCCTGCTGCCTGGATAATTACTATCGTTGTCGCTATGCACATCCCTGCCTGCTGCCTGGACCAATTCTCTCCTCTGTGGACACTACTAAAACCACAGGTAATACTTTTTTTTACCCTTTCCTCAATAGAATTTATTTTGGAGTGTAATTTTTGTTATGTAAATGCTATGTGTTAGAAATATAAAGGGCCTTCAAAAATTATAGGTTGTCAGGAAATTAATTAGGTGTGTAATTTATACTTGTAGAACGCCTGAAGCTGCTATTTCAATGGTGGGCCTCTGTATGTGGCCATTCTGTGTAAAAGTCTCACACGTGGTATCGCTATACTCAGGAGGAGTAGCAGAATGTATTGTAATTTTTGCTATATACATGCTATGTGTTGTAAATATCTTAAAAATTGACAACTTTGTGGGAAAAAAATGCATTTTAATTTTTTCCCACATTTTCCAAAAACTTCTGGAAAAAAATGAACTGTTCAAAAGACTCATTATGCCTCAAAGATTATACGTTGGGGTGTTTTATTTCCAAAATGGGGTCATTTTGTGGGCGTTTCCATTGTCCTGGTGCTCCAGGGCCTTCAAAAATGTGATAGGTCGTCCTGAAATTGTGTAATTTATGTCCCTAGAAAACCTGACGGTGCTCCCTGCATCTTGGGCCTCTGTATGTGGACAGGGTGTGAAAAAAGTCTCACACGTGGTATCGCCATACTCGAGGAATAGCAGAATGTGTTTTGGTGTGTAGTTGCAAGAATACATATGATGTGTGAGAGAAATAACCTGTTAATATGACAATTTTGTAAAAGAAATAAAAAACACAAATCTTCAGGTTGCAAAGAATTGTGGGAAAAAATTACAACTTCAAAAAACTCACCATCTGACTTACTAAATACCTTGGGATGTCTACTTTCCAAAAAGGGTCATTTGAGGGGTTTTTCCTGGCTTGTTAGTGTCTCAAGAAATGAGCTAGGCCTTCAGTACAACAGGTGTGATCAGGTGTGATCAATTTTCAATGATTGGCACCATAGCTTGTAGACTTTATAACTTTCACAAAGGGTAATTTTTACCGAAAATATGTAGCCGTATAAATTTTGGCCAAAATTTATGAAGAAAAATTACTAATTTTGTAAAATTATATAACAGAAACAAAGAAAAGGGATTTTTTTTCACCAAATTTTCTGTCTTTTTTTATTTATAGCACAAAAAATAAAAAACCTACTAGTGATTAAATATCACCAAAAGAAAGCTTTGTTTGTGTGAAAGCGCCGAAAGCTAAAAAAATTGGTCTGGGCAGGAAGGGGGTGAAAGTGCCCTGTAGGCAAGTGGTTAAAGCACATAACATTGTTTAATATTGTTTTAGTGAAAGAAAGCAAAACATTGCAAGATAAAAAAATTGTACAGAAAAAGGTAACATAGATGATGGAAACTATAAAAATAAAAAATAAAAAATAAAAAATGTGAAAAGTACTTAACAAAGTTTTCCTGGTGCTTGGTTCCGGGAGAGGCTGAGTCACTTCAGCGTAAATATGGAAGTCTGATTCTGACTAGGGATGAGCTCCGGCATGATTACATCCTAGTCCGAATCCACCTGAGCTACCCTGCCAGGAAACTGTCACTGTAAAATGTCTATCAAAAGCAGCTGAGGCATTCCCAGCCCTGCAGCCCTATGTATACACACCCCTTGTTTACATGCAGCTGCGAAGTGGGGAATGCCTCGCCCACTTATGATTAGCTTTGTGCAGCGAGAGCTTTCTGAGGGGGATAGCTCAGGTGACTTTGGAACTATCCTTAATTTTGACAGAGTCTCTGACTCTCATAAATGACTCTCAGCATTTGCACATAGTTTGGATAGAACATTGAGAGCTGTCAGCTACCAATTTCAGCAGTTGCACTAAGCCTTATATAGCGCACCCCCTAAGGAGCCACAAGTAACTGGGATCTCCCACCCTGCACATCCAGGCACATCGAATCTCCGCAGGCACACTTAAGTCAAAGAACAGTCAGTGGCTTTGTTTTTGTGTTTTTACTGAGGAATAATAACTTGGATAGGGATGGCAGAATATGGGATGCCCACTTGACTTCAAAACAACTTCAGGGATAACTCTTCTTATATACAGCCTCTATATACAGCTCCACTTCTTCCTCCAGCACACATTTGCTTGCAGAGCCCATCTAAGTCATTTTGTTGCAAAGGTCCATTTCAGGTAGGGAC
Source organism: Lithobates pipiens (assembly GCF_037356315.1). Classification (NCBI taxonomy): domain Eukaryota; kingdom Metazoa; phylum Chordata; class Amphibia; order Anura; family Ranidae; genus Lithobates; species Lithobates pipiens. The sequence goes on from NW_027507718.1 coordinate 97,266,393, forward strand.
TCACAGCCCCTATACTTGAAGAACAGATGGTGACACAGCTCACATTTTCCCAGCACCACCTCTTCAGGCCCTGTCAGCCTACCAGGCTGCAGCTGTCTCTCTCACTAGCCCTCCAGGCTAATTCTCAACAGTCCTCCAGACTGACACTCACCAGCCCACCTGGCTGACTCTCAGGAGATCTCCCAAGCCTGTCCTCTCTCCTTGCCCCTGTGCCTCCAGGGTTTCATCCTTGTGTTGTAGGGGGAATCTTCACACACCCAAGCCAAGGCCCGAGGTCACTACCCTTCTCAGACTAGGGGGTGCCCTGCAAGGGCCTATGGCAGCCTCCTCAGCACTCCATCTCTATCTTCCATCTGACTTCCCTGCTGACATGCCTACCTCATGTCTATTTATGAGGTAGGCTCTGCCCCCTGTTGGCCCAAAGCTGGGGATTGGCCAAGGCCTCTTAAATATTCCTAACAGCCCCCCTAGCCTCCACCCACTACATCTAAAACATTCTGCAATGTTGCAGAGAACAGAGGGAGGCACCAGAAAAGCTGTCAGGATGAGTCATCCAGCCCATGAGTCACTAAACCCTGACCCAGATTCACAACCCAGGCCTGGCTCTCAGCCAAGCCAAATTTTCCTACACTAACAACTAAAGCTATTTACACCTAGCACACTAGCTAGAGGGTTCTACACTTACTAATCAAGAGATCTGAGGGCTGGGAGGAAGGATTGTTGAAACATTTATGATGTTTCAGCAGACACATCTTGTAATTTTCTTTTCTAAGGGCTGGTTCACACCTGAATCACAAAGAAACACGTGCTATTCCCAAGTATGATGTGATTTTGCAGCCCATTCATTTGAACAGGCAGCAGGGGAAAAGACACCTGCCTGGTCAAGTATGCTGCCAGAGACAGTAGGGGGAGGTTAGGGATGTTTGACCCTACTCTGTGTGGTCCCATGCTGACCCATTTTTCCATCTGATGTGCCTTAAGGTAGGCCTCTCAAAACTCTTGTCAGGCTTCCATCTCTATCATTGAGGCTACAGATGTTGCAGCAGATGCTGGAAAGGTGGAAAGGGATGAATGAAGAAGAGAAGTGTAGACCTTTTGCTGCTGACCAGTATCATTCATATGTTGATCCAAAAGAGCTTTGTGGTGAACAATCATGTGTCTTCTTATGCATGTGGTACAAGTGCCATGTCTGATTTGCTGCAAACAAAGGCTGACCACCATTAAGGTGCTGTCTCCAGCAGGTATGTTAAAAAAGGCCAAGACTGCTAAGCTCTGGGGAGCAGACTTAGGCATAGCAGTAGCCTGCACTGGAAGGGCAGTGCCATCAGGTGGAACAGGACAGCCGACACTCCTTTGACAGCTTCCCCCACCCACAGAGAACATCCTGCCTCACTGATGTTGTGCCTCTCCCTCACTTTCTTCCTCTACAATATCTACCACTGATGTACACCTCTTCGTCCCCACCTTCCTCATCGCTGCACGCTGGGGCCTACTTGACAGTAAGTTGCAGCTTTAGGAACATCAATGGCAAGTGCTTCTTGCCTGTTGCCTCCTTCTTCTATGCTCCTGGTGTTCTTTAACATCAGAAAATAATCATTACTATGCATTTGGATAGCTATGTTCCTGCATGCAGTGGGACCATTAAGAAAGAACATAGAGACACACTAACAGGAAGACAGATCACAGCAAGCAGAATAAGGAATTTGGAAATTTGGAGGGTATTGAGAGTAGTATAAGGCACGTTTTGAGTAAGGAATACATAAAGTACTTAAATAGAATGTTATTTTTTATTTTTTTTATTTTTTTTAACCAGAATCCTTAACACATATGTATGTAGAATTACACCAGAATATTCCTAGACAAAGGAATAAACTAGAATCTTTTGCATTAGGACCATTGAATGCTGTGAAAATCCCCATACAGAGAAAGTGCCAAAACTACCATTGATCCTGTGCAAACATATCTGCCTAGTCAGAGAAAGTATTCAGTCTGCATAGTCATGCTGACATACTGTACTGCAATCAATGGGTTGGTGAAATACAGGGCACTGTAGGAAAACGAATGACATCCAATACCATCAGAATGTGTTTATCACTTTTAACTTAACAACAGCACATGCTTATTCTTTATGGAAGAGCCCTGCCAGCATATGTTATCTGTGAAGGCAGCTAAAGACTTTTTCTTATCTATAGCCACCTCCAACAATTGGAGTTTTGTGAAAAAGACTGAAAAAGTGTCAAATTCAGACATACTCATACTGAGTTATTTCTGTTCATTATACAAATACTTCTAACTATTATGTACAACTGTATTTGATTTTTTTCGTTAATTAAAATGCTTGAAATTGAAATCTCAAATGGATATAATGCTTATAATGAACAATCACTGTGCATTAATTGCAGTTTTGTTCTGTCAAATAGGTATCTTTTGTTATATTGACAAAATTTCAATAGCATATTCTCAAAAGCAAAAAAATGACATGGTAATGACCACCACGCTGTTCGTTAGCGGCTTAATATTAAACACTTCTTTGTATAAGAAAATATTTCTTTAGATTATACATATGTACAAACGAATGCCACGTACACACGACCGGTTTTTCCATCTCCACCATGGCTGGTGGCTGTTGCTGTCCCCCAAGAGGGTATGGCTGGTGGCTGCTGCTGTTCCTCAGGCAGGTATAGCTGGCAGGTGGTGATGTCCTTTAGGGAACCTGCGATTGGGCTTGCCGATCCACCATCCCAGAGCAGGAGGTGGCAGGCCACATATGAGGGCATCATGAGCCCCGGTTGGGCACCCCTGCATTAAAGGATAAGTTTACCTTTTTGAACATGTTACATGTTCCACCTGTATTTAGGGTTGAACAGGTACAGTAATATGTTCCAGCATCTGCAGCCATTCCCCCTTCACCCCTCCCCAATGACAGCGGGTGGGAAAAGCCTCCTTGTACCCACTGTCACCATTTGTAAATTACGTGGCCATGCAAGGCTCCGAGCGCCAGGTCATGTCATTAATTTACAGTCCTCTGTGAATGGGAAATTACAAATCCTGAAAGTCTTTGCGGCTGTCAGCTTGTAGTTTCAACAAACTACCATGGCGCAGTTAAGCACTCTGGCAGTTTATTCATTCTTCCTGTTAGCCCTTGTACACACGGTCGGAGATTCCGTCGGAATGTGTCCGATCAGAGTGGTTTGTCGGATATTCCAACTGTGTGTGGTATGCATCGGACTGTTTCCGTCTGAATATCCGTCGGACCAAATTTTCCAACTTGCTGGAAATATTTTCCGACAAACTGCTCCGATCGGACATACTCCGATCATGTGTAGAGAATTCCGATCGGACAAAGTGCCACGCATGCTCAGATCAAATTCCTACATCAAAGCTATTGGCTACTAGCCTGAATGTAGTCCCATCATAAAGAAACGAAATTACGTCATCACGTTCTGAAAGATCGGATTTTCCGACAACTTTGTCCGGCCGTGTGTATGCAACAGTTTTGGACAAGATCTGTCGGACAAAATCCGAAGGATTTGGTTGTCGGAATCTCCGACCGTGTGTACAAGGGTTTAGTGTGTATCTGTCTGCCTGTATGAGGTGTGAGCAAACTGATACACTGAGAAGTCTGAAGGAATCCTGAATTCCACCCATGATCTGCTGATCGCGGGTGCAATGCTTTACAGGCTCCAAGAAAAAAACATTAATAAATGCAATTTTTTTTAACTGCAAAAAGATGTGCATTTATTTTTTTTATTTTTTAAAGGTGAACTTATTCTTTAAAAATAAGTGCCTATAGCAGTGATGGCGAACCTTGGCACCCCAGATGTTTTGGAACTACCGTATATACTCGAGTATAGGCCGACCCGAATATAAGCCGAGGCCCCCAATTTACCCCCAAAAAACTGGAAAACTTATTGACTGCTGGGAAATTCAGTGTTCCGCCTATCACAGGCGGAGGCGGAGACGGAGGCGCGGCTTTTGAATTTTAGAATGTCCGCCGTCTGTCTGCTCGATACGCTGATCGAGCAGTCAGACAGCGGTGACTCGAGTATAAGCCGAGGGGGCACTTTCAGCCTCAAAAAAGAGGCTGAAAATCTCGGCTTATACTCGAGTATATACGGTACATTTCCCATGATGCTCAACTACACTGCAGAGTGCAAGAGCATCATGGGAAATGTAGTTCCAAAACATCTGGGGTGCCAGGGTTTGCCATCACTGGCCTATAGTGTTTATAATCCAGTAATATATTGAGGCTGATTTACTAAAACTGGAGAGTACAAAATCTGGTGCAGCTATGCATGGTAGCCAGTCAGCTTCTAACATCAGCTTGTTTAATTAAGCTTTGACAAAACAACCTAGAAGCAGATTGCTTTCTATGAAGAGCTGTGCCAAGATTCTGCAGGCTCCAATTTTAGTAAATTAACCCCACTGTCTCACCCTACTCTGCACATGGTCAGTTTCTCTCTATTTTTGGCATTGTGACAAAAAACAGCCTAAAAATTTACTGCTGCTCAGGGGCTATGGGCTTCAGCAAAATTGTGGCCTCCAGCAAGAAGAAACAGGCGCAATACTAGAGGTAATATACAATGCACACAAACCTTGATAGTTTGTCAGATTGTCAGATTGTCAGATTGTCAGATCTTTACAGTGTGCCAGCTGGATTTCTGCAAGTGAGTGCTGGAGAAATAAGTGGTGTACACAGAGACTATATATAGGATTGTATATAGGAAGAGTTGTCTCTGAAGTTGTTCTGAAGTCAAGTGGGAATCCCATAATCTCCAATCCCTATCCAAATTATCCCTCAATAAAACAAAAGAAACAAAGTCACAGACTGTTCTCTGACTCTGGAGTGCCTGTAGAAATTCAGGCTGTGCAGGGTGGGGAATCCCAGTTACTTGCGGCCCTTAAGGGGTGCGCTACATTATTGTGGAATGTATGCTCTTTTATTTTTTTTATCAAGTTGTTATGGGTAACATTCATGCTTTGCCTTTTGCTCCTGCTTCAGCATTGGCAAAGCACGTCTCTTCTGCATTAAAACCCTGCCTGTGCGCTCATTTTAATTTTTTTACATAAAGTTCCACTTTAGGATAGTGCTATTTACAATGGTTATGTGCAAAATGCAGTAATCTAAAGCAAGCAATCGTTAATTATTCTTTTTGCGATCTTACTGCAGTAAGCTAAAAATAGTGGTTTTGGATTTATTGACATGTGAATATACGGTATGTATAGCATGTGTAATTTAAGTTGACCATATTTTCAAAAGTAAATCTGGGCACATCATACTGACCATGTCCCTTTTTTTTCTAAATTCTTTATTTGCACTAGAATAAGGTACAAACATCAAACATAAGGGGTTACATGAAACACAGCATTTGTTGTCTATGTTGAAAATACCTTTTGACTATGTAGATCAAAATAGGCTATAAATGTGGTGTTAATATTTATACAAATTCTATAGTCATGGTCTAGCCACTCAAACTCTATGTTAGAAAGCGCACTGTGTCCCATGCCGATATAGGTTTTTTCCTTTTTTCTTTCTCTCTCTCTCTCTCGTTATTGTTCTCTATAAGACTGAGTGGGAGGCGGGGGAGGACAACCCCAGGCCATCCAACCTCGTCTAGAGTCAAGCAAAATCTTTAGAATAGTGATAGCAGGAAAGAAGGGTAAGAAACAGAAGAGGGGAAGGGGAAACAATTACTGGGAAGAACAGGGGAGGGGGAAAAAAAAGGGGAGGGCCTTCCTTCAATCCCATTTACGGAATCTCTGTGTTTAGTCTGGGCTGCCCAAGCACTAGGCACTCATGTGGTCAACCCGGCGTATTCTTCAGAGTAAAAGAACTCAAGCCAGAAGAACCACTTCTGGAGATATTGTTCTCTGAGTCCTCTTTCTGTTGCCACCAGGTCCTCCATTCTATGAATATCAGCTATCCTCCTAAGCCATACTGCCACACCCGAGGGCTCTGTCCGCCTCCAGACCAGGGGAATGCAGCTTTTCGCTGCCGTGACCAGCAAGGGCAGGATTGATTTCCTATAGGTCTTGTTCGGGATTTTGTGATGGTGTAACAAAAAGAACTCGAGAAACCGAGGTAGTACCCGTTCTGTGAACTTCTGTGCAATGCGGTGGACTTTGGTCCAGAAGGATGTCAGGAGTTTACAGGAGCAGAAGATGTGGAGGAGAGACCCCACCTCCTCCCCACATCTCCAACAAAGATCCGAGCTCCGAGGGAACATCCTGTGTAGCTGGTGTGTAATACCACTGTGTCAGAACTTTAAACCCTGCCTCTTGTTGGTTGGCGCATATCGATGTTTTATATGTAAAGAAGATTATCCTTTCTACCTCCCGTTTGGTTAGCTGTATTCCCAGGTCCCGCACCCACTTGGCTATGTAGGTGGGTCTGGTCCCCCCTGAGGGTATGACAAGAAGCTGGTATGTTAACGAGATGGCATGACGCACCGGTTCCTGTCCTGAGCATAGGCGCTGGAAGGCTGTCAAGGCTCTTGAAAAAAGCACCGGGGAGGGCTGTGATCAGATGAAGTGGGCAAGTTGGAGTTTTTGCCAGAAGGAGAGGTTGGCCAGAAGAGGGTCAGCCATGACACGCTCCCTCGACATCCACTCTCCCCCGCTGGTGAAGTGGCAGAGCTGACATCTCCCACCTCCCCTCAGCTCCTGGAATCTGGGGTCGTTCAGACCCCAGATAAAGTCGGGATTCTTATCGGGGTGAGTGGTGAAGGAGTGGGAGTGATCAGGTGTTTGCAAAATGCTTTTTGGCCCACCCGCCACTTTTCCCCTACCGTTGGGTGCTTTACTACACTCTGAGGCTTGTTCTTCTGGCTCCAAATGATGCCCTCCAAGTCCACCCCCGGGAGGAGTTGTTCTATTTGAATCCATTGTTTTAATGGCCCATGGCGACACCAATCAATGATCTTCGTCAGATGGCATGCCATATGATACAAGGTCACATCAGGGAGTGCCATGCCCGCTGACACCTTGGGTAGACGGAAAATTGACTGGGCTAGCCGCGGGGGCTTCTGAGCCCAGATAAACCCGACCAGCGCATGATTCGCTGCTCTAAGAAAAGCATTGGGGATCCTAATCGGGAGGGTCTGGAGGTGGTACAGGAGTCTGGGCATGACGTTCATTTTTACTATACCTGACCTCCCGAACCAGGAGATCATTCCTGTCTGCCACTTCTATAGGTCCTTTTTGATGTCCGAGATCAGGGGATGGAAGTTGAGGGAAAAAATTTACTCAGTTTTACTAGGCAGGCGGATACCTAGATATTTGATGTGGGAGCTTGCCCATTTAAAGGGGAAATCTGAACGCAGCAGGTAATGCAAGGATGTCGACATGGACATATTAAGGGCCTCTGACTTCTGAAAATGTACCTTAAAAAAAGGACAGCCTTCCATATCTCTGTAAAGCCGCGTACACACGTAGCGGTATGTCCGACGTACTTAGTCTGGCAAACTTCCCGCCAGACTGTCCGTCGGACCTTCCGAACGGGCTACTTGCCCACACACGGCACTTTTTGTGCGGACTAATACGGTGTACTAAGTCCGCCGTACTATCTGCCCTACTTTTGAAATGAACGGACTCGCCCACAAATGCGGAGGAAAGTCTGCTCATTTCGAGCGCGTCTCCGGGTAGGCGGGGCCCGTTAAGGAGACGCCGCTGGCCCCGCCGCCTGGTATGGACTTAAAGGGGAACCCCAACGCCGAAAAAAATCGGCGTGGGGGTCCCCCCAAGCCCACAACAGACCCTTGTCCGAGCACGCTACCCGGCCGGCCAGGAAAGGGGGGACGAGCGAGCGCCCCCCCTCCTGAGCTGTACCAGGCCGCGTGCCCTCAACATGGGGGGTGCCTTGGGGAAGGGGGGGCCGCGCGGCCCCCCCACCCCAAAGCACCTTGTCCCCATGTTGATGAGGACAAGGGCCTCTTCCCGACAACCCTGGCCATTGGTTGTCGGGGTCTGCGGGCGGGGGCTTATCGGAATCCGGGAACCCCCTTTAATAAGGGGGCCCCCGGATACCGGCCCCCCACCCTATGTGAATGAGTATGGGGTACAATGTACCCCTACCCATTCACCTGTAAAATAAAAGTACAAAAAAAAACACACGAGATAAAATACTTTATTACACAGCTCCGGGGGTCTTCCGTCTTCGGGGGTCTTCTCGCTGGACTCCTCCGCTATCTTCTTGTAGTTCTTTTGCTAGCGGAGGAGTCCGGCTTTCTTCCTCGCCGCCGGCCTCTTCTTCCGACTTCGGGGGTCTTGTCCCCCTCTTCGGTTCTTCTGCCGGGCCACCGCGCCTTCTTATAGCTCTTTTACAGGCGGTGGCCCGGTCTTCTGTCGCCGCCGCCGCCTTCCGTTCTTCTTCTTCTTCTTCTTCTCCAGGAGATGTTGACTCGACGATCTCTCCGGCCGCAATGCCAGGGACGCGCTGCGCTGCCACTTATATAGGGACAAGGGGCGGTGTCACATGGCTTTATGTCACATGGGTTGGTGTCACATGGTGACCCCGCCCCCTTACGATGTCACAGTCCCCATGTGACATCAACCCATGTGACCAACCCATGTGACATAAAGCCATGTGACCCAAGTCCGCCCCCGCCCCCCTTGCCCAAGGCACCCCCCATGTTGAGGGCACGCGGCCTGGTACGGCTCAGGGGGGGGGGGGGGGGGCGCTCGCTCGCCCCCCTTTCCTGGCCGGCCGGGTAGCGTGCTCAGACAAGGGTCTGTTGTGGACTTGGGGGGGACCCCCACGCCGATTTTTTTCGGCGTTGGGGTTCCCCTTTAAGTCCAGACCAGGCGGCGGGGCCAGCGACGTCTCCTTCGCGGGCCCCGCCTACCTGGAGACCCGCTCGAAATGAGCGGACTTTTCTCCGGGCGGGAAAAGTCCGCTCATTTCAAAAGTACGGCGGACTGGCATACACACGGCCGGATTGTTCGCCGAAATGTGAGTCCAATGGAGTGCAACACGGCATTCTAAGTCCGCCGTACTTTCGGGTCAAAAAAGTATGCCGGAGGCTACACACGGGGGGATTGTTTGGCGGACTTGAGTTTGCCGGACTTTTCCACCAGATTGTTTGATCGTGTGTACGTGGCATAATTCTGACATCAGGTTAGGTATGGAGACTAGGGGATTGGAAATAAAGAATAGCAGATCGTCCGCGAAGGCTGCTATTTTAGGGGCCAATGAGTCTCCGAGATGGATACCTGAAACGTTAGGGTTCCCTCTCACCATGCGGAGGAAGGGTTCCAAGGATAGAATAAATATCAGAGGGAAGAGAGGCCAACCCCGTCTCGTATCATTGGTTATATCAAAGGCGGAGGAGAGCTGACCATTCACTTTCACTTGGGCTGAGGGCTTGGAATAGATGGCATGTATCCAGTTCATCATCCATTGACCTCAGCCTATGTGGCGTAAAGTTTCGATCAGGAAGGGCCAGTATACACTATGGAATGCCTTTTCGGCGTCGGTCGACAGAAGTAGCATCTGGGTTTTCTGTTTCTTAGCAGCATAGATAAGGTTAATAGCTTTTGTGGTGTTATCCCTCGCCTCTCTGGAGGGCACAAAGCCCACCTGGTCTGAGTGGATGATTGAAGGAATCCACTCCGCCAGCCTCATAGATAGAACTTTAGTAAAGATCTTTAGGTCCACATTGAGGAGGGATATTGGCCTATAATTCTGGCACAGCAGAGGGTCCTTATCATCCTTGGGTATTACTGAAATGAAGGCTCGCAAAGCATCTTTTGGTGGGGTCGTCCCCTCCCCGGCATCGTTGTAGGCCTCTAGGAAATGAGGAGTCAGAATGTCCCCAAATACCTTGTAATATGTTAACGAATACACGTCTGGGCCTGGCGCTTTGCCAGTTTTCATGTGGGCTATCGCCAGCGCCACCTCTTCTCCCATAAGCGGCTCCTCCAAGGCTGATCTAGCCTCTTCGGGCAACTGGGGAAGGCCCGATCTTTGAATATATTCTCTAATGGCTTCCTGTTCTAGGGATTTCTCACCTTCCGATGTCTTATGTGGTAAGTTATATAGTGCCGAGTAATATTTGTGGAACTGGCCTGCAATCCCTTCTCCCTCCCCCCTCAGCTCAGGAATAAAGGCTTGCGCCCGTTGGACTCTCAGGGCTCTCGCTAACAGTTTGCCACACTTATTGCTATGCTCATAGAAGGTACGCTTACATTTTGCAATAACTTCCTTAGCCCTAACCAGTGCCAGGGATTTCAATTGGTTTCTCAGGGTCGTTAGGTCCTGTAACACTCGGGAGGCTAAGGATTGTTTATGGGAGGACTCTAGTGTCCTAATTTTTTACAGCAGGTCAAGAGTTTGCTGGGCCCTGGCCCTCTTGAGATGAGTTCCTATTTTATAAGAAGCCCTCTGATCGTGCACTTATGCGCTTCCCAGATCATCTGGGGAGAGCATTCCGGACCTGCATTGATGGAGAAGAAGTTCAGCAGTTCCCTGGATACCTCCTCCGCTACCTCTGGGGCCTGGATCAAGGTATCGTTAAGCTTCCACTGCCACTGTTTTGGTCTCGGGGGCAGAATATCTATGTCTATGAGGACCGGGGCGTGGTCCGAGAAAGCAATGGACCCTATCGAAGCCGATCTCACCCTGGGAAGTAGGGATTGGGGCAACAAGAGATGGTCGATTCTGGTGTAAGAATCGAGAGGGTGCGAGTAGAACGTGTAGTCCCTCTGAGTCGGGTTCAATACCCTCCATACATCCACCAGGTGGAAGGCATAGAAATTCCTCTTTAGGCGTTTAAGTGCTGCATAGGAGATCTGTGAGGTTTGCCTAGACTTGTCTATAGAGGGATCCATTGCGAAGTTGAGATCGCCTCCTAGGATCACTGCCTCCTCTGCAAATTCTTGTAGCCGTGTCATAGTGGATTCGAGAAAGCCAACCTGGCCAGTATTGGGTAAATATAGGTTCCCCAGGGTCACTGGTGAGCTGCCCAGTGTCCCCTTCACGAACAAGGCCCGTCCCTCTTTATCGATCCATTGGTCACGGTACTTCCATGGTGCCGTGGAGCGTATCAGTATGCTGACCCCCCTGGTCTTGGACTCGGAGGAGCACCCATGGTACACAGCTGGGAAGTATCTGTTCTGGAATTTAGGTATTCTATCGGCTCAGAAATGAGATTCCTGAAGGAAGCATATGTGGGCTTTCGCATGTCTCAAGTTGGACAACACCATGGACCTTTTTTCTGGGTTGTTAAGTCCTTTCACATTGATAGACATCAATATAAGGGATTCCGATGGACTCATGTTTGTGTCCGGGCTGGAGGAAGGGGGGAAAGAAAAAGAGAGGAGAAAAAGGAAGGGGGGAGGAGAGCCTTGTAGGAGTACACCAGAAAAAGGGGCGGGGAGAAGGAAAGCGAAAAAAGGGTATGGAGACCAAGTGAGAAGGAAAGTTGGTAGGGGAAGGAAAAAAAAAAGGGGGGGGGGGTGAAGAAAGAGCAGCGGGTCACTGAAACGTCAGTAAACCCGTGCAACTAAAACATCTATAGTGTAGAAGAGATTTAGTCTCAGTACACCCTTAGGGCTCTGATTGCAAGCCCCAGCGGGGTGTTATCCTATGCGGGGTAGTGGCTGAACACAACTGGGGTCAGGTACTCCCCGACCAGACCCATACTATTACTGAAAAGAACTGATGTAAACACAAAGATATCTGTAACAACCTCTCCAACAGTCAACAAAAAGACAAAAATAAAAACCTGTGAGGTAGAACAGCAATAAAAAAAATTTGAGAAACCTAGTGAGCCTGTTTCACCCACAGTGCATCAACCTCCACATACAGAGGATCCTGACCCGGGGGTCCCGGAGGAGGCACCCCCGTGTCCCCCCGAGAGCACAGGCACGCGGCAAGTGAGGGCCCCCTCTTTTTTGTGCAGTGCTATAGATCAATCTAGCGTCACCAAGCGCAGCCACGTATATATCTGCCAACTAGAACCCAGGTAAGCGATAGCCTTGAGTGATAAACGACAATAAGTCCAGTTCCCGCTGAAATCCCCCTCCCGTCTGGCCTCCCCTATGTCCTCCCAAGGAGCCTCCCACCCTGCCCGGATGTCACCCCCCGGCTGTGAACCATCCCCCGAGAGAGCCTGTCTATGAAGTTGGCTACAGTATCCGCGAGGGTGCAGAGGCCCCCCCACGCCTAGGATGGCCCCCCCAGTCCCACATACACCACGTGCCGAGCCGGAGTGCCGGGCCGCGCGGTTGCTGTAAAATAAACGGCATGTTAATCCCTATGCCCCAGCCAGCCCACCACCGCCCCCCGCAGCCCCCCCAACACAGTTGCTCGGTAACACACTCCATGCCTAGACCTGCACACTCAAACTAGTCCTTGCTTCTGGAGGCTTTTGCAGTTGTAGTCCATGGGTGAGCTTCTCCAGTGTCAGTCTTGTGATTTCTTCCCTGTGGGGGGATCCGCACCCACGGTCTGTGAGGACCGTTGTGTTCCTATAAGCTGCATTCACCATTAGAGTTCCAGGTCTCCGTGTCACAGGAGGGCATAGTCCACTCTTCTCTGGGGGTATCTCCGCTAGTCCTCTCTTAGTGCTGGGGGGAGTCCGGCCCCATCAGAGGGGCCCCGCGACCTGCTACAGGGGGAGGGGGACGACTCCCCCGGCCACAGGGAACAAGGCACAAACCAGGGGAAGACGACGGGGGTCCCAAGCAGGGCAGAGCAGGAGAGCGGGCTGCTGAAGGAGGGAGAGGGGATAGTGCAGGACACATTGGGTTGTTTTGGAAGGCGTGTTGCAGTCAAAGTCCCGTGTCATGCTCCGAGCTGCCTGCAACTTACTTGTGGAGGTCCTTAGTTCTCACGGCTCCGGATCGTTCCTGCCGATCGGACTGTGTTCTGCGCTTGGAAGATCGGCGGGGGAGACCCGGCTGAGTGCCCTGGAATGGAGTACGCTGCTCTCTGGATGGAAGGGGCCCCAGCCAGTCCCGGAGCAGGAACGGTCCCCCCCTCCAAGAAGGCAAATAAATCTGGGAGTTCAGCATGATGCCTTAGTATTAAGGAGGCGCTCCCTTTGCGGATGGTCAGTTGTATTGGGAAACCCCACCTATAGGTCAGTTCCACTTGGCATAGTCTCTCAAGTAGGGGTTTCAACATCGCTCTCCTCATGAGAGTTGCTCGGGCTACAGCCAGGAATAGAGAGATCTGGGCCCCATCAAAGTCCACCGGGCCTTTGGTTCGTGCCTCTCTCATGATCTGTTCCTTGTGGCTGTGCCGATGTATGCGACAGATAACATCGCAAGGCCATTCCACATCCGCTTGTCTAGGGCCAAGTGCCCTGTGAATCCTGTCGAACTGTAATGAGGCAGGGAGGTCTCCCCCGAGTAGCTTATGCATGATCGCCTTCACTGTGTCCAGTCGCCTCGGGTATTCCTCAAAACCGTATGTTTTGACGGCGGCTCCGGTTCTCTAGATCCTCGGCATGGAGTTGCACCTCCGCCAACTGTTCCTGATGTCTATGGTGCACCCTTTCCAATTGTGCCACCCGAGACTCAAGCGCTCCCACTGTGACCTCCTCTCTGATCAGTCTCTCATCTATCCTCTGTACTTTAGCGCGGATTACTTGGAGGTCCCGGCGGTGTTGCTCTTCCACTCTGAGCACCAGAGCCTCCATGTCCGCCTTGGTAGGGAGAGCCTCCATGTCTGCCTTGGTGGGGAGTGCCCTCAGCAAAGCATTTATGTCCGCATAATCCCCCACGGGGTGTACGGAAGAGCCGGCTCCCGTCTGGTTGCTCAGTGTTGAATTAAGCAGGGCCGGGATGCCTGTCAGTGGCTGCGGGCTCGGCTGCTGGGGCCACCATCGCCGCTGGAGAAGATGAAGCTGGCCGGGGCTCACAACGTGTTGCCGCAGTCTGGACCACCGGGGTAGGCCTGTTCTTCTCCCTGAGAAAATGGTCAATCTGGGCCACCGGAGTCGTCTTTGCAGATCCCTTATATCTTCCTCCTTTACGGTTGCTCATGGGCAGGCATGTAAAATCCGGGTAAATGTCATTGCAGCCACAATCGATGGGTCTGGTGTCGGGAGCTCAGGCACCTTGCGACTTCACTCCGCCATGTCCAGGCCACGCCCCTCACCATGTCCACTTTTAATGAAGGTGGGGCAAGGGTGGATCAGGTGAAGGGCTAACAGCAGTACATGTAGTGCACTGCAATGAATGGTGGGAGTGCAGCTGTTGGGGAGTGCATAAGTCAGCAGTACAAATTGCACAGGGTGTAGAGATCAAAATTCAAGTAAAGTAGCATAGAGTACCTTACAAGCAAAAATAATTCCCCCTCTTCCCAAAATAACCCCCCCATCCCAAAGAAAAAAAAACATCTTAAGCACAAATCTTTCCCCTTCTTCTCTGAATCATAATTACCTGACCTTTGCATTGCATCTGCTGGTGAGTTTCCTGGGTCCCACCACCATGATTGCTCATGTTTTCTTTCTTCTGTTTGTCACTTATGATGCAATTGTTTAAATACATGAGCAACAAATGGGTAATCATGACAATAAATGAGCACCAATCAAGCAATTGTGACAAAATGCAGTCTTACAGGGCAGATTGGGGGCCCTGATGTGGTGTTGTGACCCCTGGGGGCTCACCATTGACAGGTCATGTATGCATCATGGGTAGGTGAACAGTCAGGTATGAGGAAGTCGGTGGCTAGGTCACGCATGAGTGGGTAGGCAAACAGGTCAGGTACAGAGAGGTAGATATACAGGATAGGTATGAAGAGGTAGGTGGACAGGTGAGATTTGAGGAATTAGGTGGTATGGTCAAGTATAAGGAGGTAGGTGGGCAGATCTGGTATGAGGGAACAGGCAGACAGGACAGGTGTGAGGAGGAAGGTGTATAGCTTTGATATGAAGATGTAGGTAAACAGGGAGGTAGATGGATAGGTCAGGTTTCATTATGGAGGTTGACAGGTCAGGTATAAGAGGGCAGGTGAACGAGTCAGGTAACAGGGTGTATGAGGGGGTACGTGGAAAGGTCAGGTATAAGTAGATATGTGCGGTTTGTTTCATTACGAATTAAAATTCAGACAAATTTTCATTATTCAGAAATTCGGATGCATCCGAATTTCCTAATTAGAATAGTACTGAATTTAAATGAATCCGAAATAACGAAATTCGAATTCAGATTAAATTAGAATAGTTTTCAAATGCAAACCGTTTTCAAATTCGAATTCAAAAACTTTAAATAGTTTTTAAATTCAAAAACTTTTCAAATTCAAATGGTTTTCCAATTTCCAAAGAGAATAAAAGAGAATAGAAAATAAAGGAATATCATTTTTTTATATTCTAGTCCTTTATTCTATTCTATTTTATTTTACTCTATTCTATTTTATTCTTTTTGGAAATTGGAAAACTATTTGAATTTGAAAACTATTCCAATTCAAAAACTGTTCAAATTCAAAAACTTTTCAAATTCAAAAACTTTTCAAATTCAAAAACTTTTCAAGTTCGAAAACTTTTCAAGTTTGAAAACTTTTCAAGTTCGAAACTTTTCAAATTCTAAAACTTTTCAAGTTCGAAAACTATTCGAAATTGATTCGAAAACTTTTTGAATTTTAAATCTATTCGAAAACCTTTTAATCGCGTCGAAAACAAATAAACAAACCGAATCACGAAAACAAATTAAACAAATGAAACTAATTTAAACAAATTTATGTAAATAATGAATAGAAACAAATTTTTTCATTCTGCACATGTCTAGGTATAAGGAGATAGGTGAATAGGTCACAAGAAAGGGACAGAGGGGGATTGGATACAATAGATGAATAGTGGAGGCTTGGTGTACAAAAGAGAGACAAATGAGAGACTGAAACTCACATGACAGTACAGGCACACCACCCTCTACATCCCCGTCCAACTCTATCCCGTCAAAACCTTAACCTTAGCACTTGGAACCTAGAAAGGAAAAAAGGTGCAAAAAGCACGCCGTCATGAATAATGGGCATGGCCTAAATAATATGCTCAAATCCTAGTCACAGTATACACTTATATATGCCGCGGTCCTTGCACTCATAAAATACTCCTTAGCTACTCTACCACAAGTGAGAGTTTAACAGACACAAATAAGCCTGAAAGATACATTTTAAATATAAGTTAGAATATGGACAAATAGCTATCACTTTATTTGAGCCTACTGTAAGGAAGAACTTCATTAAAATAAATTGAATCCACTTAGCAACCAGCAACAGTTGAGACAATAAACAGTTCACTGTACTACAGAAAGCACTTTGTTATGTACAACACAATTTAAACTAGGCGACGGGGGGAGGGTCCAGAGGTAGAGATAGTCAATGTGGAACATGTTCCAGAGGGTAGTTTTGGGGGCATTAGTGGTAGGTTGACTAAAGCACCTAAACCCAAGGCAAGTATAGTAACAAGTCCTATTTGCAACCTCAAAACACCCAATAAGGAGACAATATGCGACCTGTCTAAACTACATGGCATGTTCACCAATGCCAGGAGTCTGACGGACAAGATGGGAGAGCTAGAGCTACTGTTGTTCGAGGAGGATTTCAATTTTGTAGGAATTTCAGAGACTTAGTTCAACAGCTCTCATGATTGTCTGGCAACCATTCAAGGGTATTCCCTATATCACATGGATAGAGAGGGTAAAAAAGGAGGAGAGGAATGCCTATATTTCAAAAATGAAGTGAATGTGAGAGATGACATCACTAAGGGAGCAAGGGAGGAGGTGGAATCCTTATGGGTAGAGCTGCAAAGGGATGGAACTAAGGGGAAAGTAATACTGAGAGTATGCTATAGGCCCCCTAACCAGACGGAGGAGGCAGAGGCTGACCTCCTATCATAATTTGGATTAGCGGCAAGGATGGGAAGTGTCATCATAATGGGCTATTTTAATTATCCAGACATAGACTGGGTGGAAGGAACTGTACATTCATGTAAGGCTCACCAGATACAAAATGTATTGCAGGACAATTTCATGTGTTAGATGGTAAACGCACTAACTAGAAACAAAGCGTTACTAGACCTACTGATTACCAACAATACAGACTTGATCACGGATGTGGAAACATGGGGCAATTTAGGAAACAGCGATCACAAGTCAATTTGTTTCAGTATAAATCACACTAGGATAACATAAGGGGAATACAAAGACACTGAATTTCAAAAGAGCCAACTTCCCTAAACTACGAGCCTTGCTAGAAGATACAAATTGGGATAAAATCTTAGGAACTAAGAACACAGAGGAGAAATGGGTATGCTTTAAGAGCATATTAAATAAGGGCAATAGTCAGTGCATACCAATGGGAAATATATTTAAAAGAGCTAAAAAAAAGTCCTGGTTGGCTTAACTCCAATGTAAAAACGCATATAAAAGCAAAGGACAAGGCCTTCAAAAAATACAAGGCTGAGGGATCATCGTCACCATTCCAACTTTACAAAGAATGCAACAAGAAATGTAACAATGCAATCAGGGCCGTTAAGATAGAACATGAAAGGCACATAGCGGAGGAGCATAAGAAAAATCCCAAGAAAGTACATAAATAGTAAGAAAGGGAGGTCAGATCATATTGGTCCCATAAAGAATGATGAAGGGAATCTGGTTACTAAGGATGGAGAGATGGCAAAGGTATTGAATTTCTTCTTCTTCTCAGTCTTCACAAGGGAATTGGGGGCTTCAGTAACCAAAACTGCAATGTTTATCCTCATAACACGCCACAGGAAGCACCCTCATGGCTTAGACGGCTTTCACACCAAGTCACGGGGGACGTTGGCGGTAAACCGACGGCTTTACTGTCGTTTTAGGGGCACTAATCGGCCACTAGTGGGGCAGTTTTAACCCCGGCTAGCAATCAAAAAGGGGTTAAATCCGACTGCAAAATGTTGCCGGATCTGCGTTTTTGCCGGTGGTATTGCAGCACTGCCCCATTGATATCAATGGGGAGCATCAGCAGAGGAGCGGTAGAGCAGTGGTAAGTTCACCGCTCCTTCACTGCTTCAAAGAAGCTGCTGGCAGAACTTTTTTTGACGCCCTGCCAGTGCACCGCTCCAGTGTGAAAGCCCTTTGCTCCAGCTGCTGACACTTGCTGGAGCGAGCGTTAGGCTTACTGCTCCTTCCAGCCTGCAGGGGGAGATAGACAGCTGGCAGACGTTCCTTCCCCTCTCCCCTTATCACTTATCACATGACTGAAGAGAGGAATGAGAAGCTGCCTTCAAAATTGTAAGTACACATGGGAGGGGGAGGAGAGGGAGGACACACTGATGTGAAGGGGCCTGCTGATGGAGACACTCTGATGTGAAGGGGGCTGCTGATGGGGACACACTGATGTGAAGGGGGCTGCCGATGGGGACACTCTGATGGGAAGGGGGCTACTGATGGGAACACACTGATGTGAAGGGGTCTGCTGATGGGGACACACTGATGTGAAGGGGGCGGCTGATGGGGACACACTGATGTGAAGGGGGGTGCTGATGGGGATACACTCATGTAAGAACCTCTGGGGGAATCTAGAATGGGAAAGGACCTGGGGGTCCTAGTAGATGATAGGCTCAGCAACCAAACAAAGCAAACAGAATATTGGCATGCATTAAAAAGCGAATTAACTCCGGAGATAAAACAATAATTTTCCCACTCTACAAGACTTTGGTCTGGCCACACCTGGAGTATGCTGTCCAGTTCTGGGCACCAGTCCTCAGGAAGGATGTGCTGGAACTGGAGAGAGTCCAGAGAAGGGCAACAAAACTAATAAAGGGTCTGGAGGACATTAGTTATGAGGAAAGGTTACGAGCACTGATCCCCTTGAGAGGGGATATGATTTCAATGTACAAATACCATACTGGTGACCCTGCAATAGGGATAAAACTTTTCCACATAAGAGAATTTAATAAGACACACGGCCATTCACTACAATTAGAAGAAAATGGTTTAACCCTAAAATGTATAGAGGGTTCTTTACTGTAAGAACGGTTAGGGTGTGGAATTCCATTCCACGTGCAGTGGTTTCAGTGGGAGCATTGATAATTTAAAAAATCTATTAGATAAGCACCTGAACAACCACAATACACAGGGATACACAATGTAATACTGACATAAAATCACACACAGAGGTTGGACTTGCTGCATTTGTGTCTTTTTTCAACCTTGCCTACTATGTAAGTATGTAACAAATGGGGAAAAGTATCTAAACAGGTGCAGACAGAACCAGCGCAAGGCAACCAATCAGCTTTCATCTTCTGCTTGTTCAGTTAAACTTTGAAAATTAAAGATAGAAGCTTATTGGTTGTCATGCACAGCTGATCCAGATTCTGGCTGCTACAATTTTGATACATTTCCCTCAATGTACAGAGTGCAGCAGTCATTGTGCCCCTTATGTTGGGGGTCAGCAGGAAGAGAAGATAGCTGGCGTCTGTAGTTAACTAGATAACAAAAATATCCAGAGTCAGTGGTCATTGTCTGTGGCCCTCTTACATTGGCAGTCACTGTTTTTATCTCCCTCTACGTGATGATCAGTTTCTGTGCCCCCCCCCCACATTGGTGGTCATTGTTTGTGTGCCTCTTACATTGCTGGTCACTGACTGGGCTCTCCTTACACTGCTGGTCAGTTTGGGTGCCCCCTTAACATTCATGGCCAGTGTCAGCATTTGTGCCTCTTTGCATTTGTGTTCAGTCTGTGGCCCCTTATATTGATAGTTGGTGTCTCTATCCTCTTGCATTGGCGTTCAATGCCTTCCCTGTGAGACAGTGTCTTTGCCCACTTATATTGGTGGGCAGTGTCTTTGCCCTCCTTTACATTGGTGGTTAGTGTTTGTGTTCCTTTTCATTGGCAGTCAGTGTCTGTTTCCTTCTTACATTGCCAGTCACTGTCAGTGCCCTCCTTACATTGGCAGTTAGTGTGTGTACTCCCCTCACATTTCTGGTAAGTGTCTGTGCTTCCTTACATTGGTGGTCAGTGTATAAGTGGGTTGAAATAGCCAGTTAGGTGCTGTCCAGGACAGGAGCATAGGAGTTCATACCCTTTCCGGTTCTTTGTTCTCTTGGCAGGTTTTTCTGGGTCCAACCCACTGGTTCTGTGTAATATAAAAGGGACAGGGGCCCATACCCAAGAGAGAGACCACCTTAGCAGAGAGCAGGATAAAAGAGCTAGGAAATCCAAAGAGGACAAGGTCTTGCACCAGGCCTAAGGATAAGGTAATGTGACAGACGACAACACCTGTGAGGGGCAGAAGGATGTTGCTCATCACTACCTGGATGTAAAGTCATCAGAACCTGGGGTTCACCCCAAAGACACCAGCACTGGAAGAATGCCTCTGTCAGGAAAGGGTTCACCCATTGGTTAGTGCTGTCGGTCTCTTGGATCACAGTACCAGTGTCCACCAGCGGGTGTCTTCCAACACTCTGGATCTGTAGTGGAAGGATTTGCCTGTTGGTGGCACTGTTGGATCCTTTGGCTGTAATACCGGTGTCCACCAGCGGGATTTTACCGGCACTGTGGAGCAGACAGCACCTCCTCCGTTCAGGTGTCACTTGAGGCTAATTACAGGCATTCATATAAATACCTGGCTCATGATTGCTCTCATTGCCCTGGTATCTTCCTTGTGATGTGAACCTGATCTTGTCCCTCCTGTTACCTTGCATCCCTTTTTTGGTTCTGTCTGTGCAATCCACACAGTCTGGTCATACCAATTCATGACAGTATACCAGGGCCACCTCTGACCAGAAGTGGCTGCACAGGGGAACCATCTCGGTTCTGTTTATGTTGCTGAGATGAATTTGGATGTCTGGCCTTTGATTAAGATATGTAAAGAGCTGGCTCTGCCCTGTATCCCAAAAGGCAGTGATGACTTTTCTCCCCCCTTCAGCATTAACCAGGTTGCGTCCATAGTATGGCTGTTGAAGGATGAACCTGCATCCTCCTTGGGGCACTATTTGGTTTGTTCCAAACAGTTGTTAAAGCATTGTATAGGTGAAGTGCAGGCCCTGGTCAGACAGAGGGTATGTGAGCCCACTTTTGTTCTACCTGTAGTTCAGGCATGGTCAGACCTGTTATGCCCAGCTTCTATCCGCTCTCCACAACCCAGACCTGCTACAAAACACCTGCCTGCTCAGACATCTTTTCTCCTGTCACCCATGGCAACCTCAGCTACAATATACCCTGCTGCCCACTAAGTATCAATACCCTGTTTCTGCTTCCTGCACCTATCTTGCCTTTAACCCACCTGCCTCTTCTATACTACTTACAACTTCCCCACATAAACTTCCTCTGGCCGCTGTTCCCCCTTCCTTGCCATATCCCAGCCCTTCGCTTCAGCATGCCTCACCTCCTACCTACAGTCCTACAGCCACCTACAGATCTCCAGCAGTTAAGCCAAAGAAGAAATGGAAGTTCTTCCCCGCTCACATGATCCTGCCAGTAATCCAACCTGCTTCCACACCAACCAACCTGCATCAGTACACCTTCATGCCAGCTGAACCTGATGACCCACCTAATCCTGCCAACTCTTTGCCTGCTATCCAGCTTGAAGTTCCTGTGCTCCAGTCTGATGTTCCTGTGCCCATGTTCCAGTCCAATGTTCCAATACCTGCCGACCATTCTGATGTGTCTACTGTTGTGCCAGTGTCTGCTGTTCAGCCTATTGTGCCAATGCCTGTGCCTGCCTTCCAGTCTGAAGTCCCGGTGCCTGCCTTCCAGTCTGAAGTCCCGGTGCCTGCCTTCCAGTCTGATGTCCCAGCCCCCACTGTCTTGCTTGATAATTCGATGTCTGAACTGCTTTGTGACCCTATATCTGGTATCCAGCCTGATGATCCAGTTCCTGGTGGTCCTGTTCCTGATACTCTGTCTGATGGTCCCATTCCTAATACCCTGCCTGGTGGGTCCTTTTCCGTTACCCAGCTCGATGACCTGGAGCCTGCTGCCCAGTTCGATGACCCAGAGCCTGTGGTCTGCCCTGATGTGCCCATTGCCCAGTTTGATGTACCATTGCAGAGTTTGATGTTCCTGTTGCCCAGCCTGAAGTGCCTGATGCCCAGCCTGAAGTGCCTGTTGCCAAGCCTGACATACCCCCATCCGTTGTTTTGCTTGTTGCCATAGACTATGGACAATTACAACTAGTTGGAGCATCCGGAGGCCGCTCCTTTAAGGGGGGGTACTGTCAGGAATGGGTTTGCCTGTGTAGTGGCGCTGTCAGTCTTTTCGCAGTACTAGTGTCCATCAGTGGGTGCCTTCCAACACTCTGGATCTGTAGTGGAGGGATTCGCCTGTTGGTGGCACTGTTGGATCCTTTGGCTGTAATACCAGTGTCCACCACCGGGTGTTTCCTGGCACTTTGGAGCAGACAGCACCTCCTGCATTCAGGTGTCACTTGAGGCTAATTACAGTCATTCATATAAATACCCGGCTGATGATTGCTCTCATTACCCTGGTATCTTCCTTGTGCCTTGATCTGTACCTGCAACCTGTGAACCTGATTCTGCAACCTGCAACCTGTAGCCTGACCCTGTTATCTGTGCCTGACCCTGTTACCCTGTGCATCTGATCCTGATCCTGTCCCTCCTGTTACCTTGCATCCCTGCCCTGTAGCCCGATCCCTTTTCACCTTCCCCCATCTGCTGATTCCGTGTGTATGATTCCTGCCTGCCTTACGTTTGTAATTCTGGAACTGCCCTTGTTTATCTGCTAATCTCCTGTGAATGACCATGGCCTGGCTACATTTAAGATTGCGGTACTTCCCTTATATTGTATATAGTTATTGTTGTTTGTGGGTCAAAGTTTAGTTGGTTGTTCACTGTTTATATTAGAGGTGTTTATATATTGTTATCACTTAGGCCCCTTTCACACAGATGGACTGTCTATCCGTTTTTCTTCCATCCATCAACGGACAACAATGCAATCCTATGGGCAAAGGGATGATCATCCATTACCATCCGTTAACCTCTGCTTCCATTTTTTTAACGTAAAAGGTGACGTCCAGATCCGTCAAAACGGATATTAACTGACAATGTCTGTCAACGTCCGATCAGTTGAGATCCGTTTTGAAGAAATAATTCAAAGTTCATACTTTATCAAATAAAGTGAAAAAAACTTTATTTTAAACGGGTTATGCAGAATAATAAAACTAAAACTGTTTTGAACATATCATGTTCTTTTGTGTCTTTTTATGCTATCAAAACACAATGAAATAACCAAATTAATTAATACATTTAAATTTGCACTGCATTATTTATATATATTGATATGGCCATGGAACTTCTCCTGATGGAGATAGAAAGTAGCCGGCAAATTGTTCACACATGGCAATGTAGGTTGGGAGGAGCAATGCTTTCTGGGTAATTTTCTTAAAGGCACAGAAACTGCTGTAAACGGATGAAAACTGATACAAAAAAAGATGAAAAAACGGATGTAAGCGTGTACATTAATGGATGAAAATGGATATTGTCCGAACGGAAGACGGATGAAAACGGAGATTAACGGAACAGAAGATCGATGAAGAAGGGTGAAGCAACGGATAAGAACTGATACCTTTTTAACGTGGCTAAACTAATTGGTGCCCGTGTGAAAGGGGCCTTATGCTTAAATAAACGTAATTATTCACTTACATGCATTTTGGTTCTCTCTGTGCAATCCAAACAGTCTGGTCATATCAATTCATGACAGCCTCTGATGGACTCTGTATTACACACACATTACCTTTGTAAGTATGTCAGAGCAGCACACAGCCTGTAGATAGGATTAGGGAAATAGGGAAGGTATGTTTTAGAATTTTGTCCTTTGTAATTGCCTTTTTGCACTTTTCTAAGTAAATTGTTCTGAAATGTTGTCCTTGACTGATGTGAAGTTGCTGAAAGGAGTGTAATGCAAGTACTGTAGCCATTACTTATAGTCTACAGCAGGGGTGGCCAACCAGACAAAGACCAAGAGCCACATTTTTTACCAAGTTACCGCAAAGAGCCACATCATACGCATGGGCACACATGAACATCACCCCATCCCTTCCTCATACACACATACGTTTGCTCTCATCCAATGCGACACTAAAATACTCACAAGCTTGAAGATCAGAGTGCAACTTTGACTGAATAGACGTGTTAATGTATGATATTCTGTGCTCAACAGTGTGGCGGGACAGTTGGAGGTCTGATACCATTCGTTTTAGTTTGTCGTTTTCAGGAGACAAGATTTCAACAATGTCACAGAGGCATTTTTGTAATGAACTCCCCTTCATTGTATGGCTTTTTGGCCCGTGCAATGTTCCAAGCCAGTTGATACGATGCAAGCGTTACAGTCTCTGTGTGCTTTGTAAGTTTTTTGAAAAACTTTGCCTGCTTTTCTGTCTGACTTTTCAAAGTAACCAACTTGTGCTTGCGAAGTTCAGTCCCTTTTGGAAATTCCTGGTCGATGTTAGCATGGAGTGAGCTGAAGTGGCGCTGAAGGTTTGAAGCTTTGAAATGCGACAAGGACACCTGACATATAAGGCAGAATGGCTTTCCATTACGTTCAACAAAAAAATATAAACTCTCCCACTCTGTTAAAAATGTCCTGTGTTCTTCATATTTTCGTTTTGCTGTGCATTTTTTCCCTGCCATTTTGCTCTTACTGAAAAACTGCCCACGTGTGCATTTGACGTAAATACAGAGCAAGGGGGCGGGGTAGTGAGAGTGAGGGGTGAGCGAATAAGGAAGTTCATAGCCAGGAGTAGCCAATAGCTGCACTAGCGTCGGTTTTAGTCCGTCAGAATAGCACACACACGAGCGAATTTCTCGGTAGGAACTGGGTCCGGCAGAGTTCTGGCCGAAAAATTTGAAGCATGTTTTGCAATTCTGACGGACTTTCCGAATGAGCGGACTTGGCCACACACAATCACACCAAACTCCGACGGATTCGAACGTGATGATGTACGACTCGACTCGAATAAGGAAGTTCATAGCCAGGAGTAGCCAATAGCTGCACTAGCGTCGGTTTTAGTCTGTCGGAATAGCACACACACGAGCAAATTTCTCGGTAGGAACTGGGTCCGGCAGAGTTCTGGCCGAAAAATTTGAAGCATGTTTTGCAATTCTGACGGACTTTCCGAATGAGCGGACTTGGCCACACACAATCACACCAAACTCCGACGGATTCGAACGTGATGATGTACGACTCGACTCGAATAAGGAAGTTCATAGCCAGGAGTAGCCAATAGCTGCACTAGCGTCGGTTTTAGTCTGTCGGAATAGCACACACACGAGCAAATTTCTCGGTAGGAACTGGGTCCGGCAGAGTTCTGGCCGAAAAATTTGAAGCATGTTTTGCAATTCTGACGGACTTTCCGAATGAGCGGACTTGGCCACACACAATCACACCAAACTCCGACGGATTCGAACATGATGACGTACGACTCGACTCGAATAAGGAAGTTCATAGCCAGTAGCGTAAGTAACGTAAGAGCCGCACGGAACCGGGCAAAGAGCCGCATGCGGCTCGGGAGCCGCGGGTTGGCCACCCCTGGTCTACAGAGTGGCTATTAAACACACTGGGGTAGGAAGACATCAGTGTGGAGTTGGAACTGTATAAAGACGCAAGTGGTTACCTTGGTTATCAGAAGTGTAACAAGCAGCCTATCGGTAATGTGTACCTGTTATAGGTGGAATGACCTTTAGCAGCTAGAGAAGGTTGTTGCCACTCCTTCTATCAGTGGTCTGTCTCCCATAGCTTGGGAAGCTTGCACTGCAAAGGTTTCTATTCTGTACAGAGGAACAAAAGTTCAGGAGTCAAGTTAAGTGCGTGTTTAGAGCCCACACAAGGTGCACGGCGGGGCTCACTCCGCTACGGGGGAATTGTAGTGAAAAACATTGAACAGGTGGATTTGGACAAGGATCAACGTGTCCCTCCTGAATGCAAGTTACAGAGAAGGTGTGCATTGTCACAGAGTCCAAAGAGTTAACTGGAGAACAGTTGCAGTGCAAGTATACGTTCATCTCTAAGAGTAGAGGCCCGCCTTAAGGCCGAGTATTCCCCCATGGGAAGGCATTGATGAAAATAGCACAAAGCAAATGTACCCCATGTGTATAACAGTGAACCTGTACAAAGTGGTTAGCATAGCCAGAAGAACCCACCCTGGGGTAGGCCTCTCATGTGACCCTTGCTTGGCACCCAAGGAGGAGGGAAACATAGAGGACGTACCGACCACTCTGTCTCTTTGACCTACCCACCTACCCTTCAAGTATCTGTGCCCACCTTACATTGGTGGTCAGTATCTATGCCCCTTACATTGGTGTTTGTGAAGATAATGATGCCTAAGGACCCCATTATGAGTGGGGAATAGGATGTCATACTCAAAATTCACATCAGTAATCAAATATTAAAGTGGTTGCCACTATATCATCTGTATACCATCCCATCTGTTATACATCTGTTATATAATGCTATGTGTCCCAGTGCCTGTGCTGTATATAAAAAATGCTGATTTCTACCTTATCTTAGAGCGTCTCCCAGAACTCACATGACTCCTCAGCTCTCTCCTCACCCCGGCTGACAGCTATAGTGGGCGGGGCCAAGAATCGCCCACTGCTGTCATCCAGGAGGAGAGGGAAGAGGAGCAGAGAGCCAAGGAATCACGTGAGCACCGGGAGATGCTTTAAAATAAGGTAGAAATTAGATTTTTTTTTTTTATACAACACAGGCACTGGGACACATGGCATTATATAACAGATGGGATGCTATACAGATGATAAAGTTTTTATAGCAGCAGGAGGGGGGCAGGCAGTGTCTGGAGCTGGCAGGCAGGCAGAGGAGAGGGGAGAGGATGGGGGAGAGCAGAAAGGAGATACAGCGGATGATGGAGGCACGTAAACTGACCACAATGTCAGGGCTCAGCAGCCATGATAAAACATAGTCAGTTTACAGAGGGAGGGCAGAACCAGGCAGGATCAGCCTGTTTTTTTTTAGCTGATATGGAGGGGCAAATTAAACAGCACAAGCACTGTGCTGTACAACATGCTTTAAGGGAACAGGATCATTTTTGTCAGGATCATATTGGCCTAAACTGAGGGTTAAAAATGTTTTTTATATATTTTTGGGGGATATTTATTATAACAAAAAGTAAAAAATAATGCGCTTTTTTCAAAATTGTCGCTCTATTTTTGTTTATAGCGCAAAAAATAAAAACCACAGGGGTGATCAAATACCACCAAAAGAAAGCTCTATTTGTGGGAAAAAAGGACGTCAATTTTGTTTGGGAGCCACGTCGCATGACCGTGCAATTGTCAGTTAAAGCGACACAGTGCCGAATCGCAAAAAGTGGTCTGGGGCTGAAGTGGTTAAAAAAAAAAAAACTACTGACACCATCCTCTGGTCTATTGACACTGTCAACTTCCCTTCTGACACCATCCACTGCTATACTGAGCCCATTTTCTGCCCTATTGACAACGTCCACTGCTTTACTGACACCACTCACTGTCGTAGTGATACCATCATCTGACATACTGACAACGTCCACTGCTCTACTGGCACTAAACACACTGTCCACTACCCTACTGATGCTGTCCACTGCCCTACTGACAGATATTGTCCACTTTTATGGTAAGCTAAGTTTAAAGAGGAAGTAAACCCTGATGAGTTTACTTCCTCTTTCATTCCCTGCAAAGGTAAAGCATAATGGACTACTATGCATCGCATAGTAGCCCATTATGTGTCACTTACCTGACACAGGAGCCATCGTTGTCACCGCTGTCCCCTGTAGTCCGGCACATCCATCTTCTCGGTGGATCTCGCTGCTCCGCCACTGTCATTCGACGAAGCCGCGATGACGTCACTCCCGCGCATGCACACGGGAGCCGCTGCGCGCGGCATATTCGCCGTTGACGGTGTCGCGCTCAGTGCGCCTGCGCACCGCTGCCTACGGTGCATGCGCCGTAGACAGCAGTGCCTGTCTTTCGGCAAATATCTCCTAAACCATGTAGGTTTAGGAGATATTTCTTGGACCTACAGGTAAGCCTTAATCTAGGCTTACCTGTAGGTCAAAGTGTGTTGTAAGGGTTTACAACCACTTTAATGTTCTACAGTGACGCTTGTTTTATTATATTTTTCTATGTTTTCCATACTATTTAGTTAGGCCTTTTGAAATCTTTTCACTTACCCTCTCAATATGTAAACAAAGATCTGAAATACTGTAACTCTTTAGCAACTTGGAGTATCTTGGCATGCAGTGGAAGCAAAAAGTCCATAATCATAGTATAAAAATCAAACATCTGGCTCACCATCTATCACTGTCCCTTAAAAGAGTTACATCCTCGCCTGTCTCAAAGGTTTAAAGGCCAGGTCTCCAGTGGCTTTGCAGTGACAGCAGTCCACCACTCTGTCTTCTCAGTGTGTGCTGCATCCCACTCCATTTCACAGACACCTACTGGTTGTTTCTTGTTCCTTTCTGGCCTGTACTGCAGGCAGTTTAACCCATTGAGGACAAAAGTCCCTGTAATCAGCGTTAGAGACTTTTTCCCATCAAAATGTTCACCAAGCCTTCAAATCTTAGGTCCGATATTAGGACTTAACAATCCTGAGAGAATTTGTAAGGCCTCATGCACACGAGACGCAGATGAAACCTCTGTTAAAAAAAGCTGAAACGTGCGTTTAGAAACGCGCGTTTTGCCGCGTTTGCATGTCGCGTTTAGACGCGTTTGCGTTTAGACGCGTTTATAAAGATAACATCATGTAGACCCTCCCCAAGCTCTCAAAGCATTTTTTTTAACTATTTCTGCTATTTTGATCAGAGTGAGCAGCAGCAGCATAGAGAGCAGTTGTACACTTGCATTTGCCGTGTCACTTGCCACGGCACCTGCCACAAGTTGTGGATTGTCCACTTGCCACGTCACTTGCCACAAGTTGGGGATTGTCCACTTGCCACATCACCTGCCACGTCACCTGCCACAAATTGTGGATTGTCCACTTGCCACGTCACTTGCCACATCACCTGCCACGTCACTTGCCACGAGATGTGGATTGTCCACTTTCCACGTCATCTGCCATGCCACCTGCCACAAGCTGTGGATTGTCCACTTGCCACGTCACCAGCCACATCACCTGCCACAAGTTGTGGATTGTCTACTTGCCGCGTCACTTGCCACATCACCTGCCACGTCACTTGCCACGTCACCTGCCACAAGTTGTGGATTGTTCACTTGCCACGTCACCTGCCACGTCACCTGCCACAAGTTGTGGATTGTCCACTTGCCACGTCACTTGCCACAAGCTGTGGATTGTCCACTTGCCACATCACTTGCCACGTCACCTGCCACATCACTTGCCACGTCACCTGTCACAAGTTTTGGATTGTCCACTTGCCACGTCACTTGCCACGTCAGCTGCCACGTCACTTGCCACGAGATGTGGATTGTCCACTTTCCACGTTATCTGCCATGCCACCTGCCACAAGCTGTGGATTGTCCACTTGACACGTCACCAGCCACATCACCTGCCACAAGTTGTGGATTGTCCACTTGCCACGTGACTTGCCACATCACCTGCCACGTCACTTGCCACATGACCTGCCACAAGTTGTGGATTGTCTACTTGCCGCGTCACTTGCCACTTCACCTGCCACGTCACTTGCCACGTCACCTGCCACAAGTTGTGGATTGTTCACTTGCCACGTCACCTGCCACGTCACCTGCCACAAGTTGTGGATTGTCCACTTGCCACGTCACTTGCCACATGCTGTGGATTGTCCACTTGCCACATCACTTGCCACGTCACCTGCCACGTCACTTGCCACGTCACCTGCCACAAGTTTTGGATTGTCCACTTGCCACGTCAGCTGCCACGTCACTTGCCACATCACCTGCCACGTCACCTGCCACAAGTTGTGGATTGTCCACTTGCCACGTCACTTGCCACATCACCTGCCACGTCACTTGCCACGAGATGTGGATTGTCCACTTGCCATGTCACTTGCCACGTCACCTGCCACGTCACTTGCCACGTCAGCTGCCACGTCACTTGCCACAAGATGTGGATTGTCCACTTGTCACATCACCTGCCACATCACTTGCCACATCACCTGCCACAAGTTGTGGATTGTCCACTTGCCACATCACCTGCCACGTCACCTGCCACAAATTGTGGATTGTCCACTTGCCACGTCACTTGCCACATCACCTGCCACGTCACTTGCCACGAGATGTGGATTGTCCACTTTCCACGTCATCTGCCATGCCACCTGCCACAAGCTGTGGATTGTCCACTTGCCACGTCACCAGCCAAATCACCTGCCACAAGTTGTGGATTGTCTACTTGCCGCGTCACTTGCCACATCACCTGCCACGTCACTTGCCACGTCACCTGCCACAAGTTGTGGATTGTTCACTTGCCACGTCACCTGCCACGTCACCTGCCACAAGTTGTGGATTGTCTACTTGCCGCGTCACTTGCCACATCACCTGCCACGTCACTTGCCACGTCACCTGCCACAAGTTGTGGATTGTTCACTTGCCACGTCACCTGCCACGTCACCTGCCACAAGTTGTGGATTGTCCACTTGCCACGTCACTTGCCACAAGCTGTGGATTGTCCACTTGCCACGTCACCTGCCACGTCACTTGCCACGTCACCTGCCACGTCACCTGCCACAAGTTTTGGATTGTCCACTTGCCACGTCACTTGCCACGTCAGCTGCCACGTCACTTGCCACGAGATGTGGATTGTCCACTTTCCACGTCATCTGCCATGCCACCTGCCACAAGCTGTGGATTGTCCACTTGACACGTCACCAGCCACATCACCTGCCACAAGTTGTGGATTGTCCACTTGCCACGTGACTTGCCACATCACCTGCCACGTCACTTGCCACATCACCTGCCACAAGTTGTGGATTGTCTACTTGCCGCGTCACTTGCCACTTCACCTGCCACGTCACCTGCCACGTCACCTGCCACAAGTTGTGGATTGTCCACTTGCCACGTCACTTGCCACAAGCTGTGGATTGTCCACTTGCCACATCACTTTCCACGTCACCTGCCACGTCACTTGCCACGTCACCTGCCACAAGTTTTGGATTGTCCACTTGCCACGTCAGCTGCCACGTCACTTGCCACATCACCTGCCACGTCACCTGCCACAAGTTGTGGATTGTCCACTTGCCACGTCACTTGCCACATCACCTGCCACGTCACTTGCCACGAGATGTGGATTGTCCACTTGCCATGTCACTTGCCACGTCACCTGCCACGTCACTTGCCACGTCAGCTGCCACGTCACTTGCCACAAGATGTGGATTGTCCACTTGTCACATCACCTGCCACATCACTTGCCACATCACCTGCCACAAGTTGTGGATTGTCCACTTGCCACGTCACTTGCCACATCACCTGCCACGTCACTTGCCACAAGATGTGGATTGTCCACTTTCCACGTCACCTGCCATGCCATCTGCCACAAGTTGTGGATTGTCCACTTACCACGTCACCAGCCACATCACCTGCCACAAGTTGTGGATTGTCCACTTGCCACACCACTTTCCACGTCACCTGCCACAAGATGTGGATTGTCCACTTGCCATGTCACCAGCCACATCACCTGCCACAAGTTGTGGATTGTCCACTTGCCACGTCCCTTGCCACGTCCCCTGCCACGTCACCTGCCACAAGTGGATTGTCCACTTGCCACATCACTTGCCACATCACCTGCCACAAGTTGTGGATTGTCCACTTGCCACGTCACCTGACACAAGTTGTGGATTGTCCACTCGCCACGTCACTTGCCACATCCCCTGCCACAAGTGGATTGTCCACTTGCCACATCACTTGCCCCATCACCTGCCACAAGTTGTGGATTGTCCACTTGCCACGTCACCTGACACAAGTTGTGGATTGTCCACTCGCCACGTCACTTGCCACATCACCTTCCACAAGTGGATTGTCCACTTGCCACGTCACTTGCCACGTCCCCTGCCACAAGTGGATTGTCCACTTGCCACGTCACTTGCCACGTCACCTGCCACAAGTTATGGATTGTCCACTTGCCACGTCACATGCCAGTCACCTGCCACAAGTTGTTGATTTTCCACTTGCCACGTCACCTGCCAAGTCACTTGCCGCGTCACCTGCCAGGTCACTTGCCACGTCACCTGCCACAAGTTGTCTATTGTCCACTTGCCACGTCACATGCCAGTCACCTGCCACAAGTTGTTGATTTTCCACTTGCCACGTCACCTGCCAAGTCACTTGCCGCGTCACCTGCCAGGTCACTTGCCACGTCACCTGCCACAAGTTGTCTATTGTCCACTTTCCACGTCACTTGCCACTTCACCTGCCACGTCACTTGCCACAAGTTGTGGATTGTCCACTTGCCACATCACTTGCCACCTGCCATGTCACTTGCCACAAGTTGTGGATTGTCCACTTGCCACGTCACTTGCCACAAGTTGTGGATTGTCCACTTGCAATTGCAATTGTTTAAAATATTTTTCTAATGGTTTTTCATCATTTGCAATCATTTTTGAGATTTTTAATGTAAAAAAAAAGGTCACCTTTAAAAACGCATATAAACGCAAACGCGGCTAAACGCGGTAGCGGCGTTTTGCCGCGTTTTACCGCGTTTTGCCGCGTTTTGCGTCTGAAACGCAGAAATTTTTGTTTCTGAACGCATTTTTTTGCTTCTGGAAAAACGAGATTAAACGCAACTGCATATAAACGGAAAAAAACGAGACTGTGTGCATGGACACATAGGATAACATTGAATGAGTTCAGGTGCAGTTGAAAAAACTGTCCAACTGCATCTGAACGCGCGTTTAACTGCGTCTCGTGTGCATGAGGCTTAAATCAATCCTCTCCTCTTCAACTGGACTACCCCAGAACCCATTGCCCTGCATGGGTAAGAATCCCTGAAAACTCAAAAACTGCATTCATATCTTGAAACTTAAAGGGACCAGAACCCAAATAACAGGGAAACGTATCACCTATCCCTGGTATCCTGTACATGTTGTAAATTGCAATGAGACAGCTAAGCAGGGCAGAGGTTTATTTAATTGTCGTTTAGCAGGTGTGCACAACCTGATCATAAGCCATCATAAACTGCTGATGGCTGTCATAAGCCGAACACTGTTAATCAGAGACTTGTTAAGGGGTCTGATTGTAAATGATTAATTCAAGGCCATAAAATTCATTAACAGGATGCATCTTAATCCAGACCTGCTAATGGCAGATTGTACAATGTCTGTCTGGTATGTGATTCTACAATATACATCTGCAGCCTAGGTTTTGAATTACATAGGGTTATGTTTTATACTATTTTCATAACTCTGACTAAAGTTGAGATATATTTATTAAACATTTTGAAAAAATACAAATTACCCTAGTGCAGCACTCTCCTATTTACAATATACCCTCTATATATTGTCATATGGTGGTTGCTTGCTTATGGTAGATGTTTTTTACTGAAGTCCATGCCAGTCCAAGCAGAGTTTACATAAGAAATTGCCCCCTTAAAGTGTTACTAAACCCACAACAGTAAAAGCTGTCTGTATATGCAGAATAGCATACTTGTTATACTCACTCTGGAACTTAAGGGGTTAATCCTCTGCATTGTGTAAAAAGGCTGTTTGACACTATATGGACAGATCCTCCCCTCCTGCACTGTCTATCTTGGCAAGGCCATATAATACAGTGAGGGTAGCCATCCTGCACATGCTCAGTTTAGTCTTTATTGCTAGAGAGAACATTTTCTGTTTCAATTGAACTGTTCAGGTCACATGATATTGACATTACACATGTGGGCGTGTATACAGGCTGTAGTGGAAATCTCCTCCTACCTGGAAACTCAGCACTGGAGAAACTGTGCAATTTATCATGTGACCGTGGTATACAGATTAGCAAAACAGGTATATAGTGGAAGTATTTTAAAGAAAAACCTGAAAATTTATGTCAAATACTTACCGTAATTTTCCTTTCCTGATGGACTCCATGGCAGCCTACGTGTGGGTTTAGTCCCGCCTCCATTACCCTATAGGACGACACTCCCATAAATCTTTGCTCCCTGCCACAGGCCGTGTTCGGTAACTATCCTACTC
This sequence comes from Lithobates pipiens, assembly GCF_037356315.1. NCBI lineage: Eukaryota > Metazoa > Chordata > Amphibia > Anura > Ranidae > Lithobates > Lithobates pipiens. Next base: position 97,300,415 of record NW_027507718.1, read on the forward strand.
CAGCCATTTGGGAGGGAACTCCAGCTGCCATGGAGTCCATCAGGAAAGGAAAATTACGGTAAGTATTTGACATATATTTTCAGTTTTCCTGACAGACTCCATGGCAGCCTACGTGTGGGAAATAACTCGCCAAGACACACCCGGGTGGGCAAGAAATGCTGCTTAACAAAGATTTATTTGACACCGTCAACTGACAAAACTTTAACTCCAAAATCAACTGAGGATAAAGCCGCTGGCTCAACACAATAATGAGACATAAAGGTGTGAATGGAAGACCATGAGGCTGCCCTGCATATCACGTCAGGAGCCACATGGCGAGAAGCTGCCCACGAGGTAGAAAGACTTCTGGTCGAATGTGCCGTCACCGCCTGAGGAGGAGCCAAGCCCTTTTCTCTGTATGCCCACTGGATCGCTTGAACTATCCATGCTGCAATTGCCCTGACTGATGCTCTAGTGCCCTTGTTCTTTCCACAGAACAGAACGAACAGGAAGTCCGACTGTCGGAACGGAGCTGTAGCTTCCAAGTAGAGCTTTAAAGAGCGTCCAACGTCAAGAGGATGAATATCTGAGGAATCCGAGGATCTGAATAAGGGTAGAGAGATTTCCTGATTATCATGAAAAACCGAAGTGACCTTAGGGTTTGACCCCAACATTGGAACTAGGACCACTCTGTCCGGAAAAAAGGTTAGGAAAGGCTCCTTGACTCCCAGAGCTTGAATTTCCGAAACTCGTTTTGCTGAGGTGACCGCCACCAGGAACACGGTTTTCAAGGTAAGTTCTCGGATGGAGAGATCCTTACTGAGCAGAGAAAAGAAGTCCAAGACTAGGGGTAGATCCCATTTAGGGAACCTGGGTTTCCTTTGGGGTCTCAATCTTACAACACCCTTAAAAAACTGCTGAATAAGAGCGTGGCTGGCCCACTGAACCCCTGTAAAAGCAGAAATAGCTGAAACTTGAACCCGAAGGGAGCTAACTGATAACGGTAAGTCTAGACCTGATTGCAGGAACCCCAACACATCTTGAACTGTGGGTGAAACATAGGAACTGGTTCTGGAGGACATATAATAAACGAACTTGGCCCAGATGCGTTCATACACTTTATTAGTGCTTCTTCTCCGTCTTCCAGGGGAAGGGTCACATGCCTGCCTAATCGCATTACCGCTGCGTCCACTAGAGGGGGAGACTCCAAATTGTTAACCTCTTCTTCCTTGAAAGGATAAAGACTCTGAATTTTAGAAAGAAGAGAATTCTTTTTCTCTACCTTACTCCATTCGTCTGAAATCACTTTTCCCAGTTCTGAGAGGAAGGGGAAGCTAATACGCTCTTTCCTCAATTGTTTGAAAAATTTTCTTTGTTTTGCTGGGGCCACTACCGGCTCTTCCCAGTTCAGTGTTTCCTTAATGGCTTTGACCAAGGGAGGGAGCAGGGCAAAGTCAAAACCTGAACCAGACTCTTCCTCCTCAGATTCACTTTCTGAAAGGACAGCAGATGGATGGCTAGGCAACGAGGAATCCCAAGTGTCCTGGGCCTGAGCCTCCCTCCCCGGAGACCTTGGAGACTCTATGGGAGACAACTGGGGGGCTTCAAACTTCTTAAGACTGTCCTTAAAGAGGAAGTAAACCCTTCCAAACAACTTGGACCTATAGGTAAGCCTAGATTAAGGCTTACCTGTAGGTCCAAGCAATATCTCCTAAACCTATATGGTTTAGGAGATATTTGCCCGAAAATGGACACCGCTGTCTACGGCGCATGCGCCGTAGACAGCGGCGCGCAGGCGCACTAAATGCGGCAAATCCAAGAATGGATTTGCCAAATTTGTCGACTCCTGTGCGCATGCGCGGGAGTGACGTCATCGCGGCTTCGCCGTATGACAGCGGCGGAGCTGCGAGGCGCGACTCCCGTGCGCATGCGCGGGAGTGACGTCATCGCGGTTGCGCCGCTGTGATTCGTCGGAGCTGCGAGACGCCACAAGCAACATGGATGCGGCGGACTACAGGGGACAGCGGCGACTTCACTGGCTCCTGTGTCAGGTAAGTGACACATAATGAGCTACTATGCGATGCATAGTAGTCCATTATGCTTTACCTTTGCAGGGAAAAAAAGAGGAAGTAAACCCATCAGGGTTTACTTCCTCTTTAACCAATCTTTCCACCATAGACCTTAGCTGTTGGTCAGAGTCGCTCCTTTCACCTGTCGCTTTGATATAACAGTCATCACAAAGGGACTTGTCAGCAGGAACCTGCGTCTTGCACCCCCAGCATACACCTTCAGCTCCGAGACTTGGGCGAGCTGTTGAAGGGCGGGAAGATTCCCGGCTACGGAGACTGGTTCTCGCAGGAGAATCATGTCGTCTGGACCTGGAAGAGGAATGCCGGCGGTGGGATTTAGACGAATCACTTCCTCGGTGAGAACTTCGTCGTTGAGTAGACCTAGAAGGGCTGTAGAACAAACCAGCAGTGTTAGTGGAACATTCCCTAATGTTCCACTGCTTCCCCCCCCCCCCGGCAGGTAACCCCAAAAAGAAGTACCTTCTCCGAGGGGGCTGGCCACTAGCAGGCGGTGAGGCATCCACAGGATCCATCAGGGCTGGAGAAAAAACAGCCTAATTTAAATACAGAAAAACAGCAAGGAGGCAGAGAACAAACTGATTCCATAAAGACACATACCTTGAAACAGAAGAATCAAAGCACAGGGATGATGCTGCAGGCTTCACAAACATCCCAGGGATACTACCAGCTTTTTTCCGTTTTTAAATTCGCCGCCATAATGACGTAACGATTTTCGTCACTAAAATGCTAGTGCGCATGCGCGAAGCCCGCATCGCGCATGCGCGAACCAAGCCTCGTCCTCGCTCCAGTCCCGCGCATGCGCAGAACGAACGAGCGGCGGAACGAGGAAGTAACTGGGCGGCTGGAACGCACGGAAACCAGCCGCCCAAACAAGCCAGATACAACGCACGGCGCTGTATGGGGAAAGAAAAAACGAAGGGACACTGCACACAAAAAGAAAGCAAACGAAACAAATACAGGCTGCCATGGAAAGAAACTGGAGAGGAACTATTTTCATATTACTGGATTTAGTAACACTTTAATAACCAGGCCATTTTTTGCAACATTACCTCACTTTAACTGACAATTGCATCGCGGGACGCTGTACCCAAACAAAATGTATGTCCTTTTTTTTCCCACAAATAGAGCTTTCTTTTGGTGGTATTTGATCACCTCTGCGTTTTTTATTCTTTGTGCTATAAACAATTAAAAAAAAAACAATATTTTTTACTTTTTGCTATAATAAATATCCCCCAAAAACTTTAAAATAACAAATTTCTTCCTCAGTTTAGGCCAATATGTATTCTGCCATATATTTTTGGTAAAAAAAAAAAAAAAATTGCAAAAAAAAGCTTATATTGATTGGTTTGTGCAAAAGATATCACGTTGTTTACACTGACAGATCTCTGTTCTGCCTGTCTCTGGAGCAATCGTGGGTGGCTGGCGGACTGACCTGCTGGTTGGCTCCCCTACTAGCGTATCGCTGTGTACGTGCTCAATGTACAATGGGGGCGATTTGCGCAGGGGAGCCAACCTGCCACAGTACAACTTTGGCAGCTGGTTCATAACTATTTAAATGACTTGGCGGCCCACTTTTATTTAGAAAACTAGAAGAAAGGTCTACAGATAACCAGCCCATGCATAGGCTCTCTCAGCTTGTAGTCGTGGCTTCCAACTCTCTGGCTCTCCTGGTTCACTCAGCCTTTAGTTGCAGCACCTTGCTGCACAGGTCCACTCCTGGTCTTTGGATAGGGGTTCTCCTGACACCCAGGCTCTCTCACTCTCCTGAGACATTCAGACTCCCTTCTAGTCCCCTGGACTTGCTAGACAAACAGACAAAAAATCCCCTTGGTACTTTGGTGGTAAACACCATATAGTATTTGATGTGTAAAAACTGAAAATTCCTATCAAAATACTTACCGTAATTTCCCTTTCCTGATGAACTCCATGGCAGCAACGTGTGGGTTAAGTCCCGCCTCCACTACCCTATAGGACACTCCTTCCATAAATCTTTGCTCCCTGCTCATGGCTGTGTTCGGTAACTAGCCTACTCCAGCCATTTTGGGAGGGAATTCCTGCTGCCATGGAGTCCATCAGGAAAGGAAAATTCCGGTAAGTATTTTGATATGAATTTTCAGTTTTCCTGACAGACTCCATGGCAGCAACGTGTGGGAAATAACTCGCCAAACACACTTGGGTGGGCAAAAAATGCTGAACAAAGATTTATTTAACACTGTCGATCGACAGCACCTTTAATCCAAAATCAACAGAAGATAAACTGGCAGGTTCAACACAATAATGAGCCATAAATGTATGAATGGATGACCAAGAGGCTACTTTGCAGATAACTTCAGGAGCCACATGACGTAAGGCTGCCCAAGAAGTAGAGAGACTTCTCGTGGAATGTGCTGTAACCACCCCAGCAGGAGCCAAGCCCTTCTCTCTATAAGCCCACTGGATCGCCTGAATCACCCATGTGGCGATGAATCTGACAGAAGCCCTAAGGCCTTTAGCTTTTTTAATCCGATTGCCAGAAAGAAGCTGTAGCCTCCAAGTATCACTTCAAAATAACTCCCATGTCAAGAGGATGAAGATCTTGACTCCCAGCAGAATTAAAGGTAGGAAGAGTAATATCCTGATTTTTGTGGAAAACTGAAGTGACCTTGGGGTTCGACCTTAGCATTGGCACTAGGACCACTCTGTCAGGGAAGAACGTGAGGAAAGGCTCTTTTGATCCTAGAGACTGTATTTCAGAGACTCTTTTTTTCCAAAGATATGGCTACTAAAAAAGATGTCATGAGGGACAACTCTGTGGTCCAGTTGTGAGAAGAAGTCAAAAACCATTGGTAAATCCCACTTGGGTTTCCTCTGTGGTCTAAGTCTAACCGCTCCCTTGAAGAATTGCTGAACCAAGGGATGTTTAGCCCATGAAACTCCAGAAAAAGCCGAAATTGCCGAAACTTGCACACGCTGACAGATAAGGAGATGTCTAGTCTGGACTGTAAGAAACTCAAAACATCCTGAACCATCAGGTTACTGTCAGAGCTAGACCTGGAGGACATGTGGTTTGTGAATCTAGTCCAAATCCTCTCATACACCTGGTTGGTACTTTTCCTCCTTGCACTCATGAGAGTAGGAATGACCTCATTGGGGCAACCCAGAGCCTCTAACCTTCCCCTCTCAAAAACCAGACCCTCAGACATAGATGGGCTGGACAGGGATGTAGCTTCGAGCCCTGAGACAGAAGATAGGGCCTGAGAGGTAAGGGTAAGGTCTCTGACACTGAGGAGCATTAGCAGTGGAAACCATGATCTGTTAGGCCAGTGAAGTACTACAGCTATCACTTCTACTGCTTCTGATCTGAGTCCATGTTCTGTTGGGCCAGTAAGGTACTACAGCTATCACTTCTACTGCTTCTGAGTCTCCGCAGGAACTGTAGAATAATGGGAGTTGGAGGAAAAGCATAAGCTCTGAATAACCACTATTGTTCTGTCAGTGCATTCACCCCGTAGGCTTGAGGACCCCAAAACCTGGAATAATACCTTGCCAGTTTCTTGTTGCAAGGGGAGGCAAACAGGTCGACCTCTGGGGAGAACCCCAGTGTTGGAATCCAACTGAAAACTTCCTCGTAAAGGGACCATTCGTTGTTGTCTAGAAGGACTCGAGACAGGAAGTCTGCCTGAACATTCTGCGTCCCTGGAACATAAGTTGCTGTAATGTTGACTTGGTTCTTCTGAGCCCAAGACATAATTGGCTTTACCTCCTGAAGTAGAGACAGACTCTGAGTACCTCCTTATCTCCATATATACGCCACTGCCATCGTGTTGCCTAGCCTGAGTAGAACCGAGGCTCCTGAGATCAGATGACGAAATGCTAGCAGTGCCTGGAAAGCTGCCCTTAACTCTAGAATGTTCGACACCGTTCTCCTGGTAGGAAAGTCCCAGGTGCACTTTGCTACTTGTCAAACAGTGGGCACCCTAGCCCTTGTTGCTGGCATCTGAAGTTATTGTTATCCACGAGATGGGGAGAATGGAATGACAATTGAACAGATTCTCCCTCTGAAGCCACCAGGGAAGAGAGCTTTTCATTGAGGATGTGATCCGGATAGGCTGAGTCATGTCGCCTAGCCATTGGTGAAGAAACCCTTTTTGGAAGGTTCTTATCTTCCATTGGGCCCACTTCACCATTGGAATTGTGGCCACCATAGTGCTGATAATCCTCAGAGAGCCTGGAGATAGGAGGCTGAAAGAGCCGGACGAATTCTGTCCCGAATTACCGACTCCTTCTCTTCTGGTAATGAGATGGTATGCTTTACCGTATTGAAAAGGGCTCCCAGGAATACGAGAGACTGAGACGGAATTAACTGACTCTTCTCTAGATTCAGGATCCAACCGAATTCTTTAAGAGTGGAGATAACCTGACCCTTGTTTACTAACAGAAGGTCTCTGTCCTGGGCTAGCAGCAGAAGATCGTCCAAATAATGGTGAAGACAAATTCCTTTGGTTCTCAATAGGGCCACCACAGCTAACAATACGTTTGAGAAAACTCGGGGAGATGTTGAAAGCCCGAACGGGAGACATAGGAACTGTAGATGTAGCTTGCCCACGGAAAAACGAAGAAACTGCTGAAAATCTTCTGCCACAGGGACTTGAAAATAAGCGTCCTTTAGATCTATTGAAATCATCCAATCGCCTGACTGGACTGATTGTTGTATTGTTGAGAGCTTTTCCATCTTGAACCTCTCCTTTTTGATAAAATGATTCCGTTGGGTAAGGTCTATGACAGGCCTCCAAGTTCCATTTTTCTTTTGGACCATAAAGAGAGGAGAATAAATTCCCAACCCTTGTTGATCGTCTGGAACGGGAATGGCAGCGCCTTGAGCCAATAAAGATTTTACGTAGGCTAACAGGATCTGCCTTTTTTCCTCTGAGGCCGGAAGGGAGGTGGGAATGCACCTGAGTCTTGGGGATCTGCTGAAGGTCCAGGAATGGCCTAAAGAGACCGTTCTGATGGTCCAGAAGTCCTGGATTGAGGCCGCCCAGACATTCCGAAAACGTAGAAGACGAGCCCCCACCTGGCCTATCTGAGCGGGCCCAATCTCAAAAAGATTTTGTCAGTTCCCTCTCTCCTGTCGAACTGCTCTTAGCAGGTTTCTTAAAGGAAGACTGCCTTGACTTCCATGACCTGGAATATTCACAACCTGGTCTATAACTATGGGCCTCCCTGGCCTGCTTTTAATATTGTGTCTTAGGAAAAAACCTTCTCTGGCTTTTTAAGCGTCTATCCTGAGGGAGAAACCCAGACTTTCTGCCAGTGGCCCGGGTTATGGCATTATCCAATTTATTACCAAAGAGGGAAGAACCCTCAAAAGGAATGTGGCACCACACCAGTTTTGAAGCTGGATCAGCCAGCCAGGGACGGAGCCAAAGAGCCCGTTTGGTGGTGACAGGTGATGTCAATTGAGGCCCCCCCCCCCTCAGAAAAGCCGATGCAAGCCGTAACTCCTGGATAGGAGAACTTTTTTTGACTTAATCCGAAATATTCCTCAGGGTATCAGCCACACTGTCCATCCATACTTCCATGGCTTTGGACATTGCTGCTAAAGCCAACGCTGGTTTACAGGCCATACCAGCAGTAAGGTAAATTCTCTTTAAATGAAACTGTATCTTACAGTGGAAGTGTCACATGCTTTACTAGTCTAATCACCGCTGCATCCACTAGCGGAGCCGATTCCAAATACTTGACCTCATCTTCCTTAAAGGGATATAACTTTAAGACTTTTGAAAGCATACTATTCTTCTTCTCAACCTTACTCCACTCGTCCTTAATGACCTCACCAAGCTCAAACAGGAATGGAAAGTTGAGACGCTCCTTTTTTAGTTGTTTGAAATACTTCCTTTGTTTGGAAGGATTAATCACATCATCTTCCCAGATCAAAGCCTCTCTGATAGCCTTCACCAAGGGGGAGAGTAAGGCGAAGTCAAACCCCACACAGGGACTATCTTCCTCAGATACACTGTCTGACGCAGCAGCCGAAGGATGGCTCGGTAGAGAAGACTCCCAGTTCTCTTGAATTTGCGTCTCCCTCACTGGTGACTGAGGCAACTCTGACTGAGGCACAGGAGTCTGGCTGGCCCCTACCCCCTTGAGGGACTCTGTAAACTTTTTCCCCAAGGGATCTTAGCTGCTGGTCCGTACCCCCTCTCTCATTAGAGGCTTTGGAAAAGCAGAGATCACACTGGGATTTCCCAGTAGGAACTTGCAACCTGCACCCACAGCAGGTACTGATAGCTAAAACGGCTGGAATGAGCCTTGGAGGAGCGAGATCGATTCTAGCTATGGCGCCCAGATCTTGATGGTGAGCCGTGATGTTTAGATTTAGAAGAGGAATGCCGGTGGTAAGACTTCGAAGAATCGCTTCCTCTGTGAGAGCTGCGTCGCTGTTCTGACCTGGATGGGCTGGTGTAAGACAGAAATACAGGGGACATACGGATAAGGAAAGATAACAGACTGACTAAGACAGGATTCCCCCCATAAGACAGTACCTATTGTGAGGGGGCTGGCCACATACAGGCGGAGGAGAGTCCATGTCTCTAGAGGCTTCCATTGGTTCTGCAAAGACATACAAATAAGGACAAGAGCAGCAGAAAAAATCCTCCCCCTGTCTCAGAAGGTCACCTACCTCCACAGAGGTGATCTGGACAAGTTGAAGTCATGCAATAGCCTGCAAGCACTCCCAGAGCCTGCAGGCTATTTCCCCTGTTTAAATAAGGTGCCTCAGTGACCTCATCACAGCGCCGAGCGCGGCGCCATTGAGCATGCGTGATTAGCGCCACCCACCCCAAACCACCTTGTCCCCATGTTGATGAGGACAAGGGGCTCTTCCCTTGCCATTGGTTGTCAAGGTCTGCTAGTGGGAAGCTTATCGGAATCTGGAACCCCCCTTTAACAAGGGGTCCCCCAGATCACGGCCCCCCATCCTATGTGAATATGCGTATACATTGTACCCCTACCCATTCACCTAAAATTCTGTGAATGCTGTGAAAACCTACTCTAATGCTGGGTGCGCGGTGTGCCACTACGTATATTAGTATGGGGCGGGGTCACCGGAGGCACGCCCCTTATGATGTCAATGCCAACCATTCCCTGGGCAGTGACATCATAAGAGGTGGGCCTCCGGATAACATCACCTGGTGACCCCGCCCCATAGCAATATAATTTTTAAAATTGTGCGTGAGGTTCCCCTTTAAGATCATCAGAGCACAAGTCACAGTTGCATGCTGAAGTCGGATCAGTTAAGACGGCGATACGACTTTGATCTGACTTCAGTGATATTCAATGGCCTGAAGTAGGATCAAAGTCGGACCAAAGAAGTGTAGGGACTACTATGAAGTGGGCACGACTTGAAGTCGTACTAATATGAATGGTAATCATTGGAAATCATGGGGAACAACTTTTCATATGACTTAGCAGTCCCAAGTCGTAGGACAAGTCATATAAGTGTGAAAGGGGCCTGTGTCATCCTCAACAGTTAACTAACCAGGCTTATATATAATACACATAATTGGCAAAAAGCTATACAGATTTGTTCTCTAAGCAGATATTTTTCAGCGTGTGCCTTTCCATCATACATGATAGTGATAGTAATGCTAATTTCTACAGACTAACAAAAATATTTATATAGTGCATCTATATGTAATAAATAATAAACATTACCAAAAATTGCAAAAAAAATAAAAAAAATAATAGAAACTTATAATAATAAATACATAAATAAATAAATATGAAAACAAAGAAAAAAAAAGAAAAGAAATAAGAATAAGAAAAAATGTAATGAAAGGATAAAAACAGATGTAAAAAAAGTAATACCAAAGAATCAAAAATCAGAAAATGAAAAATATGGGATAAAAGGCAAATTCAGACTCTCATTTAAAATCCAATAAAAATTAGGCATTGCTTATAAAACAATTCAAATCAAATTCTACATTGAGGCCTCCTGGTACTAAGGTTTTTTTTTTAGGCATATAAACCTTTTTCCTTATTCATTAAAAAAAAAGAAAATTGTTTTTCCCGGGGGGGGGGGGGGGGGGTTCACTATGTTCTTAACTAGTTTTTGCTCCAGATTGGGGGCATTCCTATAGAAAATTTTGCCCCAATAGACCATTTCCATTACTATTTTTTGTATTATTTTGTGTTGCACATTAAAGTCCAATACTAATGGCAAACCAATATTGTCATCATTAGTCCTTGGTTTATCTTTATCCATTATCAAAGTGTTTCTATCTATCTCATGTATCCTTTGATCTGCTGTTCTATGAATTCCCTCATATAACTTTTTTTCAATAAACGTTTTCTCTACTACTCGTGTCTGTTCTTTATAGTCCTCCATGCTGGTTCAACTGCATCCTATGAGTTGCCCTTTTGTGATATTTATCAACCACAGTTTATGGTGGCAACTATCACTTGAGAATATTTCTATAGTTTTCTATCTATCCATCTATTGTTTTAAAGTGTGTTCTAGTCAGTAGTCAATCTTTATTGACCCATATTTCTAAATCCAAAATAATTTACCCTTTCCCTACTCTTATGACAAGTAAAAGGTATGTTCTTGTTGCTGTTTACGTTTTCAGTGTACCTATCTAAATGCTTTTCATCTCCTTCGCATTTTGTGAAGATGTCATCAATACATTTCTTGCATGCATTCAATTGTTTAGGTCTTTCATCAAATACACTCTCTTCCACCCAAATAGCCATGAATATGTTTGCCATACTTACTGTAAGGTAAAGGTATCTCCCTCTGATCTGTTTGTAGTATTTGTGATTGTACCTGAAGTAGATATGATTTTAATTAAATGTTAAGCATTATCTTAAGATATTTATGTGTCTCCTGTTAAGTATTGTTATTCAGTGTCCATCTTACAGCCTCTATAGCCTCTACATGATTGATAATTGTATAAAGAATACTTACCTCTGCTGTAACTAAAAAGCTGTCTACTCCCAGATGTTTTTCCTCCAAACTTTGCAGCGGATGATTGGTGTACCTTAAATAGGCCTTCCTTCCATGCACCATGAGTTGTAGGAAGAAGACTATATACCTGTGATGGCGAACCTTGGCACCCCAGATGTTTTGGAACTACATTTCCCATGATGCTCATGCACTCTGCAATGTAGTTGAGCATCATGGAAAATGTAGTTACAAAACAGCTGGGGTGCCAAGGTTCACCATCAGTGCTATATACTCTCCCATTCATGCACAAACCAGATCAAAACCAAAATCAAAACTGGGGGTTTATCTTTATCTTTATGTATCTTGGGGACATGGTTGATGATAGGTGCTCAACAAGCTGATGGTATAAAGTAATCCTCTTTCTTTTTGTTTCAAATCTTTTTCTTAATTCTTTTTTTTCTTATCAGGCTTTATAATCCCCCCTTATGTGAATGTGAGGTTTCTTTGCAATATTTGATACATGTTTCTGTGACTAATTAATTTATCCATTTCTTTCTGATAGTCACCTTTTTACAGCATTACAAGTCACCCTCTTTAACAGTGGGTCTTATTACAATATCTTTTCTATCGTCTAGTGTTTTAATTCCCTTATGGACATAATTAGGGGTTTTTACTTTTAATTTGTCCACATCATCCAATATCATTTTTGTAAATACCCCAGTGTATTGGTTATCATTCCCCGGGGGTAGAGTTAAAAGTTGGTTTATTTTTCAAATTGCTATGTATCTTTCTCTGCACTGGTGGCTATGGATCTTCTTGTTGGATTCAAAGTGGAATTGGACAGGAGACATTTGGTTATATATGTATTACATTTGTTCAAATTCTGCTTAGTTACACATTTTAATCCCTTATCAAACTCTTGGATTTACTTTTTTCTAGTTTATCCTGCTAAAATTGTGGATGCCCTACCTTAAAACTCTCTTTTCCCTTTGTGCCTTTCTCTCGCTCCTCATTTCTCCCCTGACCCCCTCTTTTCTTTTGGAAGGCCACTTTTATTTCTGTTTCTCATTCCTAATTTCTTCCTTTGGTTCATTGTAGGGGTTTGTCCTCTCCTCCCTAAAAAAAGGTGAAGACACTTCGTGCTGTTTAGGGAAAGTTTTAAATCTATTGTACTGTAGGTTGGAATGTTTGATTGGTAATCAAACTGGGAGGAAATTATCAGTAATTATCAGGATTATAAACAACAAAGGTGCAAATAGAAAATAGAAGGCAGTTAGATTACCAGTTGCCAAAGGTGCATATGTCAGAATACAATGAATCAGCGGGGTCAAGCCAGTGGGCTTAACAAAAAAAACTGTGTATGGTCAGATCCTACAATGACGATGCCAAGAAAAGGCATTAGGACAGACATAAGGTCCAGTGCTGCAAACAACTGCAAGTGCCCCTGAATGACACTGAAGGATCATGAACCTGCTAGGAGAGGGAGAAGTGGGAACTGGTCTCAACTGACTATGTAACTTAGAAAGTCCCTCTGAGGAGAGGGAATACTGAGGCCCAACAACATTATCCTAGAATACAGGATAATGCGATTTTTCGATCTTGCTCTTCTGTAGTGGTTGTTGTCTGCGTGCCCTGACCGCAGTATACACCGCTATATTCACCTCACCTATATAGCTAGCGATATATCTATCTTTTATAATAGAGCTTGCAGTCAGTAGTGTTAGGAGCTTGTGCGTGCTGTCTGCGTGCTCTGTACCCAGTACACACCGCTATATCCACCTACATAGCTCTTCTCTATTTGAGCCATCTGCCATCTGCAGGAGTTATTGGAAGTTGTGTGTGCCTCCAGCACAGCACAGTATAAATCTGTATATACCCCTTTATCTCTGGTGTTCTATAATAAAGGTATCTGCAGGAGTTAGTAGGTGTTTTGTGCCTCCAGCACAATATACACCTGTATCTACCCTTTATTGCTGTTCTCTAATAGAGCCATCTGCAGGGCTTAGTGGGTGTTGTGTGCCTCCAGTACAGTATACCCCTTTATCTCTGGTGTTCCATAATAAAGGCATCTGCAGGAGTTAGTGGGTGTTGTGTGCCTCCAGCACAATATACACTACCCAACTGCGGTTTTACCCAACTCCCTTCAGGCCATTACCATGTCTGGAAGGCCAGCAAGGAGAGGCAGACAGGCGCTAGCCGATAAAAGAGGGCAAGCAGGCTCTGTGTCTAGAGACAACAGTGCTGGTCGTGGACGCGGTGCATTGTCATCAGCACGTGGCCATGGGACACGCTTGTCCTTCTTTTCGGCAGCTGGACATGTTGAACCGCAACATGCCAATGACTTGGTAGAGTGGATGACCAAGCCCTCTTCATCCTCCTCATCCTCTCTCACCCAGTCTCAGGGTACTAGCAAAGCAGCTGCCAACGCATCGTCTTCCCTCGTCTCAATGTCATCATCAGTCACTCCTTCCCTAGACCCACCACGTCCTCCTGAGGAGTCTCCTGAACTCTTTGAGCACAGTGTTGGGTACATGCTCCAGGAGGATGCCCAGTGTTTTGTAGGCTCTGATGATGACACTCAACTAGAGGAAGGCAGTAGCGTGAATGCAGAGAGAGGGGATGCTCAAGGACAGCAATCTGGCAGTCATGTTCCACAAGCTGCAGCATACTGACAGGTTTGCTACAGAGATGAAGAGGGAGGGGATGATGAGGGCACTGACTCCATGTGGGTGCCTGGTAGGAGAGAGGAGGAGGAAGCACATGTCCAACGAGGCAGGATGCCCTCCGGGGGCCAGCTTAGGGGCAGCACACCGACTGAATCACACCGCAGAGCTCCGCCTGTGCAGGGCGCTGCCTCTGCGCGTTATTCTAAAAGTTCTTTGGTGTGGGCCTTTTTTGAGACGAGTGCATCAGATCGCACCGTTGCTATTTGCAACATATGTCTCAAGCGTATCACGCGTGGCCAAAACATCAGCCGCTTGGGCACCACATGCTTGACCAGACATATGTTGACCTGCCATGCAGCTCGTTGGCAAGCGTACCTCAAAGACCCACACCAAAGAACAAAGTGGACCTCTCCTTGCTCCTCATCAGCTGGCATCTCCAACCCCACTAGACCTTCAGTCCTCTCTGAAACCTGCTCTGAGAGGAATGAAGGTGTAGAATTAGGTGTGTCACAGCCAAGTGCCTCCGGGCACTCTGCTAGCAGTACACCCACGTCCGATTATAGCAGGCAAATGTCCCTGCCCCAGCTGCTGGAGCGGCGAAAGAAGTTCACTCCCAGCCATCCACATGCCCAGCGGTTGAATGCTAGCTTGGCTAAATTGCTAGCACTTCAACTGCTGCCTTTTCAGTTATTAGACTCGGCCCCCTTCCATGAGTTTGTACAATGTGCGGTTCCTCAGTGGCAGGTCCCCAAACGCCACTTTTTCTCATGGAAGGCGATTCCGGCTCTCTACCGGCATGTGGAAGGCAATGTCCTTGCCTCGCTGGACAGGGCGGTCAGCGGAAAGGTGCATATTACCGCTGACTCATGGTCCAGCAGGCATGGACGGGGACGTTACCTGTCTTTCACGGCCCATTGGGTCACTCTTCTGGCAGCTGGGAAGGATACAGGACAAGGTGCAGTAGTGTTGGAGGTTGTTCCGCCACCACGCCTCCAAAATGCTACTATTGGTTGTGACACACCTCTCTCCTCCACCCCCTCCTCTTCTTCTTCCTCCATGGCCTCTTCCAGTGCTCTGTCCTCAGAACCAGCGGTGCTCCGTAGGTGTTTCAGGGGCTACGCAAGTACGCAGACAAAACGATGCCATGCCGTGCTTGCGCTGGTTTGTTTGGGGGACAGGAGCCACACTGGGGTGGATGTTTTGTCAGCTCTGCAGGGGCAGGCCGAGAGGTGGTTGACGCCACTCCAGCTTAAGCCAGGAATGGTGGTTTGCGACAATGGCACCAACCTCCTCTCCGCCCTCCTACAGGGACAACTGACCCATGTGCCCTGTGTAGCTCACGTCCTTAACCTGGTGGTGCAGCGGTTCTTGGGCAGGTACCCGGGCTTACAGGATGTCCTGAAGCAGGCCAGGAAAGTCTGTGTGCATTTCCGCCGATCATTTAATGCCTGTGCTCGGCTGGCTGAGCTCCAAAAGGAGTTGAACCTGCCCAAGAATCGCCTTATATGTGACATGCCCACCAGGTGGAACTCAAGGTTGGCCATGCTGCAGCGGCTGCACATGCAGCAGAGGGCCATCAATGAGTACCTGTGCGACTACGGCACCAGGACAGGGTCAGGGGAGCTCGGTTTTTTCTCACCACGCCAGTGGGGCATGATCAGGGATGCATGCACTGTCCTGTCACCGTTTGAGGAGGCCACAAGGATGGTGAGCAGTGACAGTGCATGCATCAGTGACACTGTACCTCTTGTCCACCTCTTGGAGCATACACTGCGTGGAATAATGGACAGGGCACTTGAGGCAGAACAGAGGCAGGAAGAGGAGGACTTCCTTGCCTCTCAAGGCCCCCTTTATTCAGACTGTTCCTGCTGTGCCACCCATCACACAGGAAGAGGATGAGGAGGAGGAAGAGGAGGAGGAGGATGATTGTGTCAGCATGGAGGTGGAGGCTGGCACTCAGCATCAGCAGCAGCAGTCTTGTAGGGATGATTTACAGTCCCAAGAAACACGTGGACTTGTACGTGGCTGGGAGGAGGTAGCTGCGGATCATGTTGTCCTTAGTGACCCAGAGGACTCTGGACCGAATGCCTCAGCTAACCTACGCTGCATGGCCTCCCTGCTCCTGCAAAGCCTGCGGAAGGATCCTCGTATTCTTCGGATCAAGGAGAGGGACCATTACTGGCTGATCCACGGTACAAGGGTAAGGTTGCCGACCTTATCTTGCCATCGCAGAGGGAGCAGAGGATGAGACATCTCCGGGAGGCCTTGCAGAAAGTCTGTGCAACGCGTTCCCAGAGACTGGGAGGTTACAAACTCCTGGTCCTGGACAACGTGTTGCTGAGACATCGGTCAGAAGGAGCGGTGGAGAAGGTGGCCGTCTGACTGATGCTTTCAGACAATTTTTTAGTCCGCAGCCCCAAGGTATGATCGGTTCCAGCAACCATCGCCAGCGTCTGATTTACATGGTGCAGGAATACCTAGGGGCAAGGTCAGACTTGGACACCTTTCCCACCGAAAATCCTCTGGCTTACTGGGTCTTGAGGATGGATCACTGGCCAGAGCTTGCACAGTATGCAATTGAGCTACTGGCCTGTCCTGCATCCAGCGTTCTTTCGGAACGCACCTTCAGTGCTACCAAGCACCTGAAGCTGATGTAACCGAATAATTTTTTTTGAAATATCACATCCCTTCAAGACTGCCTATGCTGATGCTGAGTGACTGTCCTGTTATGTTGATTGTCTATCCTCTTCCTCCTCCGCTGATATGTTGGAAGAACATTTCTGGTTCTGGGTGATGCCATCAGCCCAATTTTTCTGCCCCTGTTTAACAGGGGCGTTTAATTACAATTTTTGATGCAATGCTTTGCAGCAGGGCTAATTCCTGCAATAAAACTAGAGTATATGGGAGAGGTTGCAGTGTGGTGGCACCAGCACCAGTGCCTAAGGCCCAATTTTTCTGCCCCTGTCTAACAGGGGCGTTTAATTACAATTTTTGATGCAATGCTTTGCAGCAGGGCTAATTCCTGCAATAAAAGTAGAGTATATGGGAGAGGTTGCAGTGTGGTGGCACCAGCACCAGTGCCTAAGGCCCAATTTTTCTGCCCCTGTTTAACCACTTTCAGACCGGACCATTTTGCTGGTTAATGACCAGAGGTCTTTTTACAATTTGGCACTGCGCTGCTTTAACTGGTAATTGCGCGGTCATGCAATGTTGTACCCAAACAAAATTTGCGTCCTTTTTTTCCCACAAATAGAGCTTTCTTTTAAAGGTATTTGACTGACTCTGCGATTTTCATTTTTTGCGATATAAACGTAAAAAGACCGCAAATTTTGAAAAAAAATGATATTTTCTACTTTTTGTTATTAGAAAAATCCAATAAACTCAATTTTAGTCATACATTTAGGCCAAAATGTATTCAGCCACATGTCTTTGGTAAAAAAAAAGTCAATAACTGTATATTTATTGGTTTGCGCAAAAGTTGTCACATCTACAAACTAAGGTACGTTTTCTGGAATTTACGCAGCTTTTAGTTTATGACTGCCTATCTCATTTCTTGAGGTGCTAAAATGGCAGGGCAGTACAAACCCCCCCCCCCCCCCAAATGACCCCATTTTGGAAAGTAGATACCCTAAGGAAATTGATAAGAGGCATGTTGAGCCCATTGAATATTTTATTTTTTTGCCTCAAGCGATTGAATAATGACAAAAAAAAAATTTTTTATTTTTTTTTACACAAAGTTGTCACTAAATGATATATTGCTCACACATGCCATGGTTATATGTGGAATTTTACCCCAAAATACATTCTGCTGCTTCTCCTGAGTACGGGGATACCACATGTGGTCGACTTTTTGGAAGCCTAGCCGCGTACGGGGCCCCGAAAGCCAAGCACCGCCTTCAGGATTTCTAAGGGCATACATTTGTAATTTCACTCCTCACTACCTATCACAGTTTTGAAGGCCATAAAATGCCAAGATGGCACAAAACCCCCACAAATGACCCCATTTTAGAAAGTAGACACCCCAAGCTATTTGCTGAGAGGCATGTTGAGTCCATGGAATATTTTATATTTGGCACAAGTTGCGGGAAAATTACAAACTTTTTATTTTTATTTATTTTTTTCACAAAGTTGTCACTAAATGATATATTGCTCACGCATGCCATGGGCATATGTGAAATGACACCCCAAAATAAATTCTGCTGCTTCTCCTGAGTACGGGGATACCACATGTGTGGGATTTTTTGGGAGCTTAGCCGCGTACGGGGCCCCGAAAGCCAAGAACCGCCTTCAGGCTTTCTAAGGGCGTAAATTTTTGACTTTACTCCTCACTACCTATTACAGTTTTGAAGGCCATAAGATGCCAAGATGGCACAAAACCCCCACAAATGACCCCATTTTAGAAAGTAGACACCCCAAGCTATTTGCTGAGAGGCATGTTGAGTCCATGGAATATTTTATATTTGGCACAAGTTGCGGGAAATTTACAAACTTTTTTTTTTTTTTTTTTTTTTTCACAAAGTTGTCACTAAATGATATATCGCTCACACATGCTATGGGCATATGTGAAATGACACCCCAAAATAAGTTCTGCTGCTTCTCCTGAGTACGGGGATACCACATATGTGGGACTTTTTGGGAGCCTAGCCGCGTACGGGGCCCCGAAAACCAAGCACCGCCTTCAGGCTTTCTAAGGGCGTAAATTTTTGACTTCACTCCTCACTACCTATTACAGTTTTGAAGGCCATAAAATGCCAAGATGGCACAACCCCCCCCCCCCCCAAATGACCCCATTTTGGAAAGTAGACACCCCTAAATTTAGGGGTACACTAGTGAGACTCACAGGTAAAAAAGCACCTAGGCTGTCAGCGACTGTATCAAAACGCTACAAGAAAAACTGTTAGCGATCGCAGGGATCAGGCCTGACTCTGCGAACGCTGCAGTTATGCGTGTTGTGTTTTGTAAGTGACAGTGATCGATCGATACTGCACTTGGGTGGGCTGGTCTGGGCTTGGCGGAGGGGCTAAACGCAGGTGCTAGCAGGTATCTGGGCTGATCCCGCTAACAATGCGTTTTGGGAAACCTAAACTGCTGGCGACGCTAATATAGATCTGATCAGATACTATATTACTAAGGGAGGTGTATGCTTTGTGCGTGGGTGTTAGCGGTACTGGCACTAACCTGACGCTGCCTGGGGCGACGCAGACCTTATCTGACCCTCAAACTTATATCACCCGCCGGGTGATCAGGGGGTTAAACCTTTATTAGGTAATAAATGGCGGGTGCCCTGAAACTATAAAAAATAACTAACCAACCAGCGTCACCTGTAAGAGTTATATGGTGATCACTGGTGAAAGGGTTAACTAGGGGGCAATCAGGGGGCTTTATGCGGTAGTATATGGGGGTCCCTGGCGCTATAAAAAGCTGCGGCGAACCTAAATACCTACCTGCCTAACTAGCGTCACCTGTGACACTAATACAGCGATCAGAAAAACGATCGCTTATTAGGCTGGGTTCACACTGGAGCGATGCGGGAACGCCACGAATCCGCGGCGGGTTCCCGCATCGCATGCCTCCCGGCGGCAGTTCACACTGCCCTATGCGAACTGCTGGGAGTGTCAGTGAAATGTTAATGACACCCCCAGATCAGTTCGCATATCGCAGTGCGATCTGCAAACTTGGATCGCATGGTGTGAACACCCATGCGATCCGATTCTGCTGCGGACCAAAAAAAGGGTCCCGTGCGAGTTTGCGGTGGGTGCGGCGGGTGCGACGCAAATTCAGCCATACTATCTGTATGGCTGAACTCGAATTGCACAGAGATCGGATGTGATTTGCACTGCAGTGTGGTGCGAATCACATCCGTTCTCATAAACCGCTGCAATGTGAACCCAGCCTTAGTGACACTGGCGACGGGGGGTGATCACGGGGTTAAACCTTTATTGGGGGGGTTAGGGGGGTACCTTAGAACTAAAGGGGCTAACCCTAACTGCCCTAACAGTTATTACAGTCACAAATGACACCCGCCAGGTGATCAGGGGGTTAAACCTTTATTAGGTAATAAATGGCGGGTGCCCTGAAACTATAAAAAAATAACTAACCAACCAGCGTCACCTGTAACAATTATATGGTGATCACTGGTAAAAGGGTTAACTAGGGGGCAATCAGGGGGCTTTATGCGGTAGTATATGGGGGTCCCTGGCGCTATAAAAAGCTGCGGCGAACCTAAATACCTACCTGCCTAACTAGAGTCACCTGTGACACTAATACAGCGATCAGAAAAACGATCGCTTATTAGGCTGGGTTCACACTGGAGCGATGCGGGAACGCCACGAATCCGCGGCGGGTTCCCGCATCGCATGCCTCCCGGCGGCAGTTCACACTGCCCTATGCGAACTGCTGGGAGTGTCAGTGAAATGTTAATGACACCCCCAGATCAGTTTGCATATCGCAGTGCGATCTGCAAACTCGGATCGCATGGTGTGAACACCCATGCGATCCGATTCTGCTGCGGACCAAAAAAAGGGTCCCGTGCGAATTTGCGGCGGGTGCGACGTGAATTCAGCCATACTATCTGTATGGCTGAGCTCGAATCGCACAGAGATCGGATGTAATTTGCACTGCAGTGCGTTGCGAATCACATCCGTTCTCATAAACCGCTGCAATGTGAACCCAGCCTTAGTGACACTGGCAACGGGGGGTGATCACGGGGTTAAACCTTTATTGGGGGGGTTAGGGGGGTACCCTAGAGCTAAAGGGGGCTAACCCTAACTGCCCTAACAGTTATTACAGTCACCAATGCAAAAAAAAAATGCAATTGGTGTCACTGTGACTGGGGGGGCAGGGGTGATTGGGGGGGTGATCGGGGGGTGAAGGGGGGGTGAGAGTGTGCCTGGCATGTTCTACTGTGTAGTGTCGTGTTGGTGCAACTCACCGATCCTCTCTCCTCGGTGCCGGAACGAAAAATACCGACACGGAGGAGAGATTACATCACTTCCTCTGCCTGTGTTTACATTACAGGAGAGGAAGTGATGTCACGCCTCACTTCCATTCGTCAGGAGCGATCGAGAGGGGGTGGCCATGAATGAATGGCCGCCCCCTCATCCCGGATCGCTTCTGAACGGATACCGACCGCCGCTGGCACCGGGGGGGGCCCGATCGGGCCCCCCACCCGCGGGAAGGCAGGGACGTACAGGTACGCCCATATGCCTGCCCGTGCCATTCTGTCGACGTATATCGTCGTGCGGCGGTCGGCAAGTGGTTAACAGGGGTGTTTAATTACAATTTTTGATGCAATGCTTTGCAGCAGGGCTAATTCCTTCAATAAAACTAGAGTATATGGGAGAGGTTGCAGTGTGGTGGCACCAGCACCAATGCCTAAGGCCCAATTTTTCTGCCCCTGTTTAACAGGGGCGTTTAATTACAATTTTTGATGCAATGCTTTGCAGCAGGGCTAATTCCTGCAATAAAACTAGAGTATATGGGAGAGGTTGCAGTGTGGTGGCACCAGCACCAGTGCCTAAGGCCCAATTTTTCTTCCCCTGTTTAACAGGGACATGTAATTACAATTCTTGATATAATATTTCACAGGAGGGCCTGTTCCTGTGCCCACCCAGAGTAACTGTGAGGACTTATAGTGTTGTGGCACCAGCACCACAACCACCAAAGGTCAATTTTTCTACCACTGTTCAACAATGGCATGTAATTACAATTCTTGATATAATCGTTCACAGCAGGGCACTCCAGCACCCACCAAGAGTCACTTTCAGGGCTTACAATGTTGTGGCAAAACCAACACCTTGTTCCGCCATTTCTGCAGAGCATATAGGGCAGGCCCCTACTTTCAAACATCCAACTTACAAACATCTCCTACTTGCAAGCGGAAGGAGACAACAGCAAGTGAGATGAAAAAAGATGGACGACAAAACTAATTATACAGGGGTGATAACCCTTCCCTATGTTTTCCAAAAAGCTTAAAAATAGTTTTTTTGACTGGAGCTACACTTTAAAAATGTACCAGTTGAAAATTACAAACAGATTCAACTTAACACAACAAACCTACACAGTCCCTGTCTTGTTTGCACCACCTGTATACTGCTGTTCTGAGTATATAGGGCCTGGGGGCCACACACATTTCCTTTTTTTAATATGGGTACGGGGTTCCCCTTAATATGCGTACAAGACCCAAAGGGGCTGGTAATGGGCAGGGAGGGCTACTCATGCCATTTTTCTCAATGATTTTCAACCATATTGCAGGAACCAGATATAACATTAAAACCGCAAGCAGTTTTAAATGATGTTATTTCCGTTTAATGTCATTTTGTGCAGGGACTGTTCTAAACACGGGAAACACGTGGCACTTCACAGGCATACTGCAGACACCCCCCAGGCACCATATTTAAAGGAATATTTCACTTTTTTTTCACTTTAATCGTCATTAAAATCAGTGCTCCCGCCAAAACGGCCATTTTTAAAAACATTTTAGGCATTGATCCATGTCCCCTGGGGCAGGATCCAGGTCCCCAAACCCTTTTTAGGACAGTATCTTGCATATTAGCCGTTAAAATTAGCACTTTTAATTTCGAACGTTCGAGTCCCATAGACTTCAATGGGGTTCTAAAGTTCGTACGAATTTGGGGTCCGTTCGAAAGTTCTGGTGCGAACCGAACCGGGGGGTGTTCGGCTCATCCCTAATGTTGAGCACGATATGGAACACCCTTGTAGGAAATGACTCTCAAGGGCAGTTTCCAAATGAGTCAGGAACAGGGAGCCCAGCGGGTCCTGGGTAAAGGCACCACTACATGAAGTAGCACAGGAAACATGCTGTGAGGCAGTTGAAAAAAATTACACTTTCAAGTAATTAGCATGAGAGCTAAATCGGGTATCATGAGCACCACAAAGCCAAGGAAGCTTTATACCTGGGGACTCATCCAGTTGTGCAAACAGCATTCCACTTGTAGAAGTAGGGGTGCACATTCATGCAAAAGGCTTTAATTAGCAAATTCTTGGCTTCTGGACTTACAGTCTGAGCTGGAGTTAGGGGTAGGCAGAAGAGGTATTGGGATGTGGCTCCTCTGACCCTTCCACAGATCTGCTATGTTCTAATAGAAACATATTGTGTCTGCTAATGTCAATGTCAAGAGCTTGTCCAAAGAGACAATGTCCATGGAATGGAAAAAGAATCATCTATTTCTTGGATGTTACATCAGCATCCTATACACATAGCCAGAGAGGTATTTATGCAGGACACAATTTGAATGGCTCGTAATAAAATAGGTAGCACCCTAGTGTTTAGGCAGAGTTGCTAACAAATTTAGTTTGCCAGGTTGTAATTGTCCTGGCTGATTGTTAGGAGATCCACTGACTTCCCCCTAATTCTGTAATTTCTGCACTTTCTTTCTTCTGTCAATAGGTGGCACTGCTGCCTTTGGCATTAGAATGACAAGAACACAGTGAGTTCATGTTGTGAATAGACATAATTTCTCAGCCAATCATATTTGTGGCTAAGCATGCTGGGAGAGTCCATTTAAGCGGAATGAGTCAGGTGATCAGTGTTCTTTTATCCCAGGCTGAGGCCTTGGGGCTGTATGTGAAGCAGCAGCTGAAGGTTAGGCCTAAGCCTGAGACCTAGCCAGGTGCATAGAGGCTCAGCCAGAAGGGGAGCCTGATCGTTGCAGAGGTTCAGCCAGACGGTGAACCGAATGTTGCCAGAGGTGAAGGAGAAGCAGTTGCCACATGGGACGACCACTCCTGTTACCAAAGGCAAGTGGGAACCAGAGGTCAGAGATAAAGGGGACACCGTTGCCAGTAGGGACAACTACTCCTGTTATCAGAGGCCAGGTTTGTGAAGTCTGAAGAAGTACCAGAGTGGCCTTTTTTTGGGGGAAAAAGTTGGGAAAGCTTCAGCTCCCAGCGGGTGAGCGTGGGTGACACTTGAAGAGGATTTAGTGGGTTAGTTGAGAGCCAAGCCAGGGACCCAGCAGGTAGTGGGAGTGATGCTTGGAGTGTACAGTGAGTTAGCTGTGGAAGAGTTTAGGAGATCCAGCGGATGGCTGGGTTCTGAAGGTCTGGTGAGAAGACTGAGAGCTCAGTGAGAAAAGCTACAGCGGGAGGCTGTGAGATGGAGGCTAGTTCCTACACCGTGGGGATACCAAGTCTAGTATGTGTACAGATCTGTTTGAAGTCAGCCTACAAGTTTGTTTGCCATATGAGACAGCAGTTCTACAAATACAGTACTGCAACCAGCTTAAAGGCTCTCAACCTGTATAGCTGTCTGCTTATTCTGTCTCAGAGTCTACCAATCGCTATTGCATCTGCCAAATGCAAGATGACACACACTGCATCAATAAGGTATGAAACAATCCCTTGTACATCCAAATTAAATTTAGAAGACTTTGGTGACCCATCCTGGAGAGGCTGTTGGGATTTTGATTCTGAATTTGAAATTACAACAGGGGCTGCAGACCTGGTTTAGCTCACAAAGAAGGAGTTGGACTGTATCCCTATGAACAGAATGATTCAGTAGCTGGACTCAAACTGTGAGGTTATCTTTAGTGGCCAAAGAAGTTCCCATGGATGTGGAGGAGGCCTTGCTGCCACCCAACAGAGCGGAAATCAATTCTGCAGATAAAGACCCTATATGGATATGGGTCCCAGGTTGCAGATTACAGATCCATTAGATGAGTATGGGCTGAGGTCACAGGACTGTCCTCTGTGTGTCTTTGAAAACACAGGTTGTGCTCTTTGAAGTCAGCAACTAGGCCCAATGTGAAGCAAGGCCTCAAATACTCACAAACCTCCGATGAGGCTACCGAGTGGCTGGAGGTGACCAAGTCACTGTAGTTGGGCAGTGGAATGTAACCAGACACCAGAGAGCCACTTGGTGTGTCAGAAGAAAGCGCAGCAGTGGAATGGTGCTTTCTTTAGGATGAATGTCAGGAAAGAGAGCACGGAGTGCAAGCTTGTGTAACACTCCACCTATCGAATTACACCAGCCTTCAATCCATCAGTAGTTATTCTTCCCTTGGTGAAGATGGCAGAGGCAGCAAATTTTAAAAATATTGCCCGATGGTACTAACTGTAAGGTAGCTAAGTGTGCCTTATGAGGCAGGGTAACACCAGAGGCTGTGCAACATTTCTGGCCCAATAGCCGGTCGTGGTTAATGAACACAGTATACTGGAAATCACCACAATGCAGAGCCCAGTGGATCTTGATTAAAGTCATCAAAACAAAAATGTCAATACAAGTGGCAGCATATGTCCTCAATGTTTCAGAATACTGGAACACTTCTCAAAGCTTTTTGTTTTGTTTTATTTTATATTAACAATTTTATATGTCATATGTGTGGTTTTTTATTTTTTTGAAAACATGATAGTAATTGTGAACATATTTTTATTTTTATGATTATGTATTGATTGATGTATCATTTAAATATCAATATTTATTTATACACCGACAAAAGCATGAGATTGGTTGGTGTATGTACAACCTTATAAATGTTTGGCGGCTATGATCTGTTTTGAGTCCTGGATTCTACATGCATGCATACTACTTGTCATCCGAATAATGCTATCAATTGTATAGCTTTATACTGGTTTTCACATTCATTTATTGACAGTTCACATAAACATTGCCACTAAATTGATGCGGCTTTGTTTAGTGCATGTTTATTCCTGTCACTCTTAGATCACAGTTTCCTCTAAATATTTGAGTCTGTTTATAAATACACAAACATTTAACACTGTTTTTCATTCTAAATTATATTCATTCACCTTTTTCTTGTTTATTAATTCATAGTTTATTTTACATAAACGCACAATTAGGGCCGGTTTATATACATACATTTATATATATATTTTTTCTTTTTCATACACTGTCACTTTTACCCACATATTTTTGTATATTCACATTTTGTATCAAACTCATATAATCACGTTTCCCCACACAGATATTTTCACCCCTTTTTTCCCAGTCATTCTTATCAATTAACAACTAGGTGTGGGATGCATGTGTGGAGAATCTACGATGATAGCTTACCAGCTGTCATGGTTTTACCTCTGATTTCATTATTGTGTGTCTATACTTGAATGGTATATATTTGTTTTTTATTGAGAACAAAAGTCAGCTATGAGTAAGCGCTGTTTGTAGCGTGAAACGCGTCAGCAACCTTGTTCTATTTTTTTGTTCTCCTTTGCTGTGATGTGTTGTTCAATGGAGTTTTGCACTTGCATTTGAAGAAATAAAGGCACTTTATTTTTTACTCAATCCGGAGTGCGGCTATCCGGAGTTTTGTTCAGATTTTGCACACTTCAATCCATCAGTAATTATTCTTCCCTTGGTGAAGATGGCAGAGGCAGCAAATTTGAAAAATATTGCCCAATGGTACTAACTGTAAGGTAGCTAAGTGCGCCTTAAGAGGCAGGGTAACACCAAAGGCTGTGCAACATTTCTGGCCCAATAGCCGGTCGTGGTTAATGAACACAGTATACTGGAAATCACCACAATGCAGAGCCCAGTGGATCTTGATTAAAGTCATCAAAACAAAAATGTCAATGTTTCAGAATACTGGAACACTTGTTTCCCTTAATGCACAATAAAGAAATGTACAGTATATATTATGCTTTGTAAAATTTTGTTGTCACACATACATTAACTGGACAATGCTTACTCCCCAAAGAGTATAATATTTAAAGGGTGGCTAAAATGTGCTGCATCAGCAGATGTCAAGTGGGAATTATTCAAACATTTTTGCTATACTGAACAGACACCCAGTTTGCTTTTTTGTTTGTTATAAAACTATCAATATTGTAAAACCATTTGACTCCGTGTATTGGTAACATTTGAAATATTTCAGCAACGTCCTCTGATCTGTATTTACAAAAATCCCTCTGAAGACATAAGATCTTTGCATAGTGAAATAGCTGGAGTATGGATAAAAACCTGATATACTGATTCACCGCCAAATAAAGAGTTGCATCTTGTAAAACTATCTTTTCAGAAAAAAATACATTTGTCATAAATACTCAGAATAGCAGTTTTGGATTAGTAGATATCTTTACAGAATATGTTGTACACATCTTCAAGAGCCCTTAAAGCGTTCTCTATGTCAAGCTTTGGCCTTCAGTTTTGGTGCTTAGAATTTGGAAACAAGTGGCCATAATGTTACAAAGTGTGATAACAGTTCATTTTGACTTGTATTCTTTTACTGCTCTACCGGGTACTGAAGAATTAATTTGTAAGAATTGTTTGTATCGGCTCTTGTAGACATATTTCTGTGAAATGAAAGTATATTTTTCTAACATTTCAAAAGACTGAACATTTGTATAAAACTGTATGAATGTAAAAAAAATGGCACAGCCACAACAAAATCAATTTACAAATTAAAATGAATATATCATGAATGAAGTGTCAGTGAATATTAATACTCATTAGATTACATGTAAAGGACTTTTTACATTTAACAGGGTGTATTTTTTTTATTTATTTTTTTAACATAAATTTTATTTATTTTGTACATGACATGTTAGAACAGCGGTACAGTCTCAGCAGTGGTTATTCATAACAGAACATGAAATGATACAAACAATTAGCCATCAGCAGTTTAGACAAATCAGACCAGTCAGTGATATATGCAACCTTCTAGACATTAAAGGCCATAGACAAGATAAAGTCAGTATTAAACATGTTACTGCTCAACCTTGGTTCTATTGCGGGTTAGCTTGTCTCTCCCGGGTCCAGGCCGCCCAGATTTTTTCAAATTTCTTGGGGCAGTTTCGCCCCACGTATGTCAATTTATAAAGTGGTAAGGCCGCATCAACAAGGGCCCTCCACTGGGGGACCGTTGGGGGACCAGAGTCCTTCCATTTGAGAAGGACCGCTTTCCTTGCATAAAAGGCCGTATAAAATATGAAGTGCTTCTTAGCTTGTAATGTCTGTATCGTGTCAACAATGCCTAGCAGCAGTGGTAGCGGGTTGCAGGGAACATTAAGTTTGCTTATAGAGTTAATTTCCGAGACCACTTCCCTCCAGAAAGTCTGGAGATGTTCGCAGGACCATATGACATGGAAGAAGGACCCCGGATCTGAGGTGCATTTGGGGCATAGGGCATTCCTGTCGGGGTAAATCTTGGCTAGACGCTCTGGAGAATAGTAAGCCCGTTGAATGAACCGAAGCTGGGTGAATCTGTCCCGGTCACAGTCATCATCCTCCAGTGCTGGTATGTCTCTTTTCCATTTGGAGAATAGTTGGGAGACCACCGAGGTATCAAGACCAATTAGTTCACCATATAGGGCCGACAGCGGTTTTATGTCCCTGCCTGGGGTCAACATGCTCTCTACAGAATTAGCCTCAAGGGTAATAGGCTGGGCAAATTGCACCCAGTAAGCATGCCAGAGCTGGATGTACCTAAAGAACATGTGATTAGGTAGTTAATTTCTTCTTTTTAGGTCATCAAATGTGCGTAGCCCATTCGGGGAGGCGATATCTGCTAAAGTTTTAATACCACTTCGGGCCCATAACGCAGAGTCCAGAATGGAACGACCTCGGGTTTCCCCAACCCATAGCGGGGTACATGGGGACCAGCTATTGGGCTTTCCCACCTTGGCCTTAACCATGTCCCAGACCCGCAGCGTGACCCTCATTGATGGAGTAACATCGGGTTGGATCTGGGGCCTCTGTGTATTAAGTTCTGGAGTTCGAAGTAGGAGCCCAGCAATGCCACCTCCAGCGTAGCCACACAGTTAGCCGGTTCCTCAGACAGCCACCATTTGACCGTCACTAGGACCGCAGCCCAATAATATTTGACAAAGCAAGGCATTACCAGGCCTTCCAGAGAGATTGGAAGCTGTAGTGTGCTCTGCGCTCCAGACAAAAGGAGGTTAGTAGACTATTTAATTTCCGAAAGAAAACTTGCGGGATGTGCACTTTTTTATCAGGTTAACCCTGCCTACGGGCGTAAAGGGGTAGGGCCACCCAGGCCGAGCATCTCTGTGTCAGAGAGGACATAACCAAATCTAGGTTGAGGGGGATGAATTGACTTAAGTCCGTGTGGAAAACAATTCCTAGATACTTAAACTGGGAGACAATTTGCAGTGGGGTATCTGTTGGCAATCCGGTGTCAGAGGGGTGGAGGGCAAATAGGACAGACTTCCCCCAGTTTACCCGAATACCCGAGTATCTGCCAAATCTGTTTATAAGGGAGAGGGCCTCTCTCAGGGAAGTGGATATGTCTCTAAGAGGAGGGTGTCGTCGGCATATAGAGAAATTTTCTCCTCCATAGGGCCCAAGGAGATGCCACGGACCGCTGCTGTGGTGCATATCAGGATTGCCATTGGCTCTATGGCCAGCGCAAAAGAAGCTGGAGAGAGCGGGCATCCTTGTCTTGTTCCTCTGTGGAGGAAAAAAGGGGGGGGAGATGGTCGACCCGGTGCGGACCCTGGCCTTTGGAGATTCGTATAGGGCTTTGACCAACGAGATAAACCTGGGGCCGAAGCCGAAACGGAGCAGGACCTCCCATAGAAAGTCCCATTCAACTGAATCTAATGCTTTTTCAGCATCCAGGGAGGCCACTGCATCCGAGGGGGCCAGGTGATTATCGGATCCCAGGACTGTGTGCAACCTCCACAGGTTTATATCCGTACCCTTATCCGGCATAAAACCAGTCTGATCCTCATGGACCAGTGTAAGGATCACTGCGTTCAATCTCCATGCCAAGATCTTAGTGAGGACCTTGGCATCAGCATTGAGCAAGGAGATGGGTCAATAGGAGGAACAGTTCCTGGGTCCTAGCCCGGTTTGACTATAACCACTATAATTGCCTCCGCCATAGATGTTGGGAGAGTCCCCTCCCTCAGAGCCCTGACTATCATATTGTGGATTTTGGCTGTCAGTTGGTCTCCATATTGCCTGTAAAACTCTGGGGGGATCCCATCTACACCTGGAGTCTTCTCTGCCTGGAGTTCATCCAGAGCCTGCTGGACCTCCTCCACAGTTATGAAGCCATCAAGGCGTTCACGAGCTGTGTCAGATAGAGTGGGGAATTTGATCTGATCTAGAAATAAATTCAGTTCTTCATTAGTGTAGTCTACCCTGGAGGAGTAGAGATCGCTATAGTAGGAAGCAAAGTGAGCATTTATGGTCAGGGGTTCCACCAGCACCCTCCCGTCCAAGTCCCAAATACAGGCAGTGGATGTAGTTGGCTGCTGCTCTCTAGCCAACCAGGCCAGAAGTCATCCGGTTTCCCCCCCCCCCCCTCTCAAAAATGCGTTGCGTTTGCGCCAACTGTTGCTTTTTGGCTTTAGAGACTCTGAGGAGCATTACCTCCCTGTACGCCACCTGCATGTCAAGATAGGTAACAGGGTTTTGTGTAGAAGCGTAACGGGATTCAAGATTTTGTGCTGCGGCCTCTGCTTCTGTGAGAGTGATTGCGGAGTTATGTCTGACCTTAGATATAGAGGATTGATACAAGCCCCTAACGTAGGACTTGAATGCATCCCATATGATTTGTACTGCAGCAGTGCCCACATTTGTTAGCCAGAAGTCTGTATATGTGTAGAGATTTCAGCTTTCACCAAGGGATCTGAGATCCAGTAGCGAGATAGTCGCCATAATTTCTCTGAGGGAGGAGTCTGAGTCTGGAAAGTACACAGCATAGGGGCGTGATCCGATATTCCCCTTGGTAGCATGTCCACCACCCATACATGTGAGAGCATCCCCCCGCTAACTAGAATCAGATCAATTCATGACATGGCTCTATGTGAAGTAGAGTGGCACGTGTAGGCCCGGTCCATTGGGTGTCTCCACCGGCAGACATCAGTCAGGCCATAGAGAGAGGCCCACTTTGACAAAGGGGAGTCCACACCAGCCCCCTGCGACAACCTATCTAATGCAGGGTTCGGAGCCATATAAAAGGCGCCCGCAATAATTATGTTGTTGGTGGGATATCGAGACAGGGGGGGTCCAGTATTTTAAGAGGGCCATAGTGGCCGGTGGAGGGATATAGAGGCCCAAGATTACCATTTCAATAGTGTCTATAACTACATATAGTATCACGTATCTTCCCCCCGGGTCCACCGTGACATCCAATAATTCATATGTTAGGGATTTGTGGATCAGCACACTGACACCTTGTGCAAAGTTGGAGTGCGTGGCGTGGTAACAGTGGCTGATCCAAGGTTTCTTGAGGGTCAGCACTTTGCTCCCCGTCAGGTGTATCTCCTGTAGGATGCACACGTGAGGGTTATATTTTTTAAGGTATGTTAAAACCAGGGCTGGACTGGGACAGAAAATTGGCCCTGGACATCATCCGAACTGGGCTTTAACTTGATTGAAGGTCCTTCTCTGCCTATGGGTTTCTGCCGAGTAGTCCGGCAACAGCATGAGACGCGTGTTGTCAAACCGGAGTTCGGCCACCTTTCTTGTCTCTCGGAGCACCAGGAACCGGTTCTGGAAATTTAACAGGCGGAAGATAAAGGTGCGAGGGGGTGCACCGGGTGGGCCCCGCACGGGGGCATCCTGTGAGCTCTCTCCAAAGCATAATGAAGAGAGAATGTAGCCTCGGGCAGGAGGGTTCGGAGCAGATGTTCTGTGAAGGCCACCGAGTCTTGCCCCTCCGTTCCTTCAGGCAAACCCACTACTCAGAGGTTGTTGCTCCTGCTCCTATTCTCGTTGTCTTCCGCTCGGGATTCCATCGCTTTCACCCGTACCTGCAGCGTGTGGAGGGAGGCGCGGTGTTCCCTAATGGAGTCCTCCGAGTCATCCACACAGCGTTCAGCCTCCCCCAGCCTCTCCCAGAATTTGTCCATGTCTCGGCGCATTAACCCAAAGTCAGTTTGCAGGAGGTCAATCTTGGCCGTAAGGGCCGTTTTGCAGCCAGAGATAGCCTGCATCAGGGCTTGGAAGCAGACTTCCTCTACCGTAGCCGGGTCTGGGGCCGGAGTCGCCATGTGCACGCCAGTGGGAGAGGGCTGCTTCTGCTTCTTATGCTGTGGAGAGGGTGAAGGGATGGAGGAATTCTTCCGTCTGGAGCTGGCTTTGCCTCTTCGCATACCCGGCGGTATCAGAAGGGTAGCAGGGGAAGGTATTCAGCAGATTGCTGGTATTAATCGGGTGAAATAGCCAGGCAAGAGCGGAGCTCCCGCAGCACACGTCTGCTCAGGCCGCCAGCTTGACCATGCCCCCCCCCCCCACACAACTCTATTTTATTCCTAAAAAAAAACAATATTATTAAATAGGCTGCCCAATTAATTTGAAAATTGTAACTTGGATCCCGCTGTGAAAATAACAGAAAGTTGTCCCACATTGCCCATGTAAATTTTAATGCCTTTAGCTCCTGTTCAAGTTGGCTTAAAACATTGGTTTCTTCCATTATGTTAAAGGGAATGTATAGTGATTTTGTATATATTTCTTTTTCTTGTTCATACATCAGGGGACACAGAGCCTTCATTAGTTAGTGGGTTAGATAGTCACCTTTGGTGATTGGACACTGGCTAACCCCAATTAAGGAAAGTTCCTCCTCTATATAACCCCTCCCATATGGGGAGCACCTCAGTTTTTTCGCCAGTGTCTAAGGTGGTTGGTCACGTAAAACATGTGCTAAGAAGAAAGCTCTGCTTGATGGTCCCTGCAGGGGTCTAGGAGCTATACAATTGGATCAATACCTCGGGCTAATACCAAACGTCTAAGATGGATGGTACCCAGGCCTCGTGAATGGAAGAAACAAGGTTTTGCCTGTAATGTCTCTCCCTGGAGGACTGGGCTCTGGGATCCAGGCTTGGTGTACTAATACAACAGTGGCACGAATGTCTCTGGCAGAGTCTTTTACAGGACCAGGGAAGAGGATCCTGTGAGTAGGAACCCATTTTCCTGAAGGTTGGCACAATGCTGCCTGCCGTGATGGGTGAAGGCTGGAATCTGTCTGTTCTCAGCAGTTCCTGCGGTGGGGACGATGTAAGTGAAGATAATCCTATATATTACATATTATGGATTTCTTCTGTGAGTCGTTTTTATGTCTTACCTGGTTTCTGCCACTAGAGGGAGTAAGAGACAAACCTGGTGTATACTTACATGCCATCCAGAATACACACTCAGTGAAGTTGGTCTGACAAATCCGCTCATCTTCTCTGCTGCAGCCTCTGCCACATCAAATGGTAAGAGGGGTTCCCACGCAGTCTAGAAGTCCTGCACGGTCCTCTGGTGGTCTCCTTCTCCCCTCTCATCCCCGGCCGCCGCCATGACGGTCCTACGCGCATGCAGGGGAAGCGCTTTTACAGCAGATTCGGCAGGGAATGAGGGGGCGTGGATGTGGCGCCGTGCACGTGTGGTATGCACAGAGCACCAGGGCACAGGCGCCAAGCAGAAATTTTTAAAAGCCCAGAGCGTTAGAGCTTCTGTAAGCAGTGGGACACAGAGCTGTGGGCTGTAAACATCTCAGTGATCGGATCCAGGCAAACTTAAGACACCTACTCGGCATCAGGTTGTGCAGACTAAGGTAATAATAATATTGTAAGACTAGGCACAACAGTGATTGCATTTATATTAGTAGCTCTGCTTATGTCAGGTTAGGTCTATGTCTTCCCATAAGAGGGCTTCAGGGCCAGGTAAGAAATAATGCCTTGATCTAAATGTTCTATCCTCCTGAAAGACTGGAGGCAGCTGCACGGCATAAGCCATTCCCCTGGCAGACTTGCAGCCTCTCCCAACATTGCAGCCATGCATAGGTCTTTCAAAGACAGTTGTTTTCATTGCAGTGTGTGGTGTACTTGAGAAGTTAACTGTTTAATCACAGCATCCTCTCAAGAGGGAAAAAGATTGGGTTAATTCCCCTTTCCCTGCCCTAAATCCTCAATCAAGAGGATCTACAATCTTCTGATGAAAAACCACCATCAGGGAACAGGGAATAGGCGCAATCTGGCGAAATGGAGGTTTAAGAGGCCTCGCAGGCTCGGGAGTTGTAGCTGCAATCTTTTACAGAGATTCAGGCTGCGTATAACAGTGGTCATCAACCCTGTCCTCAGGGCCCACTGACAGGCCAGATTTGCAAGATAACTGAAATATATCACATGATCTCATTTGCTGCTCAGTGATTGCAGTATTCTAGTCTGCATCTCCCCCAAGGTAATACATAAAACCTGGCCTGTTAGTGGGCCCTGAGGACAGAGTTGATGACCACTGGTGTATAACTTACCCTCAAACTAGATGGCCGGAGCCTCTGCCTCCTGCTTGGGTTTTTTTCTTAAAATTCCCATAAAGTTTCTTGTACTTGCCCAAGTCCGTCATCACTACAAGGTGTGGAACCTCCAAAAGATCCTCATGCAGGTGCTTGCTTATAAACTAGCCAAACGCACAACTGTTGAGATGCCTACGGCCACTTCACCCTGAGAAAGCCCGATCTCATCTGATCTCAGAAGCTAAGCAGGGTCAGGCCTTGCTAGTACCTGTATGGGAGATCACCTGGGAATACCAGGTTCTGTACATGCTTCTGTGCACATTGTTCCTTGCATAAAACGGCTAAACGCATGAGTGCGGGAACGCACGTCAAGCGGAGGACAAACTTTCTTTGTATCAGTTCATATTGCACAAATTACCTGAGTATTGGAATGTATAAAATGCATGTGGCAGAACGTGTAATATGTAACACATTGAGATACATGTTTTTTTTGCTGTTTGTAGTGGTCTTACATAGTCGCATAAGAATGTGCCTAAAAATCGCATAATTGCCTAAAAAAAAATGCATAAATACCAGTTGCGTAAGAATACAGGGTCACACAAGAGTGCTTAACCTCACAAGAGTCCTTGTTTTCCCAGGGAAAGTAGTGCTTATAATGCGCAGAATGTTTGGTCGCATAAAAGATGCTGAATCGCATTAGAATGCATGATCGCCTAAGGTTGCATGATCACCTAGATTTGGCATGGTTGCAAAGCGAGGCATGTTTTTTAGCCTCCTTTAATTATACAGGATTCCACCATTCAGGGGAAAGAATTCCTAACATCAATAGACATCAAAGATGCATATTTGCATGTGCCTATATTTCCCGCTCGCTAAAGGTTTCTAAGGTTTGCGGTGGATCAGTGCCACTTTCAATAATTGTGGCTCTACCTTTCAGTCTTGCTACAGCTTCTCGGGTGTTCACAAAGATTCTAGCTCCACCCTTGGCAAATCTAAAGGCTCAGAGCATAACAGTGACAGCTTATCTGGATGATCTGCTACTCATAGAGGAATCCGTAGCACACCTATGCCACAATGGGCTCAGCACGTAAGGTACTTGGAATACCTAGATTGGGTTCTCAACCTAGAAAATCTTCCTTGCAATCTCTAAAGCCCCATACACACTATCAGATTTTCTGCTGAGTTTTTCCTTCAGATTTACCAAAACCATATAATATGAGGACAAACCTTAGGAGTTTCAATGTGTATGCAATCAGGCAGGCCCTTCTACTACATGGTTTTGGTAAATCTGAAGGAAAAACTCAGCAGATAATCTGATAGTGTGTATGGGGCTTCAGAAGGTTGAATTATTTGGGCATGGTCATAGACACCGCTCAAAGCAAGGTGTTTTTACCTGGTTCAAAGGCTAAAGCCATAAACTTTCTGGTCTGGCTAATCATAGCAAAGAGGAATCCTTCCATTCGTCTATGTATGAGACTATTAGGAAAAATGGTTGCCTCTTTCGAGGCTGTTCCTTATGCCCAGTTTCACTCAAGGCCTTTGCAAAGAACCATCCTCTTTGCATAGAACAAGAGGGTTCAGGCCTTGGATCTTCCAATGCGCTTATCCCCAGGAGTACGCCAGAGCCTCAATTGGTGGTTACTGACTGAGAATCCCCTAAAAAGGAAGACCCTTTCTTCCACTTACTTGGAAGATCATAACCACAGGTGCCAGCCTGAATGGCTGGGGAGCAGTTCTGGAAGCGTGCATCCAGGAAAGATGGTCCGCTGCTGAAAAGCTCTTGCCCATCAATATTCTGGAGATCCGGGCAATTTATCAAGCCCTCAAAGTCTGGTCTTTCAGACTACAGGGTTATCCTGTCCAGGCACAATCTGGCAATGCCACGGCAGTGGCTTATATCAATCACCAAGTAGGCACCAGAAGTCTGGATGCCCAAAAAGAGGTGAATCACATTTTTATGTGGGCAGAAAAGCATATTCCTCAAAATATACAATAGGTTCCCGTTGGGGTTTTAAAGCAGCAATGAGGGACAATGTTAGATAAAAAATTTTTGTTTTGTTTATTTTATTAACCCAAAAAGCATTGTACTCACAATAATTTTAAAATCATTGTGAGTACAATGCTTTTTGGGTTAATAAAATAAACAAAAACATTTTTTTTATCTAACATTGTCTCTCATTGCTGCTTTAAAACCCCAAGGGGAACCTATTGTATATTTTGTATAATTCTATTCGGGTTGTGCAGCCAGCTCAAAATTAGTATTCTTTATGCACTCCCTTTTTTACGAAAAGCATATTCATTGCCTATCTGCAGTCTTTATTCCAGGGGTGGAAAATTGGCAGGCAGATTTTTCTAAGTCACCAGCAGCTGTGTCCAAGAGAATGGTCTCTACACCCTGATATATTTCAGGCCATATGTCAAAGATGGAGTGCCCCGGATGTAGACCTGTTGGTGTCCAGATGGACAGTTTTGTGTTAAGAACAAAGGATCTGCTAGCTCAAGGGTCGGATACCTTAACAGTTCCATGGGATCAGTACTCTCTGATCTATGCCTTTCTTCCAATTTCGCTACTTCCGCGGTTCCTTTGGAGGGTCAAAAGGGAAGCAAAGTCGGTCATTCTAGTGGCCCTGACTTGGCCCAGACGACCTTGGTATGCAGAGATTGTAAAGATGGCAGTAGAGAAACCCTGGATTCTTCCACTATGTCCAGATCTACTCTTGCAAGGTCCAATATTCCATCCTGCCTTATGAAGTCTGAATTTGACGGTTTGGCTGCTGAGACCCACATTCTAAAAAGCCGTGGGCTCTCGGAATCAGTCCTTTCCACTCTGGTTAATTCCGGGAAGCCTGCCTCCAGGCTCATTATTACAGAATCTGGGAAACATATTTTCCTGGTGTGAACCCAGGGGGTGGCACCCAAGAAAGTATGCCATTAGCAGGAACCTTGCCTTTCTTCAGTTAGACACTATCAAGGTCCAAATCTTGGCCTTGTCAGTATTTTTTTCAGAAGCCACTTGCTTCAAATTCCCTAGTCCAGACCTTTGCTCAGGGGGCGATGCGCTTAAATCCGCCAGCCAAGGCTCCTGTGTGCCCATGGGATCTGAATTTGGTTTTGTCCGCTTTACAGGAACAACCTTTTGAACCATTGCACCATGCTTCTTTAATTTTTTTAACAAAGAAGTTGGCCTTTCTGGTAGCCATATCCTCTGCTAGGAGGGTATCAGAGTTGGCAGCTCTTTCTTGTAAAGATCCACATTTTTTTGTATAATCAGTATTTATTGCAAAATAACAGAAATAGAAACATTAAAACAAGACAGGTCCAACATGTCATATAAGTGCAAAACCCCTTGGCTTCGTAAAGCCGCATAGAGGTCGTTTCAACAGTGTAAAGGTCGAACAGATACACATACACAAGGAGGGAGATTCCTAAGATAAGGAGAGTGTCGTGGGCTCTCTTGTAATGGGTAGATAAGTGGCGACCAGATGGTTTTGGGGGTGGAAAGAGTCTAGTAGGCGTTGGGACAGTCCTGGCGCGGAGAATATATCAGGAGTGTGGACCATGGCCCGCTGCCGGGGCAGAGGGGGGGGGCCCAACGGCCTCCAGCTAGCCGCCCTCTACCCCTCGCACGCCTCGGGAGCCCCACTGCCACCACAGGGGTCCGGCCAGGACGTCTCAATTCTCCAATAACAGGGGTTTCCAGCCAAAGGTTCTGGGACTAAAAGAAAGGGTCAGAGTCTGCCATCTATCTAGTTCAGATGTATCAAACTCCCAAGACATTCGAGCAGAAGAGAGGTCAAAGATAGAAGGAGAAAGGAAGAGGGAGGGAGAAAGGAAAGAGAACAAGGGGTATGAAGAGAGAATGACTGCGTACGCAGTGAATTTAGGGGGGGGGTGTATTGGGGGAGTAGGGAGGGAAGATGGGGAGGTCAGGTAGAGTAGGTCAAATTACCAAGTGTCTTCTTTGTCTGCACCGAGCACACCACGAGCACACCACATCCGAGCATAGAGTTCCGCGAGCAGCATTCCCTCGCTATGGTCCCTTAGGGGGCAACCCAGTCACCCCTCGAGCCCTAGCCAGCCTGAGGGCTTTAAGGGTAGGGTCCGCCAATTCTAGCAGTGCTACGTCTAAGCTAGAGGGTACCTGGTTAGGGTCTGAGGCGTATGCAGTCCAGGGCCTCCAGATGCTGTGAAATCGGTCCTTAAGGCCCTTATAGGTTGCCACCCAGTTCTCTGCCTCTCTCACCGCATTCACCCCCCTGCACCACTCTTCCCGAGTGGGAATTCCAGGCCTTTTCCAGTAAATTGGAAGCAGGCACCTTGCTGCATTCAGCAAGTGAGCCAGCACAGTTTTTTTATATACACTGAGCGGGACCGGGGGAACCTGCAGAAGAAACTGCATCGGTGAGAGGGGGATCTCTATCCCTGTCACTATTTTTACTTGACCCTGTATGTCTTCCCAGAAGGGTTGGATTAAGGGGCATTTCCACCATATATGTATTAATGTCCCTTGGTGTCCACACCCCCTCCAGCATAACTCCGACGTGGAGGGGTAGATACGGGCCAGGTCTGCTGGCACCCTGTACCAACGTGACAGGAGTTTAAAGTTGGTCTCTTGGGTTTTGGAGTCCATGGAGGACGAGTGGGTGAGAATATAGAGGTGTGATAGCTGCGTCTCTGTGAACGTTATCCCTAAGTCAGCCTCCCAGCGCCTAATATAGGCAGGGGTAGTCTGTGGGCCAGCCGAACCCAACAGTTGGTATAACTCAGAGACCAAGTGTGGTGTTGGCTCCTCCGCAATAAAAATACGCTCAAATGGGGTGAGGCACAGGGGGTCTCTAATAGTATGACCATGTACCTGGAAAAAGTGGTGTAGTTGTCTGTATCTCCAGAAGTTCATCCGTGAACCTCGGCTGCCTACGGGCAAGGCCTCGTATTTCAAAAGTCTGCCATCCCTCATGAGTTTCCCACAACTGGCGTTTCCATCATCTACCCAGTTCTCGAACAAAGCCATCTGTTCGCCCGGCGGGAACCACAGGAAACCTCCCAGTGGGGCCAACGGGGACATAGGGGGAGCCAACTTCAGGAGCGGGTTTATCCTGTCCCAGACGGATAATACATGAGTCATCAAGGGGGAGGTCGTCTCTGCAAGGCCCCTATGCTCCCGAGGCAACCAGGGGGCGTATGATAGGTTCCTACCCGCCAGACATTTCTCTAGAGGGACCCAAAGCTTTGTTCTGGAGTGGAAACGCCAGTAAAAAAAATTCTGGAGGGCTATGGCTTGATAGTACTTAATAATCTGTAAAAGTGGGATATCTGGCTCTACCTGATATTGGAAAAATGGACCCCGGTATTTCTAACGATCCAGGTGTCCCATCAATTTAGTAAATTTGTTGTAGTACAGTGACCTTTCCTCTGGTATCTGTATCAATTTTGGGTATTATAATTACCGTATCCCTAAAGTATAAAGACAATAAATTGTGATAGAAGGATATAGATGCTCATAAAAAGTGCTTTGTGCAAAAATAAGTGCAAGATAATAGTATAATACTCAATGCGATTTATGTTTAAAATCGCATAAGTACTATTATGTGTTGAATTTTCTCCAAATCACTATTAAACTACATACGGTAAATTTATCAAGTTGTAAGGTGCAAATATGTGAAAAATAGATAAATATCAATTGTAACTGTAAGATATGTAAACATATACTCTAATGCTCATGTATATGATGGTGCAAAGCCACAAGGTGAAACAGGAAGATCAAACCCTATATAAATATATGTACGTGAAATATATGTAAAAATTTCTATATATCATAAACAGAAAATATAAAAAAAATCACTTAATCAAAAAATCTGAAAAATATATCAAAAAAATAGGATTTTTATATACAGCTTACCTGTAAAATCCTTTTCTTGAGAGTACATCACGGTACACAGGAGCTTCATTACATAGTGGGTTATATAGGCACCTCTGGTGATTGGGCACTGGTTAACCCCCAATTAAGGAGAATTCCTCCCCTATATAACCCCTCCCATATGGGAGGCACCTCAGTTTTGTAGCAAAGCAATAGGAAACCACGTAAAACCCAAGAGAGGCGGGAGCCCTGTGTCCCGTGATATACTCTCAAGAAAAGGATTTTACAGGTAAGCTGTATATAAAAATCCTATTTTCTTGATCATACATCATGGGACACAGGAGCTTCATTACATAGTGGGATGTCCCAAAGCAATGCTCAGATTGAGGGAAGGGAGACACAGATCATAATTATAGACCGCCATGGACTGGAGGACCTAAACTGCAGCCTGCAGCACACTGCGCCCAAAGGCGATATACTCTTGCCCTCTGACATCCACCTGATAGAATCTGGTGAATGTGTGGACTGATGACCAAGTTGCAGCCTTACAGATCTGAGCCAGGGAGGCCTGGTGATGCACTGCCCAAGAAGCACTTACAGCCCTAGTTGAGTGCGCTTTCACTTGAAAAGGAGGGATCTTCCCTTTAACACTATAGGCCTGAGAAATAATCTGTCTAATCCACCTTGAGAGAGTGGATTTTGATGCCGCCTGGCCCTTCCTAGGGCCTTCCGGCAAAATAAATAAGCAATCAGTTTTCCTTATCTGAGCAGTTGCCTGAAGATAGAAACTGATTGCCCTAACCACATCCAAAGTGTGCAAAGATTCTTCTTCTGCGGACTGTGGGTCCGGAAAAAAGGATGGTAGGATTACATCTTGATTCAAATGGAATCCTGAAACCACCTTAGACAGAAAGGACCTGTTGGGACGCATTACCACCCGGTCCTTATAAATAATTAGATACGGCTTTTTGCTGGAGAGAGCTGCTAGTTCTGACACTCTACTAGCCGTGGATATGGCTACCAAGAAAACCAATTTTTTAGTCAAAAAAACTAATGAAGCCTGATGCAAAGGTTCAAAAGGTTGCCTCTGCAAATCCGAGAGAACCAAATTCAGATCCCATGGGCATACCGGAGGTTTGACTGGCGGCCTTATCCGCATAGCCCCCTGAATGAAAGCCCGCACCAGGGAATGCGATGCAAGTGACTTCTGAAAAAACACTGACAAGGCCGAAATCTGCACCTTGATAGTGCTTACGGCCAAATTCATTTCTAGGCCTGACTGGAGGAAGGCCAAGATCCTGCTAATGACATACTTTCTAGGATGCCATTCCCGGAGTTCACACCAGGAAACATATGCCCTCCAGATTTTGTAGTAAATAAGCCTATAGGCCGGCTTTCTGGCATTGACCAGAGTAGAAAGGACTGGCGCCGAAAGCCCACGGTCTCTCAGAATGTGGGTCTCAGCAGCCAAACCGTCAAATTCAGACTGTGTAAAGCAGGATGGTAAATTGGACCCAGTGAGAGCAGATCTGGCCGGAGAGGGAGGATCCATGGCCTGCCTACTGCGAACTTCATGATCTCTGCGTACCACGGTCGCCTGGGCCAAGCCGGGGCTACCAAAAGAACCGACTTTGTCTCCCTCTTGACTCTTCCCAGGAACCGCGACAGAAGCGGGCATGGGGGGAAGGCATAAATCAAATTGTACTGATCCCAGGGAACTGTCAGAGCATTCGACCCCTGAGCGAGTGTATCTCTTGTCCTTGACACGAATTTGTCCAGTTTTCTGTTGAACCTGGACGCAAATAGATCTACGTCTGGAGTACCCCACCTGCGACATATGTTCCAAAACACATCGGGGTGCAGAGCCCATTCTCCTGGGCACAACTGCTGGTGGCTCAGAAAATCCGCCTGCCAATTTTCCACTCCTGGAATGAAGACTGCAGAAAGGCATGGAACATGCCTTTCTCCCCAGACAAGTATGCGATTCACCTCTTTTTGCGCAACCAGACTCCTGGTACCGCCCTGGTGATTGATATAGGCCACTGCTGTGGCATTGTCGGACTGAACCCGAACAGGGAGACCCCATAGTCTGAAAGACCAGTTTATGAGAGCCATATAAACTGCCCGGATCTCCAAGACATTTATGGGCAATAGCTTCTCGATCGCAGACCATTTCCCCTGCGAGCACGTCTCCTCCAACACTGCTCCCCAGCCTGTCAGGCTGGCATATATCGTAATAATCTTCCATGGAAGAGGAAGAAAAGTTTTGCCTTTCAGCGAATTCTCGGTTTGTAACCACCAGACGAGACTCTTGCGTGTCCCTGGGGATAGACGCATAGGAAGATCCAAGGACTGGGGCTTCCTGTTCCAAGCCGCAAGGATGCATCTTTGCAGAGGCCTTGAGTGGAACTGGGAGAAAGGAACGGCCTCGAAGGAGGGGACCATTTTCCCTAACAGTTTCATGCACAACCGAATGGGGGAAGATCTTCTGGCCAGAATTAGGCGCACCAGATCCCCAATGGCCAAGGCTTTTGGCCTTGGTAGAAACACCTTGCCCTGAGCAGTGTCGATAACCATACCCAGGTATTCCAACCTGGTAGCAGGCTGTAGGGACAACTTTTCTAGGTTTATAATCCAACCTAGGCGTTCCAGGTGTTCTAGCGTTCTGGTAACACTGTGGTTCAGGAGCGCTACTGTTTTCTCTATGAGAAGCAAATCGTCTAGATAAGCCATGACGGCTATACCCTGAGCTCTTAGGTTTGCCAAGAGATGGTCCAGAGTCTTTGTGAAGACTCAAGGGGCCGTAGCGAGCCCGAACGGCAAGGCCACAAATTGAAAATGGTGCCGCTCTACCGCGAACCTTAGATACTTTTGGTGTGCAGGAAAAATTGGCACATGGAGATATGCATCCTTGATGTCTATTGATGCCATAAACTCTCCCCCTTGCAGGGAGGAGACCACAGTGCGAATTGACTGCATTCGGAAGGATCGGATGCATTATAAAACTGGTTCAGATCCTTCAGATCCAGGATAGGTCTGACACTTCCATTTGGCTTTGGAACGGTGAAGAGATTTGAGTAAAACCCTGAACCCTGTTCTTTTGGGTCCACTTCTACTATCACCCCCTGGGATAGTAAGTGATCTAAGGCCAGAAATAGCGGTCTTTGCTTTACTGGGTCCCTGGGGATCCTTGACCTTAGAAAGCGAGAAGGTGGAATCTCCTGAAACTCTAGCTTGTAGCCCAGAGATACCAAAGAGACCACCCACTTGTCCCGGATCTCTTCCCACCAGGCTTTCGCAAACTGCAGGAGCCTCCCCCCACTCGGCCGAGCGGGGGCGCCCCTTCACAAGGAAGCTTTTGGGCTCTGCTTGGCAGGCAGGCCCGGCCTTGAGCCTTTCCTGTAGAGGAGGGTTGAGAAGGCTGTCGCCACTGCTTGGAGCTTGATGCTCCGGGAGAGAGGGAAAGCCTAAATGATGGACGTTTGCTCCTTTTGACTGGCAGGAGAGTAGATTTACCCCCTGAAATTTTTTGGACGAGTTTGTCTAATTCTTCTCCAAACAAACGTTCCCCTTTAAACGGGAACCCAATAATTCTTTAGCCATAGGGCCTATCGCATGTGTACCAACAGGAGAGACAAACGAGATGCTTGTTGGACAGAATCCAAAATCACATCAATCATGAAACACAGAATTTGAGCGGAGGCAGCATTGCTCTCCTCCTATAAAGCACTGTCGAATGTGGTATTTAGGGGAGCAGTTTTTGAGAAGAGGGGTACAGACATGATCAAAGTTTCTCTCAAAGTCTTTAAAGTTTGTCAGACACTGGTACCTGAAGCCCACCCCACGATATCGCCCAATCAGCCCATATGGAATAATCCTTTATTTTCACACTTTAGAGATTTCCCTGCCGCTGGCAGCTGGGCTGAAAGGGGTTTGAAATATGTCCACCAACTGTACGAGGAGGGGGGATTTAAAACATTCCCAACGTTACGACAGGAGCTGGGTATACCTGAGTCCTGGAGGTTTAGGTACTTACAATTGAAACATGCATCCGAGTCTCAATTGGACCACTAGATTACAAATCCTGAAACGACAATGGACGAGGGATATACCTGGGCTGTCGGAAGATAATTGGGAGGAACTATTGGATACTTATTTTAGCACTGCTATCTCCGCTAGAGATAAAATGATCCAGATACGCATATTTCACAGGATATACTACACCCCCCTACGTCTTTTTCGTATGCGGAAAATACCTACCCCAGTGTGTCATAAGTGTGGTAAAGAAGAGGGTGACTTGTTACATATGCTATGGGACTGTGAACAGATAAGACCATTTTGGTCTCAGGTGACCCACTTTGTTGCGATCACTTTTGACCTGCCCAATATATGTAGTCCTAAATGGTGTCTCCTCTCGGTGTTTGAGGAGGTAGATCTTAGTAACTGTCGGAAACAATTTTTGCGTTTTCTACTATATTATGCTAGGAAGACTGTACTATTACATTGGACGCAAACCACAATGATCTCCTTGAACAGATGGAAAGCTTTGATTAATCAGGACATACCAATATATAAAATAACATACGAGACAAGGGGCAGGCCAGGAAAAATTCTCAAAATATGGGGAGACTGGGTAGATAAGATAGAAACGTGTGGATCTGCTGAATCGTGACCTACCATAATATGAGAATGTTGCCATGGGATTCTTGTGACCTCAGAGGATTGGGTTGATGCTTTGACCTCATAGCCACCTGACTGTCTTACTTATGCGTGCAACTGTTTATTTAAGGGTTTGTTTATTGTTGCTTGGGGGGTGGGGGGGGGGGGGAATAAAAGCAAAACCAGTACACACTTCCTGTATAACTGAAGCACAGGGAAGTTATTACTGTAAGACTGGATACTATTTATGATGTCTTGTTTGTACTACACAAAGATGTATAATATCTG
This sequence comes from Lithobates pipiens, assembly GCF_037356315.1. Classification (NCBI taxonomy): domain Eukaryota; kingdom Metazoa; phylum Chordata; class Amphibia; order Anura; family Ranidae; genus Lithobates; species Lithobates pipiens. The sequence goes on from NW_027507718.1 coordinate 97,345,042, forward strand.
TTTTACCATACCTGTCTGTACCAATTATTACTAATAAAAAAAGAAGTTTAAAAAAAAAAACAACACAGAATTTGAGGTATTTCTGCATAATTCTCCACTTCATCACTGGGAAGGAGGCCAAGCATCTGCTTAACCTGTTCCTTGAGGAACTGACACAACCCCACAGCTACAACTACACTACAGCGCCAGTCATGGAAAAGGAGGTTTTTAATAGTGTTTCCAGCTTCTTATCAGTTGGATCTTTAAATACCTGAGCATTATCCAAAGGACAGGTCAGGTTTCTATTCACACAAGAATCAGCCTCATCGACAGATGGGACCCCCCATTTCTTGGTGAAACTTTCATCCAGAGGATAAAGCATAGAAAACCTTTTAGGAGGAGCAAACAGTTTATCGGGATGTACCCAATCCTCATACAACAATTTATCCATTAAGGGATGAATTGGAAAGGAAAAGGCAGTCTGTGGGATTTTCCTGACTCCCAGGGAAGAAACAGAGGACGTAGCGACCTCAGCAGCAGGCATTCTGAATGTGGTACGCACCAATTCAGTATAATATTGCACCTGTTTTCTGATCGCCTGGGAGGAGGGGACTCTCTCCTCTTCCTCTGATCCATCCGACTGCTCAAGATCCCTGTCCCAAGATAGGGGTCTTTCCTCATTGTCAGAAGTGTCATCTGAAAGAGGAATCTCAGCAGAGGGAGGGGATCTACCACTTTTCCTGCTATCTTTCAGGGAAGCTGAAATAAAATTCATGATTCTCCCTTCAAAACCCTCCAATGAAGCCCTAAGGGAGTCCTCAGTGACGTATACCGGGGCTGAAATATTAGGAGAGGCTGCAAAACCTGACAGGGGCACTGACTCATCCTGTGAGGCTGGCTCCCGTCTTGCAGGGGGGGATGGTAACCTACAGGCATTTTTAGAACCCCTGGACCTAGGCGGTGACTTACCAGTGCCCTTGTTACCTCCCCCTGAGACCCTCTTACGAGGAGACATAGTCCTAAGCTACAAAGCAGAGGTACTAGTACAAAGTGCAATCACTGTCGTGCTTAAAGTCTCACAATAAATATATATGCTTAAACTGCACAACCTGATGCTGAGTAGGTGTCTAAGGTTTGCCTGGATCCAATCCCTTGGGATGCTTACTGCCCACAGCTCCTGTGTCTCCACTTACAGCTCCCTGAGGCTCTGGGCTTTTTAAAACTGCCGCCTGGCGCCTGCGCAGTACAGCGCCGTGCACACCAACGTGCACGGCTCGCAACCACACTCCCCCCTCCACCACTAGCCCGGGAGCGCGCTCGGCACGCGTGCACGTGCGTGCACGAGGACCGCCGGTATCCAGGGGGGAAAGGAATTGCCATCGGAGCTGGGTGGGACCCCCAGACTACATGGGACCCCTGTATTACTTTTATTGTGGCAGGGATTGCAGTGGAGACGTGAGTCATCTGGGAGAACCAGGCTTCACTGAGCGTGTGTACTGAAAGGCATGTAAGTATGCATCAAGCTGCTCTTACTCCCTCTAGTGGTGGAAACCAGGTAAGACATACTACTACTCAATGAAGAAATCCATAATATAATTTATATAGAATTAACTTCCCTTACCTGTCCTCACCGCAGGAATTGCTGAAAACAGACAGATTCCAGCCTTCACCCATCACGGCGGGCAGAGTTGTGCCAACCTTCAGGTTTTTTTGGGGTTCTTTCTCAGACGAACCTCCTACCTGGACCGTGTAAAAGACTCTGCCAGAAACTTTCGTGCCACTGTGTAAATAGTACACCAAGTCTGGTTTTCCCAGAGCCCAGTCTTCCAATAGGAGAGGACTTACAGGCAAAACCTTGTTTCTTCGGATGACGAGGCCCGGGTACCATATCATCTTGGGAGTCAAAATATCGGCCCAAGATATGGATCCGGTTTGTTGTAGCTCTTAGGCCCCCGCAGGGACCTGCACAGAGCTTTCTTCATAGCACATGTTTTACGTGACCAACCACCATAGACACTGGCGAAAAAACTGAGGTGCCTCCCATATGGGAGGGGTTATATAGGGGAGGAATTGTCCTTAATTGGGGGTTAACCAGTGTCCAATCACCAGAGGTGCCTATATAACCCACTATGTAATGAAGCTCCTGTGTCCCGTGATGTATGATCAAGAAATATAAAATATAAAAATAAAAAATAAAAAGTTAAAGCAAAATAATTAATTAAAGGAAAAAAAGAGTCTTTAGTGTCCACAAGTGAAAAAGAGTCCTCAGTTGTGCAAATCCTTTAGTGACTTTAGTGCTTAGTATATATCCTTCAGGTGACTTGCGTGCTCCCCACAAGGTTCCCCACTCACCAGAAAAATAGTCCTATGTTATTCAGCAAGGTCCATCCGCTTCAAGTTGATGCTTAATTATTTTGGATCAATCAATCATTGTAAATATAAAGCGGGGATCTGAATAATAGTTCCCAGGGTAAGGCACAGATGTATCACCTCCAAGGGTTCAAACAAAGCTATTCGGGGTCCGGTCAGTGGATACACAGTGTGCGCTCCAGCTGCGTTCCAACCGCTCGAGACGACCCGGAAGTGACGTAGTGTGCGTGGCTCCGTCGCTCCGGCCCTATATGGGCCTGAGAGCTGGAACTGCATGAGGCTGATTTAAAGGCGCAGTACCCCTGTAGGGGTGTATTTTTCTGGTGAGTGGGGAACCTTGTGGGGGAGCACGCAAGTCACCTGAAGGATAATATACAAAGCACTAAAGTCACCTTATGAATACACCTTTTTGCCGGATTTGCACAACTGAGGACTCTTTTTCACTTGTGGACACTAAAGACTCTTTTTTTCCTTTAATTAATTATTTTGCTTTAACTTTTTATTTTTTATTTTTATTTTTAACCAAACAGAAAAGACAGAGACAAGTGGGACTTTATATGAGGCATGCACCCTGGAGATAACACAGTGATAGTGAATATGACAGGCACCTAAGGTAATATAAAAAACCAAAAACGCTGCATATAAACATCACATGACATCAATTGGCACTAGAAGGTTTAATTGTAAAAAAATTAATAACAAGAATATTATCATAGTTCATATTATAAATATTATAAAAACCCAAATTCATCAGACAGAGGTCTCTAATATTGTAAAAGATGTAATCAACAACATGATCAATTCATACTGTAAATGCCGTAAACAACAAATTCATTCAGAGCAGATCTCTATGACAACTAATTATATTCCAAATTCAGTTACATATAAACCAATTGATATATAGAGTCATGTACTGTTATAATTGTAAACATAGGGAGGCAACTATTTGGCTCACAATCCCATAGTAAAACAACAAATTGGTTCATATTGTAAACCTTTGTAAGTAATCACATTCACCACGACGTGTCTCCATAGTAAATAATTCCAGTCATAGTTGGTTGGTACAGTCCAGCTGATATATAGAATAAATAGAAGATGACAATATAATGTAGAAGGGAGAGCACCTATTGGCTCATAATGTAAAAAGGAGAGCATCTATTGGCTCGACGCGTTTCGTGGCGACTGCCACTCTTCAGGAGCAGGTATGAAGTGGGTGTCTATAAATATTAAGAAACAGTGCGTTGGACAAATTATATATATATATGCCATAGATCTATTAGGGGAGAGAGGAGGGAAAAGGAAAAGAAGGGGAAAGAGGGATAAAACCCACTTTTCCAAAACTACTTACAGGTGGTCCTATACGTTGGGGCATAAACATGGCAGACTGGAAACCGGACGAAAGGACATCAGCCCCCCGGGAGCTGAGGTGGACTGCCCAGACACACAGCGATGGAACTCCAGTAGCAAACACAAATTTTGATTTATCATTTCCCACGTCATAATTCATACTTTCACAAGCTTTTTATTAGCTATAACATCTCATACACAAATCGATCACTCACTGCTAGTATACCTTAATACTTATATCCCCTCCTTTCACAGATGATGATCACCACATGGATCACCCTAACTTTTATAACAAGGGGGGCCTATAAAGTCCCACCTAGTTGTTTGGTTCTTCCAAACTTTTTTTAATTTTAATTTTTATATTTTATATATTTTTTTTATATATTTTTCTGATTTTTTGATTAAGTGATTTTTTTTTATATTTTCTGTTTACGATATATAGAAATTTTGACATATATTTCACGTACATATATTTATATAGGGTTTGATCTTCCTGTTTCACCTTGTGGCTTTGCACCATCATATACATGAGGATTAGAGTATATGTTTACATATCTTACAGTTACAATTGTTATTTATCCATTTTTCACATATTTGCACCTTACAACTTGATAAATTTACCGTATGTAGTTTAACGACTTTCAGACCGGACCATTTTGCTGGTCAATGACCAGAGGTCTTTTTACAATTTGGCACTGCGCTGCTTTAACTGGTAATTGCGCGGTCATGCAATGTTGTACCCAAACAAAATTTGCGTCCTTTTCTTCCCACAAATAGAGCTTTCTTTTGATGGTATTTGATTGCCTCTGCGATTTTTATTTTTTGCGAAATAAACGTAAAAAGACCGCAAATTTTGAAAAAAAATTATATTTTCTACTTTTTGTTATTAGAAAAATCCAATAAACTCAATTTTAGTCATACATTTAGGCCAAAATGTATTCAGCCACATGTCTTTGGTAAAAAAAAAGTCAATAACTGTATATTTATTGGTTTGCGCAAAAGTTGTCACATCTACAAACTAAGGTACGTTTTCTGGAATTTACGCAGCTTTTAGTTTACGACTGCCTATCTCATTTCTTGAGGTGCTAAAATGGCAGGGCAGTACAAAACCCCCCCAAATGACCCAATTTTAGAAAGTAGACCCCCTAAGGAAATTGATAAGAGGCATGTTGAGCCCATTGAATATTTTATTTTTTTGCCTCAAGCGATTGAATAATGACAAAAAAACATTTTTTTTTTTTTTTACACAAAGTTGTCACTAAATGATATATTGCTCACACATGCTATGGGCATATGTGAAATGACACCCCAAAATAAATTCTGCTGCTTCTCCGGAGTACGGGGATACCACATATGTGGGACTTTTTGGGAGCCTAGCCGCGTACGGGGCCCCGAAAACAAAGCACCGCCTTCAGGCTTTCTAAGGGCGTAAATTTTTGATTTCACTTCTCACTACCTATTACAGTTTTAAAGGCCATAAAATGCCAAGATGGCACAAAACCCCCACAAATGACCCCATTTTAGAAAGTAGACATCCCAAGCTATTTGCTGAGAGGCATGTTGAGTCCATGGAATATTTTATATTTTGCCACAAGTTGCGGGAATATTACAAACTTTTATTTTTATTTTTATTTTTTCACAAAGTTGTCACTAAATTATATATTGCTCACACATGCTATGGGCATATGTGAAATGACACCCCAAAATAAATTCTGCTGCTTCTCCTGAGTACGGGGATACCACATATGTGGGACTTTTTGGGAGCCTAGCCGCGTACGGGGGGCCCGAAAACCAAGCACCGCCTTCAGGCTTTCTAAGGGCGTAAATTTTTGATTTCACTTCTCACTACCTATTACAGTTTTGAAGGCCATAAAATGCCAAGATGGCACAAAACCCCCACAAATGACCCCATTTTAGAAAGTAGACACCCCAAGCTATTTGCTGAGAGGCATGTTGAGTCCATGGAATATTTTATATTTTGCCACAAGTTGCGGGAAAATTACAAACTTTAATTTTTTTTTATTTTTTTTTCACAAAGTTGTCACTAAATGATATATTGCTTACACATGCCATGGGCATATGTGAAATGACACCCCAAAATAAATTCTGCTGCTTCTCCTGAGTACGGGGATACCACATATGTGGGACTTTTTGGGAGCCTAGCCGCGTACGGGGGGCCCGAAAACCAAGCACCGCCTTCAGGCTTTCTAAGGGCGTAAATTTTTGATTTCACTTCTCACTACCTATTACAGTTTTGAAGGCCATAAAATGCCAAGATGGCACAAAACCGCCACAAATGACCCCATTTTAGAAAGTAGACACCCCAAGCTATTTGCTGAGAGGCATGTTGAGTCCATGGAATATTTTATATTTTGCCACAAGTTGCGGGAAAATTACAAACTTTAATTTTTTTTTATTTTTTTTTCACAAAGTTGTCACTAAATGATATATTGCTCACACATGCCATGGGCATATGTGAAATGACACCCCAAAATAAATTCTGCTGCTTCTCCTGAGTACGGTGATACCACATGTGTGGGATTTGGGAGCCTAGCCGCGTACGGGGCCCCGAAAGCCAAGAACCGCCTTCAGGTTTTCTAAGGGCGTAAATATTTGACTTCACTCCTCACTACCTATTACAGTTTTGAAGGCCATAAAAAGCCAAGGTGGCACAAAACCCCCACAAATGACCCCATTTTAGAAAGTAGACACCCCAAGCTATTTGCTGAGAGGCATGTTGAGTCCATGGAATATTTTATATTTGGCACAAGTTGCGGGAAAATTACAAACTTTTATTTTTTTTTATTTTTTTTTCAGTGAAATGTTAATGACACCCCCAGATCAGTTCGCATATCGCAGTGCGATCTGCAAACTCGGATTGCATGGTGTGAACACCCATGCGATCCGATTCTGCTGTGGACCAAAAAAAGGGTCCCGTGCGAGTTTGCGGCGGGTGCGGCGGGTGCGACGCGAATTCAACCATACTATCTGTATGGCTGAACTCGAATCGCACAGAGATCGGATGTGATTTGCACTGCAGTGCGGTGCTAATCACATCCGTTCTCATAAACCGCTGCAATGTGAACCCAGCCTTAGTGACACTGGTGACGGGTGGTGATCTAGGGGTTAAACCTTTATTGGGGGGGTTAGGGGGGTACCTTAGAACTAAAGGGGGCTAACCCTAACTGCCCTAACAGTTATTACAGTCACAAATGACACCCGCCGGGTGATCAGGGGGTTAAACCTTTATTAGGTAATAAATGGCGGGTGCCCTGAAACTATAAAAAAAATAACTAACCAACCAGCGTCACCTGTAACAGTTATATGGTGATCACTGGTGAAAGGGTTAACTAGGGGGCAATCAGGGGGCTTTATGCGGTAGTATATGGTGGTCCCTGGCGCTATAAAAAGCTGCGGCGAACCTAAATACCTACCTGCCTAACTAGCGTCACCTGTGACACTAATACAGCGATCAGAAAAATGATCGCTTATTAGGCTGTGTTCACACTGGAGCGATGCAGGAACGCCACGAATCCGCGGCGGGTTCCCGCATCGCATGCCTCCCGGCGGCAGTTCACACTGCCCTATGCGAACTGCTGGGAGTGTCAGTGAAATGTTAATGACACCCCCAGATCAGTTCGCATATCGCAGTGCGATCTGCAAACTCGGATCGCATGGTGTGAACACCCATGCGATCCGATTCTGCTGCGGACCAAAAAAAGGGTCCCGTGCGAATTTGCGGCGGGTGCGACGCAAATTCAGCCATACTATCTGTATGGCTGAACTCGAATCGCACAGAGATCGGATGTGATTTGCACTGCAGTGCGGTGCGAATCACATCCGTTCTCATAAACCGCTGCAATGTGAACCCAGCCTTAGTGACACTGGCGACGGGGGGTGATCACGGGTTAAACCTTTATTGGGGGGGTTAGGGGGGTACATTAGAACTAAAGGGGGCTAACCCTAACTGCCCTAACAGTTATTACAGTCACAAATGACACCAATGCAAAAAAATAAAAAATGAAATTGGTGTCACTGTGACTGGGGGGGCAGGGGTAATTGGGGGGCTGATCGGGGGGTGAAGGGGGGGTGTGAGTGTGCCTGGCATGTTCTACTGTGTAGTGTCGTGTTGGTGCAACTCACCGATCCTCTCTCCTCGGTGCCGGAACGAAAAATACCGACACGGAGGAGAGATTACATCACTTCCTCTGCCTGTGTTTACATTACAGGAGAGGAAGTGATGTCACGGAGCATTTCCATTCGTCGGGAGCGATCGCGAGGGGGTGGCCATAAATGAATGGCCGCTCCCTCATCCCGGATCGCTCCCGAACGAATACCGACCGCCGCAGGCACCGGAGGGGGGCCCGATCGGGCCCCCCACCCGCGGGAAGGCAGGGACGTATATATACGCCCATATGCCTGCCCGTGCCATTCTGTCTACGTATATCGTCGTGCGGCGGTCGGCAAGTGGTTAATAGTGATTTGGAGAAAATTCAACACATAATAGTACTTATGCGATTTTAAACATAAATCGCATTGAGTATTATACTATTATCTTGCACTTATTTTTGCACAAAGCACTTTTTATGAGCATCTATATCCTTCTATCACAATTTATTGTCTTTATACTTTAGGGATACGGTAATTATAATACCCAAAATTGATACAGATACCAGAGGAAAGGTCACTGTACTACAACAAATTTACAAAATTGATGGGACACCTGGATCGTTAGAAATACTGGGGTCCATTTTTCCAATATCAGGTAGCGCCAGATACCCAATTTTTACAGATTATTAATTACTTGTGAAAACCCCTCGTGGGGATTTCTTGGCTGGGGGGCTGCAACCTATCTTTTGTATTACATAAGCACGGCTATTTATAACACTAATGGCTTGATAGTACTGCCCAATGTCTGGAACCCCTAGGCCACCCTTCAGCTTCGAACGACGCATTGTCCGTAGAGCTATCCTAGGTTTGCGTGCCTTCCAGATAAAGCGAGATAGTAGACTGTGTAAGCGGTCGAAGAAGCACCTGGGTAAGGGGATCGGTAGCATCTGTAAATAGAAGAGTATACGGGGCAGGACGTTCATCTTTATAATGCTCACCCGACCTAGCCATGTAAATGTCGTCCCCGTCCATTGCGAGAGGTCTCTCTTAATCGTATTTAGCAGAGGGGGATAACTAGCTGGATATAGTGTGTCAAAGCGGTTTGTTAATTGCACTCCTAAGCATCGCAGGGACGACGTAGTCCAGACAAAGGGGAAGGCCGCTTTAAGGGTCGCTGTCAGGTGAGGAGCTAAGTGGATGGAGAGTACTTCCGACTTTGAAAAGTTAATCTTAAAGTTGGAGAGCGACCCAAAAAGCTTCAGTTCCTTCATCAGATTTGGCAGAGAGAGCAGGGTTCCGAGAGGTGAAACAGCACATCATCGGCATAAGCCGAGAGTTTGTGTTCCGTATTACCCACTTGGAGGCCCTTAATATCAGGGCTAGCTCGCACTGTGTAGAGAAGTGGCTCCAGCACTAGGGCAAACAAGAGGGGTGAAAGTGGGCACCCCTGCCTTGTGCCGTTTCTAATGGAGAACCGGGCCGACAGGATCCTGTTAACCTTGATCTGAGCGCATGTTGTGGAGTATAGAGCCGCAATCGTAGTCATCATTCATGGGCCTAGCTGTATTGATCGAAGCACCTCCGTCAGGTAGGACCAATCTATGCTGTCAAAGGCCCTTTCGGCATCTGTTGACAAAACAATATACGGTTGCGGGACCGGACAGGAGAGCGAGCCCAGTGGATGAGGTGGACCGCCCTAAGGGAATTGTCCCTGGCCTCCCTATTGGCTATGAAACCCGTCTGGTCGGGGTGGACAATATCAGGGATAAGGTGCTTCAGTCTGTTCGCCAAAATTTTCGCCAGGATCTTTATGTCCAAATTAAGGAGGGAAATAGGGCGGTAGCTCTGAGGGACGGTGGGGTCCTTGCCTTCCTTCGGTATCACCGTGATTTGGGCCAGAAGGGCCTCTGGAGGGATGGTACCACCTCCAGCTATTGCATTAAAATAAGTACACAAGGGAGTTATCAGCTGGGGCAAGAAGGCTTTATAGTAAGCCTTAGTAAATCCGTCAGGGCCTGGACTCTTCCCATTAGGGAAGGAATCCACCGTGGCCTCGAGCTCCACTGTGGTAATTGGTAGCTCCAGGGCCGAGGATTGTTCGTCTGTAAGTGTCGGCAGGCCGGCTGCCACTAGGTATTCTCGGGTCGCTTTGTGTCTATCTTCTCAGGCCACGGGGGGAGGGCAGAGTCCAAATTATATAGTGTTGTGTAGTACTCTCGGAACCCTGCCGCTATTTTAGAAGATTGTGCGACCGGGACCCCCACGGTGGTATGCCATTTGTGAATATAGGTCTGAGCGTGTCGTTTACGGAGAGCACGGGCCAGCATCCATCCACATTTGTTCCTGTGCTCATAATATTTATGGGCCATAAAGCAAAATTGTTTGCTGGTTTGGCGGTCTAGTAGACGCAGAAATAGTTCCCGCAGCTCTATCAGGGCTTTGAGTGCCTCTGGACTTCCACTAGCTTTATGTTGGAGTTCAGCTTTCTGAAGGGCAGTATGTACCCGTGTGAAGTCAGCCCGGCGTTCCCTTTTCAACCTGGATCCCTGAGAGTTCAGGGTCCCCCTGACTACAGCCTTATGGGCTTCCCAGACCACTCCCTCGCTCAGCTCATCTGTTGGGTTTTCCCTGAAGTAATTAGTTAGTGTGTCTGCAACCTCCTTCACAGCGACCTCATCATCTAGCAAATTATCGTTAAGCCGCCATGTCCAGGTCCTCTGCATGCCTGAGGGCAGGGCAAAGGCTACTGTCACCGGGGCATGGTCTGAAATTGATATGATGTCAATGGATGCAGACTGAAGGAGCTCCAGAATATTGCGGTCAACATAGATGTCGTCGATGCGTGTGTATACATCGCGTACCTTAGAATAATAACTGTAATCCCGATCTGAAGAGTGGAGCGTCCCCCAGCTATCGGACAGAAGATGGGATTGTATAGTCTTGCGGAAGTGTTTAAGGAACGTGTAGGAATGTGAGGGTCTCGTGTGGGGTGTGTCCAGCTAAGGGTCAGGGCTTACGTTAAAGTCGCCTCCTACAATCAGGAAGCCTTCCCAAAAATCTGCTAGACAGTCCAAAGTACTATCAATAAAAGTGAGTTGGTCGGCATTGGGGGCATAAATTGTCGCGAATGTATATGTTTGTCCAGCTATACCACCTTTCAAAAAAACATACCTGCCCTGGGGGTCTACCCTGTGGTCAGAGGGTTGGAAGGGACAGGACTTGTGTATGCCTATGGCCATACCCCTTGACTTAGGTAATGGGGAGGTGCTCATGAACCACTGGTTAAAAAGATGGCTGGGTAGTCTGGGTGACGACTTTGATGTAAAGTGAGTCTCCTGGAGGAAGATCACCTGAGTCTTCAGCCATTTCAGTTCCACCCACAGCTTACTACGCTTATGAGGGGAGCAGAGACCCCTAACATTGTATGTGCTTACCTGCAGTGTAGCCATAGGTAGAAATAAGAACGGGTCGCGCTCGCAAGCTGGTGGTGCGCTCGGTTCAGAAGACAGAATGGCAGAGTTGACCTAGAGAGGGAGGAGGCAGAGAAGAAAAAGCAGAGAAGGAGAGAGATAGAGAGAAAAGGGGGGGGAGAAAAAACATATGTGTGAGACACATATAAGGCACATCCATTAGGACAAGGTGGCCGTGGCCACCCAAGGTTATAAAACAACTAAGAGTTATGCCAAGGCTCCCAAGCCACAAAGGGGGGGGGGGGGGGGGGGCCGAGGCCACAACCCAAGATCCCAATAAGGATCTAAACCCGTAAAAAGAAAAAATGAAAAACGGGTATCCTACGGGGGGTACGTGGGATCACAAAGTGAAGAGGGAATGGGGTCCCCGTCTCCATCCACCGCATCTAACGTGGTGCGATAGAGGAGGGGGAAAAATAAGAGAGGTGTAAAGGGCCAAGGCGCACCTGGTTCCCCATGGTAAAAACAAAGGAGGAGGAGGGGAGAGAGGAGAAAAGCAAAAATATAAACCAAAAACTAGTGTCTGTGGGGAGCTCTAGTCATGACAATCGAAAAATCTGCGGATCACAAGAGTGTGTCATTGGCATGAAGGGGCATCTCCCTCAGGTTCCCAAGGTGACAGAGTCCGTGGAGGGGTCCATGGATTGCCTCCTGCGGTGTCTTCTGCGGTTTTGACTTCTGGCGGGAAGCCACGGTTCTGGCGCCGGCAATCTGGGGGCTGCAAAGTCCGAGGAGCTTCTCCAGTCTGGAAAGTCTACCTGTTCCAGGTCCAAGGAGGCTATGAAGTGTGGGAGATCATCTTTAGTGCGGAGAGTCACGGTTTTGCCGTCCCTGGTGACCTGGAGGGTGAAGGGAAACCCCCACCAGTATGACAAGCCTGCATCCTGGATAGCAGTCAGGAGGGGGCGCAATGCCCTACGTTGCATAAGAGTGCGTCTAAAAATGTCCTGGTAGAAAGCCAGGTGCGCGCCATCAAAGTCAAAGTAGGGTTTTCCTCTAATTTTCTGCATGATGCGATCCTTAAGTGTGTACTTATGCAGCTTGCAGATGATATCTCTCGGTTTATTCACATCTTGAGAGGGGGGCTTCAGGGCCCTATGTGCTCGGTCAATTTCTACAGTGGCAGTAGCAGGCAGACCCAGTAATTCTTCAAAGACACCCTCCAGGGTGGGGATAATGTCTCTAGCTCTGGTGGCCTCGGGGAGGCCTCGGATCCTGATGTTAGCTCTGCGACTGCGGTTCTCTGTGTCATCCAACTGGCAAAGCAAAGCCTCAATCTGACGGCCCTGCGTGTCACATTTGTCCTGCAGCATGGACATAACAGGGAGGGCATCCTCGAACCTCTGTTCCAGGGACTCCAACCTACCCCCCAGATGCGCTGTGTCCGTCTTGAGCTGAGCAATGTCCTCTTTAAAGCTCTTTCCACCCTGTCAACAAAGCGCTCCAGGTCAGCCTTGGTGGGGAGGGACAGAATATGGCGCCTGATGTCAGAGTCAGCCAGGGGGTCCGGTTCATCTGGGGCCTCTTCCATCAATGCGGGGGACCCTGGGGAGGTCAGGGGAGCTGAGTCACTTACCGACCGAGGGGAAGGTATAGGCGATGTGTCCCGCCGGCTTGACTTTGCGGCTGTGGACGGCGCGGCTTTGCCTGTTTTCAGGGCCTTCGTGGCCGCCACCATTTTGGAGGCCTCCCGGCCTTTCCCCTCCTGCCCCGGGAAGAAATTATCCAGCTGAGCTTGCCTCGATCGGTCCGTCCGCTGGTGCTGGGAGGACGTCCGGCTCCTGTGGGACATGTCTGCCCCACAGGATAATGTGCGGCGGTGAGATGGAGCTGAGGAGACACACGTCTTCACTCCTCCATGGTCAGGCCACGCCCCCCGTAAAGATCCACATTTGATTATTCACCCGACCTTTTTACTTAAGATGGTATCAGGATTTCATTTGAATCAAGATGCGATTCTACCATCCTTTTTTGGAGATCCGCAGTCTGTGGAAGAAGAATCGTTACACACTCTGGATGTTGTAAGAGCAGTCAGCATCTATCTGCAGGCAACCGCTCAGATACGAAAGACTGATTGTTTATTTATCCTGCCAGAAGGCCCTAAGAAAAGCCAGGCAGCGTTGATATACACTATTCTAGATGGATTCGACAAGTTATTTTACAGGCTTATGGTGTGGCTAAAAGCCGCTCGGCTGTTATGCCGGAGGAGTGGGAGGGGATGATGTCCCCCCCTCCTGCCGCCTCCCGCCACCTCCCGCCGCCTCCCGCTGCTCTTACCAGGGCTCCCGTTCAATCGGGAGCACCGATGCATGATCCGACATTTCTGGCGGCTAGGGAGGGACTGGAATGAAGCCGTAAGCGGCTTCATTCCAGTCTCCTAATTGTCTGAATACTTTGAAGTGTAAAGGAGGGATTGGAGGTCTTTTAGACCCCCGATCCCTCCATAAAGAGTACCTGTCCCCACCTATTACTGTCACAAGGTATGTTTACATTCCTTGTGACAGCAATAAAAGTAATCAATTATTTTTTTCTTTAAAAAAAAAAATTTATTAATTTTAAAATAAATAAGAATTTTTTTTTAAAGCGCCCCCCGTCGCCACGAGCTCGCGCAGCAAAGAAACCGCATACGGAAGTCACGCCCGCATATGTAAACGGTGTTCAAATCACACATGTGAGGTATTGCCGCAATCGTCAGAGCAAGAGCAATAATTCTAGTAGTAGACCTCCTCTGTAACTCTAACCTGGTAACCGGAATTTTTTTTTAAAGCGTCGCCTATTGAGATTTTTAGGTACCGTAGTTTGTCGTCATTCCACAAGTGCGTGCAATTATAAAGTGTGACATGTTTGGTATCTATTTACTCGGCGTAACATTATCTTTCACATTAGGCAAAAAAATTGTGCTGATTTTACTGTTTCGTTTTTTTTAAATTCATGAAAGTGTCCCTTTTCCCAAATAGTTGCGTTTAAAACACTGCTGCGCAAATACTGTGTGATATAAAATGTTGCCGTTTTATTCTCTAGAGTCTCTGCTAAATATATATATATATATATATATATATATATATATATATATATATATATAATGTTTGGGGGTTCCAAGTAATTTTCTAGCAAAAAATATGGATTTTAACTTGTAAACCCCAAATGTCAAAAATAATCTGTCATGAAAGGGTCAAACTGCATTGGTGCATGTTTACTGCAGTATATTGAGGTGCGTTTGTGCATGTTTATTGCAGTATATTGACGTTCGTTAATGCACGTTTACTGCAGTATATTGACGTTCGTTAATGCACGTTTACTGCAGTATACTGATGTGTGTTATTACATGTTTACTGCAGTATATTGAACTTTGTTAGTGTACGTTTACTGCAGTATATTGAGGTATGTTAGTGCACATTTATTGCTGAATATTGAACTGCGTTAGTGCATGTTTACTGCAGTATATTAAACTGCACTGGTGCATGTTTACTGCAGTATATTAAACTGCATTAGTGCATGTTTACTGCAGCATATTGATGTGCATTAGTGTACATTTACTGCAGTATATTGAGTTACGTTAGTGCACATTTACTGCAGTATATTGAACAGTGTTAGTGCACTTTTACGGCAGTATATTGAAGTGCTTTGGTGCACTTTAACGGTAGTATATTGAAGTACGTCAGTGCACTTTTACTGCAGTATCTGGTAGTGTTTCAGTGGCGTGTGTCTGTGTAATGAGTACTCAAGTTAAAGTGCACCAAACACCACCTTCTATTTATTAAACTGCATCCAAGTATACATTTCCCCTTCTCTATTACATTTTCTGTAATAAGCCCTCCATCATGTCTGGGAGGCCAAGAAGGAGAGGCAGACGTTTCTATGGCACTGTAAGGGGGCCAGCAGTGTCTGTGTCCACATGCAAAGGTGGACATGATCTGTCATCAGGCAGGGCACCATTTCCTCTGTTTAGTGATGTTGCCTATGTTATCCAGCCACAGCATCCAGAGCAGGTGGTAGACTGGCTTACTAAACCATCCTCATCCTCCTCCTCCTCTGTCATCCAAGCAGAGACTAGTGCACAGTCCACTGCAGCTGCCAGAGCAGCTTATTCTGCCTCCCTGTTCACAGCTACTCGTGCCATAGCCCCAACATCATGAATGGAGGAGTTAGCTGAGTTATTTGAACACAGCGTCAGCCACTGGCTCCTTGATGATGGCATTACTTAACTCTGATGTTAGTTCTGAGGTTGAAGAAGGTAGGAACGTGAGCCTACTGAGAGGGGAGAACACTGGTACACAACAAATTGGCAGTCATGTTCACACAGCCACATCATATTTCCAAGTTGGCTCCAGTGATGATGAGGATGGAGGGGGCGATGATTAAGAGGTCACTGACGTGACTTGGGTGCCGAATAGAGCAGAGGAGGAAAGTGAGTGTGAGGCACAACCCCAATGAGGCAGGTATCATGGAAGAGTAAAGAGCAGCCACCGTATTCCATCACATTGTGGAGCGGCTATCTCCCGGCCCACTTCCCACAGCTCAGCTGTCTGGGCCTTTTTTAGCACACGTTCAGCCGATCACAATGTTGCGATTTGCAAACTTTGCTTCAAGCAGATCAAGCATGGCAAAAACACCAGCCATTTGGGTACCACATGATTGACAAGGCATTTAACATCCTACCACTCAGCCCGTTGGCAAGAGCACCTGAAAGCCACACAAAGGGACGCAATTCTGCTCCTCCTCACCTTTTGGGTCTACCCCCGCTATATCTCATGACCTATCAGCAGCCTCCACTGACAGGGATGATGGTATAGCGAACGGTGTCACAGGCAGTCACTTGCAGCACGTTTGCCAGCAGCAAACCACCTGCTGTAGACTTTAACAGGCAAATTTCTCTGCCCCGGCTACAGTCAATGCCACCCACATGCCCAGTGTCAAAATCCAAGCTTGTCAAAGCTGCTGACTTTAAAACTCCTGCCTTTCTGTCTGGGGGATTCTGCCCTCTTCCATGATATTGCAGCATCTGCTTTACCACAATGGCAGGTTCCCAGTCACAATTTCTTTGCACGTATGGCCATTCCAGCTCTGTATCATCATGTGGAAGGCAATTTTGTGGCATTGTTGGGCAAGGCAGTCAGCCGCAAGGTCCACATTACTGCTGACACATGGTCCAGCAAGCATGGTCTGGGACGCTATATTTCATTCGCAGCACACTGGGTAACCCTGCTTGCAACTCGGAAGGATGCAGGACAGGGCTCAGTGCTGCAGCTTGTTTTGCTGCCACGTTTCTATACAGCTGGTCATAGACTGAGTATAGCCTCAAATACAAAATATACGTAATACATATAACAGTACCATCATCCCAATTGATAATTGTCAAGAATTGGGAATTCTAAGGATATCGGGGCAGTTGCTAAGGGTGCTCCCTTGATAGCCACACCCAAAAAGGTTTGTTAAGGGGACTATTACGGTACTAAGTAGGGATAAGCTTCGTGTTCGAGTCAAACATACGTTCGACTCGAACATCGGCTGTTCGCCCGTTCGGCGAAGTCTGAACGTTTTGGTCCGTTCGCGCCAAATTCGTGTGGCGCTCACGGCCCACAATGCACTGCGATGGCGCAGTGCATTGCTGGCTCATGATTGGCCAAGCATGCACTGTGACTCCGTATGCTTGGCCAATCGCAGCACCAGCAGCGAGGAGAGCCATGATTGGCCACAGGCAGGATGCCTGTGGCCAATCATAGCTCAGGCTGTGTAGTGCACGCCCCACACTATATAAGGCCGCCAGCGCGGCGGCCTTGTGTAGTGTGTTGGCGTCTGAAGCAGTGGGTGTTCTGTGTACCTTCAACACACCACACACCGATCGTTTTTCGGACGATTTTCGATCTTGCTGTTGTGTAGTGGTTGTTGTCTGCGTGCCCTGACCGCAGTATACACCGATATATTCGCCTCACCTATATAGCTAGTGATCTATCTTTTATAATAGAGCTTGCAGTCAGTAGTGTTAGGAGCTTGTGCGTGCTGTCTGCGTGCTCTGTACCCAGTACATACCGCTATATCCACCTACATAGCTCTTCTCTATTTGAGCCCACTTGCCATCTGCAGGAGTTATTGGAAGTTGTGTGTGCCTCCAGCACAGCACAGTATACATCTGTATATACCCCTTTATCTCTGGTGTTCTATAATATAGGCATCTGCAGGAGTTAGTGGGTGTTCTGTGTACCTTCAACACAGTACACACCGATCGTTTGCGGACGATTTTCGATCTTGCTGTTGTGTAGTGGTTGTTGTCTGCGTGCCCTGACCGCAGTATACACCGCTATATTCACCTCACCTATATAGCTAGTGATCTATCTTTTATAATAGAGCTTGCAGTCAGTAGTGTTAGGAGCTTGTGCGTGCTGTCTGCGTGCTCTGTACCCAGTACATACCGCTATATCCACCTACATAGCTCTTCTCTATTTGAGCCCACTTGCCATCTGCAGGAGTTATTGGAAGTTGTGTGTGCCTCCAGCACAGCACAGTATACATCTGTATATACCCCTTTATCTCTGGTGTTCTATAATATAGGCATCTGCAGGAGTTAGTGGGTGTTCTGTGTACCTTCAACACAGTACACACCGATCGTTTTCGGACGATTTTCGATCTTGCTGTTGTGTAGTGGTTGTTGTCTGAGTGCCCTGACCGCAGTATACACCGCTATATTCACCTCACCTATATAGCTAGTGATCTATCTTTTATAATAGAGCTTGCAGTCAGTAGTGTTAGGAGCTTGTTTTGGTCCGTTCGCGCCAAATTCGTGTGGCGCTCACGGCCCACAATGCACTGCGATGGCGCAGTGCATTGCTGGCTCATGATTGGCCAAGCATGCACTGTGACTCCGCATGCTTGGCCAATCGCAGCGCCAGCAGCTTGGAGAGCCATGATTGGCCACAGGCAGGATGCCTGTGGCCAATCATAGCTCAGGCTGTGTAGTGCACGCCCCACACTATATAAGGCCGCCAGCGCGGCGGCCTTGTGTAGTGTGTTGGCGTCTGAAGCAGTGGGTGTTCTGTGTACCTTCAACACAGCACACACCGATCGTTTTTCAGACGATTTTCGATCTTGCTGTTGTGTAGTGGTTGTTGTCTGCGTGCCCTGACCGCAGTATACACCGCTATATTCACCTCACCTATATAGCTAGTGATCTATCTTTTATAATAGAGCTTGCAGTCAGTAGTGTTAGGAGCTTGTGCATGCTGTCTGCGTGCTCTGTACCCAGTACACACCGCTATATCCACCTACATAGCTCTTCTCTATTTGAGCCCACTTGCCATCTGCAGGAGTTATTGGAAGTTGTGTGTGCCTCCAGCACAGCACAGTATACATCTGTATATAACCCTTTATCTCTGGTGTTCTATAATAAAGGCATCTGCAGGAGTTAGTGGGTGTTGTGTGCCTCTAGCACAATATACACTACCCAACTGCTTTTTTACCCAACTCCCTTCAGGCCATTACCATGTCTGGAAGGCCAGCAAGGAGAGGCAGACAGGCGCGAGCCGATAAAAGAACGCAAGCAGGCTCTGTGTCTAGAGACAACAGTGCTGGTCGTGGACGCGGTGCATTGTCATCAGCGCGTGGCCAAGGGACACACTTGTCCTTCTTTTCGGCAGCTGGACATGTTGAACCGCAACATGCCAACGACTTGGTAGAGTGGATGACCAAGCCCTCTTCATCCTCCTCATCCTCTCTCACCCAGTCTCAGGGTACTAGCAAAGCAGCTGCCAACGCATCGTCTTCCCTCCTCTCAATGTCATCATCAGTGACTCCTTCCCTAGACCCACCACGTCTTCCTGAGGAGTCTCCTGAACTCTTTGAGCACAGTGTTGGGTACATGCTCCAGGAGGATGCCCAGTGTTTTGTAGCCTCCGATGATGATACTCAGCTAGAGGAAGGCAGTAGCGTGAATGCAGAGAGAGGGGATGCTCAAGAAGGACAGCAATCTGGCAGTCATGTTCCACAAGCTGCAGCATACTGACAGGTTTGCTACAGCGATGAAGAGGGAGGGGATGATGAGGGCACTGACTCCACGTGGGTGCCTGGTAGGAGAGAGGAGGAGGAGGAGGAGGAGGAGGAGGCACGTGTCCAACGAGGCAGAATCCCCTCCGGGGGCCAGCTTAGGGGCAGCACACCAACTGAATCACACCGCAGAGCTCCGCCTGTGCAGGGCGCTGCCTCTGCACGTTATTCTAAAAGTTCTTTGGTGTGGGCCTTTTTTGAGACGAGTGCATCAGATCGCACCGCTGCTATTTGCAACATATGTCTCAAGCGTATCTCGCGTGGCCAAAACATCAGCCGCTTGGGCACCACATGCTTGACCAGACATATGTTGACCTGCCATGCAGCTCGTTGGCAAGCGTACCTCAAAGACCCACACCAAAGAACAAAGCGGCCCTCTCCTTGCTCCTCATCAGCTGGCATCTCCAACCCCACTAGACCTTCAGTCCTCTCTGAAACCTGCTCTGAGAGGAATGAAAGTGTAGAATTAGGTGTGTCACAGCCAAGTGCTTCCGGGCACTCTGCTAGCAGTACACCCACGTCCGATTATAGCAGGCAAATGTCCATGCCCCAGCTGCTGGACCAGCGAAAGAAGTTCACTCCCAGCCATCCACATGCCCAGCGGTTGAATGCTAGCTTGGCTAAATTGCTAGCACTTCAACTGCTGCCTTTTCAGTTGGTAGACTCGGCCCCCTTCCGTGAGTTTGTACAATGTGCGGTTCCTCAGTGGCAGGTCCCCAAACGCCACTTTTTCTCCCGGAAGGCGATTCCGGCTCTCTACCGGCATGTGGAAGAGCGGTCAGCGGTAAGCGGTAAGGTGCATATTACCGCTGACTTATGGTCCAGCAGGCATGGACAGGGACGTTACCTGTCTTTCACGGCCCATTGGGTCACTCTTCTGGCAGCTGGGAAGGATGCAGGACAAGGTGCAGTAGTGTTGGAGGTTGTTCCGCCACCACGCCTCCAAAATGCTACTATTGGTTGTGACACACCTCTCTCCTCCACCCCCTCCTCTTCTTCTTCCTCCGTGGCCTCTTCCAGTGCTCTGTCCTCAGAACCAGCGGTGCTCCGTAGGCGTTCCAGGGGCTACGCAAGTACGCAGGCAAAACGATGCCATGCCGTGCTTGCGCTGGTTTGTTTGGGGGACAGGAGCCACACTGGGGCGGATGTTTTGTCAGCTCTGCAGGGGCAGGCCGAGAGGTGGTTGACGCTAACGCCAGCTTAAGCCAGGAATGGTGGTTTGCGACAATGGCACCAACTTCCTCTCCGCCCTCCGACAGGGACAACTGACCCATGTGCCCTGTGTAGCTCACGTCCTTAACCTGGTGGTGCAGCGGTTCTTGGGCAGGTACCCCCGCTTACAGGATGTCCTGAAGCAGGCCAGGAAAGTCTGTGTGCATTTCCGCCGATCATTTAATGCCTGTGCTCGGCTGGCTGAGCTCCAAAAAGGAGTTGAACCTGCCCAAGAACCGCCTTACAGTATATGTGACATGCCCACCAGGTGGAACTCAACGTTGGCCATGCTGCAGCAGCTGCACACGCAGCAGAGGGCCATCAATGAGTACCTGTGCGACTACGGCACCAGGACAGGGTCAGGGGAGCTCGGTTTTTTCTCACCACGCCAGTGGGGCATGATCAGGGATGCATGCACTGTCCTGTCACCGTTTGAGGAGGCCACAAGGATGGTGAGCAGTGACAGTGCATGCATCAGTGACACTGTACCTCTTGTCCACCTCTTGGAGCATACGCTGCGTGGAATAATGGACAGGGCACTTGAGGCAGAACAGAGGCAGGAAGAGAAGGACTTCCTTGCCTCTCAAGGCCCCCTTTATCCAGACAGTGTTCCTGCTGTGCCACCTATCACACAGGAAGAGGATGAGGAGGAGGAAGAGGAGGAGGAGGATGAATGTGTCAGCATGAAGGTGGAGGCTGGCACTCAGCATCAGCAGCAGCAGTCTTGTAGGGATGATTTACAGTCCCAAGAAACACGTGGACTTGTACGTGGCTGGGAGGAGGTAGCTGCGGATCATGTTGTCCTTAGTGACCCAGAGGACTCCGGACCGAATGCCTCAGCTAACCTACGCTGCATGGCCTCCCTGATCCTGCAAAGCCTGCGGAAGGATCCTTGTATTCTTCGGATCAAGGAGAGGGACCATTACTGGCTGGCCACTCTCCTTGATCCACGGTACAAGGGTAAGGTTGCCGACCTTATCTTGCCATCGCAGAGGGAGCAGAGAATGAGACATCTCCGGGAGGCCTTGCAGAAAGGTCTGTGCAATGCGTTCCCAGAGACTGGGAGGTTACAAACTCCTGGTCCTGGACAACGTGTTGCTGAGGCATCGGTCAGAAGGAGCGGTGGAGAAGGTGGCCGTCTGACTGATGCTTTCAGACAATTTTTTAGTCCGCAGCCCCAAGGTATGATCGGTTCCAGCAACCATCGCCAGCGTCTGATTTACATGGTGCAGGAATACCTAGGGGCAAGGTCAGACTTGGACACCTTTCCCACCGAAAATCCTCTGGCTTACTGGGTCTTGAGGATGGATCACTGGCCAGAGCTTGCACAGTATGCAATTGAGCTACTGGCCTGTCCTGCATCCAGCGTTCTTTCGGAACGCACCTTCAGTGCTGCTGGTGGCTTTGTTACCGATCACAGGGTGCGGCTGTCTACCGAATCAGTTGATTGACTGACCTTCATCAAGATGAATCAGTCTTGGATCACCCACAGCTACCAAGCACCTGAAGCTGATGTAACCGAATAATTTTTTTTGAAATATCACATCCCTTCAAGACTGCCTATGCTGATGCTGAGTGACTGTCCTGTTATGTTGATTGTCTATCCTCTTCCTCCTCCGATGATATGTTGGAAGAACATTTCTGTTTCTGGGTGATGCCATCAGCCCAATTTTTCTGCCCCTGTTTAACAGGGGCGTTTAATTACAATTTTTGATGCAATGCTTTGCAGCAGGGCTAATTCCTGCAATAAAACTAGAGTATATGGGAGAGGTTGCAGTGTCGTGGCACCAGCACCAGTGCCTAAGGCCCAATTTTTCTGCCCCTGTTTAACAGGGACATGTAATTACAATTCTTGATATAATATTTCACAGGAGGGCCCGTTCCTGTGCCCACCCAGAGTAACTGTGAGGACTTATAGTGTTGTGGCACCAGCACCACAACCACCAAAGGTCAATTTTTCTACCACTGTTCAACAATGGCATGTAATTACAATTCTTTTTTTTTTTTTTTTTTCTTGCTACGTCAGCGAGTTTTCACGAGGACCCAATCAACTTTACGTTCATTTACAACTTCCTCGATTTCACATCATTGTAGCATTATATTTTGGCCTTTAATAGTATTTATTCCATTTTCATTTTTTTTTTTTTTTTTTTTTCTTTTTCTTTCCCCTTACATCTTAGTGTACATAACACTTAAAAACGACAATAATATGTCACAATTACAAAAAATAATTCTTCATGCAATTTACTGTTATACTCTTCTATAAATTATCATCCTTTTTTTTATCATTAACCCATCCCTCCTCTCCTTTTCCCTTCTACATTACTGAACTACTGCCATCTACTTTTTTTCTTTCCCTATTCCTTCCCCTTCCTCTCCTCTCCTCCCCTTCTTCTCCAACTCCCTACCCCTCTTCTTTCCTTCCCCTCCCTCCTTCTCCCTACCTTCACCTTTGTTACCTCATCATTATATTACTTTTTGGGAGATTTACGCATAGCATAAATTAGAGTCTACATGCCCTTTCTTAATTTTGATCTTAATTCTCCGACTCGTTTCTAATCTAAGGGGTATCCCATCTCATCAGCCCATGGTCTCCATATTTTTTCAAACTCCCTCAAATTCCCCCTTTTTACATATATTGTCTTCTCCTTCCAAATTAGTTCACAGATGTCTTGGATCCATTCACTCACCGATGGGGCCCTCTCCGCCTGCCATCTTTGTGCTATTTTTCTACGTGCTTGGAACAGGCAGCGCACAACTGCCACCGTAGTGCATTTTTGTTCTCCCCGCGCCTCCCTGTATCCCAACACGCAGGTTATCGGGTCCCTTTCTAATTTCACCTCAAAGACTTTATTTATAGTTTCCACCACTCCCCACCAGTATCGAAACAGTTTCGGACAACGCCACACCATGTGCATAAGATCTCCCGGTCTTTGGCACCTGGGGCATCTGTCATCATCTCTCCTACCGAACTGATATAGTCTCTTAGGGGTATAGTAAGCCCTTTGCACCAGCATCAGATGTGATATTTTTTGTGAGGGGGAGACTGATGTCATTGGCCCTAATTCCATTATTCTCCTCCACTGCTCATCTGATATTTCCCCCAAATCCTCTTCCCATTTCCTCTTCTGTTTCGAGTGGTCCCCTTCCTGGTTGACATTTAAACATAATTGTTTGTATATTGCTGATATACACCCGCTGGCCTTATCCATTGTGGGTAACTCCCGAAGTAGAGGTATTTTATCCCACACTGGCATGTGTGCCCCAAACTGGGCTGCCAGCGCGTGTCTCAGCTGATGGTATCTAAAAAAGGATTGTTGTGGTAAGTTATACTCCTCCTTTAGGTCCGAAAATGACCTTAGGGTATTACCGTCATAGAGTTGGATCAGCCTCGTTATACCCTGGCTTTCCCAGTTTTTAATCTTTCCTATTGAGATTAGTTCCGAGAGGTTTTTGTTATCCCATAGCGGCGTATATTCTGACAAACCCGTATACCCCATTAACATTTTTACTGTTTTCCACACTTTACCCATCATATGAGTTACGGAGTTTTTATGCCGAAAGGAGTCAGCCTCTAATACCTCGGCCACCGTTTTGTGAGGGGCGCCTATCATCATAATCCCTCTTACTAAATTACTTCCAGATTCCAAATCACAACCTGCCAGGTGCTGCATCTGCGCTGCCAGATAGTAATTCCTAGGCTGTGGCACTGCTAGGCCCCCTCTATCTATTGGAAGCTGTAGCGTCTGAAGCCGGATCCTAGCTGTGCCCTTCTTCCAGATGAGTTCCCGAAAGAGGGTTTCCAGTTTCTTAAACCATTTTTTACATATCCATACTGGAGCGTTATGCAAAATGTACAGCAGTTGAGGCAGCCATATCATCTTGATCAGACTACACCGACCCGCCACCGATAAAGGAAGCCGGCTCCAGACGTCACACTTTTGTTTAAATTTATTTAATAGAGGCAATAAGTTTTTATTAATATACTGGTCGGGATTTACAGTCAAGTATATACCTAAATATTTCATAGCATCCACCACCTTTACCTGGGGAGCTCCTAGCGCAGTCACATCGACTGGAGGATCAATTCGGAGCAGTTCTGATTTCCCCCAATTTATAACAAGCCCTGTAAGCCTTCCGAAACCTTCTACTAATTTAACTGCCTGCCCCAGGGATTGATCAGTATCCCCCAAAAAAAGGAGGACATCGTCCGCATATAGAGCGATCTTTTCCTGTCTCATTCCCTTTATCTGGAACCCTATTATCCCCGGGTCCGACCTAACAGCTATTGCCAATGGCTCCATAGCAAGCGCAAAGAGCAGGGGAGACAATGGGCAGCCTTGCCTTGTCCCCCTGCTCATTTCAATCTTTTCGGAAAGCTTGTTATTAACCCTTACCCTTGCACTAGGGGCGTAATACATCATTTTGATCCATCCTATAAAGGAGGGTCCGAATCCTATTTTCTCCAGTACACACCATAAATACTCCCATTCTATGCTGTCGAATGCCTTAGTTACATCCAATGACATTATAGCTCTTGCCCCCATGTTCTCAGACGGGGTCTGCATATTCAAGAAGGCCCTTCTGATATTCATACCAGTAGTTCTTCCCTGAATGAATCCCGTTTGATCTGAATGAACCAATTTAGTAATGAATTGATTCAGTCTATTTGATAAAACCTTGGCTAGTATTTTAACATCCGAATTCAATAGCGAAATCGGGCGGTAAGAGGCAACCTCTAATGGATCCTTTTCTGGTTTGGGAATCACGATAATGATAGCTTCTGTCATCGAGGCAGGCAGTTTACTCTTCTCCGCTGCCCCCCTTAATGTCTTATACAGTTCTGGAAGCAGCGTCTCTCCATAGTATCTATATATCTCGCCCGGTAACCCGTCAGGTCCTGGGGCCTTTTGACTAGCCATCCCAGACGCTGCCTGTTGTAGTTCACTGAGGGTTATCGGGGCGTCTAACACTTCCCTCTCCTCTTGGGTAAGGGTCACCAACTCTACTCCCTCCAAGAAATTATACAATTCTTGATATAATCATTCACAGCAGGGCGCTCCAGCGCCCACCAAGAGTCACTTTGAGGGCTTACAATGTTGTGGCAAAACCAACACCTTGTTCCTCCATTTCTGCAGAGCATATAGGGCAGGCCCCTACTTTCAAACATCCAACTTACAAACATCTCCTACTTGCAAACGGAAGGAGACAACAGCAAGTGAGATGAAAAAAGATGGACGACAAAACAAATTATACAGGGGTGATAACCCTTCCCTATGTTTTCCAAAAAGCTTAAAAATAGTTTTTTTGACTGGAGCTACACTTTAAAAATGTACCAGTTGTAAATTACAAACAGATTCAACTTAACACAACAAACCTACACAGTCCCTGTCTTGTTTGCACCGCCTGTATACTGCTGTTCTGAGTATATAGGGCATGGGGGCCACACGCATTTCCTTTTTTTAATATGGGTACGGGGTTCCCCTTAATATGCGTACAAGACCCAAAGGGGCTGGTAATGGGCAGGGAGGGCTACCCATGCCATTTTTCTCAATGATTTTCAACCATATTGCAGGAACCAGATATAACTTTAAAACCGCAAGCAGCTTTAAATAACGTTATTTCCGTTAAATGTCATTTTGTGCAGGGACTGTTCTAAACACGGGAAACACGTGGCACTTCACAGGCATACTGCAGACACCCCCCAGGCACCATATTTAAAGGAATATTTCACTTTTCTTTTCCACTTTAATCGTCATTAAAATCAGTGCTCCCGCCAAAACGGACGTTTTTAAAACTTTTTTTTGCATTGACCCATGTCCCCTGGGGCAGGAGCCAGGTCCCCAAACCCTTTTTAGGACAGTATCTTGCATATTAGCCGTTAAAATTAGCACTTTTAATTTCGAACGTTCGAGTCCCATAGACTTCAATGGGGTTCTAACGTTCGTACGAATTCGGGGTCCGTTCGAAAGTTCTGGTGCGAACCGAACCGGGGGGTGTTCGGCTCATCCCTAGTACTAAGTAAATAATTCATAGAAGACTTTGTTATAAAAAAAATTACAAATAATTTAATAAGAGCAAAAAAAATTTGAATACATCAAAACTTCCATATTGTTAAAATCATATACACCACAATTTAATAAACTACCGACGGGAGGCCCCGTAAGGTTTCTATTGAAGAGGGGTATAGAAACGTTTAATCTACCGGTTTCGCGGCGAACCGCTTCTTCAGGAGGATAGTCTACAGAATAAATAAAAATATTTGCAAATAATCAAATAGCAGCAAATCATATAATGACATAACAAAAAATTTACAATAATTTAAATAGTGAGGGGATCAGCTCACCCACAGAGGAGGAAGCAGTAGATCACAGGACCCAACGGTTTCCTCCCAAAGGACTCCCCAAACTTAAACAGATATATATGATATAAGAATTAAAGTGAGATGAGACATTAACCTATACACACCTAAAGAGCGATATATAGGTGGAAAGGGATGGAAAATAGACTGTGTGCATAGGGGCTATAAAAAGAGCCTATAAAAAGGAGGTGCTTAATTGTGCATCCTAAGGTGTCCTAAACATTCAAGAAGTTAACCGAATTGTAAAGAAAGGGAAAAATAAATAAAGAGTCTGTGGAAAAAGAGAAACCGCCACAAGGGATAAGGTGAAAAGAAAATAAGTGAAACAAGTGTGAAGAAATTAAAGCCAAACATACCGTTTGGACTATATTATCCAGTGAACACCAACCATGTTCATAGAAGGAGATCGAACAGGGCAACACCATAGTAGCCAAAGAATACAAATGTATAGTGTGCAGGGCAGGTATCACCTACTGCAGGGGTGGCCAACTCGCGGCTCCCGAGCCGCATGCGGCTCTTTGCCTGGTTCCGTGCGGCTCTTACGTTACTTACGCTACTGGCTATGAACTTCCTTATTCGATTTGAGTCGTACGTCATCATGTTCGAAACCGTCGGAGTTTGGTGTGATTGTGTGTGGCCAAGTCCGCTCATTCGGAAAGTCCGTCAGAATTGCAAAACATGCTTCAAATTTTTCGGCCAGAACTCTGCCGGACCCAGTTCCTACCGAGAAATTCGCTCTTGTGTGTGCTATTCCGACGGACTAAAACCGACGCTAGTGCAGCTATTGGCTACTCCTGGCTATGAACTTCCTTATTCGAGTCGAGTCGTACGTCATCACGTTCGAATCCGTCGGAGTTTGGTGTGATTGTGTTTGGCCAAGTCCGCTCATTCGGAAAGTCCGTCAGAATTGCAAAACATGCTTCAAATTTTTCGGCCAGAACTCTGCCGTTCACCATCCGCTCTCATACACACCTCCGCTCACCCCTCACTCTCACTACCCCGCCCCCTTGCTCTGTATTTACGTCAAATGCACACGTGGGCAGTTTTTCAGTAAGAGCAAAATGGCAGGGAAAAAATGCACAGCAAAACGAAAATATGAAGAAGAACACAGGACGTTTTTAACAGAGTGGGAGAGTTTATATTTTTTTGTTGAACGTAATGGAAAGCCATTCTGCCTTATATGTCAGGTGTCCTCGTCGCATTTCAAAGCTTCAAACCTTCAGCGCCACTTCAGCTCACTCCATGCTAACATCGACCAGGAATTTCCAAAAGGGACTGAACTTCGCAAGCACAAGTTGGTTACTTTGAAAAGTCAGACAGAAAAGCAGGCAAAGTTTTTCAAAAAACTTACAAAGCACACAGAGACTGTAACGCTTGCATCGTATCAACTGGCTTGGAACATTGCACGGGCCAAAAAGCCATACAATGAAGGGGAGTTCATTAAAAAATGCCTCTGTGACATTATTGAAATCTTGTCTCCTGAAAACGACAAACTAAAACGAATGGTATCAGACCTCCAACTGTCCCGCCACACTGTTGAGCACAGAATATCAGACATTAACACGTCTATTCAGTCAAAGTTGCACTCTGATCTTCAAGCTTGTGAGTATTTTAGTGTCGCATTGGATGAGAGTTGTGACATACAAGACAAGGCTCAATTGGCAATATTTGTACGGTCTGTGTCAAACGATTGTTTGATCAAAGAGGAACTCCTCGATATTATGCCTTTAAAAGACAGAACCCGTGGTATAGATGTGAAAGATACAATGATGGATGCATTTGTGAAAGCAAATCTGCCCATAGCGAAACTAACTGCAATAGCCACAGATGGAGCGCCAGCCATGATTGGATCTGTGAATGGGCTTGTGGGGCTGTGCAAAGCTGACCAAACATTTCCAGAGTTTTGGAATTTCCACTGCATCATACACAGCGAGCAACTTGTGTCTAAAACATTGAATTTGGACAGTATCATGAAGCCTGTGATGGCAATCGTCAACTACATCCGTACACATGCGCTTCACCACCGGCAATTCAAGAATCTCATCGCTGAGCTGAACCAAGGGCTTCCAGGTGACCTGCCGCAACACTGCACTGTAAGGTGGCTGTCAAAGGCCAGGTACTCTCTCGCTTCTTCCAGCTTTTGGATGCTGTGAAACTGTTCATGGAAGAGAAGAACAAGGACTATCCACAGCTCTCGGACCTCGAGTGGGTTATGGATCTGGCCTTTTTGGTTGACATGCTGTGTCACTTGGACAAACTGAACCTGACCTTGCAGGGTAAGTTAAAAATGCTGCCTGATCTGGTGCAAAGTGTGTTTGCATTTGTCAACAAACTGAATTTGTTCAAGGCGCATATTCAAAAGGGAGATTTAACACATTTTCCCACTCTACTAAAAGCCAGCGGGCAGGTCACCAGCGCCGTCCTGAACAAGCAAAGAGCCAGATATGCAACACTGGTTGAAAAGCTGCACGAAAGCTTTGTGGCCCGGTTCCGTGATCTACAACTGAAAAGGCCACAGATTACGTTCCTTGTCGACCCATTTAACACTGAGACGGACTGTTTGAAAGCCCCGCTAGTCATAGATGAGGGTGCGGCTGAGATGGAGATGATTGATCTTCGTGAAGAGGACAAACTGAAACCTGCTTTAAAGGAAGGGACCATTGAGTTTTGGAAACTTGTGCCAATGGAAAAATACCCCAATGTCAAACGAGCTGCACTTAAGATACTGTCAATGTATGGGTCAACATATGTCTGCGAGTCTGTGTTTTCCACCCTGAAACACGTGAAATCGAAGCATCGGTCTGTTCTGACCGACACCCATGTGAAAGAATTGCTTCGAGTTACAACAACGGAGTACAAGCCAGATTTGAACAGGATTGTTCAAGACAAGGATTGCCAGAAGTCCCACTAAATAACACATATAATGCGCATAATAAAAGGAAAAATGTTTTGTAAATTGTTCTATTATTCTTGTTATGGATTTGGTTAAACAGAGTTTGTCTGTGTGAGAGTGCACACAGTGTTCATTGTTGAAAATGACTGGCCTGTGGTCTTTGTAGTGTTAAAACAGTGTGTGACATTTACAATAAATCCAGCTGAGCAAACGTATGTGTGTATGAGGAAGGGATGGGGTGATGTTCATGTGTGCCCATGCGTATGATGTGGCTCTTTGCGGTAACTTGGTAAAAAATGTGGCTCTTGGTCTTTGTCTGGTTGGCCACCCCTGACCTACTGTATATAAATATAATACACTCACCAAAGAGAGGAACTGGTAAGCATGTATGCACAGGTTGCTGTTGTGGAAGGACACCACAGGTGTATTTCAGGTTAGCACACCAGGTAATCATGATAATTTATATGGTAATTCATTAGGCAGGAAACAAACATGAACCTGGGCACCTGGGCACCAGGAGAGATCAAGAATATAAACCCATTCCACCTGTAATACAAGAAAACCTAATAAAAATAAGCACCACACATCTCTTTGTACAATGTAAGTATGAATGGCATCAGGTATAGGCAAATAAACAGACAGGGCAAATGGCAAAACATTTCACTTAGTTCAGTACCAACAGCACAAAGGACTGAAATCACAACATAAGGAGCAATCAATCAGAGACAGTAAGTGCAGACTCAACCCATCCTACCCATACTTTATCAAGACTACCACAGACAGTGCCACTAGTTTATTCCAACAAAGGATAATGAGTTTTTTGGCATAATACAAAAATAACTTAAGAAGAGTGGTTATAGCTCTAGTGGGAGCCAGCCCATCTACTAAGCTTAAAAGACATGTTATAACAGAAGGGCTGAGGGGAATAATTAAATACACCAAAGGACATCCGTCCAATATGCTTGTATGTGCGGGCATTCCCAAAATATATGCATAAAGTCTACTCCATGAAAGGGGCAAATTTTGGCCAATTTGACTGGCGTTAGGTACACTCTGTGTAAAAATGTATAATTTATTTGGCGATCTCTCGCAGACTTATCTTATTGAGACTGTCCAAATTGTTCTGCAAGTTTGCAGTGTTTTGGTTGTTTTCGGGGGAACAGATATTTATAAATGGTAGACAGGGGTTTAGAAGATCATCATCTCTGAACATTAATTTACAAGTCAGATTGGCAGAACCAGACCTGGACAGAGCCAAATTGAGAGTGGTAGGCATGCCTCAGTTGTAAATAGCATAAAAATTGGGAGTTTAGCAGGGACTAAATGGGTCAACGCTTCATGAGAACCCACTACAGCTGCTTCTAGGGCCACAGCAGCATCATCCAAGGGGCCCGTTAGCCAGTTATGTGCAAAAATGAATTGCTCAGTCAAAAAAATATTTGTAAAAGCTTGGGTCCCTCTTCTCTTTAGGGTTGTTGTAGGCCATTGAGGTGGATCCTAGGATTAGAGCCCTGCCAAAGGAAATCAGTATTATATTTGAAACCCTTCAAATAAACATTTATTAAAAAACATATAAACATCACTGAAAAATGTCTGAACAATTGTAGATGCCTTTTAAGGAGTAAGCCACTATACCACAAATCCTCTACAGCAGTGGTTTCCGTTTTTTTTACTTGGATACACCCTTGACAGCCCACTTCCATAAAGTATAAATAATTCCATAAAGACTAAATATACCCAGGTGAACAAGGCCTAAATTAAAACAATACTCATAAATGCATGTGTATATTGCTAAAGAACAGCTGTAATACCATGAATCCTCTACAGCAGTTATCAATAAATGGCGGTCCGTGGTCTACGTCCGACCCAAGTCACTGTTCCATGCAGACCATTTAAGAGCCTGCTCAGCCATCCTCACTGCTGTCATCCTCATCAAGCTGACATTGGTAGCAGGACAGCTCCACATGGACAGCAGGAGGCTGATACCGGAGGCAGTACAGCTCCGGTAGGAGGGCGAGAGTTCAAGTTAACTAGCAGGTGATTGGTTGCGAACAACCAATCGCAATCTGGATACTAGGAAAAGTTGTGCAGATCCTTCTGGAGCTGTGCTGCTGCCAATGTCAGCTCTAGACTGACGTGCCTCTCGCCTTCAGTAGGTGGGACATTAAAGAGTGCTGCTACTGCTGTGAATGATGTGGAGCAACCAGAGGATGATGTGAAGGGGGGCCAAGAACAGGAATCTAAAGGGGGGGTTGCTGAGGACAGGTATGGACAGGGGAGGGGGTGAGGACGGGAATGTAAAGGGGGGCTGAGGACAGGAATATAACGTGGGAGGGGGTGAGGACAGGAATATGAAGGGGGAGGGGGTGAGGACAGGTATGTGAAGGGGGATATAGTGAAGACAAGAATGTAAAGGGGTAGTGGGGCTGAGGACAGAAATGTAAAGAGGGAGGGGAGTGAGGATAGGAATATGAGGGAGGAGGGAGGTGATATAATGGGGCTGAGGACAACAATGTGAAGGAGGAGGGAAGTGTTATAAAGGGGCCTGAGGACAAGAATGTGAAGGAGGAGGGAGTGGTATAAAAGGGGGTTGACAGGAATGTGAAGGAGGAGGGAGTGATATAAAGGGGGCTGAGGACAGGAATGTGAAGAAGGAGGGAGGTGATATAAAGGGGGCTGAGGACAGGAATGTGAAGGAGGAGGGGAGGTGATATAAAGGGGGCTGAGGACAGGAATGTGAAAGAGGATGGGGTTATATAAAGAGGGCTGAGGACAGGAATGTGAAGGAGGGGGGGGGGGGTGATAGAAAGGAGGCTGAGGACAGGAATATGAAGGAGGAGGGGGGTGATATAAAGGGGGCTTAAGACAGGAATGAGAAGCAAGAGGGGGTGATATAAACAGGGCTGAAGACAGGAATGTGAAGGAGGAGGGGGGTGATATAAAGGGGGCTGAGGACAGGAATATGAAGGAGGAGGGGGTGATATAAAGGGGGCTAAGGACAGGAATGTGAAGGAGGAGGGGCATATTTTAAAGGGGGGAATAAGGATAGGAATGTAAAGGGGGGCGACGACAGGGATGTGAGGGGAAGGGGTGATATGAAGGGAGGCTGAGGACAGGAAAGTGAAGGGGGGGCTGTGATGTAAAGGGGGGGTTTATGATGTGCATGGGGGGACTGAGAACACTGTTGTAATGACAGGATTGTGATGTGAAGAATCTGAGGCTAGGTTTATAACATTGCTACATGTGTTCTGCATGTATGCTTCCCATTCATTGCAATGGGCTCTCTTAAATGCAGAAGCACACAAAAAGTAGTCCCTGACCAGTGGTGGCCACTCATGCAGGGAGCAGGTGCTCCGCCCACCTAATCCAAGCTCCCGACCCCTAATCTACATTCAGGACGCATGGATTCCAATGTTTTTTAGTTTTTTTTCTAAGCACACGATTAGAGCCTCCACTGTCCTGACCCTTTTAAATTGCGCTGCACCAAGCTGGTTTAGCGCTCACAAAAGAAGAACAGTGGAAGGCTGCAGGGGGACAGTGGTAGGCTACATTGATGGGCTTTTAAAATGTAAGGTTTTTTCCTTAAAATTGCCTCCTAAAAGTTTTTATCCTTAAACTTCCCTCCTAAACTTGGGGTGCGTGTTATACGCCGGCGCGTGTTATACACCGATAAATACGGTACATATAGATAAATACCCGGGAGCTCCCCTTACTTTTTAAGCTATGCGTGAGACCTCACTTAAAGTACTTGGTCATTGGTCTTCTTGTCTTCACTAGCTAAAATAATTCCTTCTGATTTGTAATCCACAGATTAAAGTAGGTTAAGTTGAGGTAAAGGTGCTCCTGATATAACTTCAGTACTTATTCTATAAGGCTTGGGATATCAGAGTAGGTAGGCCTCAAGCCTGCTCAGTGTCAGTTGCTCTGCTCCTCCTCCATGGAACTATAAATCCCAGTAAGGCCTGTACATGAGTCTAACTGCATGTGAAAGTTAATAAACTGTGGGCCGTGACCCAATCACCATCTGGATCGGAGCTTCGTGTAGTAGCTTTGGTCCGGTGACTGCAGCTTGCTTCTCTGCCAGCTGGGGCCATCGCTCTGTTCCACTCAGCTGGGTGAGCCCAGTCCTCTGATGCTCAAACGAGTGTCTCTGGATCTCTCCAATCTGGTCGCTGTCTCTCTGGCACGGTCAGATCTCTCGCACAAACAAGAGAGATTAAGCGTTCCGCAAAGGCTGTGGGCCCTGTCTCCGGGTGGGCCTTCACACAGATCATCACAGGCTGGCCATGCGATCCCAAGAGACCTAAAATGGCCGCTCAGGGTCCTTTTATGTCCTACTCAGCATGCACTGCCAGAGAAAGTGTTCATGTGTAGGTCATCAAGCCTCCTGGGTAAAAGGGTCAACCTTCTGATCAAAACAACAGTCACTTCCTGTATATCTCTTTTGGGCTTTCTTCAAAACAATAAACATTTAAGTTCAGTACCAGTATTTGGCCATTAGATGGCACCAAATACTAAGCCATAGAAATGTCCATAGACATTTGATTATTACATGGAAACACACATTAATAAACAAGCATGTCAGTGCTACACATGTATTAAAAAAAGTGTCTTGAAATAGGCCAAATCCAATACATGACCGATCCCTCTCCACAAAAATACCTTTACTACTTATTACAAATAACAGCAATAATAAAAATCAATGATCCTAGGGAGTAAATTCCAAGAAATAAAAGGCAGTAGTGTGGTAATCGGCTTTTATAGAATTAATCTAGTCGGGTCTTCTCTACATGTTTCACCAAGGCATTGGCTTCTTCAGGGAAACAAGATGCACTGACAAAATGGATAAAATAGCTCTACAATACAGAAACAACAATGAGATCAGAATAGTCATAATAAGTGTATATAAACTGGTGTATATCACTGTAGAGCAAACCATAATTGGGTAAACCCATAAGTCCCCTCAGATATCCCCACCAGCCAAATAGATGGTATATCCCAATGCGCTATACATTGATGGGCTTTTAAAATGTAAGGTTTTTTCCTTAAAATTGCCTCCTAAAAGTTTTTATCCTTAAACTTCCCTCCTAAACTTGGGGTGCGTGTTATACGCCGGCGCGTGTTATACACCGATAAATACGGTACATATAGATAAATACCCGGGAGCTCCCCTTACTTTTTAAGCTATGCGTGAGACCTCACTTAAAGTACTTGGTCATTGGTCTTCTTGTCTTCACTAGCTAAAATAATTCCTTCTGATTTGTAATCCACAGATTAAAGTAGGTTAAGTTGAGGTAAAGGTGCTCCTGATATAACTTCAGTACTTATTCTATAAGGCTTGGGATATCAGAGTAGGTAGGCCTCAAGCCTGCTCAGTGTCAGTTGCTCTGCTCCTCCTCCATGGAACTATAAATCCCAGTAAGGCCTGTACATGAGTCTAACTGCATGTGAAAGTTAATAAACTGTGGGCCGTGACCCAATCACCATCTGGATCGGAGCTTCGTGTAGTAGCTTTGGTCCGGTGACTGCAGCTTGCTTCTCTGCCAGCTGGGGCCATCGCTCTGTTCCACTCAGCTGGGTGAGCCCAGTCCTCTGATGCTCAAACGAGTGTCTCTGGATCTCTCCAATCTGGTCGCTGTCTCTCTGGCACGGTCAGATCTCTCGCACAAACAAGAGAGATTAAGCGTTCCGCAAAGGCTGTGGGCCCTGTCTCCGGGTGGGCCTTCACACAGATCATCACAGGCTGGCCATGCGATCCCAAGAGACCTAAAATGGCCGCTCAGGGTCCTTTTATGTCCTACTCAGCATGCACTGCCAGAGAAAGTGTTCATGTGTAGGTCATCAAGCCTCCTGGGTAAAAGGGTCAACCTTCTGATCAAAACAACAGTCACTTCCTGTATATCTCTTTTGGGCTTTCTTCAAAACAATAAACATTTAAGTTCAGTACCAGTATTTGGCCATTAGATGGCACCAAATACTAAGCCATAGAAATGTCCATAGACATTTGATTATTACATGGAAACACACATTAATAAACAAGCATGTCAGTGCTACACATGTATTAAAAAAAGTGTCTTGAAATAGGCCAAATCCAATACATGACCGATCCCTCTCCACAAAAATACCTTTACTACTTATTACAAATAACAGCAATAATAAAAATCAATGATCCTAGGGAGTAAATTCCAAGAAATAAAAGGCAGTAGTGTGGTAATCGGCTTTTATAGAATTAATCTAGTCGGGTCTTCTCTACATGTTTCACCAAGGCATTGGCTTCTTCAGGGAAACAAGATGCACTGACAAAATGGATAAAATAGCTCTACAATACAGAAACAACAATGAGATCAGAATAGTCATAATAAGTGTATATAAACTGGTGTATATCACTGTAGAGCAAACCATAATTGGGTAAACCCATAAGTCCCCTCAGATATCCCCACCAGCCAAATAGATGGTATATCCCAATGCGCTATACATGTAGACAAAACACCTACCCGATTCGGCCCCACAACCCAGCAAATGCTTATGGTCACCCAAGAGGGTATATATCCCTCACTGACACCATCACATTGTAGCTGCAGAGGGCAACAGCGACTATTAAACTGCAAAGAAATAATACAAAAAATTATTTAAAATTCCTAAAAACATAAGGCTAGAAATTAATTGGCTAACATTGCCAATATATATTCCCAGCCATAGAAAGGGCCAACAAAGCCTCACTACCTACCTAATAGAAGTAAAATCAATGAAAAATTCAGGGACGCTGAGAGAAAGAAATGGTGGAATAGCGACGCTCCCATGTATTCAAAGCCACAAGGTTTCCAACACTGGAGGGGAAAAAAAATCAACACGCCCACATACACATATCGTTACATAGAAGTAGCTAATAATATTAAATAATAATACCAAATTTTTTTATGAAAATCATTATCCAAAAACAGAAGAAAAATGGAACCACTAAAAAAACTTACCTGACACACCAAACAAAATTGTGATAATGTGTCAGGTGTATGCATCTCCTTAAAGAGGAAGTAAACCCTGATGGGTTTACTTCCTCTTTTTTTCCCTGCAAAGGTAAAGCATAATGGACTACTATGCATCGCATAGTAGCTCATTATGTGTCACTTACCTGACACAGGAGCCAGCGAAGTCGCCGCTGTCCCCTGTAGTCCGCCGCATCCATGTTGCCTGTGGCGTCTCGCAGCTCCGACGAATCACAGCGGCGCAACCGCGATGACGTCACTCCCGCGCATGCGCACGGGAGTCGCGCCTCGCAGCTCCGCCGCTGTCATACGGCGAAGCCGCGATGACGTCACTCCCGC
The DNA here is from genome assembly GCF_037356315.1 of Lithobates pipiens. Classification (NCBI taxonomy): domain Eukaryota; kingdom Metazoa; phylum Chordata; class Amphibia; order Anura; family Ranidae; genus Lithobates; species Lithobates pipiens. Next base: position 97,382,143 of record NW_027507718.1, read on the forward strand.
GCATGCGCACGGGAGTCGACAAATTTGGCAAATCCATTCTTGGATTTGCCGCATTTAGTGCGCCTGCGCGCCGCTGTCTACGGCGCATGCGCCGTAGACAGCGGTGCCCATTTTCGGGCAAATATCTCCTAAACCATATAGGTTTAGGAGATATTGCTTGGACCTACAGGTAAGCCTTAATCTAGGCTTACCTATAGGTCCAAGTTGTTTGGAAGGGTTTACTTCCTCTTTAAGCTACCAATCTGAAAGGACACTGGATAAAAGCGATAAAGCCCTCTAGATGAAAGACACAATTTTCCTGAACTCGCCACAGATCTACATTGAAAAAGGCATACCAATTGAAAAAGGTTCCAATAAGACAGAAATGTCCAAAATTAATTTATTCCCTCAAGAAGGAAAAAATAGCATAGGTATAACAATCCGGAGAGGCGGGAGCTGGTTACATCAAAGGCTGGAATAAGAGTATACCAAAGCCGATCTGAAGAAAGTAGCCAAACAGAGGATGACATAAGATGGAACTAGGCGGTGAGCATGGCCTAAACAGCAGGCTCAGTCTCCCATAGACTGACACCCCTGGGTGTCCATACAACTACATATGGTATCCTGGCAACCAGAGCAGTTTAGCCACATCCGAGACCAACATGTTAGTGTACATAGACAGCGAACAAGAGGGCAAAAAAGGCACCAAGAGGGAACAGATAAAGGGACACATGACAGTAGCACATAATGCAGCTCTACAATACTGTATCCGCAACCCAATCAAGTCTGCTCATCAGGATTACAGTGGTTTAAAAGTGAAAATCATATACATTAAATATTTTTATAGTAAACAAAAATTAATATAGTAAACATAGATTTATGACAAATAAATGATCAAATAATTGAATAAAATACAAAATAAGGAATATAAATTTGGATATATGAATTAATTAACATATGATAAAAAAACTGTAATTAACTGATGAAAAATTATGCAAGTATAATCAAGAGTTTAAATATTGCTAATTGTTAAACATAGAAAAGAGGTGAAGGGGGAAGGAGGGGGAAAGGGAAAGGGATAAAAAAAAAAGGGAAGGGAAGGTGGGAGGGAAAATTCCCATGCCTGCTAAACCAAGATCAAATAAATCAGGGAGTATATAATCCCCTGATAAACATGGCCAAAGACAAACAAATGAGGGGAGGAAAAAGAGGAAGTCAATGACAAACTGGACCCAGATCCAGTTTGTCAAAACATAACACACATAACTGCAGTAATCGCAGAGTCAGGCCTGATCCCTGCAATTGCTAACAGTTTTTATGGTAGCGTTTTGATACAGTTGCTGACAGCCTAGGAGCTTTTTTACCTGTGAGTCTCATTAGTGTACCAGTAAATTTAGAGCCCAAAATGGCAAATCGAAGTTACACTAGTGAAGAGGCCTACACATTTCTGAGCATGACAGATAGTGAAGAGGAAGTCACTCATCTGTCAGATTCAGGCTCAGAATACGATCCTGTAGAGCAGTGGTCATCAACCCCGTCCTCAGGGCCCACTAACAGGCCAGGTTTTCATGATAACTGAAATACATCACAAGTGATATAATTTGCTGCTCAGTGATTGCAGTATTCTAGTCTGCATCTACCCAAGGTAATACATAAAACCTGGCCTGTTAGTGGGCCCTGAGGACAGGGTTGATGACCACTGCTGTAGAGGACAGCGGCTCATGACAGATAGCTCTGACGACAGAGTTGTGGTCCCTGCCAAGGTCAGGCGTAGTACACTCTGGTTGTATTCCAGGCCCGGACTGGCCATAGGGCTTACCGGGCATTTGCCCGGTGGGCCGGGGCCGCCGGGCTCAACCTCGGGGCCGTGATCTGATGCCCGATGATGGCCGGGCTGCACAGCGGGAGGTAAGCGGTGACCGCGGCCTGGAGAGGGTTAACACAGGCCGTGGTCGATGGCATCTATCAGCAGAACAGGAGATCTGTACACTGAACAGGGATCCGTGGTTGCTAGGCACCAAGTCGGATCCAATTAAAACAGCAATCGCTGTACACGCATGCCCGCTGCGGCCGACGATTGCTAGGCAACGGGACGCTGCCAGGGTTTTGAATGGACGTAAACATGAGACGTCAAGCCAATTCAGAGTGTATACAAAGAAGGGAGACACAAGGAAGAAAAACAGGTAAATGAGAAGGCAGTCCGGGGAGTAATAGAGGACACAGGAGGAAAGTGTAAATAGATAAAGATAAATGGCGGCAAAAAGGAGATAAGAAAGGGGGAAGAAGAGGGGAAGGTGGGAAGAAGAACGGATAGAAAAAAAGGGGGGATATATAAAGAAACAGAGAGAAAAAAAAAAGAGACAAAGGAGAGGAAAATAAGAGAAAAATACGAGTGAAAAATAAAAAAGAAGAGAAATGAGAATAGTAAAAAAGAAAAAAATGAGTGGTAAAAATAGACAAATTAAGAGGATAAGGTGAAACTGAGAAAAATGTTGGAAAATTAACTTTAAAAAAAAGTAAAGAAAATTACCTAAGTAAGAAAAAAATAAAAGTGTGAAAAAATAAAAATATTAATAAATATAAAAATAAAATAAAAATTATAAAAAATAAAAAAAATATATAAATAATAATAAAAAGAAAAGGAAAAAAAAGAAGAAATAAAAATAATAATAAATAAAGGATAAAAATGAAAGAACACGAAGAATAAAAACCCAGAAAGAGGGGAAAAAAGAAAAATATGAGAACCTAAAATATTATAGATGGAAAAAAGATGATCACAGCATTTAAAGCCAACCCCATCATTATTTGAGAGAGTGTTCTACTGACATACAGTGGTGTGAAAAAGTGTTTGCACCCTTCCTCATTTCCTGTTCCTTTGCATGTTTGTCACACTTAAGTTAAGCTTGATGCCTTGATTGTGAACAGGTGTGGCAATAATCAGGCCTGGGTGTGGCTAGAGAAATTGAACTCAGGTGTGGACAACCACAGTTATAGTATGTTTTAACAAGGGGGGCAATCACTTTTTCACACAGGGCCATGATGGTTTGGATTTTTTTTCACCTTTAATAATAAACACCTTCATTTACAAATTGCATTTTGTGTTTACTTGTGTTGTCCTTGACTATTGTTTAAATTGGTTTGATGTTCCGAAACACTTAAGTGTGACAAACATGCAAAGGAACAGGAAATGAGGAAGGGGGCAAACACTTTTTCACACCACTGTAGATCTGATATACAGAGTGCTTGAGAGAGGGGGATACTATGTGGCTATGCCTGTGTGTCCTCTACTGGCTCTCCCACCCTTCCAACAATATCATCCTATCAGCAGAGTAGGGGGCGGGAGGAGCTGGAGATCTGCACAGAGAGCGGGATTATTTTCACATCAACAAGTGGGTAATCACTCGTTTGTTAATAGGATCCAGCTCTACAGCTCCTCCCGCGCCCTACTTTGCTGATAGGATGACATCAATGGAGGGGTGGGAGAGCCTGTAGAGGACACACAGGCTGAATCCTGCCTCTGCCCTGCCAAAGGTAGGACTACGCAGGGGAGGCAGAGAGGGGGGCATGACTGCAAGGGACACTGTGATGGGGGTGTGTGATTGGTAGGGGTACTGTGATGGAGGGCTATGATTGGTAGGGGCACTGGGATGGGGCACTGTGATTGGTAGGGGCACTGTGATGGAGGGCTGTGATTGGTAGGGGCACTGTGATGGGGCGCTGTGATTGGTAGGGGCACTGTGATGAAAAGGGAACTGCACTGAAAAGGGGGACTGTAATCATTACAGTTTCCTTTACAGTGCTGTCCCCTTTATATCACAATGCCACATTAGAGTGCGGAGGACCGACTCCGTGATTATCCCGTCACCAACCGCCCTCGCGAACGGGCGGTTGCTGGAAAATTGGCTGCTCAGTCTAAATTGCCCAGGCCTGTTTTTTGTCCCAGTCCGGGCCTGTTGTATTCAAACCAGCACTAAAGTACCACGTGGTGATGTGGCGAGTCCCATAAGTGCAGTTCAAGCTGGCAAGGTGGCAAGCACAAGTAGTGTCCCGAAGCCACCAATAAGACAAAGACAGGCCCGTCATGCCCTCTGTGTCCTTCCTGCAGAATTTGCCAATCCTAATTGGGAGCCCACCACTTCTGCAGCACCCGTACTTCCCCCATTCATTGGCCAACCCCCCAGCATTCAGGTTGAAACAGTTGATTTTACATCACTTGATTTTTATTCACTGTTTTTCACCGAAGATCTCTATAGATCTATTGTAGACCAAAGCTATTTGTATGCTGGTCAATACATCATAGCAAATCCCCAGTCCTCCCTTGCCAGAGATTGGAAACCAATTACAGTTTCCAAATTTAAGACCTTTCTGGGCCTATCTCTTGACATGGGCATAACTAAAAAGAGTGAGTTGCAGTCATATTGGTCCACTGACCTAATTCACCATATGCCCGGGTTCTCTGCTTCCATGGCCAGGGCATGATAAGAGCAGATTTTGCGGTTCATGCACTTCAAAAACAATGAACTCTGCCCTCCTTGTGGAGACCCTGGATACGATCGGCTCTACAAAATTCAGCCCCTCGTAAACCACTGCAACCAACATTTTTCAGACTTGTTTTATCCCCATCAAGTTGTCTGCGTTGATGTGTCCCTGATTAAGTTTTCTGGCCGCTTGTCATTCAAACAGTATCTTCCCAGCAAGCGTGCCAGATACAGGGTCAAGATGCATAAGCTCTGTGACAGGGCCACAGGCTATACATGTAAATTTATGGTTTACGAGGGAAGAGATAGTTACGTAGAGCCGACAAACTGCCCTGACTACATAGGAAGCGCTGGCAAGATTGTGTGGGACTTGGTGTCATCCTTATTCACAAAGGGGTACCATTTGCATGTGGACAATTATTACATGAGCGTGCCACTTTTTAGTCACTTGTTTGATCATCAGATTGGAGCATGTGGCACCGTACGACCTAATCGCTTACCCCAGAGGCTTGTAGATTCCCGTCTTAGGCTGGGGGAGAGAGCCTGCTTCAAGTGTGATAATTTGCTCGCTGTGAAGTGGAGGGATAATAAGAATGTTTTCGTTCTTCCCTCTCTTCATGCAGACACGATGGTTCAAATTCCTACAGAAAACTGGTGTTGTGGAGAAACCCCTCTGTGTCCACGAATACAACCTTAATAGAGGAGGGGTGGACCTCAACGACCAGTTGTTGGCACTGTACCTAATTGCCCATAAGGCCAGACGCTGGTAAAAAGAAAGTGTTTGTATACTTATTTCAATTGGATTTGCTGACTGCTCATGTGCTGTACAGAGCTTCAGGATGGACTGGATCCTTCCTTAAATTCCAAGAAGAGATCGTCAGAGCCCTTCTGTTTCCAGATGGTGCTCCACCTCACCTTCCCAATCCAAATGCAGTAGGCCGGCTGCAAGAGAGGCATTTTCCATATGTCCTCCCGAGTACCCCTACCCAAGAGCCCCCCAAAGAAAATATTGTGTCTGTAGAAAGCGCGGATATAGGCACAACACCCACTATTTTTGTCCCTCCTGTCCTGACAATCCTGGTCTTTGCATTGGTGAATGTTTGGAACGCTACCGTACACTAGTTGAGTATTAGCGTAGGGTACAGCATTGCACAGACTAGGCACACTTTCACAGGGTCTCCCAAGATGCCATAGCATTTTAAGAGACCCGAAACTGGAACTTACAGTTACAAATAAAAGTGAAAAAAGGAAAAAAATATATAAATAAAAAAACAAAAATAGTAGTTGTTTTATTGTTGTCTCTCTCTCTCTCTCTCTCTCTCTATCTATTCTCTCTCTATTGTTCTGCTCTTTTTTTACTGTATTCTATTCTGCAACGTTTTATTGTTAACCATTTTACATATAACCATGGAATGTGTGAGCAATATATAATTTAGTGACAACTTTTTGTAAAAAAAAAGTTTTATTTCTTTGTTGTCATTATTCAATCACTTGGGACAAAAAATAAAATATTCAATGGGCTCAATGTGCCTCTTAGTAATTTCCTTAGGGTGTCTACTTTCCAAAATGGGGTCATTTGGGGGGGTTTGTACTGCCCTGCCATTTTAGCACCTCAAGAAATTAGATAGGCAGTCATAAACTAAAAGCTGCATAAATTCGAGAAAATGCACCCTGCGTTTGTAGACGCTACTGTATAACTTTTGCGCAAACCAATAAATATATACTTATTGTCATTTTTTTTTACCAAAGACATGTGGCTGAATACATTTTGGCCTAAATGTATGACTAAAATTTAGTTTATTGAATTTTTCTTATAACAAAAAGTATAAAAAAAAAATTCTAAATTTTCTGTCTTTTTCCGTTCTACATCACAAAAAATAAAAATTGCAGGGGCAATCAAATACCATCAAAAGAAAGCTCTATTTGTGTGAACAAAAGAATGCAAATTTTGTTTGGGTACAACATTGCATGACTGTGCAATTAGCAGTTAAAGCAGCGCAGTCCAAAATTGTAAAAAGTCAGGTGAGGCGCGGAGCAGAATCATTGGCCTCTGAGGAGCTCCAGAGCACGGTCAGCTGGACCAGCGTGCGGATGGACCGGAGGACCCAAGATTTCTAAATGTTTCCTGCATTACAATTATATCAGCCATCAGAAGGAGTGGTGCGGTGTGAAGTGCCGGCTTGGACCGGGACTGAGATACCAGGAAAGGAGCCTTGCAAGCATCTGGGCCTGTTGTGGTGAGCGGGCACTTGCCTAGATCAGTATAGTGTACTGTTGCTGTGTTACTTTGTTGCAAACTGCTGGTGGGACTTGTAGTCCCACAGGAGTGTTCTCATTCATCCATAGCCTGCATACAGTGGAGTTTCAGGGTTGCTTTCCCTGTGTTATAAAGTTTATGCTGCATCACATCCACTGCTAAGGAGAAAACATACAAGTGCCTTCTGTTTTGCAAGTACACTATTATCAGCACATCACTTTTTTCCTATAGCCTGCTGTCTACTTGTTTCTCTGTTGGATTTACAAATACAGCAGTCTAATACCCTGAGCTAGCTGAAGATCAAGAGGACAAGGACTTCTATCATCTTCTACAAGATACCATAGTTCATTTTGCATTTGGGGCATTGCATTACAGCCTAGGGGGACTCCTTGAGTATAGGATATATACATATATCTATTGTATTGTACCATTGCACGTTCATAACTTTTGTTGCGGTTCTGGTTTGTCCATTGAAGGTTCAGGGGAAAAGTGTTCAGTACCAGTTTCAATAATATTGAGCACTTGTCCTACTGCACACCTGCCTGCATATACACCCATATGGTAATCATTGAATTCTCAGCTGATGCACATATTGACTGTTATCTATTGTCATCCGTTATATCTGAACTGTCAGTTTTTATTGTGCTATTTTCTTAGTAAATTTCCTAAGTGGTTAATTGACAATTTGTGTGAGACTCCATCTATTACTACAGTTGGTGAAGTGACGGGTCCCAAAGCTACAGTAAATATATTGCACAGGGAATCATTACTGTAATCTTTGTTCAGTCATACTGTGTGTGTGGTTCTCATTGATAACATTACAAACTTCCCAGAAAATGGAATCTGAGGTGTCAGAGGTGAGAGAGGACTTGCAGAGTCGGGGTAGCCAGTTGGGTTTAGAGTCAATCAGCAGCCCCTACGAGGATACCACTACACTTAGTTACATGACACAGAAAGCAGAAATGATGAAGTGATCATCACTTTCAGTTTCGGACATCACGCAGTGGGAGAAACAACATCAGTTCCTCTCACTGTGCCTCAGGCACTGAATGCTGCTGGCCGCATTCTTACCATGCTCCCATTCACTTGGGAGCCCGGTAAAGGCGGTGGCGGGAGGCACTTTGTGCAAATTTGCTGGTGCTAAAAAAATTATATTGGGACCATTGCTGCAGCATTCAGTTTTTGCAAGATGAAAATACAGAGATTGGTACCTGTAAAAGCCGACCCCACTGTCTCTCCTGTTCCTGCCCCTTCTTCATCTGATGCCCCCCTCCATGCTCTTAAAGCATGTTTTTTTTAACTATTTCTGCTATTTTGATCAGAGTGAGCAGCAGCAGCATAGAGAACAGTTGTACACTTGCATTTGCCTCTCTTTCTGTGGTATATATTTTGAAATGGATTCCATATTGAATATATGTCAGGAAATTCTCCTGATGAGGGGGCGAGACAGCAACGTCGTCGCAAATTTCGTGAGAGATCCAGAGTCAGAGCTCGTCGATATTGGACCCATCCATTGATGGGACAGCGAATGTCCGTTGGATATTTCACAAACATGTATGTGCAGCTGCGTACCTACCCCGACAAGTTTTTTAATTTTAGTCGGATGTCCATTGTCACATTTGATCTGCTCTTAGAAAAAGTACGACCGGGTCTGACATTCATGGACACCAATATGAGAAACAGTGTGTCACCAGAGGAACGTCTGTTGGTAACGATCAGGTATGTGTATATATTTATAAAATATATTTATCTATAGATGTACAGATGAATTTTTTTCTCTGTCCTTTATTTTTTTTAAAATAATGTCTATTTATAGCAAATTATCCAATTTTTTTAAATATCTAAAATTTTCTAGTTTCAAATTGTTTTATTTAAAAGCAAATCTATGTTAATTCGATTTTTTATGATTGTTTTAAATTTATTTGGCCAATTTTTTAATATATTTTTATCGTGAAATATATATTGATTAATATATTTTAATTCTTTGCTGCTGTATATGGTAGTATAATATTTTTGAATGCCTTATTAAAATATCCAGAATCCTAACCCTAACCATTCATCCTAACCCTAACCACTAACCCTACCCCTAACCCTAAACAATAACCCTAACACTAACCACTAACCCTAACCCTTAACACTAACCCTACCCTTAACCCTAACAGCTAACCCTATCCCTTACACTAACCCTAAACAACCCTAACCCTACCCTTAATCCTAAACAATAACCCTAACCCTAACGGATAACCACTTACCATAACACCCAACCCTAATGACCAAATTACATTGCCGCAGATGGTCACAGTTGACTTTGAGGCCATGTATCTCTGATGCAGAAAAGTGCATGACATTTTGTGACCCGACTTTGGGGCCCCCTATCTCAGGGTCACTTGGTGATAGGAACCTCTAATTTGGATATGTTGTAGTGCTAGTTCCATAGTGTCTGCATACCGAATTTGGGCTTCCTGGCAATAAGTGGCCCCAAGATATGGGCCTCCATATTCAATTTGCAAAATGTCATTCTCAGATCATATTTCGGAGTTTTCAGGTCCAAAAAATTGGGTTCCTTTAAAAACGCTTATAAACACAAACGCGGCTAAACGCGGGTGCCGCATTTAGCCGTGTTTAGCCACGTTTTGCGTCTGAAACGTGGACATTTTTGCGTCTGAACCCATTTTTTTGCTTCTGGAAAAACGAGGTTAAACGCAACTGCATAAAAGCGGCAAAAAACGAGACTGTGTGCATGGACACATAGGATAACTTTGAATTAAAAAAAGTGTCCAACTGCCTCTGAACACGCGTTTAACATTGTCTCGTGTGCATGAGGCCTTAAAATTTCTTCATTTTATTGAATAGCAACAGTGAACAAATGCAGAAAGAAGCCCACCAGGAAATTCAAAAAACATTAAATAAAAAAAAAAAGATGAAAATAATCCAGGCATGTGAAAAAAAAACAGAAGAGAGAAAGGAAAAGAGAGAGAGGAGGCTCGGAGGAGAGGCAATCTTAATGTAAGTGCAAGTCCAGATCCGACCTCAGGTTTAACCCCTGAGGCGATCTAGTTTTAATCTAAAAATCCAACATGCTTCTCTCCCCAGTAGCCTTCTCTCCCTGTCACCTCCTATGGGTGAGTGAGACAACCGTTCTATTCCTCTGAAGCAAAATGATGAAAGATCACCCTGATGACATTCTCTAAAGTGACGTGTTGCATTCAAAATATTTCTACCATTTGGGTTTTTTGTGTCACAGTAATGTTCCCCCATCTGGGCTCTCAAAGAATATGTGGTACAACCTACATAATGGAGGTTGCATGAAATACAGGTGATCAGGTAGATCACATAGTTTGTGCCACAGTTTATGTATTGCTGTATAATGAACTCTTCATCTGTGGCTACAAACGTTTTACGCAAAAGACACAAATTACAGTACCTACAGGTTTTTGTATTACAAAGGTAACTTCCAGGATAGGAGAGCCAGGTGGGTTGGCATTGTTTAGATGAGAAAAGACTAGGTAATAGTGCAGTCTCTAATGTGGGCGCACGTCGGCTAGAAAAATGGCCACCTGCTTGCAAAGTCCCATTTAAATCGTTATCTGTAGATAATATTGGCAGATTCTTTTTGATTATTCTGACTATTTGATGATATTCTTGGGAAAATGTAGTTACAAACGTAATAGGTTTACCCGTTCTTCTATTTCTAGAGTGTAAGGTTTATAAGATTTATTCTTATTCTTATCCACTTCATCCAGCCCCGGACCAATTTTCAGCCTAAGGACCAGAGGTCTTTTTACAATTTCGCACTGCCCTGCTTTAACTGGTAATTGCGCAGTCAAAATTTGCGTCCTTTTCTTCCCACAAATAGAGCTTTCTTTTGATGGTATTTGATTGCCTCTGCGATTTTTATTTTTTGCGATATAAATGGAAAAAAAATGAAAATTTTGAGAAAAATATATATTTCTACTTTTTGTTATAAGAAAAATCGAATAAACTCAATTTTAGTCATACATTTAGGGCAAAATTTATTCAGCCACATGTCTTTAGTAAAAAAATTTCAATAAGCGTATATTTATTGGTTTGCACAAAAGTTATAACGTCTGCAAACTAGAGTACATTTTCTGGAATTTACACAGCTTTTAATTTATGACTGCCTATCTCATTTCTTGAGGTGCTAAAATGGCAGGACATGTACAACCCCCCCCCCCCCCCCACCAAATGACCCCATTTTAGAAAGTAGACACCCCAAGGAAATTGCTGAGGGGCATGTTGAGCCCATTGAATATTTTTTTTTTTGTCCCAAGTGATTGAATAATGACACAAAAAAAAAAAAAAGTTTACAAAAAGTTGTCACTAAATGATATATTGCTCACACATGCCATAGTTATATTACAAAAAGTTGTCACTAAATGTTATATTGCTCACACATGCCATCAGAGGCGGCTCTCTAATTAGGCAAAGTAGGCGGTGGCCTAAGGCCTCGCCCTCCCAGGGGCCTCGCGGACATCTTACTTTGCCTAAAGAGCCTCCTTTGGCTATCCTCATACATCAGTCCAAGGTCCAATCAGCAGAGGTTTGTGCCGCCTCGTTCAGAGTACAGTCCTGTCAAGAAAACTCCTGTCAGAACACTGGCAGACACACACACACAGACCTTCAACTGCCCTACCGCCCCGCCCTGCCAGCAAATCCTGTCCCTCCATTCAGCCAATATCTTGCAAGGACACAGCTAGCACCTCAGCACAGGATTGTAGAGTCCACCCTCCTTCCAGGGTGGGGCTTCTGTGGTGGAGGCGGAGCCAATTCCAGTACACTGTGGCCTCTCTGTGTGCAGCCTACTGACTGAGCTGTGAGGGGACAGAGCCTTGCTATGTGTGAGGTACATGGGCGGGGGGGTGGATGTGACTGGAGGGGTGCATGTGACTGGGGGGTGCATGTGACTGGGGGGGTGCATGTGACTGAGGGGGTGGTATATGTGACTAGGGTGGTACATGTGACTGGGGGGGTGGTATATATGACTAGGGTGGTACATGTGACTGGGGGATGGTACATGTGACTGGGGGGGTGGTACATGTGACTAAGGGGGTGGTACATGTGACTGGGGGGTGGTACATGTGACTGAGGGGGTTGTATATATGACTAGGGTGGTACATGTGACTGGGGGGATACATGTGAATGGGGAGTTGAGAGTACTGACAACAGCGCACAGTACTAAGTATTAATTCAAATTAATTGCATATATTAAGAGCCCTGGTGTCAGTGTGCTCTATCTCAGTACTGGTGTCAGTGTGCGCTCAGTACTGGTGTCAGTGTGCGCTCAGTACTGGTGTCAGTGTGCGCTCAGTACTGGTGTGATAGAGCACACTGACATCAGTACTTAAGGCCTCACAAAGCCTAAAGCCGCCTCTGCATGCCATAGTTATATGTGGAATTGCACCCCAAAATATATTCTGCTGCTTCTCCTGAGTACGAGGATACCACATATGTGGGACTTTTTGGGAGTCTAGCTGCGTACGGCACCCCGAAAACCAATCACTGCCTTCAGGGTTTCTAAGGGTGCAAATTTTTGATTTCACTCCTCACTACCTATCACAGTTTCGAAGGCCATAAAATGCCAAAATAGCACAAAACCCCCCCAAATTACCCCATTTTGAAAAGTAGACACCCCAAGCTATTTACTGAGAGGCATGTTGAGTCCATGAAATATTTTATATTTTGCCACAAGTTGCAGGAATAATAAAAAAATTTTTTTTTTTGCACAAAGTTGTCACTAAATGATATATTGCTCACACATGCTATGGGCATAAGTCAAATTACACCCCAAAATAAATTCTGCTACTTCTCCCGAGTATGGGGATACCACATGTGGGGGACTTTTTGGGAGCCTAGCCACGTACGGGACCCCGAAAACCAAGCACTGCCTTCCGGATTTAAATATAAAACGCTACCAAAAAAAACTGTTAGCGATCGCAGGGATCAGGCCTGACTCTGCGATTGCTGCAGTTATGTGTTTAGTGTTTTGTAAGTGACAGTGATCGATCGATACTGCACTTGGGTGGGCTGGGCGGAGGGGCAAAACGCAGGTGCTAGCAGGTATCTGGGCTGATCCTGCTAACAATGCATTTTTTTGGAACCCTAAACTGCTGGGGATGCTAGTATAGATCTGATCAGATCAGATATTGATCTGTTCAGATTCTATACCACTACGGGAGGTGTATGCTTTGCACGTGGGTGTTAGCGGTACTGGCACTAACCTAGCGCTGCCTGGGGCGATGCAGACCCTGACCTTAAAACCTAATTGATATCACCCGCCGGGTGATCAGGGGGTTAAACCTTTATTGGGTAATAAATGGTGGGTGCCCTGATGCTATAAAAAGCAAACTAATCAGAGTCACCCGTGACACTTATACTGTGATCGCTGGTGAAAGGGTTAACTAGGGGCAATCGGGGTTAAAACCATTATTGGGTAGTATATGGGGGTACCTAGCGCTATAAAAACCTGGCGGTGAACCTAAAAAAATAACTAGCTCCCTAGCGACACTAGTGACACTAATGCAGCGATCAGAAAAATGATCGCTTAGTGACACTGGCAAAAGGGAGTGAAGGGGTTAACTAGGGGCAATCAGGGGGTTAAAACCATTATTGGGTAGTATATCGGGGTACCTAGCGCTATAAAAACCTGGCGGTGAACCTAAAAAAATAACTAGCTACCTAGCGGCATCAGTGACACTAATGCAGCGATCAGAAAAACGATCGCTTAGTGATACTGGCAAAAGGGGGTGAAAGGGTTAACTAGGGGCAATCAGGGGGTTAAACCTTTATTGGGGGGTGGTAGGGGGCTACCCTGGACCTAACACTAACTGCCCTGACAGTTTTTACTGTCACAACTGACTCTGAATACAGTGATCAGTAAATAAATGATCACTGCAATCAGTGACACTGTGACTGGGAGGGTGATCGGGGGGGGGGGGGGGGGTTTGTGTGCCTATGTGTGCCTACATGTTAGTGTAGTGTTTGGTGCACTTACTTTCACTGTTCTCCTCGTAGTCCGGTCAAAAAGGCCGCCCGAGGAGAATGACATCACTTTCTCCCTGCCTGTGTTTACTATACACAGTGGGAGGAAGCTTCTCATTCACCAGGAGCGATCGAGAGGGGGGGGCCAGAAACCAATGGCCATCCCCTCATCCCGGATCGCTCCTGAAGCAAAACGGACCGCCGCATCCAGCGGGAGGGGGTCCGATCTGACCCCCCACCCGCTGGAAGGCAAGCACATGTACGTGCTTGTGCCTGTACATGCCATTCTGATGACTACATTAGCATGCGGTGGTCCTAAAGTGGTTATACTCTCTCTTGGGTTTAGGTTTATCTGACAGTAGTTCCTCTCTGTCCATTATCAAAACCCTTTCCAGTCCTTGGTGTAGGAGATAACAGGCCTGTAGAAGGAGCCGAATGCTCTGAGCGTGTAGCCTGTCCTGTTTCCCCTTTTGTCTGGTACCTTCTTTCCTTCTGGTGACATCACTTCCGCTATGCGTTCCACGCTGGTCAGTATGGCTTCCCGGGGGGGTCCTCCAAGCTCCCGAGCCAGCCATCTCCATGCTCAGCAGCCGGAACAGATTACAGCGGTCCTGCAGGATGGGATTAGGAGGATTCACATCCACACTAGGGATAAGCACGCGGTTTGGGTGTTCGTTTGTTCTAAAACATATGGTAAACATATGGGGCGTTGAGCACCGCAGAACACCCCATAATGCACTGTGAGATCGCAGTGCATTACTGTATGATGATTAGCCAAAGCATGCACCTGACCCGCATGCTTTGGCCAATCACAGCGCGCTCTGCTGACAGAGCCATAATTGGCAAAAGGCAGGGTGTCTTTGGCCAATCATAGCCCAAGTCCACACCCCAAACTATATAAGGCTGCTGATTACACGGCGACCGTATAGTATAATAAATGAAGAGAGATTAGGCAGCTTAGTTAGTGGCGTGCAGGCAGTGTATTTGAGAGATTATATATATATATATATATATATATATATATATATACAAACATACATACACATACACACACACTATCTCACAAAAGTGAGTACACCCCTCACATTTTTGTAAATATCTTATTTTATCTTTTTATGTGAAAACACTGAAGAAATTACACTTTGAAAATGTAATGTAAAATGTAAAATAGTGAGTGTACAACTTGTATAACAGTGTAAATTTGCTGTCCCCTCAAAACAACAGACCACACAGCCATTAATGTCTAAACCACTGGCAACAAAAGTGAGTACACTCCTAAGTGAAAATGTCCAAATTGTGCCCAATTAGCCATTTTCCCTCCCCAGTGTCATGTGACTTGTTAGTGTTACAAGGTCTCAGGCAGGGGCGGACTGACCATTCAAGCATTCGGAAGCCAACCGAGGGCCCGCGGCCAGTAGGGGGCCCCGTGAGATGCTCCTAAGAGATGTTTGTCGGATCTAGGGGTATGCTGCTGACAGTCACGTTGTGGCGGAGCCATTCTGCCACTGTCGGGAGGGGCCTAAGACACAGAATCTCCCCCTGCACCTCTGGCTTTCAGTTTGGGAATAGAATGCAGTGGGGGGAGATGGGAGGCGGTGATCAGCAGCTCTATGGTGCTTGCGGCATCTCGCTGAGGCTAGTATTTCTCCTCCAGAGTGTATACAGTGGAGAGGGGAGGGGCCTCTGACCTGGGCAGCCACAAGTTTCACTCTTCAGTGTACAAGTGAGTTGCTCTGCTTGTACACTGTTTCCGACTGCTGCCCGGGTTAGAGGCCACTCCCCTCTCCACTGTACAGAATCAGGAAGAGAACTACAAGCCCCAGGGAGATCTTGTGGTCCACGGGCACCATAGAGCTGCCAGTTGCCACCTCCCACCCCCCTGTGCTGGGGGTTGGAGGTGCACAGACAGCCAGGTACAGGAGAACCTCGGGGGGGTTAAGACTGGGAACCCTGATGTATGGGGGGGCTCTCTGGGGACCCGGATGTATGGGGGGCTCTCTGGGGACCCTGATGTATGGCGGGAGGCTCTCGGGGGACCCTGATGTATCGGGGGCTCTCGGGGGACCCTGATGTAAGGAAGAGGCTCTCTGGGGACCCTGATGTATGGGGGGAGGCTCTCTGGGGACCCTGATGTATGGGGGCTCTCTGGGGACCCAGATCTATGGGGGGCTCTCTGGGATCCTGATGTATGGGGGGGCTCTCTGGGGACCCTGATGTATGGGGGGCTCTCTGGGGACCCTGATGTAAGGGGGCCTTTAGGAAAACTGATGTAAGGGGGGGCTCTCTGGGGACCCTGATGTATGGGGGGGCTTTCTGGGGACCCTGATGTATCGGATGACTCTCTGGGGACCCTAATGTAAGGGGGGCTCTCTGGGGACCCTGATGTAAGGGGGGCTCTCAGGAGACCCTGATGTAAGGGGGAGGCTCTCTGGGGGCCCTGATGTAAGGGGGAGGCTCTCTGGGGGCCCTGATGTAAGGGGGAGGCTCTCTGGGGACCCTAATGCATAGGGGGGCTCTCTGGGGACTCTGATATAAGGGGGAGACTCTTTGGGGACCCTGATGTATGGGGGGAGCTCTCTGGGGACCCTGATGTATGGGGGGCCCTCTGTTTTCAATTATTTTTATTAATACATTTTTCACATATAAAGAAAACATTCCACATTATTACAAATTCTTATAGATAAACATTCTTATTCAATACTTATACATATAACAAATAAATAAAACACAAAAAGACCACAGTCAACACAACACATGGATCAGTCTCAATATGCTTTTCAAAGAAGTCAAGAGTAGTCCACCGTCTCCCCTCCTCTTCCTGATATAATTCATTACCCCTACTCACTTATTTTAACAATATTTTATTTGTTGTTATTTTTCCCTTTCTCTTCCCTCTTCTTCTCCCTCCCCTTTTCCTTCTCTTAAATAATTAATTAGCCCCCAATTCCCCCCAGTTTATTCCCCATCATTGTTCCCTTAATCCCCTATTTGAGTTTGTGTAAACCCAGGTGGTCTGTTCTTACTAAAAGTGTCTCCGTACATTGGTGTTCATTGAAGAACTCCCTTACTTTGATGGTCAGGGCAGAAGTGTCCGCTTCAATTGGTGCCTCCAATAAAGAAAAAAAAAATGCATCCAAGAGGTACTGGGACTTTGATGTGAGTTCATACAAAGTAATAGGTGGAAAAAAACATTCAGAGAGCTCATTGGCTAAGATCGGCCATACACTGATGAACCATGAACTTGATGAAGATTTATTCACTTTAAAACTGAACTCCATGCAAATTGTTTATTTTCCCATGCAATGGGCCTGTACCTGCACAGCATGGGTTAACTGCTCAGTTTTGTATAGAGGTTCAGAGAGCCGGGATATACTTACCTAATCCTCCGATCCTCCTAGTGCAAGACTGGTCCCTTTGAATAATAGGATTTTTTGTACTCACCATAAAATCCTTTTCTCTGTAGTTCACCGACTGACACAGTTCCTTTCTTAGACCATCGAGTTGTTACGCCACCTTCAGGAGAGGACTAGGCAGAACATGTTATAACAAAACCAGAACTTTCCAGTTCCGCCCAGGGGGCGGCCCCTTAGGTAACAACCCCCCAGCCTGCCTCCTGCAGCCTCAGTACGTCAACAAGCAGTATAGTGTAAAAAAAAAAATAGGAGGGGAGGGTGCTGTGTCAGTCGGTGAACTACAGAGAAAAGGATTTTACGGGGAGTAGAAAAAATCCTATTTTATCTTACATTCACTGACTGACACAACTCCTTTCTTAGACCATCGGGACGTCCCCAAGCAGTGCCAAAACGAGGGGTGGGAAACAGTATAAAAGCTTCACCCACAATGGCATGTGGGAAACAGTATAAAACTTTTACCCACAAAAAAACAGTGCTCCTCAATCTGGGAGTCACTGCCTTACAAACCGCCTCAAAAACTTGTGGTAACAAATGCAACAGTGCATTTACTTAAAAGTAACTGTGTTTTTTACCAAAAAACAGGAAAATGTAAGTGCAATTGCAATTACACGGCCGCCTGCAAAACTTTGCAGCCAAAACAGGCATCAGCCAATGCACTGACGTCTACCTTGTAGAATTTTGCAGGTGTGAACAGATGACCAAGTTGCCACTTTACACACTGGAGCGACAAACTCTTGATGTGGGAAGGCCCAAGACGTACCAATCGCTCTGGTGGAGTGGGCCGTGACTGGAAAGGGGGGCATCTGCCCCTTCAAGGCCTGTACTACAATCTGTCTGATCCACTTGGAAATGGTGGCCGACGAGACAGCCATGCCTTTTTTCGGACCAGCCACTGAAACAAACAAGGAGTCTGACTTCCGAAAGGGAGCCGTAGCCAATAAATACACCCTCAGAGCCCGGACCACGTCCAGGGAATGGAGGCCCACCTCTTTAGGATGTATCAGTTTAGGACACAAAGATGGTAACACAATGTCTTCATTGATGTGGAACGCCGAAACCACCTTCGGCAGAAAAGAAGGTTGCGGACGCAACACCACCTTATCCTTGTGGATAAACAGATAGGGCGACTTGCAAGACAAGGCCGTCAGTTCCGAAACTGATATTTTCAAATGGCGGTTTCTGAAGCGCCGATAACATCAAATTCAGATCCCATGGGGGTAACGGTGGAAGCACAGGAGGAACTACATGTCAGACCCCTTGAACAAAAGTGCTCACTAGAGGGTGAGACGCCAGGGGTCGCTGAAATATTTGTCCTTTAATGGTGCTTAAGGCCAATTTCTGGTCTACTTGCTGTAAAAACAGCAGGATCCCGGATACAGAATAGGAGCACGGACGCCATCCTTTGTCCTCACACATGGATGATGATATATCTTCCGAGAAGAAGATTTCCGTGCTCTCAACATAGTTGGAATCACAGAGTCCGAAAGGCCACAGTTCCTCAACACCTGGCTCTCAATAGCCATGCCGTTAAAACCAGTGACGGTAAACCAGGATGGAGAATCGGACATTGAGACAGTAGGTCCTCTCATAACGGCATTCGCCAGGGGGTGTCCGCCTCAAGGCTCACTAGGTCTGCGTATCAGGGACACTGAGGCCAATCTGGGGCAATCAGAATTACTGGAATCCCCTCGGCCTCCACTCTGCGGAGCAGATGTGGTAACAGTTTTAGCGGAGGAAAGGCATAGATCAGCTGGTACTGACCCCACAGCGCCACCAGAACGTCTGACGTGTCTGCCCAAGGATCTCTTGTCCTGGACACGAATCTCGGCACCTTCCGATTGAGATGGGAGGCCAGAAGATCCATGTCTGGAGTGTCCCATCGCAGGCACAGTAGCCTGAACACATTTGGATGCAACGCCCATTCTCCTGGATCCAGCATCTGGCGACCAGTTCTCCACTCCCGGGATGTAAATGGTCGATAGGGCCGGTACATGTCGCTCTGCCCACTGAAGGATGTAAGCGACCTCCCGTGCCGCTACTGAGCTTCTTGTTCCTCCTGGATGATGATTGACATATGCCACCGCCGTGGCGTTGTCTGACTGGATCCTGAGCGGACACCCCCGAAGACTTATCGACCATGTGGAGAGACATAGCCTGATCGCAGCTTAGAGCACATTAATCGGTAACATGGATTCCTCCTCCGACCAGAGGGCCTGGGTCAACTGAACTCCCATTACTCCACCCCAGCCTGTTAGGCTGGTGTCCTTTGTGATCACTGTCCAATTCAGAGGTAGGAATGACTTCCCGTTCCGAAGTGCGGGGGACCTCAGCCACTAGAGCAGGGAATACCTGACTAACTGTCTCACCTGAATCTGCCGATCCAGGGATAACAGAGATTTGTCCCATTTCTTCAGGATCTCCTTCTGCAAGACTCTGGTGTGAAACTGGGCATATGGTACTGCCTCGAAGGAGGCCACCATGAGTACCAGGAATCGCATGCAGAAGCGATGACCATCTGCAGTTCATCAACAGTTTTACCGTGGCTCTGAGAGTCTGCAGCTTGTCTGAAGGGAGAAACACTCTCGCTTCCATGGAGTCCAGCAGTAAGCCTAGGTACTCCAAGCACTGAGTCGGTACGATCACCGACTTTTTTAGGTTCAACAGACACCCAAATTCCTGCAGGATCTGCATTGTGATTGACACATCCTCCTCTAATTCTGAGGTGGAAGATGCTCTCAGGAGGAAATTGTCTAGGTAACCTATGATCGCGATCCCATGTTGTTGCAGTAAGGCCAAAACAGGAGCCAATACCTTGATGACGACTCTGTAGTTGAAACGCGTCAGTTGGACCTCCTTGCAGGCATCGCTTGCACATGTTTATATGCTGATTGATACTCCTGAAATGTGGGTGCTCTATATATATTTTTTTATATAAAAAAAAATTGTGTGGCGGTATCACGCTATGTTAGCTCTTTATTTACATGGTTTTATATACAATACTACTATTCCGCCTTCCATTTGATGCTTCTGGAAAACTATGCATCATTTGCCAACTGACGCTCTGACGGTCTGTGATTTGAGTTGAGAAGGAGGATTGCCTATATCTATCTGGCCGGGTCTTATACACAAGCCTGTCTGACTTGGGGGGCATATGCCCAGCTAAGTCCAAGTCTTCTGGTAAGCCTCCCCCATTTTCATGGTGGTGGTGGTGGTGTTGCTCTCACTTTTGAAGAGTTCCCTTAAATTTGGCACTGGAATTTTCTATTTTTGGACTGCAGTGGCACTTACACTTTAAAAAGTGGTTATGGACTAGTTATCATAATATCTTTCACTGAATACAGTTTACTATTATTTTTTTTGTTGTTTTTTGGGGTTTATACACTATATATGAGTTAAACCTAGCTTTCTATATATATATATATATTGATATATGTATGCTTTCACGCATATTTATGCCTTAGTACTACAGAGTAGCGCTACACAAATTTTTGTTTTTAATACCTTGGTAAAGACTTGGGGGGCTGATGCCAAGCCAAAAAGGAGAGCCACAAACTGGTAGTGGGCTTCCCCAACTGCAAACCGCAAACATTTCTGATGCCGAAGTCATATGGGTATGGGCAGGTATGCATCATGGATGTCCAAAGACACCATGGAGTGCAGCGACTACTGAGCGAACTAATTCCATTCTGAACCTCTGTACTTTTACAAAGTAATTGAGGGCTTTTAGGTCCAAGATTGGACGAACCTTTTCCTTTTTGGGAACTACAAACAGATTGGAGTAGAACCCCTGGAATCTTTCCAGCTCCAGAACAGGTACTATGACCCCGCGACTCAGCAGGTCCCTTACTGCCCCCATTAGGGCCTCCCGGCAAGCTGAGAGTAGGGTATGCTGGAGGGGAAGAATCTGTTTGGTGGCCAAGAGAGGAACTCTATCTTGTAGCCAGAGGAAATCAGATCGCAGACCCATTGGTCGGACAGCCGAGAGGCCCACCGGGCTGCAAACTCTGTGTTGCAGAGCTTTTTTAGATGCCTGGTCAGCCAACCAGCATTTTAGCCAAATCAGGCGCCTCAGCACCACTGCTGAAACTGAAGTCCTGGATAACAGAGGGAGGGTATCCAGAGCCACGTCACAAACATACTTAAGGCCTTGCACTAACTGGTCTGCTAGTTCCACGCCTGTTGCTCCCCTAATTTGCGGTTTTGTCCACTCAGTAAGTGTTTACGATACAAGTGTGGATGCCAGTACTGGTCGCGTCGCTGACCCCACAACTGTAAACAAGGAACGGGTCACTGCCTCGGCCTTCCTGTTGGTGGGGTTCTTAAAGGCAGGAGTCCCCTCTACCGGGATTGTGGTTACTTTGTTTAACCTGGATACTGGGGGGTCCACGACCGGAGGAGCCAACCATTTTTTGAGAAGGCTCTCTTCAAAGGGGTAACGCACCACCATGTATTTGGGGACTGAAAAGGTCTGTTGTGGTCGACCCCATTCCTTGTATATGAACTTATCTAAATAAGTCAGATACGGAAAAACCTTAGGTGTACGGGCTGGCTTGGGGGACCCAAAAGGAACCACTACATCAGCAGAGGGATCTGCTTTCTCCTGAATTTTCAGGGTATCACGCATAGCCGTGATAAGTGCTCCAACATGCGGTTTATCATGCACGGACCCGGATGGGGACTCATCCTCACTGTCTGATCGGTCCTGGTCAGCGTCATCTGAAACGACAGAGCAGGGGTCACAAGCCTCAGCGGGGCCCGAGTCTGCGTCAGAGCTCTACCTCGAGGATTGGGGGGGGCAGGGGCCATTTTTTACCACCTTTGCACCCACGCGCCGCCTCCATCTTGGCAACTAACTTATTAAGGACCACCGAAAAAGCGTCCAGAGGCACTGCACTGTCTGAAGGCAAACCGGTTGCAATTGCCTTGATTTCAGGGAAGAAACACCAGTTTCTGAAGCCATGCTGACCCTACCCTGTCTGCCACCTGTTGGGGACTTAGGACAGTGATGGTCCCACCCTCCTAACTGCTGCAGGCTGAGGGGCCCCCACCGCAGGACTCCCCACCCTGACCAAGTTCTGAACTGTCCAGCTAGGTGTGCCTGTGTCAGCTCCCAGATGCTTGTGAGAGAAAACCGTGCTGTGCTGAGCCCCACTGTACAGCACTGAACATGAAAAATGTGTTCAGGCTTCAACAAAATGGCTGCCGAGCGTCCAATATAAAGGACATAAACACAGGGAAAATGGCCACCGGACTATAGTAAAATGGAGTCAGACCATGCTGCTCTCCCTGGTCACACCAAAAATGGCCACCGAGCACAGTATGCAATGAGGGACAGTGAAAACAGGCAGAGAAAATGGCGGCAAACAGTGCCACAGCGATCAGCAGACACAACTTCCAGACACCCAGGGGAGAGACCTACAGACATCCAGGGCACAGCCACCCAGTGCAGTCCCCACCTCAGGTGAGAGCCCCTGTCTATGGTACACACACCGCTCAGCAGCCCATGCAGCATCCCCCACAGGAAAGGGGGAGGGAAGATAGGGACAGGGAGAGAAGAGAGGGAGGTGAGGGACCCCTGAATCAACCTCCCAAGGAATGCCCACCTGCTCAGCCCCACCCAGGCAGGGAGAGCTGTACTTACCAGTCCTGACGAGCTGGGGAACATTCCATCACAGACCCACTCTCCGATCAGTACGGGATGGCTGCTGGCCTGACACACTGTGACGCAGACATCAGTAGCCCGGTCATATGTGTGTCCCGGGGCATTCCGCCCACCGGCCGCCCCTGGAGCTGGGGGGGCATGTAGTTGCCGACCCAGCGATGAGATCTGGTCTGCACACGCTCGCTGGCCAGGCTGGGGAGACTACAAGGATAAGGGTATCCAGCCTATCACCCAGCCGGCTGTTGATAGCAGATCAAAGGATCTTAATCTTGCGCAAAAGGCAAACTTCTGAAGAAAAAATGCACGGACCGATGGGCCCGCAGGGTTCCTAGGTCCTTCTCCTTCACTAGGCAGAAAAAAACAGAGGCTGCAGGAGGCAGGCTGGGGGGTTGTTACCTAAGGGACCGCCCCTTGGGTGGAACTAGAAAGTCCTGGTTTTGTTATAACATGTTAACATGTTCTGCCTAGTCCTCTCCTGAAGGTGACGTAACAACCCGATGGTCTAAGAAAGGAGCTGTGTCAGTCAGTGAATGTAAGAGAACCCCCCCCCCCCCCTCACCATGGTCCAGTGGCCTTGTGCGATGGACTGTTCCTGATGTCATCATGCCCAAAGGCAATAACAGTCCTCTGCTGGGTGTAGGGGAGTGCTGTTTTCCAGAGGATTGAAGGATCGAGTGAGTATAGGCTCTGTTTTGAACCCTAGACAAAACGAGCAGTTAACCGATGCAGTGAAGGCATAGCCCCACTACTAGAGATGGGCTAAATTACCCCCTGTTCGATTCACGCTAGAACTTTTAAACATAGCAAAAGTTTGAAACCGAGCAACAAACTCCATTAAAGTCTATGGAACCCGAACTGGAAAATTCAAAAATGCCCATTTTGAAGGCTTATATGAAAATTATTGGGCATACGAAGGGGGTCCAAGTACTGCCCTTGAGGTATCAATGCAAAAAATGTTTTTAAAATAGATAATAATTTTTAAATGAGCAGGGATTTTTCAACCCCTTCAGCCCTGGTAGAATTGGCTGCTCAATGGCAAGGCCACTTTGTGCGATACTGCACTGCGTCATTTTAACTGACAGTTGTGTGAATGTGCTACGCTGTACTCAAACAAAATTCACGTCCTTTTTTTTACCACAAATAGAGCTTTTCTTTGTTGGTATTTGATCGCCTCTGCGGTTTTTATTTTTTGTGCTATAAACAAAAATAGAGCAACAATTTTGAAAAAAAATTCAATATTTTTTTATTTTTTGCTATAATAAATATCCCCAAAAAATATATAAAAAAACATTTTTTTCCTCAGTTTAGGCCGATACGTATTCTTCTACATATTTTTGGTAAAAAAAAACGCAATTAGCGATTATTGATTGGTTTGCGCAAAAGTTATAGCATTTACAAAGTAGGGGAAAGTTGTATAGCATTTTTATTATTATTTTTTTTTACTAGTAATGGCAGCGATCAGCGATTTTTATTGTCACTGCGACATTATGGCGGACACATCGGATATTTTTGACACATTTTTGGAACCATTGTCATTTATACAGCAATCAGTGCTATTTAAATGCACTGATTCCTGTGTAAATGACATTGGCAGTGAAGGAGTTAACCACTAGGGGGCAGTGTAGGTGTCATGTATGACGTTATGTGTTTTTTTTTTATTGTAGGGGGTGTGGCCTGGCATGTGATGTCACTGATCGTCCTTCCCTATAAAAGGGAACAGACGATGGGTGACAGGGAAGCACAGGGAGAGGTTTGTTTACACAGACCTCTCCTCGTTCTTCAGCTCTGTGACCCGATCGCAGGACACCAGCGGCGATTGGGTTCACTGGTCCCTCGGCCACAGTCACGGAGCACAGGACCGGGTTTTTTCTCAGGATGGTTAGATGAACTTCGCGGGACACTTTTTTTTTTTAATAAAGGAACTGTCCAAAACTCCTGTAATTTTTACTTTACTACCTGTCTCCATGTGTTCATTTCTAGTGACCAGCCGACCCTCACCTGACTGCTTTTATATCCATCCTCTGGCATGGCTCCACCCTAGCTCCTATCAGAGATCTCTATATTAACCTGTGCACTGCAGGCCAGCCCTGCTGATCAACCTTTGTGTGTTAGCTTCCTGTTACCTGCCGTGTGCTCTGCTGTTATTCCGTTACCGACTTTGGCGTGTCCTTGACCATCCCTGTTTGCCTGTGATCCTAACCTTTTGGCGTGTCTCCGACTATTCCTGTCTGCTTGTGGCCCCGACCTTGGCTTTGTCCCTCACCATCCCTATCCTCCTGTTGCCTACTGTGGGTGTGAGCTGGGGGACCCTGGGGGTCGCGACCTGGAGCCAGTTGCAGCCAAGTCCATCCTCACCACTCGAGGCTCTGGTGAACACCTGCTGGCTCTTAGACTCCGCGCCCCAGGGAATCTTACGCTCTAGCCCCGGTGGGATCCATCTTGGTGTTCTGGCGGCCCTGCCTTCTTATCACCTTGACCCCCGTCCGCAGCAGTCACCTGTAGGGTCCACAACCTTGTGGTGCACTCCTAATCCCTACGGTGTGCATCTGTCACCTGGCCTCAAGGTGATCTGACAGTTTGATCAGCCGTGGACCCGGCTGACGTGCCACTTCCTGCAGTCGATCCTTTGCAGGGCATAGTTTGGAGACTTGAAACCCAGGAATCTAATCAGACTCAGGTGATGCGATTCCTTCAAGATCTGGCTTCCCGCTTCGAGCAGCTACAGGCTTCCTTGGGGACCCCGAACCTGCAGCCTCAAGTACAGTCTGCAACTGCACCTATCGCACCAGTCGCATCCACGCATTCATTTTTACTGCCAGCTCCGTCCCGTTTCTCTGGGGACTCCAAGGCCTGCAGGGGTCAATGTACCATTCATTTTGAGCTCCAGCCTCAAAACGTTCTGTCTGATCGGGCAAAGGTAGCCTATATAATTTCCCTCCTCTCCGGTGAAGCTTTAGCCTGGGCTGCTCCCCTGTGGGAGAAAGATGATCCAGTGGTTTCTAGCCTGTCCAACTTCTTGAAGCTCTTTCATAATATCTTCGAGGAGCCAGCTCGGGTTTCTTCTGCGGCTAGTGCCCTTTTACGCCTTCGCCAAGAATCTTGTACAGTGGGACAATATGCACTTCAGTTCCGTATCCTCACAGCGGGATTGAGCTGGAACAATGAGGCCCTGGTCGCAACCGTTTTACATGGCCTCTCTGACCAAGTGAAGGACGAATTAGCAGGAAGAGCTATCCCCGCCGGTTTGGACGATGTAATTTCCTTATGCAATCAGATTGACATTCGTTTCTAGGAGAGGTCCTTAGAAAAAAGACGCCAGCACACCCTAGGTCCTAGTCAGCCTGAGTTTTTTTCCCGTCGCTCTGTGGAGCATCCTCTGTCTGCTGAGGAACCCATGCAGCTGGGCTGGACCAGACTAACCCCCGAAGAACGTGCTAGACGCAGAACTCTGGGCTTGTGTCTTTATTGTGGGGGCAATGGTCATTTTCGTGACTCTTGCTCGCTTCGTCCGGGAAACGCTCGGGTAATACATTTGGAAGGTGGAGTATTGGAACCAGAAACATCACCTTCTCGTCTTCTTCTCCCGGTGTTCCTCCATGTAGGCACTTCTTCCCAATCGATCCTAGCATATCTGGACTCTGGAGCTGCCGGAAATTTTATGGTCTGGAGAACTGCTTCTTCTATGAAGCTTACCCTTTCTCCCCTCGCTACGCCACTGGCAGTCTCGGCAATTGATGGCACTGTGCTCCCAGGGGGTCCTATCCGTTTCCAGACGCTACCTATTAGGATGTCGGTAGGGATACTCCACCAGGAGTGGATCTCCTTCCTCATCCTTCCCAAGGCCTCTACCCCCATTGTATTGGGCCTTCCTTGGCTACAGCTCCACTCGCCACATGTGGACTGGGTCTCTGGGCAGATCCTGGCTTGGGGTCCTTCATGTTTCTCGTCCTGTCTTCTCAAGGTGAGCCCCAAGAGGAAACTTCCCATTGCTACCACATCCGTATCGTCTGATCTTCCCGCGGCATACAGCGATTTCCAGGATGTGTTCTGTAAGAAGTCTGCTGAAGTGCTTCCTCCCTATAGATTTTTTGACTGTGCTATTGACCTTGTCCCTGGAGCAACCCTGCCCAGGGGTCGTACCTACCCTCTGTCCATTCCAGAGACCCAGGCCATGTCTGAGTATGTGGCCGAGAATCTGGAGAGAGGTTTCATCGCCTGCAGGAGCAGGGTTCTTTTTCGTTGCCAAAAAGGATGGTACCCTCAGACCCTGCATTGACTATAGACTAACTGATACCCCTTACCTCTAATATCTGAGCTATTCGACAGGTTGAAGGGGGCTTCTATTTTCACTAAGTTGGATCTCAGAGGTGCATACAATCTCATTCGAATACGGGAAGGTGATGAATGGAAGACTGCGTTTAATACTAGGGATGGGCATTACGAATACCTGGTTATGCCTTTTGGTTTGTGTAATGCTCCAGCTGTGTTCCAGAACTTCGTCAATGAAATATTCAGGGACCTACTGTACCAGTTTGTTGTCATCTATCTGGATGATATTCTCATCTTTTCCGAAAATCTGCCTGCTCACAGAAAACATGTACGCACCGTACTTCAGCGCCTTAGAGAGAACAATCTCTATGCCAAGATGGAGAAATGTTCCTTTGAATGTTCCGAGGTCCTGTTTCTGGGATGTTTTGTTTCTAGTGCGGGTCTTCGCATGGATCCCGGAAAGGTCTCAGCCATTACCAACTAGCCCCTTCCCGCTAGCCTCAAGGCCACACAGGGCTTTTTGGCTTCACAAATTATTATAGGCAGTTCATAAGGAATTACTCTTCCATTGCCGCGCCTATTATCGCTTTGACCAAGAAGGGTGCGAATGCCAAAGACTGGCCTCCCGAGGCTGTCTCTGCATTTCACGATCTGAAACAGGCCTTTGTCTCCGGACCTCTCGAGAAAACCAAATCCTGAGGACCCATTTTATATTGAAGTAGACGCTTCTTCAATGGGGGTGGGAGCTGTGCTTCTTCAGGACTTTGAGAAGAAATGTCAACCATGTGCGTTCTTCTCCAAAAAAAATTTGCAGGCAGAGAGAAATTATGCCATTGGTGATCGGGAACTTCTCGCAAATTAAATTGGCGTTGGAGGAGTGGCGTCATCTCTTGGAAGGTTCCCCTCACTCCATAACGATCTTTACTGATCATAAGAATCTACAGTACCTACAGAATGCTAAACGTCTGAACCCCAGACAGGCCAGGTGGAGTCTCTTCTTTTCCCGTTTTAAATTCACGATTACGTACAAACCTGGTTCCTGCAACGGTCGAGCTGATGCGCTCTCTAGGTCATTTGACACTTTGGACGAGGAGTCCAACCCTGATCCTGAGCCAATCATTCCTACCTCATGCATTGTTGCCCATTCTACCACCCTGGAATCTAAAATTCCTCCTGGTAAGACCTTTGTTCCCACAGAGCTAAGAACTAAGATCCTTCGTTGGGGACATGATTCCAAGGTGGCAGGTCATGCTGGGTTCCTCCGATCCTTCCTGCTCATCAGTCGTCACTACTGGTGGCCTAATCTCCACTCGGATGTTAAAGACTATGTTAAGGCTTGTCACGTCTGTGCTCAGTCTAAATCTTCCACTCAAGCCCCTGCTGGTCTTCTCATGCCCTTGCCCATTCCTAAGGAGCCCTGGTCTCATATCGCCATGGATTTTATCACTGATCTTCCACTGTCGGAGAATAATACGGCCATTTGGGTAGTAATTGATCGATTCTCCAAGATGGCTCATTTTGTTCCTCTTCCTGGTCTCCCTTCTGCCCCTGCCTTGGTTCCCATTTTTGTACGAGAGATTTTCCGCCTTCATGGTGTTCCTTCTCATGTCGTTTCGGACAGGGGTGTGCAGATTACTTCTCGTTTTTGGAGAGCCTTTTGCAAATCCCTCGACATTACCTTGGATTTTACCTCTTCTTATCATCCCCAATCCAATAGCCAGACTGAGAGAGTTAACCAGGAGTTGGAGGTCTTTCTCTGTACCTTGGTCTCTGCCCATCATGATGATTGGGCATCACTATTACCGTGGGCTGAGTTCTCCCACAATAATCATGTCAATGTCAGTTCTCAGAAAACACCCTTTGTCACTGTTTATGGAAGACATCCTCAGCTTCCTCTTCCTATGACTTGTTCTTCTGACATTCCAGCTTTGGCTACTGTTCAGAAATCATTAAATTCCATGTGGGCTGACGTTCATGATTCCCTCCAGAAAGCTGCCAACAAATTCAAGAGCTTTGCTGACCGTCGCAGGCATAAGCCACCTTCTCTTCAGCCAGGAGACTGGCTCTCCATCAGGAACATCAAACTCCGGGTTCCTTCTCTCAAATTTGCCCTAAGATTCATTGGTCCGTACACCATAATTTCTAAACTGAATCCAGTTTGTTTCAAGCTCCAGATTCCCAAAAGCCTCAAAATCTCTAACTCCTTCCATGTTGCCCTTCTGAAGCCTTTAGTCCTCAATAAGTTCTCTCGTCCTCTCTCTACCGTAGCACCGGTCTCTGAAGATGATCAGGAGTACGAGGTTAGCCAAATTTTGGATTCTCGACTCTGTAGAGGCATTCTCCAGTACCTCGTGCACTGGAAAGGTTTTGGTCCTGAGGAGAGGTCGTGGATTTTGGCTTCCGAGGTCTTTGCACCTCGTCTGTTGAGGAAGTTTCATTTGAAGTTCCCCTCTAAACCTGGTCCCAGGCGGGGAAGGGGGAGGCCTCGTAAGAGGGGGGGTACTGTCATGGTTATGCAATAGAGTTCGTCTGCTTACCTGTCTCCATGTGTTCATTTCTAGAGACCAGCCGACCCTCACCTGACTGCTTTTATATCCATCCTCTGGCATGGCTCCACCCTAGCTCCTATAAGAGATCTCTATATTAACCTGTGCACTGCAGGCCAGCCCTGCTGATCAACCTTTGTGTGTTAGCTTCCTGTTACCTGCCGTGTGCTCTGCTGTTATTCCGTTACCGACTTTGGCGTGTCCTTGACCATCCCTGTTTGCCTGTGATCCTGACCTTTTGTCGTGTCTCCGACTATTCCTGTCTGCTTGTGGCCTGTCTGCTTGTGGCCCCGACCTTGGCTTTGTCCCTCACCATCCCTATCCTCCTGTTGCCTACTGTGGGTGTGAGCTGATGGACCCTGGGCCAGTTGCAGCCAAGTCCATCCTCACCACTCGAGGCTCTGGTGAACACCTGCTGGCTCTTAGACTCCGCGCCCCAGGGAATCTTATGCTCTAACCCCGGTGGGATCCATCTTGGTGTTCTGGCGGCCCTGCCTTCCTATCACCTTGACCCCCATCCGCAGCAGTCAGCCGTAGGGTCCACAACCTTGCGGTGCACTCCTAATCCCTACGGTGTGCATCTGTCACCTGGCCTCAAGGTGACCTGACAAAAGCCTTCTGCCCGAAGTAGCTACACGATGAAGTCCATTGATATCATCTTCCAAGGTCTTTCTGGGACAGGTAAGGGTCTTAGTAAGCCCCAGCTTCTTGCCAGGCTAGTCTTGCTCCGGGCACAGGTGGTGCAAGATTCCACATAGCTCTTGCAATCGTTTGTCAGCTGAGGCCACCAGAATGCACGCTGCACCAACTCCACCGTTTTCAGAGTGCCGAAGTGTCCGGCCAACTTGTGATCCTGGCAGAGTTCCAGAATTGCCACTCTCAAATTCTCCGGGACCAGAATTTTGTCCTTGTACCACACCATCCTGCGACCTTACATCGTTTTCAACCGATGGGGTCCATCCACAGAGGCTTGCCTAATTCGAGACAGGAGGTCCCCCTGGAGTAACAGGAAATTTCCAGCAGGAAGGATGGTGTCTGGGGGTAAAGATTCTTCAGCATCATGGAACATGAGGGAAAGAGCATCCGGTTTTTTGTTTTTGGAACCAGGTCTGTAGGTGATGTGGAACTGAAATCTGGAGAAAAACAGGGCCCATCTTGCCTGTCGTGGTTTCAATCTCTTGGCTGTTCTAAGATACTCTAGGTTTTTGTGGTCGGTATAGACCAGGATGGGATGTACAGCAACCTCTAGCAAGTAACGCCACTCCTCCAAGGCTGCCTTGATGGCCAGAAGCTCCAGGTCTTCCACATCGTAATTTTTATCTGCTGTGGAGAGCTTGGATAGAGGCCACTGGATAGAGGAGGTAAACAGCTCTTTCAGTTTTTCGAAGGTGACTTGGGCCTTAGGGGACCAACAGAATCGATTCCCCTGCTTGGCTAGTTCAGTGATGGGGACAATTATTGCAGAGAAGCCCCTGATGCACTTCCGTTAAAAATTGGCGAAGCCAATAAAACGCTGAACTCCCTTTTTATCGGTAGGAGCAGGTCAGTCCAGAATGGTGGACACCTTTTGGGGGTTCATTTTGATACCATCAATGGAAATGATCAGGCCAAGAAACTGTGTCAGGGAAATAGGCGTAACCTCGCGAGGTACGATCGTTTTAACGCGCGTCAGCGCACACGGAGGAGCAATGTGGTTCCTAGACGAACGCCCGATGTTGCGTCTGATCGAGTGCGAGTACGCGGTGTAGGACGAACGCATAACGTTACACGTCGTAGGCGTACGAACGCTATGGCGCGCACACGACGTAACCCAGGCACCTTGCCTATTTAAACGTTCACCTGACAGTGCCGCATCGCTGGATTATCGTCAGCTTCTCCTGAGTACCTGTGCCCGTGATTCCTGCTGTCTGATCTCCTGTTTACCGACCCGGCTTGTTTGACCTGCTTCTGTTGTTCTCCTGGCTCCGACCTCTGGCTTGTACCCGACATTCCTTGTCTGCTCCCGGCTTGGCTTGGCTCCTGCTCTCCGGTCTTCAGCACAGGACCCGTTGCTCTGACCTCAGGACTGATCTCCCGTGTTTGACCCTCGGCCTGGCCTTGATCCTGCCATTGGACTTCCTTGCACAGTTGCCCCCAGAGACTGGTCTTCTCAGCTCTTTCATCTGCTGCTGCTACCTGGCAACCTGTGCTACTGTGGGCACTGCATCCCTGTGTCATCTTCAGGGTTGTACTGCACTCGGCCGCAAGGCGAGCCCTCTAAGCATCTCGGCCTCCCTACCTCGATTGTGACAGTATAATCCAGCCATGTCAGAGGCCGACAGAGGTAACTCCCCGATGGAGGCCATCCTACAGGAAGTTATGGCCCTTACCCCAGCGATTGAGGGACTCCAAGAGAGGTATCTCCGGCTGAAGGAACATCTGCAGCACTCTCCTGAGTCGCCCATCCCCTCCGGCCAAGGTTCTACTACGATAATTACAACCTCTCCAGAGCCACGAGTCCCTGCACCAGAGTATTTTCATGGGGACCGAAGAAAATTTAGATCCTTCAGGAACTCATGTTATTTATACTTCTCCCTGCAACCTCAGACTTTTTCTTCTGAAGTAACCAAAGTGGGTTTTACCATTTCCCTACTAAGGGACGATCCCCAGACGTGGGCCCACGGCCTACTAGAGCAACGCAGCTCTTTCATTAATACTTTGGATCAGTTTTTTCAAGCTATGGCTCGCTTATATGATGACCCCTTTCGGACAGCTACAGCCGAAGCAACCTTGTACTCCCTTCGCCAGGGTGAGCGGCCTGCGGAGGACTATACAGTGGAGTTCCGTACATGGTCTACAGATTCTGGCTGGAATGAGGCAGCTCTAAAATATCAATACTGGATGGGGTTGTCTGAAGTTCTCAAGGACGAGCTAGCCAGATTAGAGGTTCCCCCAACACTTGAGGATCTTATCCGACTTACCATTCAGCTTGATAGGCGTCTTCGGGAACGCCAGTCTGAACGCGCTCGGACTCTTTATCCTATCCAGGCTCCACCTTCGGTCTGCCCGACGGCAACCTCTTTTCCCGAATGGCCTGTTCCGTCCCTCCTTAACCACTGAAGAAAGACTCCACCGCCGACAGGCACACCTTTGTTTCTATTGTGGGGAGTCAGGACATCTTATAAACAACTGTCCCACAAGACCAAGTAAACCGATCCTCTGTACTCCATTTCACCTCCAAGTAACGAAGCCCGCTTCGGCCCATATCACCCTTCCTGTCACGTTGATGGTGGCAGGTCAAGAAGTTCACTTACAGGCAATACTTGATTCTGGGGCCTGCAGCTGTTTTTTGGATTTAACCTTAGCTAAGAGTCTTGCTCTCCCACTTCTTCTCAAAAAACAAAGACTGACTGTCCGTCTGGCCGATGGCTCCCTACCTAGCTCTGGCCATGTCACCAGGGAAACAAGACCCATTCTAACGACCACAGATTCGGGTCATCGGGAGTTTCTCAAGTTTGATGTCCTGTGTTCTCCTATGTTTCCCGTCATTCTAGGAATTCCATGGCTGCAGGCACACAACCCTCGGATTGATTGGTTCAAGAAAGAAATATCCTTTACTTCCGCCTACTGCCAACAATATTGTCTGGATTCCGAATCTAGAGACTTGTCCAGTTGTTTGACCGTCCAACCCATACCCAGTCCAGCTCCTAACATACCAGCAGCTTACCAGGAATTCAGAGATGTGTTCGACAAGAAGAAGGCAGATATCTTACCTCCACATCGTCCCTATGATTGCCCCATCGAATTATTACCAGGAGCTCCCATTCCCTTTGGCCGGATATTTCCTCTTTCTGAGACTGAACTTGGGGCCCTGAGACAGTATATAGACGAGAACCTGGCAAAGGGATTCATTCGTCCCTCTTCATCCCCTGCCGGTGCAGGCATCTTCTTTGTAGAAAAAAAAGACAAGACTTTAAGACCATGTGTGTACTACAGGGAATTAAATAATATCACCCTTAAGAACCGCTACCCACTTCCGCTCATCCCCGAACTTTTCCAAAGATTCCACACTTCCCGTATTTTCACCAAACTTGATCTACGTGGAGCCTACAACCTTGTCCGTATCCGGGAGGGGGACGAGTAGAAGACGGCATTCAGAACAAGATTTGGGCATTTCGAATATTTAGTCATGCCTTTCGGATTGTGCAATGCCCCAGCAACCTTCCAGCACTTCATTAACGACATCTTCCGGGAGTATTTAGACCACTTTGTTGTCGCTTATCTTGACGACATTCTTATCTTTTCGACCACTCTGGAACTCCACAGAATACATGTTAGGAAAGTATTATGCATTCTTAGGACCCATGGATTATTCGTTAAAGCCGAGAAGTGCGACTTTGAAAAGGAGTCCATTCAATTCTTGGGACTCATCATCACCACATGTGGAATTGCCATGGACCCCCAAAAAGTGAAATCTATCCTAGACTGGCCCGCTCCTTCTGACAAGAAGGGTGTTCAGAGATTTATTGGGTTCGCAAACTTCTACCGAAGATTCATAAGGAACTTCTCCACCATTGTAGCACCCATCACTCAGACCACTCGTCAGCATACCAAGTTCCTTTGGTCCTCAGCAGCACAGTCCGCCTTTGACCAGCTCAAGACCCTCTTCACTACCGCACCAATTCTGCAGCATCCAGATCCCGCCTTACCCTACGTGCTGGAGGTTGATGCCTCAGAGGTGGCCACAGGGGCGATTCTATTCCAACGTCAAGGCCCCAAGGCATTACTGCATCCCGTAGCTTTTTTCTCACGAAAGATGAGCTCCCCAGAAAAGAACTACGATGTAGGGGACCGGGAACTTCTGGCGATCAAGACCGCCCTCGAAGAGTGGAGGTATCTCCTGGAAGGTGCCGCTCACCCCATTCTGTTTTTTACCGATCACAAAAACTTAGAATATCTCCGCACGGCCAAACGTCTAAGACCCCGACAGGCCCGATGGGCTTTATTCTTCTCGAGGTCCAACTTCCATGTAACCTACCGCCCAGGATCAAAGAATGGCAAAGCAGATGCTTTGTCCCGAATGTTCCCAGATTCCCCAGAAAGAATCCCACCCAGTACAATTTTGTCTCCTCAAAACTTCCTACTAATCCAACCGGATCTAAGAGCTTCAATAGTGCAGGCCTCTAGCCAGTGTACGGAAACAGAAGTTTCTTCCCTGAGAAGCCAAGGAGGTCTTCTATGGCATCAGAGTAAAATTTTTGTTCCTCAGCAAGCCAGGTTACTCGTATTAAGGACCTTTCACGACCATCAACTAGCCGGCCACTTCGGAGTCCGGAAGACGATTGACCTTGTGCAGTGGTCCTTATGGTGGCCTACTGTAAGATCTGACTGTAAGAAGTACGTTGACTCCTGTACAACCTGCCAACGTAACAAGGGGTCTAACGCTAGATCCTGGGGCCTGCTAAGGCCGCTACCAGTCCCAGAAAAACCTTGGAAAGAAATCTCCATGGATTTCATTGTGGAGTTACCTCTCTCTGAAGAGTATACTACCATCTTGGTGGTGGTGGACGGTTTATCCAAAATGGCGCACTTTTTGCCGATGAAAGGGACCCCCTCTGCCTTGGATACCGCAAAAATCTTTATAAAAGAAATTGTCCGATTACATGGTGTGCCTGACAGCATTGTATCGGATAGAGGGGTACAGTTTACCTCCAGGTTTTGGAAGGAGCTCTGTAAGTTGCTGTCCATTAGAATATGTTTATCCTCGGCCTATCATCCACAGAGTAACGGTCAAACGGAAAGAACCAACCAGACACTTGAACAATACCTACGATGCTTCTGTTCTTTTTCCCAGGATGATTGGGTTTCCTTGCTACTTTGTGCGGAATTCGCTTATAACAATTCAGTGCACGCCTCTACCAACCAATCACCCTTTTGGGCAAATTACGGGTTCCATCCTTCATTTCTACCTAATACCATTCCTGAATCCACTGTCCCAGCAGTTCAAGATAGAGTAAACCTCATTCAAGCAAATTATCAAATGCTCCAGGATACCATGAAGAAGGCTCAGGAAGAGTACAAGAGACATTATGACAAGAGGAAGAGAATTAACCCTACCTTTAAGATAGGGGACAAAGTGTGGCTCTCAGCAGCGAATCTGAAATTGTCATGTCCATCTCGGGAGTTGGGACCCAAATTCCTGGGTCCTTTTGAGATTAAACGTGAAATTAACCCTGTAGCATTTGAACTTGCTTTGCCTAAATCTTTTAGAATCCATCCTGTGTTTCATGTCTCTCTTCTCAGACGTGTCATCTTCAGTCCTTTTTCAGGGAGAGAAGAAGTGCCCCCGCCTCCGGTTCAGGTTGGTGACGAAACTGAATTAGAAGTCGAGTCTATCCTTGACTGTCGTCGGAGAGGTAGGACAATCCAATTTCTAATTAAGTGGAAGGGGTATTCTGCTGAAGAGAATTCTTGGGAACCTGCAAGTTTTGTACACGCCCCTAGGCTCATACACAGGTTTCGCAGCCTTCATCCCGAAAAATGGGCTCATTTAGGCATCCGGAGGCTGCCCCTTGGGGGGAGGCACTGTCAGGGAAATAGGCGTAACCTCGCGAGGTACGATCGTTTTAACGCGCGTCAGCGCACACGGAGGCGCAATGTGGTTCCTAGACGAACGCCCGATGTTGCGTCTGATCGAGTGCGAGTACACGGTGTAGGACGAACGCATAACGTTACACGTCGTAGGCGTACGAACGCTATGGCGCGCACACGACGTAACCCAGGCACCTTGCCTATTTAAACGTTCACCTGACAGTGCCGCATCGCTGGATTATCGTCAGCTTCTCCTGAGTACCTGTGCCCGTGATTCCTGCTGTCTGATCTCCTGTTTACCGACCCGGCTTGTTTGACCTGCTTCTGTTGTTCTCCTGGCTCCGACCTTTGGCTTGTACCTGACATTCCTTGTCTGCTCCCGGCACCCGACCTCGGCTTGGCTTGGCTCCTGCTCTCCGGTCTTCAGCTCAGGACCCGTTGCTCTGACCTCAGGACTGATCTCCCGTGTTTGACCCTCGGCCTGGCCTTGATCCTGCCATTGGACTTCCTTGCACAGTTGCCCCCAGAGACTGGTCTTCTCAGCTCTTTCATCTGCTGCTGCTACCTGGCAACCTGTGCTACTGTGGGCACTGCATCCCTGTGTCATCTTCAGGGTTGTACTGCACTGTATGCTTTGGAGCTCAAATTCACACTTCACCAATTTGGAGGAAAAGATTAGGATATCATCCAGGTATACTATAACGTGCAAATCCAGAAGATCATGGAAGATATCATTTACGAAGTGTTGGAACGTTGCGGGTGCATTGCATAGACTGAAGGGCATGACAAGATATTCAAAGTGCCTGAATCGAGTATGGAAGGCTGTTTTCCACTCATTCCCTACTCAAATACGGATCAAGTTGTAGGCACCACGGAGGTCTAGCTTGGTGAAGATGACAGCAGATCCCAGCCTTTGGAAGAGTTTGGGCACAAGAGGCAACGGGTAGCGGTTCTTAATTGTTATTTAATTTAACTCCCGGTAGTCAATACAGGGCTGCAGAGAGTGGTCCTTTTTCTCAACAAAAAAGAAGCCAGCCACAGTCGGAGAGGTAGACGGGTGAATAAAGTCTTTCTTGAGGTTCTCATCGATATAAGTCTTTAGGGTTTCCAGCTCCTGCTCTGTTAGTGGAAAAATTCTCCCGAAGGGGAATTCAGTTCCTGGCAGAAGCTCTATCGGGCAGTCGTAGGGTCTATGCGGGGGTAAAGTCTCTGCCCCCTTCTTGCTGAACACATCCAGAACATCCCAATAGGGTGCAGGAATCGCTTGTTGCAATTCAGGGTTAGTGTCCAGGCAAAGGAGCTGAGTAAGTTTTGCAGGAACTTTGTGCAAACAGTGCTGCTGACAATATCTGGAAAGGAACTCGATTTCCCATGTGGCCCAATTGATGTTAGGATTATGGGCCTGTAACCAAGGCATTCCCAGAATGATGGGAAAAAGAGGTGAGGAAATAGCATCCAGGCATAGGAGTTCTTGATGATCAGAGTCCATGGTAGCCAACAAGGGGACAGTTTCCTGAGTGACAGGGCCGGAACTGAGGATGGAGCCATCAGGTGTACAGCAAGGCTCTGAGGTTATGATCGCATGGGGAAAGCGATGGTTAGCAGCAAAAGTTAGGTCAATAAAACAACTGCAGGCTCCGGAGTCAATTATGACTGGGACTGGTATATCCTTGTTGGGAAGCTGTAGGATGACAGAGAGAGTAAGGTGAGAAGCAGATTTAGGCAAGGTAGATGCATGCTTGGGAGGAATTGGAAGAGACTTACGTGTCTTGTTGGGACAAGATCTCACATAGTGGCTGGGTTTACAGCAATATATGCATGGCTCTTCGGTGTTGTCGTTCCTTCGGAGTGAGGGATGGACGGATGAGACTCAGCTGCATTGGTTTGGGGGTGTCAAGAACAGGAGAAGGAGGAGCAAGAAAGGTCGGCCGGAAAGAGCCGGTTGCACTAGGGACCTTGGGGAGGACCCAGGTGGGCCGAAATTGGCTGGAGGTCTTCTCAGAACGACGTTCCCTGAGGCGTCGGTCAATTTGAATAGACAGATTGATAAGCTCTTCCAGAGACTGGGGGATACCGACCCGTGCCAGCTCGTCCTTAAGCAAATCGGATAGTCCCATGCGGAATTGGTAATGCAAGGCAGCGTCATTCCATTCAGTATCGGAACTCCAGCACCTGAATTTCACCACATAATCCTCAACTGCCCTACGCAAGGTGTGCAAGGCGGCCTCAGTGGTTGATTTTAACTGGGGATCCTCATATAGTTGGCAGCAAAGAAAGTATCCAGATTATCAAGGGAGGTCGACTTCTGCTCCATGAGGCAGTGGGCCCAGGTCTGTGTTTCCCTGGACAAAAGAGAAATTTACGAAGCCCACTTTAGTCGCTTCCAATGAGAAGGTGCGTGGTTGCAAGGCAAAGTAGAGCTTGCAAGCGTTGCGGAATGACCGGTATTTACTGCGATCTCCAGAAAATCTCTCGGGGTAGGTACCCTGGGCTCAGGAGGTAGCATTACTACAGAGGGTGCTGATGCAAGGAAACACCTTGTTGGTGTGTGAGAGAGGACAGAACCTGGATTTGACCTTCCAATCTGGTGTAGCCTTCTTGAAGGTTCTTCACAGCCTGTCTGCACAGCTCCTCCATGGGGGGAGGCTCCCTGCTCGGGCTCGGACATGGCTGTCCGATACTCAGGGCCGCTGATAGGCCAGTACAACTGGCCCTGTTGTACCGGGCCCGGCCAGCAGGGGGGCCTGGGCAAGCTGAGCAGATAAATAATTAATATTAAAAAAAATCCTCCAGCCATGGCCGATCAGAGTCCGAATCAACTACCAACCAAATAGCCCCCACCACCCCCCGGTTATTTTTATGTTTGTTTGTTTTTTTTGTGCAGATAGCTATCTGCAGACTAGGTGGCGGCAGGGGAGGGACTATTTCCTCTATTTCGGGTGCGGAAGAATGCCTCTTCCGCACCCACTCCTCATGCTGGCTGTGGCTCAAGTCCCAGCCAGTGCGTCCTCTATCGTGACGCCCCCCTGGCGCCGTGGAGTGATTCCTCCCCCTCCTCATGAGAGAAGTGTCAGTGAGGCGAGCGGAGGTGGCAGAACACAAAAAAGAAGTAGCTGGCGTTATTGACATCGCATCTGAATGGAATCATTTGTGCACACTCCAGTCCAGGCAGCAGCAGGATCAGGAAAGAAGTGCCTCATGGGGCTGGCTAAAAATTACACAGGTGTGTGCTTGCTTGGGGGGGAATTCAAGATCTACTACTGATGCAGCAGCATATATACATTATGGTATTAACGGCATGGGTGGCACTGTCTGCAGCAGAATATGGCATTGGTGGCATGGGTGGCACTTTCTGCAGGTAGCACATGCGTTATGGCCCATAAGACATGTGCTGCCTGCAGACAGTGCCACCCATGCCTCCAATGCCATATTGTGCTGCAGACAGCGCCACCCATGTCACTAATGTCATAACGCATGTGATGCCTGCAGAGACAGTACCACCCATGCTGCCAATGGCATTATGCCATTGGCGGCATGGGTGGCACTGTCTGCAGCACAATATGGCTTTGGCAGCATGGGTGGCGCTGTCAGCAAGTAGCACATGCGTTATGCCATTAGTGTCATGGCTGGCACTGTTTGCAGCATGTTACGGCATTGGCGGCACTGTCTGCCTGTAGCACATGCATTATGGCCCATAACACATGTGCTGCCTGCAGAGACAGTGCCACCCGTGCCGCCAATGCCGTAATGTGCTACAGACAGTGCCACCCATGCCGCCAATGCCATAATGTGCTACAGTCAGTGCTGCCAATGCTGTAATGTGCTGCAGACAGTGCCACCCATGCCGTAATGTTTATCACTTGTAGACAAACCTGCACTTTGTGTCAAGGCGGAGTCTGGGGAGGGGCCAGGGGCAGGGCGGGGCGGAGCTGAAGGGGGCCCGTCAGATAGGCTGTACAGGGCCCCATGATTTCTATCAGCGGCCCTGCCGATACTGTCAGACTTCATATACCTGACTGATGAGCCCGTCATAGCAGGGGAAGGCCTCACTTACTTGCCTGGTTCGGCCCCTGGTAGTATGGACAGGGGGCACGGGAGCACAGGCACCTGGAAGCTGGCAGCGGATGCAGAGCAGGAGCTGGTGAGGCAAGTCCAGTCACAGACACGGTCGGCAACAGACGGGCAATGCAGTACAAGGGATCAGGCAAGCTCAAAGTCCGGGTCACAGGCAGGGTTGGCAACAGGCAGGCCACGCGGTACAGTGGAGCAGGTAGGTTCAAGGTCACGGACAGGCCAGGGTCAAAGGCAGGCAGCAGACAGGACAATCCAAAGGTCAAGCCAGGTAGTCAGGAAATCAGAAGCTTCAAATGAGGTGACAGGTACACGGGGAGCTGCACATCGGACAGCACCGAGCACATTGCGGGGACAACCTAAATAGGCTGATAGGTGCCAAGCGAAATGCGCACGCGTGCACGCCATGCACTGGCGCACGCTCCCCCACATTAGCATGCACAGGCGCGCGTCTGCGAGCGCCAGCG
Source organism: Lithobates pipiens (assembly GCF_037356315.1). NCBI lineage: Eukaryota > Metazoa > Chordata > Amphibia > Anura > Ranidae > Lithobates > Lithobates pipiens. The sequence continues at coordinate 97,422,854 of NW_027507718.1, forward strand.
CCCACCTGCACACCCCAGGTGCCCAGCACCGCGTCCATTCCGGGCATTTCCCTGACAAAACCCCAAATTGGTACCTTCTTCCAAATGTTCTGGGACTGCCCTATCATAGCGACATATTGGGCAGCGGTGTTCAGCTAAATCAATTCTAAATTACAAAAGTCCATCCCGATCTCACCTGAACTTGCCCTACTGGGGGTACATGATGATGAGCAACGTTCCCACCATCTGAAACTGCTTATTTATCTTCTGTTTTATGCCAAAAAGGAAATTCTCCGTAAATGGATTGACTCCTTCCCTCCGTCCCTCCCCGCCTGGGAAGCACAGATCGAGGCAGCCTTGCCCATGTATAGGATCACATATGTGAACCGGGGTTGTCCATGGAAATTTGAGAAGGTGTGGGCTCCATGGACATCTTCCTAATGCCTTCCGATTCACATCCATAGGAGCTTGAGAGGGGGTGGAGAGGGAATACAGGAATTAAGGGACCTATCCTTCCCAATGTACTAGTGCAAATACTTTATGACCCATACCTTGCCTACACCTATCTGATTTCTGTCAGTAACTATGTCTAATTCTCATGTACTGTTATGTACTGTGTCAACTGGTATTCTGTATTTTACCCTTTTATGACAATAAAGCACCTTTGATTGTTAAAAAAAAGAAATGTAATTTTACTGTGGTACTGTTATGAACATGGGAAAGATGTGCTACTTTACAGGCAGACTGATACCCCCCTGGCACAATATTTAACCACTTCCTGACCAGCGCACGACGATGTACGTCGTCAAAATGGCACAGGCAGGCATATTGGCGTACAGGTACGTCCAATATTCAATGCCGCCCTGCCACCGGGGGTGCACCGCCGGCGGCGCGCTCCCGCGCTGGTCGAGACCCCCGTGAGTCCGGTCGCGGGACCCGCGGACTCGATCGCCGCGGGCATCCCCGCGATCGTCTCACGGAGCAGCCGAATGGAGGAAATGCTGTGTAAACAACATTTCTCCATTCTGCCTAGCAACTAGTGACGCTGATCTCTGCTCCATGTGATTGGAGCAGAGATCAGTGTTCACTAAATGAAAGCCCAACCCCCCCACAGTTAGTAACACACCCCTAGGAACACTTAACCCCTACACTGCCACCCACTGGTTAACCCTTTCACTGCCAGTGTCATTTACACAGGAATCACTGCATTTATATAGCAGTGATTACTGTATAAATGACAATGGTCCCAAAAATGTGTCAAAAATGTCCGATGTGTCCCCCACAATGTCGCAGTCACAATAAAAATCGCTGATCGCCGCCATTACTAGTAAAAAAAAAAAAATAATAAAAAATTATTAATAAAAATGCTATAAAACTATCCCTATTTTGTAAACGCTATAACTTTTGCGCAAACCAATCAATAATCGCTTATTGCGATTTTTTTTTACAAAAATATGTAGAAGAATACGTATCGGCCTAAACTGAGGGAAAAAAAATTTTTTATATATATTTTTGGGGGATATTTATTATAACAAAAAGTAAAAAATAATGCGTTTTTTTCAAAATTGACGCTCTATTTTTGGTTATAGAGAAAGAAATAAAAACCGCAGGGGTGATCAAATACCACCAAAAGAAAGCTCTATTTGTGGGAAAAAAAGGACGTCAATTTTGTTTGGGAGCCACGTCGCACGACCGCGCAATTGTCAGTTAAAGCGACGCAGTGCCGAATCGCAAAAAGGGGTCTGGTCTTTGACCAGCAAATTGGTCCGGTCTGCAAGTGGTTAAAGGAATATTTAATTTTTATTGTTTCACTTTAAGCATTATTAAAATCACTGCTCTTGAAAAAACAACCATTTTTAAAACTTTTTTTTGCATTGATACATGTCCCCTGGGGCAGGACTCAGGTTCCCATACACTTTTTATGGCAATAACTGCCATATAAGCCTTTAAAATTATCACTTTTGATTTTACACGTTCGTGTCCCGTAGACACAAATTTTTTGCCTGTTCGAATGTTTTGCTGCGAACCAAACTGGAGGGTGTTCGGCTTATCGCTACACATCATCACTGCGTAATAGAGGGAGTTTGGGACTTTAAAATGAAGCACTAGGATAATGGAGGTAGGTTTTAACCAAATTGAAAAAAAATATATATAATTTTTTATTGATTGTTCAGTAACAGATCATAAAAAATAATAAAGATCGAATTCATAAAGTATATAGGCATAAGTACAGTAGAAGCATGATATATAGTATTCACATATAGCAGCACATAGTAGTAATAAATAAAATAATTGGGTAATATGGCATGGTAGTGCCTATGACAGCAAAACCGACATCAGCAAGTACATCCACATAATACATATGCATCCACTAGATGTAAAACAAAAATAAATTTAGTATGTAGTTAAAAAAGTAAATTCATAACAAATTCATAAAGTATATAGGCGTAAGTACAGTAGAAGCATGATATATAGTATTCACATATAGCAGCACATAGTAGTAGTAAATAAAATAATTGGGTAATATGGCATGGTAGTGCCTATGACAGCAAAACCGACATCAGCAAGTACATCCACATAATAGATATGCATCCACTAGATGTAAAACAAAAATAAATTTAGTATATAGTTAAAAAAGTAAATTCATAATAAAATAAATATAGTTCCATATAAAGTATAACTGGGACATCATTTCAAAAGCTCGACGCGTTTCGTGGGTGTCTCCCCACTCATCAGGAGCTGATGCGACCAAAAAATTCCTATGGAATAGAATAAAGAATAATATAATATACTAACCATATAAATAAAAATAAATTTATGGGGATTTAATGCGTGTAGATGGTTAGCCAGGGCAGACTCACCAATCCGGATGGAAAGTGCAGTGTGCGGCAGTGGGCGTAGGGTGGGCCATGGGCAAGATCCCTCCCCGGGAACTGAGGCGGCATAGACATGGATGCGATATCAGGCGAAACCAAAAAGATACAGCAGTGTTGAAGAGTATCAGATATGGAATGTGTGGCAATTGTTGAAAACATATCTAAAAACAAAATGTTAATAGTATGTATGATTAATGAAAATAATGTGATGCAAAAGTAATTGAAAATTGATAGTGACCCTCAAAGAGTACAGAGAGAGTGCTGGCCATAAGCCAAGTATATACTATGTAGTAAGTATATGCAGATGAATGTAAACAGTGAATGGTGTGCAAAAATTAAAGAAATGTAATAGTGTAAAAAGAAAGTGTGAGTGTGCAGTTTAACAAAAAGTGAAGAAAATTGATGAAGGGGTGTACATAGACCATGATAGACAAGGAGAGTGACAGAATTACCAGTCAGCAAGAAAAGGTGTGAGTAGTAGAAGAAAAAAGATTTTTCACCTAAACATCACTCCTAAAACACCAGCAGACAAGATATTAGGATGAGAGATCCGTCCAGCCGGCGTCCTGCCAATAAGGTCTGCAGACACCGGTCAGGGCGGCTCTGATAATAAAGGCCCCTTTAACTATCCACAGCTGATACTGATTGCACAACCAACATGGAGAGAAAAAAAAAATAATATATAAGGCCGCGTACACAGGGGCGGACTGTTCGTCCAACTTTGTCCGCTGAACAGTGTTTGGGCGGACAGTCCGCTCGTGTGTGGGCTTTCAGCGGACAGTTTCAGCGGACAGTTGGACGGACAAGGTTTTTCGGAAATTCCGTAAAACTGTCCGCTGAAACCTTGTTTCAGCGAACAGTCCGCTCGTGTGTAGGCTTGTTCGTCAAACAAAGTTGCGCGCATGCTCAGAAAGGATTTTCACGCCGAAAGCTATAATGCAGTGTATAGGACGCCGTGTTTTTCGTCCCGTCGTACGTGCCGTTCACGTCATCGCGCACGGTTTCAGCAAACTGTTCGTCCGTCGTGTGTGGCCATGTCCGTCCATGCTAAGTTTGAGCGGACTGTTTGCCGAAACTCTTGGACGGACAAAGTTGGGCGAACAGTCCGCGCGTGTGTACGCGGCCTAAGGTAAACTTTAATGATAGTAATGGTAATATTTATAAAAGCTAGTATAGTGGCTTAAGACAAAAGGTAGTAACCATGAGCATAGGCAGGGTCAAGTACAATCAGAACAGAGATGAAGTGTGAGTAGAAGGAGAAAAGAGATTTTTCACCTAAACATCGCTCCTAAAAACAACACCAGCAGACAAGACGGCCAGTGTGTGCAGACTCCATGCAGAGACCAGCCGCACACACAGCTATCTCCGAGTGGGGTTTAAATATGCCGCCAATGCCACGTGCGTGAAACATAGGGGGAGGAGCCACACCTAACCTGGATAAAAAAACCAGCGACAGGCGCGCCAGATCCCCCCCAATAGAGACACGGAGACGAGAATCACTAAAACGTCGGCGTGATGACGTCAAAGGTGACGTCACATGCACGACGTAGGACGCGTGGTGCCGATGCGCAAAGTAGAGTCCACCCGAACCTCCCAATCAGATGTGAAGGGGGAGGAGGGGAGGACCAACTGGCGCATCGCAGTTCCCGCAAGGAAAGAAAAGAGCCCAGCAACACCCAAATACCCAACCGCCCCACACATAACAATAACTGCAATCGGCCAGCGAGTGTGCACTGGACCCTATTAATTAGATATCCAGGTGGGACGTTTATACGGTGTCGGTAATGCTGTCAATGTACAACATAAACATGAATAGAATAAATGTATGTAGGTACATAAAAAAATACTAAAGACATCAGCAATATATAAATGGACCTCACGCCGGGAAGATAGGGGGACACTATCAATCCCGTATATCCAGGTACTTCCATCCCGATATATATGCAAAAAAGGAGGGGAATTTTGGGACTTTAAATGAAGCACAAGTATGTGCCTCCATCCCGGTAATCGGTACGTAATAGAGGGAGTTTGGGACTTTAAAATGAAGCACTAGGATAATGGAGGTAGGTTTTAACCAAATTGAAAAAAATATATATAATTTTTTATTGATTGTTCAGTAACAGATCATAAAAAATAATAAAGATCGAATTCATAAAGTATATAGGCATAAGTACAGTAGAAGCATGATATATAGTATTCACATATAGCAGCACATAGTAGTAATAAATAAAATAATTGGGTAATATGGCATGGTAGTGCCTATGACAGCAAAACCGACATCAGCAAGTACATCCACATAATACATATGCATCCACTAGATGTAAAACAAAAATAAATTTAGTATGTAGTTAAAAAAGTAAATTCATAACAAATTCATAAAGTATATATGTATATATACATTTCTTTAATTTTTGCACACCATTCACTGTTTACATTCATCTGCATATACTTACTACATAGTATATACTTGGCTTATGGCCAGCACTCTCTCTGTACTCTTTGAGGGTCACTATCAATTTTCAATTACTTTTGCATCACATTATTTTCATTAATCATACATACTATTAACATTTTGTTTTTAGATATGTTTTCAACAATTGCCACACATTCCATATCTGATACTCTTCAACACTGCTGTATCTTTTTGGTTTCGCCTGATATCGCATCCATGTCTATGCCGCCTCAGTTCCCGGGGAGGGATCTTGCCCATGGCCCACCCTACGCCCACTGCCGCACACTGCACTTTCCATCCGGATTGGTGAGTCTGCCCTGGCTAACCATCTACACGCATTAAATCCCCATAAATTTATTTTTATTTATATGGTTAGTATATTATATTATTCTTTATTCTATTCCATAGGAATTTTTTGGTCGCATCAGCTCCTGATGAGTGGGGAGACACCCACGAAACGCGTCGAGCTTTTGAAATGATGTCCCAGTTATACTTTATATGGAACTATATTTATTTTATTATGAATTTACTTTTTTAACTATATACTAAATTTATTTTTGTTTTACATCTAGTGGATGCATATCTATTATGTGGATGTACTTGCTGATGTCGGTTTTGCTGTCATAGGCACTACCATGCCATATTACCCAATTATTTTATTTACTACTACTATGTGCTGCTATATGTGAATACTATATATCATGCTTCTACTGTACTTACGCCTATATACTTTATGAATTTGTTATGAATTTACTTTTTTAACTACATACTAAATTTATTTTTGTTTTACATCTAGTGGATGCATATGTATTATGTGGATGTACTTGCTGATGTCGGTTTTGCTGTCATAGGCACTACCATGCCATATTACCCAATTATTTTATTTATTACTACTATGTGCTGCTATATGTGAATACTATATATCATGCTTCTACTGTACTTATGCCTATATACTTTATGAATTCGATCTTTATTATTTTTTATGATCTGTTACTGAACAATCAATAAAAAATTATATATATTTTTTTCAATTTGGTTAAAACCTACCTCCATTATCCTAGTGCTTCATTTTAAAGTCCCAAACTCCCTCTATTACGTACCGATTACCGGGATGGAGGCACATACTTGTGCTTCATTTAAAGTCCCAAAATTCCCCTCCTTTTTTACACATCATCACTGGAGCCATTTTGGCAATACGCTGTGGCTATGAGAAAATGACTGCCAATTTCTTGTTTATCAGTGTTTTCCCCTCTCTGTAGGCTCATGTTCCTACCTTCTGCAACCTCAGAGTCAAAACCAACATCAGAATAAAGTAATGCCTGTGTATCGTCAAAGAGCAAGTGGCTGACGCTGTGTTTAAATAGCACAGCTGGCTCCTCCATGCATGATGCTGGGGCTATGGCAGGAGTAGCTGTGGACAAGGAGGCAGAATAAGCCACTCTGGCAGCTGCGGTGGACTGCGCACCAGTCTCTGCTTGGGTGATAAAGGATGAGGATGGTTTAGTAAGTCAGTCCACCACCTCCTCTGCATGCTGTGGCTGGATAGCATGAACAGCATCACTAAACAGAGGAAATGGTGCCCTGCCTGAAGACAGACCACGTCTACCTTTGGCTGTGGATGCAGAAGCTGCTGGCCCCCTTATAGTGGCATGGGAACGTCTGCCTCTCTTTATTGGCCTTCCAGACATGAAGGGGGGATTATTACCCAATAGAGAAAGGGCAATGTGTAATTGGATGTACTTTAATGAATGGAAAGTCATGTTTGGTGCACTTTAACCACTTGCAGACCGGACCATTTTGCTGGTCAAAGACCAGACCACTTTTTGCGATTCGGCACTGCGTCGTTTTAACTGACAATTGCGTGGTCGTACGACGTGGCTCCCAAACAAAATTGACGTCCTTTTTTTCCCACAAATAGAGCTTTCTTTTGGTGGTATTTGATCACCCCTGCGGTTTTTATTTTTTGCGCTATAAACAAAAATAGAGCGACAATTTTGAAAAAAAACGCATTATTTTTTACTTTTTGTTATAATAAATATCCCCCAAAAATATATATAAAAACATTTTTTTCCCTCAGTTTAGGCCGATACGTATTCTTCTACATATTTTTGGTAAAAAAAAATCGCATGGTGACTTACTCTGTTCCCAGTGTCAAACATGTTGCCAGAATCAAGGTACAGTCTAAAGAAGGCTGCATGCCTTATTAGTTTAACCACTTGCAGACCGGACCATCAGCACTGCGTCGCTTTAACTGACAATTGCGCGCGACGTGGCTCCCAAACAAAATTGACGTCCTTTTTTTCCCACAAATAGAGCTTTCTTTTGGTGGTATTTGATCACCCCTGCGGTTTTTATTTTTTGCGCTATAAACAAAAATAGAGCGACAATTTTGAAAAAAACGCATTATTTTTTACTTTTTGTTATAATAAATATCCCCCAAAAATATATAAAAAAAATTTTTTTCCCTCAGTTTAGGCCGATACGTATTCTTCTACATGTTTTTGGTAAAAAAAAAAAATCGCAATAAGCGATTATTGATTGGTTTGCGCAAAAGTTATAGTGTTTACAAAATAGGGATAGTTTTATAGCATTTTTATTAATAATTTTTTATAATTTTTTTTTTCCTAGTAATGGCGGCGATCAGCGATTTTTATTGTGACTGCGACATTGTGGGGGACCCATCGGACATTTTTGACACATTTTTGGGACCATTGTCATTTATACAGTAATCACTGCTATATAAATGCAGTGATTCCTGTGTAAATGACACTGGCAGTGAAAGGGTTAACCAGTGGGTGGCAGTGTAGGGGTTAAGTGTTCCTAGGGGTGTGTTACTAACTGTGGGGGGGTTGGGCTTTCATTTAGTGAACACTGATCTCTGCTCCAATCACATGAAGCAGAGATCAGCGTCACTAGTTGCTAGGCAGAATGGAGAAATGTTGTTTACACAGCATTTCCTCCATTCGGCCGCTCCGTGAGATGATCGCGGGGATGCCCGCGGCGATCGAGTCCGCGGGTCCCGCAACCGGTCTCACGGGGGTCCCGACCAGCGTGGGAGCGCGCCGGCGGCGGCGCGCTCCCGATGGCAGGGCGGCATTGAATATTGGACGTACCTGTACGCCAATATGCCTGCCCGTGCCATTCTGTCAATGTACATCGTCGTGCGCTGGTCGGGAAGTGGTTAACTTGAGGACTGCCACTGACAGAAATGTCACTTCAACATACTGCAGTAAAACTGCACTGACACACTTCAATATATTGCAATAAAACTGAACCGACGCACTTCAATATACTGCAGTAAAACTACACCGACGCACTACAATATACTGCGGTAAACTGCATGGACATACTACACTGACACACTGTAATATACTGCAGTAAGACTACACAGGTGCACTGCACTGAAACACCTCAATATAATGCATTAAAACTGTACGGAAGCACTGCACTGACACACTTCAATATGTTGCAGTAAAACTGTACGAACGCACTACACTGACACATGTCAATATACAGCAGTAAAACTGAACTGATGCACTTCAACATACTGCAGTAAAAATGCACTGACGCACTACAGTATACTGCAATAAAATTTCACTGACACACTTCAATATACTGCAGTAAAACCGTACGGACGCACTACACTGACACACTGCAATAAAACGGCATGGATGCACTACATTGACACACTTCAATATACTGCAGTAAAACTGCACCGATGTACTACACTGACACATGTCAAAATACAGCTGTAAAACTGTGCAGACGCACTACACTGACACACTTCAATATACTGCAGTAAAACTGCATGCACATACTACACTGACGCTGCACTATTACTATACACTACAATGACCCTCTACACTCACAATACCACACTAACTTGCTAGTAGCAATGCACAGAGCCCTGTTCTATCTATCTCCACTCCAATATCATGCTGCAAATGGTTCCTCTGGTAAAGAACCTTTTATATTGTGGGATGGGTCTATGAGCAATTAGCCATGATTGGCCTAAGTCAGGCATGTCCAAAGTCCAGCCCGCTTTTCGGTTTCAAACAGTCTGCCTTGTAATATGGACATGTATATCTTTTGTGGCCCTCAACGATTCCCCGAGCATCGGGGGCCATAAAAAATGTATGCTGGCTGCCTTGGAGGGGACAGGGAGGGGGCGGGATGAGGAGACATACAGGAGAATTTCCTGTTTACACGGTGGCCTCTGTAATAGGAAGTCCCATATTAAAGAGGCCGCTGAGAAAACAGATTCTCCTGTATGTAATTTGTTGGCAATTGTTTCGCCCCCTCCCGGTCTCCTCCAAGGCTCAAGATGGGCATAGATCAGGCTGCACTGAGGGCAATGGTGAGTTTGCATTCATGGCAATGGGGGTGCTGCATTCATGGCAATTTGGGTGCTGCATTCATGGCAATGTGGGTGCTGCATTCATGGCAATGTGGGTGCTGCATTCATGGCAACGGTGAGGCTGCATTCATAGCAGTGGTCGGACTGCATTCATGGCACTTGTGAGGCTGCAGATGGGCACTGATTAGGCTGCATTGATGGGCACTGACCCTTATTTTGCTTCATAGTTCTTTATTTATTTATTTTCCTAACACTTGCATCTTAAAGTAAAGGTGCGTGTTATATGTCGATAGATAAGATATATCCAAATAACATGCCCAAGCTCATCTCTTCACCACACAGTCACAAATGCAAGAGAATTCTTGTTGGGCAGTTTATTAGTGCTCAGACGAACACACTTAGACCGAATTTTAATGGTTCAAAGAATGTCAGTAAAGTGGTCGGCCCTCATTTCATCAAATCTGGCCCTCTTTGAAAAAGGTTTGGACACCCCTGGCCTAAGTCATCATGACTTTCTCCAATCATGGCTCAGACAGTGTTCTGTGCCCTAATTGGGCAAAGCCTTCATTGCTTCAGCCAATCAGGGCTTAGAATGCACTGTGCAGTGCGCAGTGTATTGTGGTGCATTTGGTGAGTGAATAAACGGTCAAACGCCCTGCCAATTCAGGTGTTCGCCGAGCGGACGAAAAGCCAATGTTGGGGCGGAACTTATGCTCAACGCAAACCGTTCGCCCAACACTACCCACTACATGGGAGAAAAAAAATTGCCCGGAGTTGGGCTTTAAGGTAATTACACAGGACAAGAGGGACACACTTCATGTATTGTGTCATTTTAGATTTAAAGCTAACGTTTATTGATTTTTTGTTTTAATAGCATCGGGGCAGTACTTACCATGAATGAAGAGTGCCCTGGATGCCTGTGGCTGCTGTGTTGAAATCCCATGATACAAAGCGTTCTATCAATGGAAGATGAGTGGAAAATGTTTGCCTCCAATCACAGGAATCTTTTTCATGTGGGAACCAGTAGTAAGGCTTCTATGAATGGAGCACGGGGGTAGAAAGGGTGGGCTCAGTTGGCACTTGACATCACATGTGCAACCACTTACATTAAACCCACACAACACCGGAAGATCACTACTGTGAGCTGTAATGTTTGGGGTAATTAGCTTTAGTGTAGAGATTACCAGTGAGCTGAGTCCATGCCAGGTATCCATTTTAAGGGTTTGTTGGTCCACATTTATTAAACAAAAATAAACAGTCCATCCAGGATTCCCACCCAAGGGTTTCAACTTTACACAGCAACAATGTTAACAAAAAAACACCAAGCCATCTAGCTCTCTGGTCTAGGGTTGCCACCTTTTCTTCAAGCTAAACCCGAACACTTTAACAGCGCACAGCAAATTTTTACCTCTCCTTAGAGACCCCCCATTAAAACAGAGTGCCCTTATATCAGTGCCCTATTAGATTAAAGACCCCCATTATATGAGAGTCCCTTTATATCAGTGTCCCCTAAAGACTTCCATCAGTTCAGGAATCCCCCTTTCACATTAAAGTCCCCTTTAGATCAGGAGTCCCCCTTCATCAGGTTTTGGGAGTCTGGAGTCCCCCTTTACACCAGGAGTCACCCTTTACATTAGGAGCACTGTACTGAGCATCAATGGTCCCCCTATGAGATCAGAGTCCCCCCCCCCCTTCACATCAGAGTCCTCCCTCACAACAGCAGGGGCTTGTTATATCAGTAACTCCACATATCAAGGGCCCCTTTACATTAGGAGCCCTCCTTAAATCAAGAGACCCTCTTTCAAATCTCAATTTACATTAGTAGTCTTCTTTACATCAGTACCCCGGTGTGAAAGTAGGGGGCAGAGTGATAGGAGGGTAGCAGAGTGTGACAGGGGGGCACATAGTGACAGGAGGGGGGGCACAGTGTGACAGGAGGGGGGGCACAGTGTGACAGGAGGGGGATGCAGAGTTTGACAGGAGGGGGATGCAGAGTGTGACAGGAGGGGGATGCAGAGTGTCACAGGAGGGCGTGCGGTGTGACAGGAGGGCGTGCAATGTGACAGAAGGGCGTGCGGTGTGACAGGAGGGGGTGCAGGGTGTGACAGGAGGGGGAAGAGTGTGACAGGAGGGGGTGCAGTGTGTGAAAGGAGGGAGTGCAGTGTATGAAAGGAGGGGGTGCAGAGTGACAGGAGGGGGTGCAGAGTGACAGGAGGGGATGCGGTGTGACAGGAGGGGGTGCGGTGTGACAAGAGGGGGTGCAGAGTGTGACAGGAGGGAGTGTGGTGTGACAGGAGGGGGTGCAGAGTGTGACAGGAGGGGGTGTGGTGTGACAAGAGGGGGTGTGGTGTGACAGGAGGGGGGTGAGGTGTGACAGGAGGGGGTGCAGAGTGACAGGAGGGAATGTGGTGTGACAAGAGGGGGTGCAGAGTGTGACAGGAGGGGGTGCGGTGTGACAGGAGGGGGGGGCAGAGTGTGACAGGAGGGGGAAGAGTGTGACAGGAGGGGGAAGAGTGTGACAGGAGGGGGAAGAGTGTGACAGGAGGGGGTGCAGTGTGTGAAAGGAGGGGGTGCAGTGTGTGAAAGGAGGGAGTGCAGTGTGTGAAAGGAGGGAGTGCAGAGTGACAGGAGGGGGTGCAGAGTGACAGGAGGGGATGCAGAGTGACAGGAGGGGATGCAGTGTGACAGGAGGGGGTGCAGTTTGACAAGAGGGGGTGCAGAGTGTGACAGGAGGGGGTGTGGTGTGACAGGAGGGGGTGCAGAGTGTGACAGGAGGTGGTGCGGTGTGACAGGAGGGGGTGCGGTGTGACAGGAGGGGGGGCGGTGAGATAGGAGGGGGTGCGGTGTGACAGGAGGGGGTGCAGAGTGTGACAGGAGGGGGTGCAGAGTGTGACAGGAGGGGGTGCAGAGTGTGACAGGAGGGGGTGCGGCGTAACAGGAGGGGGTGCGGTGTGACAGAAGGGGCGCAAATACAGAGGAGGGGGGCAATTACAGAGAAGGGAGGGACAATTACAGAGAAGGGAGGGACAATTACAGAGGAAGGGGGTGCAAATACAGAGGAGAGGGAAAATTACAGAGAGGGGGCAATTACAGAGAAGGGGGGGCAATTACAGAGGAGGGGGGTGCAAATACACAGGAGGGGGTGGCAAACACAGAGCAGCGTGGATCGGAAGGGGAGAATGGGTCAGCCAACTTCACAGACTGACATATACAGCTCTGACATGTACAGTGAGTGGATTGCTTTTAAGCATTTATTTTATTAAAACCTTCCGCACCAGCAGCTGTCTGTCGCCCGCTCTCTCTCATATGTTTTGATTGCTCTGTAATTGCTCCCCCCGCCCGCCGCTCCGATGCCCCTGCTGTCCAGGTCCCCCTGTGTGCTGGGGCTCGTAAAAGGAGGCCCCATGGTACCCCTGTCAGCTGGAAATGGTGTCCGGGTGTGAGGCAGAGGGAAACCCGGGCACAGCCTCCTAAACCCGTACTGTCCGGGTCAAAACCGGACAGGTGGCAACCCTACTGGTCAGCATTACTGTTCAGGCTTTGGGCCTCAGTCCTCTTGACCATGTAACAGTGTCCCTGTTCTGTACACACTCTGTACCTCTGTTGACAGTCTCTTTCACAGCTTCCTTGCTTCTCCAGCCCATAGGCTTGAGCCCGCCGTCTTCTCGATCAGACTGCACCATGCAGATATGCATGCTTCTCCCTTGCACTTGTGAGGCTGCAGTCTTGTCCAGTTACAAACACCATAAGAATAGGCTACTCGGGAGGGTGGAGCCCAGAACCCTGGTCCTGACTTTTACAAAAAGATCCACACACACCCAATATAAATCCTGGCTATTCCCAAATTCTGGTCCCTGGACTGGAGATTTCTTCCCACCCAGATTCACCCAGGAGAAATCTCCAGGCTCCAGGTCCCCAACTGGATTTTACCAACCACAGAGAAAACTGATAAAACAGATTCCTCCAAATTAAACAATCATCATGTAGCCCCCTCAACCCAACTGGTTGAAAATCCTGGGCGACACACCCCATCACAGCTAACTTCACTGTCACATATCATCCCCCCGTTTCAACCTGGATGGAGAAATTCACTTCCCTTCTTTTGGCACCTCTGTGTGCAATCCTGTCTGATCTCACTTCTCCTAAAGGGGAACGCTACCCAATGCCCCCACAGGTGTCTCTCTCTAGGCTCCACTGTCACTCTGCTACGGGCTCTAATGAGACAGTCTCAATTCTTTTTCCAGGTGCACTTTCATAAGCATTTCCTCTCCTGAAAATTAACAGAGCCCCCCTGGTCTTTCTATCGATCTTTCTGCCTCTTTTTTTCAGGCTCCCGGCTTTCTCAATACCTCTCTCAGCATTATTGTCCTGAGGCTATAGGGGGCCTATTCTTATGGTGTTTGTAACTGAACAAGACTGGGCAGCCACTAATTGTTTCCAAGTTTTACCTATACCTTCATGGGTACCCTTGAACAGCAAATTATAATGAACCATTAGAATATTATTATTTTTTGGATATATTCAGGTCAACATTACACCTATCAATGCTATCTTTTCCAGAATGTGTTAAGGAAGTGTCTGCAGAGGGAGGGCTGCCATCACCCACGGGAAACTCACAAGATCCACCTCCCTGGTGTCACCCATCCTGCAGGCAGCTGTCCTATCACCTGACCCATTTTTTTCATCTATATTGCTGGGAGCTGGCAATACATTACAGCTGCAAGCAAGTTTAAATTAATTTTTTTCCTTTAGAAATGTCATTATTGCTGAGGCAGGTTCTACATCACACAAATGTACCACTTTACAGGCAGACTAAGGGGACCCCTGGCCACAATATTTAAAGAAATATTTCATTTTTATTGTTTCACTTTAAGCATCATTAAAAATCACTGCACCCTTAAAAACGATCGTTTTAAAACAGGCTTTGTATCTGGGCAGTACCTGGGGCCCCATACACCTTTTATGGCAATAACTTGCATATAAGCCTTTAAAATTAGAACTTTTGACTGTTCCTGTCCTATAGACTTTAACCACTTAAGCCCCGGACCAATTTTCAGCCAAAGGACTAGGCCCCTTTTTGTGATTCGGCACTGCGTCGCTTTAACTGATAATTGCATGGTCATGCAAAGTGGCACCCAAACAAAATTGGCGTCCTTTTTTTCCCACAAATAGAGCTTTCTTTTGGTGGTATTTGATCACCTCTGCGGTTTTTATTTTTTGCGCTATAAACAAAAATAGAGCGACAATTTTGAAAAAATTCAATATTTTTTACTTTTTGCTATAATAAATATCCCCCAAAAATATATAAAAAAACATTTTTTTCCTCAGTTTAGGCTGATACGTATTTTTCTACATATTTTTGGTGAAAAAAAAATCGCAATTAGCGATTATTGATTGGTTTGCGCAAAAGTTATAGCGTTTACAAAATAGGGGATAGTTTTATAGCATTTTTATTAATATTTTTTTCTACTAGTAATGGCAGGATCAGCGATTTTCATTGTGACTGCGACATTATGGCGGATACATCGGACATTTTTGGGACCATTGTCATTTATACAGCAATCAGTGCTATTTAAATGCACTGATTCCTGTGTAAATGACACTGGCAGTGAAGAAGTTAACCACTAGGGGGCAGTGTAGGTGTTATGTATGACGTTATGTGTTTTTTTTTATTGTAGGGGGCGTGGCCTGCCATATGACATCACTGATCATCCTGGGGCATTTTTCAGGCGCTTTTAGAAAAAATCCTGCAAGCAGAGTCTTTCGGGCAGTGGAGGGATGGTGTATACACCGCTCCTGCCCACTGAAATGAATGGGCACCGCTAATGAAGCGCTTGCAAAGTGCTTCGGCAGCGGCGATACATGGGCGATACATGGGCGCATTTAACCCTTTATTTGGCTGCTAGCGGGGGTCAAAAGCACTCCGCTAGCGGCTGAACAGCACCGCTAAAACGACGGTAAAGTGCCAATAAAACTAGTGGCGTTTTACTGTTAATGCCCACCCCAGTGTGAAAACAGCCTTAAAAGAACAGGATATTAACACTAAAAGTTCATACACTTAAGCTCAAAAGAGATGCTTTTACAGGCGTTTGTGCTTTTTTTTTTCTGTCTCTAAACGCTTCTCCATGTTAGCCTATGTGTCCATGCACATTATAGGCATTTACAGTAGTTCAGAGGTAGGGGTGTTTAGAGGCAGAAAAAAAAAACACTCAATAGTGCCTAAACAAGAGTATAAGCATGTATTATTGCAAGGTGTGTATATGTGTGATTGTGCATTAATACATTCTAATGGCCAGAATAAATTATCATTGTAACCAATAGAATGGATTGAAAGGAAAAAAAAAGTCCTGCGCTACTGCATCTAAAGTAAATAAAAACCACTTTAAGAAAGACAGCAGCAGCTACATTGTTTAACCACAATACTTAAAGTGACTACTAATAAAGTGTTACTCTACTGTAAATAATAGTACACCCTATCACGTATAAAAGTGACTTCAGGAGATGAAGTTATGTGATCCGTGACACAATGCATTTGGCGGAGCCTAGCTGACTGCGGAATGGCAGTGGTATTCAATATAATACAATTGCGGTAGTTTTTAGATTTGTTTTCAAATGTAAGCCCAATTTTAGTTATTGTGAGTGCAGTTAAAACTTAATAAAAGTTACTTGTATTCATACTAGCTCGTTGGAGACAATTTTTTTCTATATTTTGACATGTCATCTGAGCCACCCAATATGGCAATGTGAGAGCCAAGCAGCCTTAAAAGGGATCTATGCCAATACACAGGAAGAGACCCCTTGAGTGGATACGCACACCCTAGTGGACAGGAGGCTTTAACAACCCCACCACAGGGGCACTCATGTGCATCACATGTGTGTATTGACTTCACATGTATTGTAGGTCACACTACCAAGGTAAGAGTGGTGTGAGCACATTGGTGTCAAGGAAAGAAAGAGTCTGTCACTGCACGTTATTGCATGTTGATTGACTATGCATGGCTGGTAACTTTTTCCACACACAAGCAAAGTTCTCAACTGTCCCTAATTTGGAGGGACTGTCCCTGATTTGGAATAAAGCCCCTCTGTCCCTATTCATTTGTCCCTCATTTTGGTCTGATCGATATAGTTGTGCATAAAATGCACTTTTTATCTTTCAAAAAGTGTTTCCCAGTTCTAAACCTTTCATCCAATTTCTAAATTGCTACATCTGTAAATTTCGACATTTCTAGTATAAAGGAATAGTAGTGGTAAAAAAAAGCACTTGTGGGTTTAACTAAATTTTTATTGTATAATTCTAGTTTAAGTGGGTGTGTCCTATGCTTATATAATTTTTGCTAACAGGCGCCCCCTCGGTTCCATCTCAAAAAGTTGTGAGGTATGCATAAGACTGTTTATGGACTTTTATTTAATATATTAATACAGTAAACCCTTGGTTTGAGAGTAACTTGGTTTGAGAGTGCAAAACAAGCAACATTTTAAAATAAATTTTGACTTGATATACAAGAGATATCTTGATATACAAGTAGCGTCATGTCACAACTGAGTAGTATAAAAGAGAAGAGAGGCGGAATGTGTCCGATTGGACCGTTTTGTCGGATATTCCAACTGTGTGTGGTCTACATCGGACTTGACGGACCAAGTTTTCCAACTTGTTGGTACATTTTTCCGACAAAATGCTCCGATCGGACATACTCTGATCATGTGTAGAGAATTCTGATCGGACAAAGTGCCACGCATGCTCAGATCAAATTCCTACACCAAAGCTATTGGCTACTAGTGTGAACGTAGTCCCGTTGTAACGAAATAACGTAATCACGTCGGATTTTCCGACAACTTTGTCTGACCGTGTGTATGCAACAGTTTCGGACAAAATCCGTCTGACAAAATCCGACCGTGTGTACAAGGGCTTAGTGTAGCAAAATGGTTACGTTTAATGAAGGTATAACATTTAGCAAGTCACATGGTTGATGATTAAAACAGGCACATCTAAGTATGCAGGCATCCGGAGTAAAGCTGTCCACATAAACCATCCTCCTCACCGCCATCGACATCATCCCTTCCACTCTGAGCTCCATGAGCGGTTCAAGACATGCTTTCAGAATGCTCTACTGCAAGCTAAATTTTCCGGTCATGATTGCAGACTGACAGCGGGGAGAGCTGGCAGTGTGGGGGATGGTCTATGTCAGGGGTAAGCAACCTCGGCCCTTGAGCTGTGGGGAAACTATAAATCCCATCATGCCTCTGCCTCTCATGGGACTTGTAGTTTCACCACAGCTGGAGGTTGTCTACCCCTGGTCTATGTGGACAGCTTTAACCTAGGTGCATGCATACTTAGATGTGCCTCTTTTAATCATCAACCACGTGAGTTGCTAAATGTTGTACCTTCATTAAATGTAACCATATTGCTACACTAATGCCGCGTACACACGTAGCGGCCTATCCCGCAAACTTCCCGCCGGACTGTCCGCTGGACTTTCCGAACGGGCTACTTGCCCACACACAGCACTTTTCAGCGGACTAATACGGCGTACTAAGTCCGCCGGACTATCCCCCGTACTTTTGAAATGAACGGACTCGCCCACACACGCGGAGGAAAGTCCACTCATTCTCCAGGTAGGCGGGGCCCGCGAAGGATGCGTCGCTGGCCCCGCCACCTGGTATGGACTTAAAGGGGAACCGCAACGCCGAAAAAAATCAGCGTGGGGGTCCCCCCCAGGTCCACATCAGACCCTTGTCCGAGCACGCTACCTGGCCGGCCAGGAAAGGGGGGGACGAGCGAGCGCCCCCACCCTCCTGAGCCGTACCAGGCCGTGTGCCCTCAACATGGGGGGTGCCTTGGGGAAGGGGGGGCCGCGTAGACCCCCACCCCAAAGCACCTTGTCCCCATGTTGATGAGGACAAGGGCCTCTTCCCGACAACCCTGGCCGTTGGTTGTCGGGGTCTGCGGGCGGGGGGCTTATCGGAATCCGGGAGCCCCCTTTAATAAGGGGGCCCCCGGATACCGGCCCCCCACCCTATGTGAATGAGTATGGGGTACAATGTACCCCTACCCATTCACCTGTAAAATAAAGTACAAAAAAACACAACACACAAGGGTTAAAATAGTTTATTGCACAGCTCCGGGGGTCTTCCGTCTTCAGGGGTTTTCTCGCCGGACTCCTCCGCTATCTTCTTCTAGCTCTTTTACTAGCGGAGGAGCCCGGCTTTCTTCCTCCCCACCGCCCTCTTCTTCCGACTTCGGGGGTCTTGTCCCCCTCTTCGGTTCTTCTGCCGGGCCACCGCGCCTTCTTCTAGCTCTTTTACATGACACCGACAGGCACAAGCACGTACATGTACGTGCTCGCCTTCCAGAGCGTGGGGGTCCGATCGGACCCCCTCCCACTGGATGCGGCGGTCCGTTTCGCTGCAGGACCGATCCGGGATGAGGGGATGGCCGTTGGTTTCTGGCCACCCCCTCTCGATCGCTCCTGGCGAATGAGAAGCGTGAAGTGATGTCATTCTCCTCGGGCGGTCTTTTTGACCGGACTACGAGGGCAGTTAGTGTTAGGTCCAGGGTAGCCCCCTACCACCCCCCAATAAAGGTTTAACCCCTGATTGCCCCAAGAGTTAACCCTTTCACCCCCTTTTGCCAGTGTCACTAAGCGATCATTTTTCTGATCGCTGCATTAGTGTCGCTAGTGTCGCTAGGTAGCTAGTTATTTTTTTAGGTTCACCGCCAGGTTTTTATAGCGCTAGGTACCCCGATATACTACCCAATAATGGTTTTAACCCCCTGATTGCCCCTAGTTAACCCTTTCACCCCCTTTTGCCAGTATCACTAAGCGATCATTTTTCTGATCGCTGCATTAGTGTCACTGATGCCACTAGTTAGCTAGTTATTTTTTTAGGTTCACCACCAGGTTTTTATAGCGCTAGGTACCCCGATATACTACCCAATAATGGTTTTAACCCCCTGATTGCCCCTAGTTAACCCTTTCAGCCCCTTTTGCCAGTGTCACTAAGCGATCATTTTTCTGATCGCTGCATTAGTGTCACTAGTGTCGCTAGGTAGCTAGTTATTTTTTTTAGGTTCACCGCCAGGTTTTTATAGCGCTAGGTACCCCCATATACTACCCAATAATGGTTTTAACCCCCTGATTGCCCCTAGTTAACCCTTTCACCGGCGATCACCGTATAGTATAGTCACTGGTGACGCTGGTCAGCCAGTTATTTAGGTTCCCCTTCAGGTTTTTATATAGCGCCAGGGACCCCCATATACTACTACCTAATAAACTACTACCTAATAAAAATTTGAACCCCCTGATTGCCCCTAGTTAACCCTTTCACCAGTGATCACCGTATAAGTGTTACGGGTGACTCTGGTTAGTTTGCTTTTTATAGCATCAGGGCACCCACCATTTATTACCCAATAAAGGTTTAACCCCCTGATCACCCGGCGGGTGATATCAATTAGGTATTAGGGTCAGGGTCTGCGTCGCCCCAGGCAGCGCTAGGTTAGTGCCAGTACCTCTAACACCCACACGCAGAGCATAAACCTCCCGTAGTGGTATAGAATCTGAACAGATCAATATCTGATCTGATCAGATCTATACTAGCGTCCCCAGCAGTTTAGGGTTCCAAAAATAAACATTGTTAGCAGGATCAGCCCAGATACCTGCTAGCACCTGCGTTTTGCCCCTCCGCCCAGCCCACCCAAGTGCAGTATCGATCGATCACTATCACTTACAAAACACTAAACACATAACTGCAGCGATCGCAGAGTCAGGCCTGATCCCTGCGATCGCTAACAGTTTTTTTGGTAGCGTTTTATATTTAAATCCGGAAGGCAGTGCTTGGTTTTCGGGGTCCCGTACACGGCTAGGCTCCCAAAAAGTCCCCCACATGTGGTATCCCCTTACTCGGGAGAAGCAGCAGAATTTATTTTGGGGTGCAATTCGACTTATGCCCATAGCATGTGTGAGCAATATATCATTTAGTGACAACTTTGTGCAAAAAAAAAAATTTAATATTCCTGCAACTTGTGGCAAAATATAAAATATTTCATGGACTCAACATGCCTCTCAGTAAATAGCTTGGGATGTCTACTTTCCAAAATGGGGTCATTTGGGGGGGGGGGGGTTTGTGCTATTTTGGCATTTTATGGCCTTCGAAACTGTGATAGGTAGTGAGGAGTGAAATCAAAAATTTGCACCCTTAGAAACTCTGAAGGCGGTGATTGGTTTTCGGGGTGCCGCACGCAGCTAGACTCCCAAAAAGTCCCACATATGTGGTATCGTTGTACTCAGGAGAAGCAGCAGAATATAATTTGGGGTGCAATTCCACATATAACTATGCCATGTGTGAGCAATATATCATTTAGTGACAACTTTTTGTAAACTTTTTTTTTTTTGTGTCATTGTTCAATCAATTGGGACAAAAAAAAATATTCAATGGGCTCAACATGCCCCTCAGCAATTTCCTTGGGGTGTCTACTTTCCACAATGGGGTCATTTGGGGGGGGGTTTGTGTTATTTTGGCATTTTATGGCCTTTGAAACTGTTAGGCTCAGTTCACACAGGGGCAACACGACTTTTGGAGGCAACTTGGACGTGACTTGAGGTGACGTGACTTGACGTGACTTGGACACGACTTACAGCACTACTTTAAGTCGCCCCAGGCCAGACGACTTGCCGTGGCCAATCAGAGAATGAGCTCTCAGGGGGGAACTCCTTTTGAGAGCTGATAATTCTCTGAGAGTCGCCTATGTATAGACGGAGATCCGACTTGGAGGCGACCTCCATTGAAATCAATGGGTACCAGCCGCCTACAAGTCGGATTGAAGTAGTACAGGAACCTTTTCTGAAGTCGGAGCGACTTCAGTAGTGTGCATTAAGACGGCTCTCATTCACTTACATTGATTTCTACATGTTGTGTGACCTGAGGTGACGTGGGGTGACTTGAAGTCGGATCTGAGTCGCCCCTGTGTGAACCGGCACTGATAGGTAGTGAGGAGTGAAATCAAAAATTTGCACCCTTAGAAATCCTGAAGGCAGTGATTGGTTTTCGGGGTGCCGTACGCGGCTAGACTCCCAAAAAGTCCCACATATGTGGTATCCCCGTACTTTGGAGAAGCAGCAGAATATATTTTGGGGTGCAATTCCACATATAACTATGGCATGTGTGAGCAATATATCATTTAGTGACAACTTTTTGTAAACTTTTTTTTTTTGTGTCATTATTCAATCACTTGGGACAAAAAAAAAATATTCAATGGGCTCAACATGCCCCTCAGCAATTTCCTTGGGCTGTCTACTTTCCAAAATAGGGTCATTTGGGGGGGGGGGGGGTTGTACTGTCCTGCCATTTTAGCACCTCAAGAAATGAGATAGGCAGTCGTAAATTAAAATCTGTGTAAATTCCAGAAAATGTACTCTAGTTTGTAGATGCTATAACTTTTGCGCAAACCAATACATATACGCTTATTGACATTTTTTTTACTAAAGACAAGAATTTTGCCCTAAATGTATGACTAAAATTGAGTTTATTCGATTTTTCTTAAAACAAAAAGTAGAAAATATCTTTTTTTCTCAAAATTTTCGGTCTTTTTCCATTTATATCGCAAAAAATTTAAATTGCAGAGGCAATCAAATACCATCAAAAGAAAGCTCTATTTGTGGGAAGAAAAGGACGCAAATTTCGTTTGGGTACAACATTGCATGACCGCGCAATTACCAGTTAAAGCAGTGCAGTGCGAAATTGTAAAAAGACCTCTGGTCCTTAGGCTGAAAATTGGTCCGGGGCTGAAGTGGTTAATAACTGTATTAACACCGTAGAGAAACATATCTATCACTACTGGCACATTATCACTTTTTATTGATGTGATCATAGATGTTGCTATATTCACCAAGGCATTTCTTGCACTTTATAAGAGCACTATTTGTTGCATTGTACTACTGTATATTGATTTGAAAGTACCATTATATTTATTTAGGTAGTTTGCTTTAATGCATTCTTTATAGGTGATAGGGTGTACTAATATGTATAGTAGCGCTGGACTTTATTAATAGTCACTCAATAGAATTAACTAATGGCCAGATGTGTGAATGTGCAGGCAAAAACGCAGGTTTTTACCACATTTTTCTGCTGCTGGGCCCCTGTAGGAGAAGAGGTGTCATAGAGAATACAGTGTGATTGTGGCCCTAGGACTCTTTCACACTGGTGGATTCCACCAGTTCAGCAGGGGATCTCTCCACTGATCCCCACTGAGCAGGTGGATGACAGGTCCGTGATCACTTCACTGATGCAGACCAGACAAGGACACGGCTGGAGTTGGTCCCCGGTAGGGATGAGCTCAGGCGTGTTTGCATGGAAAACGTGCAGAGCCCGCCAGGAAGTCGGTGCAGCGCTGTGCTAATCACAGGCAGTAAGACATTGCCCCGATGTGCGGCTGCAGAGATCGGGCAATGTCTCACTGCCTGTGATTAGCGCAGCGCTGCACCGACTTCCTGGCGGGCTCTGCACGTGTTCCATGCGAACACGTCTGAGCTCATCCCTAGTCCCCGGTATGTGTATGAATGTGTGGTTGGCTGAGGTGACCGTAAAGGGTGTAGCCACAGGACACAGCCCACGTTCCTATATGGGTGGTCGGATGTAGGTCATTTAGATATGGCTGTCATTCGATCTAATCAACCAGACGGATGAGGAAAGGATCCCTAGCCACCTGTTTTTAGTAAAGAAGATCGGATCAGATGTTGGCGGGTTTCAATGCAAACACCAAGCTTTATCGCATGCAATAAGACTTCTTTCACGCTGGGGAGCTTTTCAGACATTTTAGCGCTAAAAATAGTGCCTGAAAAACGCCTCTCAAGCCAGTGTGAAAGCCCGAGTGTTTTCACAAAGGGGTAGTGCGCTTGCAAGATGGGGAAAAAAAGTCCTGCAAGCAGCATCTTTTGGGCAGTGGGGGAGCGGTGTGTACACCGCTCCTCCACCACCCCTGCCCATTGAAATGAAAGGGCAGCGCTGCTGAAGCGCCGGTACACAGTGGCTATTAACCCTTTCCTCTGCTGCTAGCGGGTGTTAAAAGTGCCCACTAGCAACTGAAAAGGGCCGCTACAACAGCGGTAAAGTGGCACTAAAACTAGCGGCGCTTTACCGCTACCGCCTGCACTGCCCCAGTCTGAAATGGCTCTAAAGGTATCCTGTAACTAATTTGCATAAATCATCGCATGTGGTA
Organism: Lithobates pipiens; assembly: GCF_037356315.1. Taxonomy (NCBI): domain Eukaryota; kingdom Metazoa; phylum Chordata; class Amphibia; order Anura; family Ranidae; genus Lithobates; species Lithobates pipiens. Next base: position 97,446,730 of record NW_027507718.1, read on the forward strand.
AATTAAGTCCAATTCACAAAAAAATTTAAATAAAATAGCAATTATGCAGTGCAGTGTTTAACGAAAAAAAATGCGCTTAAAAAGCTCTTAACCACTTGCCATTTGAGGGTGGGTTTCTCGTTCTGTGTGGACGTTATATGACGGCTTCCCAGAACGGTCGCTTTCACTAGGACACGGCGCGACCCCCATCTCTGTAAAGAGCCACGTCTGCAGCTCTTTAACCATGTGATCAGTCATGTGCAATCACAGCCGCTCATATGTAAACACAGAGATGCCGGTAATCGGCGCTCCTCATCTCACACTGACAGAGTATGAGGTGAGGAAAGCCGATCAGCGGCATCTCCTCGCAGAGGACATCTAGGAATGTAATCAGGGCACTGATCATCAGTGCCCTGATTACAATAAAGCCCCCACAGTGCCAGCAATAAGTGCCCACCAGTGCCAGCAATGAGTGCCCATCAGTGCCAGCAATCAGTAGCCATTAGTGATGCCAGTCAGTGCTATCAGCGCTGCCCGCCAATGCCCATCACTGCTTCCCATCAGTGCCATGTATCTGTGCCACCTATCTGCACCCACCAGTGCCGCCTATCAGTGCCCACAAGTGCCACCTATCATTGCCCACTGGTGCCACCTATCAGTGCCACCTATCAGTGCCCATAAGTGCAGCATATTTGTGCCTCCTCATCAGTGTCCATAAGTGCCGCCTCATCAGCACCCATCAGTGAAGGAGAAAAATTACTTATTTACAAACTTTACTAACAGAAATTAAGAAAAAACTTTTTTTTCAACATTTTCAGTTTTTTCTTTGTTTTTAGGAAAAAAATAAAAAAAACAGAAGTGATTACCACCAAAGGAAAGCTCTATTTGTGTGAAGAAAACGATAAACATTTCACATGGGTACAGTGTAACATGACCGCGCAATTGTCATTCAAAGTGTTGTAAAGGCAGAAGGTTTTATTATCTTAATGCATTCTATGCATCAAGATAAAAAGCCTTCTGTGTGGAGCAGCCCCCCCCCCCCCCCAGCACCCATAATACTTACCTGAGCCACCTCTCTCTCCAGTGATGTTCACAAATGTCTAAGGTGTCCGGGACAATCCTCTTCATTGGCTGAGACACAGCAGCAGCGCCATTGGATCCCACAGCTGTCAATCAAAGTCAGTCAGCCAATCAGGGGAGAGAGGGGCGGGGCCAGGGCTGCGTGTCTGAATGGATACACGGAGCTCTGACTCGGCTCAGGTGCCCCCATAGAAAGCTGCTGGCTGAGGGTGCACTCGACAGGACGGAGGGGCCAGGAGCAGCAAAGAGGGACCCAAGAAGAGGACGATACAGGCTGCTCTGTGCAAAACCACTGTACAGAGGAGGTAAGTATAACATGTTTTTTTTGTTTTTTAAACAAGACTTTACAATCACTTTAAGTTCTGATTCACAAATGGACAAGAGAGTAAAAAAGCATGTGATAATTACCACCAGGGTTTAGCTGGCCAAGGGACCCCCCTGCTGTTTTTTATCAAATACCCGGTTGCTAAGGAGGGGGCTGGGAAAGCCAGCTGCCGAGTCCTTAACAAACGATAACTCATCAGCTGTCCCCGTTGACAGCTCACTGTAAAAATAAAAGGCCTACAATTAAAAATTAATTGGATCTTAAGGGAAACCCCATGCTAAAATGAAAAAAAAAAAAAACGGCATAGGGTCCCACCCAAAAAACATACCAGGCCCTCATCCAAGCATGCAGCCTGGAAGGCTAGGAAAGGTGGGGCAAGCGAGTGACCCCCCCATCTCCTGAACCATACCAGGCCACATGCCCTCAACATGGGGGGTTGGGTGCTTTGGGGCAGGTGCCCCCACACCCCAAAGCACCTTGTCCCATGTGGATGGGAGCAAGGGCCTCATTCCCACAACTGTGGTCGGTGGGTGTGGAGGTCTGCAGGCAGGGGGCTAATTGCAATCTGGAAGCCCTCTTTGAGAAGGGGGCCCCCAGATCCCATGCTCCCCCTCATGTGAATGAGTACCGGGTACATAGTAACCCCTACCCATTCACCAAAAAAAGAGGGCCCCCCTTTGTAAATCCAGTGTCAATCACGCTTCCGCCATCGATGGCTGCTGACTGCCTACTGCAAGCTCCGTCTGACATTTCTTATATAGGTAAGGGGTGGGGCCAGATCACCTGGTGGTATTGCCCTTTGTGGCATCACCAACCCAGCATGTACCAGTCCGTGACATCACAAGGTGTGGGACCGTCAAAAACTCCGTTTTTTTATTATGACTTTTTTTGTGAATGGGTAGGGGTACCATGTACCAAATACTCATTCAAATGGTTGGGGAGGCGCGACCTGGATTCAATACCAATAAGCCCCATGCCCGCAGACCCCCACAACCACCGGCCATGCTTGTGGGGATGTGGTCACACAGGACATCCGGTTCTCCTGGCTAATGGCACAGTGGATAGTATGGACACGCTCTGTATTGCAGCTAGCCCTAGAACAACGCCAGCAGCCCCAGTGCTGGGGGAAAGGCACTTTTACAAGTAAGGAGCCATTTGGCTGAGTACTATTTTTAATTTTTTTATAAAATTTAATTATGCTATGGAGGCTCTCTATCTGTTTTCTATATACCGCACTTGTCTGTGAGGAGGAAGGTTGAAACTATCTACAGGTTAAAAGCATGTGAGCAGGCACAACCCTAAGAGCCCGTTCACACTGAGGCAGCACGACTTGCAGCGCGACTGCCTCAGGCGACCGGGATCCGACTTTAGCGGCGGCTTGTGAAATGACTTCTGTATAGAAGTCAATGCAAGTCGCCCCAAAAGTCGTACAGGAACCTTTTTCTAAGTCGGAGCGACTTGTGTCGCTTCGATTAGAACGGTTCCATTGCATAGAGCGGGACGCGACTTGTCAGGCGGCTAAGTCGCCTGACGGGTCGCCCCTGTGTGAACCGACCCTGAAGAGGCGATTACTAACTTTTTTAATAAAATGGTCAATAAAATCTGGTATGCTGAATCATATTACAACCACTTATTGGGTGTGGATTATCGAGGTTGTGGTGAAGGATCACGTGGAAGGTTGTGGCTATTTTTTTCTACACTAAAGATCTGTCATTGTCTTGTGTGTGGCAATCACATTACATCATAAAGGAACTTTTAACTGGAGCAGTTTGGATCACAAGGACTTTTATATTATAGTTGTTGCAGTAATTACTGCCACTGGGGTGTTATCACATGATATGTGTGAATTGTAGATTTTTTTATATATTTTTTATATATGAAGTTATTATGGGTAGTTGCACATTTGATATTTGTTGAAGAGTGGCAAAATATTGATTGTTGATTAGAGGGAAATAATCACGTTGATAATAATTTTTGCTCAGTAGCGTCCCCTGCATTTTATCTAAATCAATGTGGTAATTACCGCTAAATGGAACAAATACCGCATTTGGTATCTAACTCAAAATTCTTAGTGAACATTTTATTAGCCTTTATTTAACTCTTAGACCCCTTTCACACTGGGGCAGTGTGGGAGTTATTGTTAAAGTGATGCTAGCTTTACCACTTATAGCGGCGCTTTTCATCCCCCCATGGCCAAATAAAAAGGGTTAATAGTGCCCATGTCGTGCCTCTGCTGAAGTGCTTTGGCAGATCTGCCCATTCATTTCAATGGGCAGGGGCAGTTTGGGAGCGCTCCTGCACCACCCCAAAGATGCTGCTTGCAGGACTTTTTTTCCCGTCCTGCAAGTGCACTACACCAGTGTGAAATCACTTGGGCTTTCACACTGGGGTGGCTTGACAGGCGCTATTTTTAGCGCTATTATGCCTGAAAAGAGTCCCAGTGTGAAAGGGGTCTTTGAATTGACCCCTATATACCTTTATAGGATGACCTAACTCCCACTGAAACAAAGCTGTACACTTTAGCTCAGCCATCTGGGCCACTCCTTTCTTGTCTTCACTCTTCAGGAGCATGTTGTTGTTTTTGAATATGCAACACCATTATCAGCCTAAACCCTGTCTTGCACCTCAGTGTAGAAAACAAAATAAACTGTCGTAGCAAGGTAAAATAAATGCAAGGCTTGGATGTGTCAGCTACCCGCCGTGTAACACAAGCTTTCTCAGGCAAACCTTTTTTTTCCGCTCCGTCCCTTTTTTTTTTTTTCTGCTGCAGCATTTGCTGGCTGAAGCTGCCATGACGTCCTGCGACCAGCAGGGGCGGTGTCCGCGTCTTTTTTATTTTATTTTATATTTCTGTGCTCTTTTTTTTTTTCCCTCCATGGTTTCTCCTCCTCGCTCTTGTGAGTAACTTGGCGTTTGGTGTCAGCGGCTTCCACACGTTTCCTATACAACAGAGCGCTCACACTCTTCTCTCCCTCCACACCTCGGGCTGCTGCTCTTTTTTTTTTTTTTTACAAGCGGAGCAGTGTGCAGCCCTCCCACCCCCACCCTGCCAAACTTTTATTTCTCGCTTAGATCACCTAGAGGGGAAAAAAGAGAGAGCGCGAGCTCTATCCCAGATCTGTAGACACAGCGACTAGTGAGGAGCAACGACATGGACATGAAAAAGAGAATTCACCTGGAGCTGAGGAACAGGACGCCGTCTGATGTAAGATCTGATCATTGCATTCACATTGTACACTACACTAGGAGGAGAATGGTGACGGGCACCGCTCACCTTCTTTTCATCCTCCTCCTGCACCTACACGGATCACTTTGTGTTTAGACTTGGAGAGCACATGGGCTCGCCTTATTTATTTATTTCATCTTTGCTGATCGCTGCTGTGACCTCCCTCTCCAGCCGATCTGCTGTGTGTGTAGACGTCATATCATGGACAGATTCTCAGGATTGATGTGTGATCGTGACACACACAGCACTGAGCTGCTGAAGTAACTAGTAAACTTTGTGTTGTTTTTTTTTTTTTTTTTTTTTCGATCGCTGGGATGTTTGTTGGATGATGGTGTGAGTAGGAGGAAGGGATGGCGGTGTGGTGAATGAGATGGACGAGGAAGGAAGGGTGTCTTTGTACAGGTCCCTGTGTATGTGATTGCTTTCTCAGTCCCCATGCTGGGAGCCATGTTTTCAGACTTGTACCTGGTCACTGTGCTGCTCAGAGGTCTGCCTTCCACCATGCTGAGTGTTGGGGAGGGACTGATCTCCACCTACGGAGCTGCTAGTTCCCTCTTCGTGTAATGAGAAGTCTCCTGTGCTGCTGATAATAATAAAGGAGTCAGTGCTGTGTGTTGGCACAGGCAGAAGTGTGCTGGGAAGTTTACAGTGAGAAGTATTTAGGAGGACAGTCCAGGCATGTGTTGTGTGCTCACTCTATATATCACCCATCTGTCATTTCCTGCCACCATATTAGATTGCAAGCTTTACAGGACACTCATTCCGCCATTTCTACACACTTCCCATTTATACCAGAAGCCGGGTGCTGCTCACTGCCTATCCTACACCATGAGAGTAGAAGGTTACTGCCTGTCTGTAGAGGATTTGAATGAGAGTGCACTGGGGGCCCTTTTCATGTGGCTGCTGTGTAAGACTAATCATATCTCCCTATAATAAATGTGTCTGAGGGGAGAGCACGTTACCCCTGGATTATGTGGGGACCCACCCTCTGTGGTCCTTCCATGTATGACACCAAGTGGCCGCTTTCATAAATGTAACGTGTGTGTGTGTGTGGCCCCTGTTTCCATAGATATCCTATTTATGGCATCTAGTGTGGCCCTTGTTTCCAGGCAGCATATGTATGATACCCAGTTATGCCCCTTGTTTTCAAACAGCAAGGTGTGGCCCCCTAAAGGTATGATACCCAGTTGTGGCCCGTTTCCAGGCAGTTTTTTTTTTTGTTGTTGTTGACACCCAGTGTCGTCCCTCTTCATAGACCTTCTATAGAAGTCGCCCAGTGTGGCCCCCTTTTTCCACAGTTGTCCTGTGCTTGACGCTCAGTATGGCCCTTTTCCCCCATAGACCTTCTGTATAACTCGCCGAGTGTAGCCCCTGTATGTATGGCACTTAGCATGGCCCCCTTTTTCCACAGAAGTCTTGTGTTTGACACATAATGTGACCCCTGTTCTTTAGACTTTCTACATAAGTCACACAATGTGCCCCTTATGTGTATAGCACTTGGTGTGGCCTATTTAATTTTTTTTTTTTTTACCCACAGACATCATGTGTTTGACACCTGGTTATATAGCCTTACCATAGAAGTTGCCCAGTGTGGCCCCTTTTGTCCCCACAGATGGCCTGTGTTTGAAACCTAGTATGGTCCCATTATATAGACCTTCCATACAGGTGAAACAGTATGGCCCCTAGTTATCTAGACCTTCTATATGTCACCCAGTATGACCTCTAGTTATATAGACCTTCTATATGTCACCCAGTATGACCCCTAGTTATATAGACCTTCTATATGTCACCCAGTATGACCCCTAGTTATATAGACCTTCTATATGTCACCCAGTATGGCCCTTGTATGGAACTTGGCGTGGCCGCCCCCCCCCCCCCCCCCCCACAGACATCCTGTGTTTGAAACTGTGGCCCCCGTTTTCATAGAGCTTCTATATGTCACCCAGTGAGGCGCCTTTGCCCACCACAGGCATCCTGCATTAGACACTCAGTATGGCCCCCAATTCTATAGACCTTCTATATGAGTCACGCAGTGTAGCATCTATAGGTATGGAACTTGGCCACCCCCCACAGATGGCCTGTGGTTGACACTCGGTGTGGCCCATTTTCATAGGCCTTCTAAAGAAGTCGCCCAGCATGGCCCATTTTTTTTTCCCCCACAGACACATCCTTGTGTTTGACACCCAGTGTGGCCCGTTTCCATAGACCTTTTATATGTCACCCAGTGTGGCCCTGTATGTATGGCACTTGCTGTGACCTGTTTGACTCCCAGTGTGGATTTTCATAGACCCTCTATATAAGTTACCCAGTGTCGCCCCTTTTTCTCCACAGATGTCCTGCATTTGACACCCAGTTATATAGCCCCACTAAGAAGTTCCCAGCGTGGCCCCTTTTGTCCCCACAGATGTCCTGCGTTTGAAACCCAGTATGGTCCCCAGTTATATAGACCTTCTATATGTCACCCAGTGTGGCCCCCAGTTATATAGACCTTCTATATGTCACCCAGTGTGGCCCCCAGTTATATAGACCTTCTATATGTCACCCAGCGTGGCCCCCAGTTATATAGACCTTCTATATGTCACCCAGCGTGGCCCCCAGTTATATAGACCTTCTATGTCACCTAGTGTGGCCCTGTTAGACCTATATGTCACTAAATTATGTAGACCTTCTATAAGTCACCCAGTGTGGCCCTTGTATGGAACGTGGTGTGCCCCCCCCCCCCCCCCACACACCCTGTGTTTTCATAGACTTAATATATGTCACCCAGTGTGGCCCCTTTTCTCCCCACAGGCGTCCAGTCATATAGACCTTTCATACAAGTCGCCCAGTGTGGCCCCTGTAATGTCCGTATTTATGAATGTGTGTTTGGCTGAGGTGACCGTACAGGGTGCAGACCAGCACTGTACAGACAATGTATAAAGTGCGTGTTCTGTGATCGAGAGAACGTGTATATGGAGACATATTCCCCCCTCCTCCCCCTCTTCCTCCTCTGCTTGTCGGGCGGGAAAGCGCTAAGCAGCAGAGGGGGAGGAGAATGTGGCGTCCTAATCACACATACAAACATATAGAGATCTACATAGTAATAAATAAATACAATAACCGTACTAATGGGGATAGTGTGCCCCCGCCCAGGTACACGCAGCGTTAGCCGGCCTGGCGTGTTGTATTCGACGTCCCTCAGTCTGGCAATGTCAGAGGAGGAGACATCGCCATGTTGTCCTCTCGTCTTCCTCCTTGCTCACTGTGCTCCATGTTGAATATGTCGAGCTGTCTGTGCTCTCCTCCTCTGGTGACAGCTGCAGTGCCCGCCTTCCCCCTCCATCTTGCCCCGTTGTGTGTGTGTGTGTGTGTGTGTGTGTGTGTATAGAGCGGGGGTGGCCGGGCATTTCGTCTGTGACTGAGCAGCTCTGTGCCCGGCTTCCCTCCTCTTCTCAGCGTCTCTTTTGTCTTGTGTGCGTGTGTGGAAGGTGGCAGCTCCTGTGAGAGGGCTCAGCACTGGCGGCTGTTCCTTCTTCCCTGCCAGGAGTTTGTAAGAAATGTCCCCACTTGAGGAAACGAGCATTACTATATGATTTTATTGTCTCCTCCTCAACTGGGTGATATCTCCTCACACATTACGTCTATCTCTAAAAAGGGCTGCCATATGATAATCACCTGACTTGTCACATCCCTACCTGGAAAAAAAAAAAAATATATATATATATATATATCTATATATCATTTATAATTAAGGACATTTTTGAACATATTCTCATGACCTACATTTTAAACGTAAAACAAAATCAATGTTTTTACACCCCAAAAAACAAAACAAAAAAACGAAATGCCCAACCTGCATGTATATTGTTGCTGAAATGTATTCCCAATTAATATCCTAAGCAGTGTTCTAAATGTCAATGTTCACTCCTGACGACCCCATGGAGAGGGTTCTGTCTTCTAATTGGACCTTCAGTCTTTGACATGGTGTTTACATGCTTTCCATGTCTGGATCCAGCTACGTCATTGCTGGTTTGCTTTTTCTTTCCTCTACAACTTTTCCTCACAATAATTCTCTTCTCATTCATAGTCTGTAAATCTGGCCTTTTAGTGAACGGCTGGCCTTCATTTGTTCAGTGATCCATTTTTGTTTTCCTCGCTGTCTACAATATTTTTCGAAAATATTTTCTAGCACTGAAGTTCAAAGTCATCTCGACTTTTCCTGTCTTCCTTCTTCATTGTCTAGCTTGCCCATTCATGCTGTGACCAAAAGTTCTATAGTCTGGGCCAGCCCTTCTCAACCTCTGCACTTCAGAGGGCCCATCCGTTTTTCAGATCTCCAGTGACTCCCGTTAAAGTTAATTTATTGGGTCTGTATAAAAATGTCCCCTTACATTGGTGCTCAGGAAGAATTCCCACTTAACATTGGTGCTTAGAAGGAAGAATGCCCCCTTAACATTGGTTTTCTGTGGCAAGAATGCCTCCCTACATATAGTTAAAATGATCTTTGGTTTCATGCAGCTGGCTCTGCCAAATGACATTGAACCTGGAACTATGCAGGCACCACCAAATGGGAGGTCAAGCAGTCATTTCTCAAGGAACCTCTAGCAACCTCTGGAAGAACCCTAGTTGGGAATGGTTGGTCTAGATCAGGGGTCTCCAAACTTGCGGCCCTTTATCTGGCCCTTGGGGCACTAATCCTCCCACTGATAGAAGACCCTATTCTGCCATCTAACACCAACAATGTTGCATCATTTCACTGACACTAATAATAGGGCAATATTCCTCCTTATATCAACAATGGGGCACTATTCCTCTAACCCAGGGATCTCCAAACTACGGCCCTCCAGTTGGTCAGGAACTACAATTCCCGTCATGCCTAGTCATGTCTGTGAATGTCAGAGTTTTGCAATGCCTCATGGGACGTGTAGTCCTGCAACAGCCGGAGGACCGTAGTTTGGAGATCCCTGCCCTAACCTAATACCAAATGTGGTGATGTTTACTCCTACTGATACCAGAAAAATTTCCACTCCCGCTTGCCACGATCTGGCCCTCCTGAAGTCTGAAGGACAGTAAACCGGCCCTTTGTTTAGAAAGTTTGGAGACCCCTGGTCTAGATAATTGTGATCCGTGTTCTTAGAGACACATAGACACCATACATTTAGGCTTCATGCACACAAGACGCTGTTAAACGCGTGTTCAGATGCAGTTGGACACTTTTTTTTCAACTGCCCCTGAACTCATTCAATGTTATCCTATGTGTCCATGCACACAGTCTCGTTTTTTGCCGTTTTTATGCAGTTGCGTTTAACCTCTTTTTTTTCCAGAAGCAAAAAAATGGGTTCAGACGCAAAAATTTCCACGTTTCAGATGCAAAACGCGCCACCCGCATTTAGCCGCGTTTGCGTTTAAGCGTTTTTAAAGGAACCCTATTTTTTGGACCTGAAAACTCAGAAATATGATCTGAGAATGACATTTTGCTACCCGACTTTGGGGGCCCATATCTTGGGGCCACTTATTGCCAGGAACCCCAAATTTGAGGTTCCTATCACCAAGTGACCATGAGATAGGGGGCCCCAAAATCGGGTCACTTTTCTGCATCAGAGAATGACCTTTTGTAACCCGACTTGTCATGTTTGAAATATCCAACAGACATTCGCTGTCCCATCAACGGATGGGTCCAATATCGACGAGCTCTGACTCTGGACCTCTCACGAAATTTGCGACGATGTTGCTGTCTCATCAAGAGCAACATCAGGAGCATTTCCTGACATATATTCAATATGGGATCCATTTCAAAATATATACCACAGAAAGAGAGGCAAATGCAAGTGTAAAACTGCTCTCTATGCTGCTGCTGCTCACTCTGATCAAAATAGCAGAAATAGTTAAAAAAACATGCTTTGAGAGCTTGGGGAAGGGTCTACATGATGTTGTCTTTATAAACGTGGCAAAACGCGTATTTCAGCTTTTTTTGAGCAGAGTTTTCACCTGCGTCTCATGTGCATGAGGCCTAAGACCCCATTGACATTTGAGCATAGCAGGAACTTTTTTTTTTTCATTTTTTTGCATGCGCGTTTTGGAGTGTTTCTGCTCATCGTGCATAGGGCAGTCTATTTACTTGAATGGGCTGCTCTATGTGTGACAAACATCCAAAAGGAGCTCCAAAACTATTTATTTTTGGAATGGAGCATGGTGCGTGTGTAGCATGACAGAACACGTGTCTGCTACCAGCACTTGGCATGCCATCCATTTGCAATACGTTTCTGAAATAAACAGGCATTTTCTGTGGCTCTTTCACACATTCCAGAAACTCCCAGGAGTGAATGCAGCCTTGATGATATTTTGTAGATTTTTGCATAGTGTTTCAAGTTGATACTGTTTCCCTTTTTGGATGCAACAGTGACAGAATAATTATAGGCATCCAACCAGTATCCAACTTGCCTGTCCAGATGCAAAAGATCTGTTGGGGGGGGGTCATACAGGGTGATGTATGTATGTATGTGTGTGTATATGTATGTGGATCAAGGCTTCAAATATTTTAAATGAAATCTTTTTTGTTTGTTCCTGATCTAACAGCATTTGCTACTTAAAACATATAGCTATAACACACACCGATCATCCAAAACCTTACTGACAGGCTACGTGAATAACAACATTTATTATCTTGTATCTAAAAGTCAGTAGGATATATGAGACTGCAAGTAAGTCTGTTGATATGTTGAAAGCAGAAAAAATGGACATTGCAATTTGTTGTATATGGATGCTGAGAAGCAGCAGACTGGTTAGAGTGGCCATGCTGATCTGTGTCCATAGTCCAAAGTGAGCATCAGAACTAGACCATAGCAATTGAAGAAGGTGGCCTAGTCTGATGAATTGCATTTTCTTTTACATCATGTGGATGGCCAGGTAGGGGTGTGTGTGTCACTTACCTGGGGAAGAGATTGCCTTAGTATTAAGCATAGGAAGGAGGCAGTGTGATGCTTTGGGCAATGTCCTGCTGGGAAGCCTTGGTGCCTGCCATCCACGTGAATGTTACTTGACATGTACCACCTACCTCAGGGGTAGGGAACCTTTCAGAGGTTGAGATCTACCTGGACAATATGGAGAAAAGCAGATTCCCCCATAGCGTAGCTGTGTCCTCTGCCCTCCCCCTCCCCCATAGCGGTGTCCTCTGCCCTCCCCCTCCCCCATAGCGGTGTCCTCTGCCCTCCCCCTCCCCCATAGCGGTGTCCTCTGCCCTCCCCCTCCCCCATAGCGGTGTCCTCTGCCCTCCCCCTCCCCCATAGCGGTGTCCTCTGCCCTCCCCCTCCCCCATAGCGGTGTCCTCTGCCGCCCTCCCCCCCCATAGCGGTGTCCTCTGCCCCCCCTCCCATAGCAGTGCACTCTGTCCCTCTTCCTCCCACTCCTCCATAGCAAAAGAATAAGAAGCTGCTTGCCAGGACTTGTTTTTTATTATGTGCTGCCAGTGCAGATGAGGCTTTTTTCAGGCACTTTACAGGTGCTATATTTAGCGCTAAAGCGCCTGAAAAACTCCTCCAGTGTGAGACTGCATTCACACCTGAGCGTAGCGTTTTCAACCGTTTTTTGCGGCGTTTTTACCAAGATTTGACGCAAATTTGTGCAGGGCAAAAGGTCACCAATGTTAAAAGAAGAAAAACGCCCAAATCACCCCTATTAGCTTCAGGCGTAGGGCTTCAGGCGACTTGGAGTGGAGATGTGAACCATCTCCATTGAGAATAATGGATTATTTCCCCTCCAGTGCATCAAGGCCAGTTGGGGGTGCTGCATTAAACAGGCCATTCAAAATAAATGTGCTGTAATACTTCAAAACTTGAAAATGGCTCATGCTGCATTTTTTTGCAGAGCACCAGAAGACCCCTTTCAGACCCCATTCACACCTGAGCGTTTTGTAGCTTGACTGTATAAATGCCAATGGTCCCAAAAATGTATCAAAAATGTCCGATGGGTCCCCCACAATGTCGCAGTCGCAATAAAAATCGCTGATCGCCGCCATTACTAGTAAAAAAAAAAAAAATAATAAAAAATTATTAATAAAAATGCTATAAAACTATCCCTATTTTGTAAACGCTATAACTTTTGCGCAAACCAATCAATAATCGCTTATTGCGATTTTTATTTATTTTTTTATTTATTTTTTTTACCAAAAATATGTAGAAGAATACGTATCGGCCTAAACTGAGGGGAAAAAAATGTTTTTTTTATATATTTTTGGGGGATATTTATTATAACAAAAAGTAAAAAATAATGCGTTTTTTTTTCAAAATTGTCGCTCTATTTTTGTTTATAGCGCAAAAAATAAAAACCGCAGGGGTGATCAAATACCACCAAAAGAAAGCTCTATTTGTGGGGAAAAAAGGACATCAGTTTTGTTTGGGAGCCACGTCGCACGACTGTGCAATTGTCAGTTAAAGCGACGCAGTGCCGAATCGCAAAAAGTGGTCTGGTCTTTGACCAGCAAAATGGTCGGGTCTGTAAGTGGTTAAAGGGTAATTCCACTTTCGTGGAGAAAAAAAAAGCATAAAATAAAACATAATACGGTGTATAAAATTGCGACACAAGTCATATTGTAATTGAATGTTATTAAAAATGACCTTTCCTTTTCAATCTGCATCACTCTAATTTTCTGGAAAATGCAATATGGCAAGCTGGAGGTGTTCTGTATAAAGATGTACAGAACCCCCCCAGGAATATTTCTTGCTTGTGTGATTGGTTCACTGATTTTCCCAGAAGCCTACACTAAGATGCAAGTCAGATTTTTGGCATCCTCTGCAACAAATGTGTTATTTTTGGTAAGATATTCCCAAAGGGAATTCATACCGAAGGGATGCAGACCCTACCACTTTCCTCATTAGAGCCCTTAAGGTACAACAGCTGATTGGGATAATTAAAAAATCACTCCCATACATATTTCACACATGGACACAAACAGTTATTGGTAGGAATCTGCAACAAAGTTTCTCAAAATCCTTGCAATGTACATAATTACCCAGAGGGGAATGATTTTTTTATTTACTTTTTTCTCAACAAAAGTGGAGTTACTCTTTAAGTATCTAAACAACCTTTAGCCTTTACAACCATTTTTTTTTTTTTCTTCTTATTTTGAGAAAAGATAAAATTTAGACACAGAGCACCTGGGTATGCCCACTAGGCTCTGTTCTATCGATACATCACATAAAATAACCTACATTCAACGCCAACTCTAAGGCCCCTTTCACAGTGGGGCAGTGAGTGCGTCGGCGGTAAAGTGCCGGTATTTTTAGCGGCACTTTACCGTCAATTTCACAGTGCTATGCGGCCACTAGCGGGGTGCTTTTGCCCAACCCCCGCCCTCCCCGTGCTAGCGGCCGAGAGTTAAAAGCAGCGCTATGCCAGCGGTATAGCAGCGCTGCCCCATTGATTTCAGTGGACAGGAGTGGTGTATACACCGCTAGCAGGACTTTTTTTTTTATTTATTTATTTATTTATTTATTTTTTAAACCGTCCTGCAAGCACACCGCTCCAGTGTGGGGCTTTCACACTGGAGACACAGCAGCGGCTCTTTCGGGGCGCTTTGCAGGAATATTATTAGCGTTCTAGCGCCTGCAAAGTGCCCCAGTGTGAAAGGGGTTCTTGTGCTTTAACACTAAACTGGTCCGTACAGCCACTTTAAGTGGAGTTCACTTGGTCTTTGGTTCAGTGCAGAGTCCAGATCACTTGGAAAGCAAGTCAAAGTAACTCTCAGTAGTTTTGATCCTAAAACGAGAGCCCCAGCTGCCCCAGCAGGTTTTCCTTGTCCCTGGAAAAGGTGTCACAGCTGACTCCACCCATCAAAGGGTCTGAGGGGATCTGCAGTAGGTGTACTGGATATTTTATTATGCCCACAGACTTCTCCTTGGGCTCAGTTCACACTGATGCAATGTGGGAAACGCATAGGAATTGCTCCTAATATAAGTGATAATAAACTCTCCAGTTTTTTAAGCACTTTCAGGATCTGATTTAATCACTTGCTGAGTATACAGCTTCTTTATTTTTTAGTCCTTGCCTGTGTTTAACCACCTTCAGACCGGACCATTTTGCTGGTAAATGACCAGAGGTCTTTTTACAATTTGGCACTGCGCTGCTTTAACTGGTAATTGCGCGGTCATGCAATGTTGTACCCAAACAAAATTTGCGTCCTTTTCTTCCCACAAATAGAGCTTTCTTTTGATGGTATTTGATTGCCTCTGCGATTTTTATTTTTTGCGATATAAACGTAAAAAGACAGCAAATTTTGAAAAAAAATGATATTTTCTACTTTTTGTTATTAGAAAAATCCAATAAACTCAATTTTAGTCATACATTTAGGCCAAAATGTATTCAGCCACATGTCTTTGGTAAAAAAAAAAGTCAATAATTGTATATTTATTGGTTTACGCAAAAGTTGTCACATCTACAAACTAAGGTACGTTTTCTGGAATTTACGCAGCTTTTAGTTTACGACTGCCTATCTCATTTCTTGAGGTGCTAAAATGGCAGGGCAGTACAAAACCCCCCCAAATGACCCCATTTTGGAAAGTAGACACCCTAAGGAAATTGATAAGTGGCATGTTGAGCCCATTGAATATTTTATTTTTTTGCCTCAAGCGATTGAATAATGACAAAAAAAAATTTTTTTATTTTTTTTTACACAAAGTTGTCACTAAATGATATATTGCTCACACATGCTATGGGCATATGTGAAATGACACCCCAAAATAAATTCTGCTGCTTCTCCTGAGTACGGGGATACCACATATGTGGGACTTTTTGGGAGCCTAGCCGCGTACGGGGCCCCGAAAACCAAGGGCGGTTTGCAGGCGCTGTAGCGTTAGAAATAGCGCCTGCAAAACGCCTTAAAAAAGCTGCACCATTGTCTGTAGTGTGAAATCCGGAGGGCTTTCACACTACAGCGGTGCGCTGGCAGGACGTCAGGGAAAAGTCCTGCCAGCAGCTTCTTTGGAGCGGTGAAGGATCGGTGTGTTTACCTCTCCTCCTCGACCGCTGCTCCCCATTGAAATCAATGGGGCAGCGCCGTAATACCGCTGGCAAAACGCCGCTATTGCCCGCGGTTTTAATCCTTTCGCAGCCGCTAGCGGGGGGTAAAAGCGCCCCGCTAGCGGCCGAAATGCGCCACAAATCCGGCGGTAAAACGCTGCTAAAAATAGCGCCGTTTTACCGCCCACGCTATCGGCGGTGTGGTGTGAAAGGGGTCTTAGTGTCACCACTTTTAACAAAGGTAGCTCCCATTACCATGGGAGTTATGGTATATGAATTGAAATTGCGGGTCTGAGACACATGAAAGTTCAGCTTTAGGTTAATATAGGTCACTACCCGAAGTCTCGCAGATGTGTATTCCTCAAACTGTTCTTCAGGCTTTTTATAACAGGGCCTAATGTGATGTCTTTGGAAGACCTTGACTTAGACCGGGTGCACATGATCCCAATATAGGCCGGTTCAGCAAGAACCAGCTGACATTCGGATAGTGCGTACAGCTGTCTGCCAAACAGAATCCAGTCCAACGACCAGCTTTTTTTGTCAAATTGACATGCTGGAAAACTAGCAACTATGCATCGCATAGAAGTCCATTATGTGTCACTTACTTGACACAGGAGCCAGCGAAGTCACCGCTGTCCCCTGTAGTCCGCAGCATCCATCTTCTCCGTGGGTCTCGCTGCTCCACCGCTGTCATTCGAAGAAGCCGCAATGACGTCACTCCCGCGCATGCGCACGGGGCCACCACTCGCGCCATATCGCCGTTGACAGCGGCGCGTTCAGTGCGCCTGTGCGCCTGTGCGCCGCTGTCTACGGCGTATGCGCCGTAGACAGAGGTGCCTGTCTTTTGGCAAATATCTCCTAAACCGTATAGGTTTAGGAGATATTTCTTGGACCTACAGGTAAGACTTAATCTAGGCTTACCTGTAGGTCCAAGTGGTTTGTAAGGGTTTACAACCACTTTAAGCTGGACTGTTTTTTTTTTTTTGTTTTTTTAATTAAATGTCATCTTGCCTAACACAGATATTTAAAGCCTGCAATTTTTTTTTTTTGTTATCTACGAACTTTGGGGAAAATATAAGTGGTACAGGGCTCAGTACCACTCCCCTATTCTCTTCATATAGTTTGGTGTTTAACAGACCACACTATTGTCATGCTGCAAACTCTGAAATAATGCAATAGGCCCCTTTCACAAGGGGCGGATCAGTAATGATCCGCCCCGTGATGATCCGCTTGCTCAATGGGGATCGTTCCGTTGTCCCCGCTGAGCCGGCGGATAACAGGGCGGTCCCAGTTTTTTTTTTTTTTTTTTTTCACTGTAGGTCATCAGTAATGTACTTGTATCAGCAGGGCGGGCTTACTTCTTTTTGTTGTTTTTTGTAATCTACCTTGCTCTGTTTAAAGAAAATATATTTTATATGTCTTATTGTGGTCGGGACTAAAAAATATAAAAATGCTATATTTTTGTAAATTATGTATATTTTTTTATTTTTTATGCAGCAGCAGGTGGAGCTCTTGGCTTCTAATCACTAAAGAGGCCCAGTCAATACTGAGGCCATACTGCCTCGGGGGGCGGAGTCCAATCTCATGACTTGTTAAAGTAACGTGACGTGTGTGTGTTTGTGGGTTTTTTTTTTTTTTTTGTCATTCAAATGAATATGAATTTATTGTCGGCCCCTTTTTAGTGCAAGAAAAGCTCAAGAAACGTGCATTCTTTTAAACTTTGTGTGTCTTCACACTGGTCCATTGCGCTTCCGTTGTGGTGTTTAAAAATCTTGCTTGCTGTATTTTTGGTCAGTTTTAAAAAAAAAACTAACCAAAAACACACCTTCCTGTTGAAATGCATTGAAAAAACAGCAAGAATAAAAATGTAACGTGTGTGTGTGTTACTGATGCAGTGTGTTTTTTCTCAGTCACCTGACCTATGAAAAACGCACCATAAACATAGTAAAATCGTGTAAATTTCACATGCCTTTTCGGTGCTGTTCTCGGCACCCTATAGACAAAATACTGATTAACACAATTTTCAGCTATGTATCGGTGCATCTCTAGTGTACGCTTCAAGTGCTGCCGCAGCAGCCTGCATTTTATGAATTGCTTGTAAAATTCCAGTGCATTTGTGTGAACACTGTGTTTAGCAGTATCTGCTCTTGGCTTTAACCATCTAAGAACCGAGCCTATTTTTTAGATAAGTTGATATGTTATGTTGTTTACAAGTTAAAAACAGTTATTTTTGCTAGAAAATTACTTGGAAACCCCAAACATCATACATTTTTTATTTTTTCTAACATCCTAGAGAATAAAATGGCGGTTGTTGCAATACTTTCTGTCGCACTGTATTTGCGCAGCGGTTTTACAAGCACACTTTTTTGGGAAAAAATACACTTTTTTGAATAAAAAAAGACAATAGTAAAGTTAGCCCAATTTTTTTTTTATATTGTGAAATATAATGTTACGCCAAATAAATCGATACCCAACATGTCACGCTTCAAAATTTCACCCGCTCATGGAATGGCGACAAACATTTAGCCTTAAAAATCTCCATGGTGATGTTTAAAAAAATTCTACAGGTTGCATGTTTTGAGTTAGAGGAGGTCTAGGGCTAGAATTATTGCTCTCGCTCTACTGATCGTGGCGATACCTCACATGTGTGGTTTGAACACAGTTTTCATATGCGGGCGCTACTCACATATGCATTCGCTTCTGCACGTGACCTCAGCGGGAAGGGGCACGTTAAATGAGAAAAAAAAACTTTTTTAATTTTACCTTTTTTTATTTTTACAATGTGGGGGCCATCTTCCCCTCACTCGTCTCCATGCACAGCCACAGAGAGGACCCGATGGCCTCCGCTGCTGCTGACGGCTCCGCTAAGTGGTGGAGGGCACTAGAGTATGGCGGAAGGGGAGGGGTCCCCCTCTCCTGCTGCCAATAAAAGTGATCTTGCTGTGAATCTGCCACAGAGGCCACTTTTATCTTGTAGCAGACCACTGGCCGAACACAAGGATACTGGGATTATGGTAGCTAGCTGCTGCCATAACGATATTCCTCCTCAAAGTAAGGACATATATTGGCATGCAGCGGTCCGGAAGTGGTTATAGGAAGCAACTTTTGTGCTCTTCAGAAAACCTGTGGTGCCCTGGAAATCCTTTGTCACGGGTGCACTTTATAATGTTAATTTGTAAAACGTATGATTGTGAATAAACTTTAAAAAAGTTAGACTGTTAGTATGTTTAGATTTGAGGAAAATGCAGCTGTAAATTTTTAGCATGACTTATGGTTGGTGATGGTGCGATTAAAGGAAATCAGGATCCTGGAAGTTGCCATCCTTGATTTCACTAGATCAGGGGTCACCAAACGTTCTAAATAAAGGGCCAATTTTCTGTGCATCAGATTTTAAGGAGGGAGGCAGACTGGCCAGTGGGAGTTGAAAACACCCCATCCATTGGTTTTAGTGGAATCGTGCCCCTTTGGTCTCGGTAGTAATAATAATACCTCGTTAACAGTGGGAGAAATGGCACCCCATCATTGGTGTCAGTGGGAGGAATGGGGCCCCATCATTAGTGGCAGTTGTGGATGGAATAGTTCCTCAAGGATCAGATTGAGTTAAGCAAAGGGCCACATGCAGCCCCATGGCTGCAGTTAGGAGACCACTGGATTAGAGCAAGCTCCAGGACAGGCATCCTAATCCTTTTTACTAACTGAATCTTTGACCTGACTTTGAGCAAGTATTGCATCTTTGTCTTCACTTGTTCCAGGTCAGTGACTCACTTTAATGTAGTAAAATAATGAGAACCTTGCAATTTTGAAGTGGCTATAAATCCTAACTAAATAATAATTAGCTTGCTTAAAGCAATGACTATAATTGGCAATCGCCTCTATTTAAAGTGGTTCTAAAGGCTCAAGGTTTTTTACCTTCATGCATTCTTAAAAAAAAAAAACTTCTGATTGCAGCAGTCCCCCGTAATGCTTATCTGAGCCCCTTCTGGATTGGCTCCCACTGCTGTCAGTCACTGCAAGTAAGCCAATCTGAAGAGGGAGGGGGCGGGGCCGAGCCACGGCTCTGTGTGAATGGAGACAGAGCTGCGGCTCAGGCGTGAGCCTGTTTGGGTGCCCCTTGAGCAAGCTACTTGCTCTGGGGGCAGGATGGAAGGGCCAAGAATGCCAGCGGGTGGTCAGAAAAGAGGAGGATCCAGGCTGCTCTGTGCAAAACTACTGCACAGAGCAGGGAAGTAATATGTTGTTTTTCTTTCTCTTAAAAATAACAGACTTTAATATCACTTTAAGTAAAACACTTGGTTTCACCTTTTTTCATCAGTTATTGCATCCTAGTGACACTGATTTCCTGCAGCCACTTTATTCCTTCCTGCAAATGTAATGGGGGTTGAAAGAGTCACTTGTAGGCTCCATTGGGAGGCAATATGACCGAGTGAGAACACAGGGGCACAGTTAAGACTGTCACAGGGGTTGATTAAGGTTAGGCTAGGTTCACACTGTTGCGATGCAGGAACCACAGCGATTCCTGTGTGGGCTCTCGCATCGCATCTGAATCTCGGGCAGATCACACTGCTCTCTGTGAACTGCTGTGGGTGTCAATATAAAGTTGACACCCCCAAATCGGTTTGCAGAACGCAGTGTGAACCGTGAAATCAGATCACATGGGTCTGAACACCCAGGCGATCCGATTCCAGTGCAGACAAAAAAGGGTCCTGCACCATTTTGGTGCAAATGCGATTTTAGCCATGCAATGCCATACCTTGTACCGCATAAGACCTGATTCACACCTATGCATTTTTAGTGCTTTTTGAATTTTGCAGATTTCAACTACAGAATATTTTCCATAGGAAACCATGTTGAATTGATTGTAGTGTAAAAGGCACTAAAAATGCATAGGTGTAAATCTGGCCTCACTAAAATTGGAGAGTGCAAAATCTGGTGCAGCTGTGCATAGTAGCCAATCAGCTTCTATTGTCAGCTTATTCAGTTAAGCTTTGATGGAAAAACCCTGGAAGCTGATTGCAGCTCTGAATAGAAAACAATCAGCTTCCCGTTTTTTTTTCCATAAAAGCTTAATTGAACTACCTGGGGTTCGAAGCTGATTGGCTACTATGCACAGCTGCAGCAGATTTTGCACTCTCCAGTTTTAGTAAATAAACCCCTCAGGTTGTTCCCACCTCAAAATAGCGCCTGTGAAGCACCTCTCCTGTCACTCCAGTGTGAAAGCTCGAGGACGCTTTCAACCCTTTTTCGGTCACTAGTGGGGGTTAAAAGCGCCCCGCTATCGGCCGAAAAGCACATCAAGAACTACGGTAAAGCGCCGCTAAAAATAGGAGCGATTTACCACCAAAGCCCGCCTCAGGGTGAAAGTGCCCTAAGTGTCTGCACAAGGCCTTCATGGTAGAACCACCGGGTATTATTTTAACTTGTTCAGAGCTGCGCTATAGCTGAATGACAGCTGCTTTGCTGGGGGGCTGTCAATAGACCTCCTCCCCTTTGTACGCTCTGATCAACTGAGTTAATGAGACTCGGGTGATCACAGATCGGAGTAAGGGGTCGATCCTGACCCCTTACCACATGATCAGCTGTCAGCCAATGACAGCTGATCACGTGATGTAAAAGAAAGATCGGTAATCGTATTTTTATTTTTTTTTCTTCTCACGCTGAGAGCGAAAGCCGATCACCAGCTTCTGTTGAAGGGACGTTGGTCCCGAAGAGGAAGAGGCAAAGCCGCCTCATATGTGATCACCACTACTGCCTGCCAGTGCCCACCAGTACATAAGTGTCGCCTATCAATGCCCACGAGTGCTGCCCTTCAGTGCTGCCCACCAATGCCACCTATCGGTGCCCATCAGTGCAGCCTCATCAGCGTACATGAATGAAGGAGAAAAATTACCAGTTTGCAAAATTTATTAACAAAATATAAAGCTGTTTTTTTTATTTTTTATTTTTTTTAAGAATTTGGTATTTTTAAATTTGTTTAATAAAAATATCCCAGAGATGATCCAGTATCAAAAGAAAGCTCTATTTGTGGGGGGAAAAAAATGATAAAAAATTTATTTGGGTACGGTGTTGTATGAAAACTGAAAAATGGGCCGGGGGGGGGGGGGGGGTGGTTGGTTAGGTGCCCAGTAAGCAAGTGGTTAAAACCTGCAAATATTACGTTTTGAAGCTTTATTAAAATATCAAAGCTTATGAGATTTTGGCGATTGGGTGTACATACACTAGTCAACAACGGCAGCTTCAGTATTTTTGATCTGACAGATAAATGCCTTTCTTAGCAAGTGGGAAAAAATGGTTATAAAGTTGAGCAATCCTGGAAGTATAGAGTCTGATGTACTAGATATCAAATACTACTCCCACTTCAAGTAGTGCAGCTCTTTGAATAAAAGCATAATGCACATTTATTGAATGGATAAATGTTGCTACAATGTGAATGTGTTTTTTCTTTCATGTTTGAGGGAAGGCGTTCTAGTCCTATTGCGTGGTATGCCTTTTATTTTATGTTTCATTGATCTATAAAACACATGCATCATTTCGGAGGGCAATGAGATTGTTGCAGAAGTAAACTTGTGAAAGGGGATTTAGGTATGGTATGTAAAAGAACGGACTAGAACGCTAAGCTGATTTAATATTTGTTCAGTGCCATTTTTGTGTTGAAAAGTTCAACAAGCTTTTTTTTTTTTTTTTTTTTTTTTTTTTTAATGGAAAAGGTGAAACAGTTATAAATTGCAATCTAATTATAGGTTGTATAAAAAATACAGTAATTATAAAAGTTGCGTTGGTGAAAATCTTAGGTTATGAATTTTGTTTCCATTGCAATATAAAAGTACTTATTTTACCAGTAAAAAAAAAAAGTTTTTAAATTATTACACGCTAAGGCAAATATTGTAATTCAAAATTCCAACTTTAGTTCAAGGGTAACTCTATGTGCAAAATGGCAAAAAAAAAAAAAAAAAAGCATATACTGTACAATTGCTATACAAGCCTAAGGGTCGCCATAGATGGATCGACTTCTTTCCTGCAAACACTGGTTGCTTGATTTCCCCCATCAACATGGTCTGTTTTGATGGGGGAATCCCTCTGGTTGGAGCCATTGTATTCTCCCAGCCGGGGGGCGTGTGGCAAGCTGCCCTCGCTGGGAGAACAGTGGTTATTGCTGGTATAACAGCCACTAGCGATCATATGTAAAATCCGACAGCCTGCCCATACATGCTTTGAATCTTGGCCGATTCCTGCTGAGCCAGCCAAGATTCGACCCTTCTATGGCTAGCTTAATCGTAATTTTAATGTTATTAAAAATAATTTTCCTTTTAATCTGCTGTCTCTGTAATTTTCTGTAAAATTCAATGCAATATGGCCAACTGCAGGCCTTCTGTAAACATATGGTGTACTTCACCAGAAAAGTCACCACCTGGCAAGCCAGCTGCACAGCACAGGACCTGGAAGGTGGTGGAGATCACTGAAGTAGACACTGCTACTCTAGTGGTTTTTAGCTTCCAGGGGCATTGGCCAGGTATGGCATAGTTTTCTTTGGTCCAAATTGAACCCATGTAACTATGAATAAACTTTCTCTACCTGGAATTCAACTTGAACTTAAGGCTGGGTTCACACATGTCCGAATTGTAGCTCAGTTTTCACAGCTGACTGACAAAGTAGTTGTTTAGCGTTTTCACATCAGGATTGGGTCAGGATTGCATCAGTATCTGGTGAGGTTTACATCGGGATCAGGATTTTATCCTGTTCACAATACAATGCATTCTGATGCGTTCCCATAGAAGATAATGTGCTTGAAATTCGCACCGCAATGCCCAGAAAACGCACACTTTTTTTGGGCAATGCGGAGTGCGAATGCAACCCACATATGTGAACCAGCCTCATTCAAATGAACATATTTTAAAATGTCATGTGAATTGGATGCGGTGTGGACCGGGCCTAAAGCTGATCTCCAGGTATGATACCTGAGGGTCCACTCTAGAAGATGACAATTGCTACTGAAATAGTCAAAGCTACTATAGGGATCAGTAAGCCGTTTATGAATGATCAGATTATCGAACGATCGCTTCAAAAAGTGTATTTTATTTGTACGATGTCCTGATTGTGTGTAGTAGGCCTAAGAGGCTTTTTTGAATAAGTATATTGGCTGTACACATTGTGTAGCCTAGTCATATAACATTGCTACAAGTTCATTTACCCCAGGTTAGATTCCACAAAAATACATTGGATAAAAAAATGTATTTTACTATCTTACTGTTTAACACATACTCTTTTACTAACTAATTTCTGATCCACATCCTTAATTTTATTTTTTAATTATTATTCCCGTCCATGTTGTAAAGAGTCGACTTGCAAGGCCCATTTACTATCTGACACATGTCCACATGCCATATCCCAAGTTCCGCCTGTATTCTATCCATTGCCAATTGTGGTGGAGCAAGGTCTGGTGTGCACATACAATCTTCTTATGAAAGGTTAACATGTAAAGTCAGATTATAAAACAAATTCAAGAATGTTTCACTGGTACATGCTAACCTTGCCTATTACAGATCTAAGGACCTGTTGATTGGCTTTAGGCTTGTGTTGATGGCATCCGTTTTGAGACCCTTCTAAGATCATTTAGAATTCATTGGCATGTGCATTTGACTTGCTTCAAGAGGGTTTTGTGTGCCTACAGACTTGTATAGGAATACAAAACCCATTTAACTCAAACAAAAGTCCATCAGCACAGGTCCTTTAACCATTTCATGTACTGTATTTAGCTTATTACATAAGACATGACTTCCTTTAGCTGCCTCTCTGTCACTGGTGCTGTTGTGAACATGGCCGCCAAGTAGCCTGAAAGATGGGAAGCAACATTTACACCTAAATAATGGGTTACAGTAAAGTGTTAAATATTTTTCAATATTATATCTAGTGCAATTATACAGCGACATTGTTTTTGGTAAGCAATAGTCAGTTTTCTAGATCTTAGATTTGTTCTATGCTGTAATGTCATTTTTATAGGTTGCATCAATTCTGTGATGAAATCTTTGTGCCCTATATATACATTTATGGCTGGAGCCCTATGGCCGATACGTATCTGAACAAAACAAGCTTATCATGAGACACCTTCTATGAAATGGACCTGAAAGTGTGCCCTGGTCTAATGGACGGTATACCAAAATAAGGGGGCATACCCAGTAATTAGAATGAATATGATTGAAGAGAAATGTTTTTTGATAAATGCACTAAAAAGGGGATGGGAGGGAGGGTATTGCGCACCGGAAACCGACAACCACCACAGGCGAACGGGCTGGTTAAATACCCCCCGGGCTCCTCCCATAAATTCAGGCCACCATACTGGCCTTCTTACTTATGGCTGGAGCCCTATGGCCGATACGTATCTGAACAAAACAAGCTTATCATGAGACACCTTCTATGAAATGGACCTGAAAGTGTGCCCTGGTCTAATGGACGGTATACCAAAATAAGGGGGCAAAACAGTCAGGTAGGGATAAGAGAGTTTTATTGTTTCCTGGTTAATTTTTATTGAGCCAGTTGAGTGAATGCTCGAGACATCTCCACCTGTGGGTTAGGGATGTACCGAGTGAAGCAGGCCGACTTCCACCTGCCCAACCTTTTGATGACGTGGTCCGGGACCCCATGCCGGGATGCGGATGAAGCTGCTCCAATGCGGAAGGAGTGGCCGGAATACTCACTAGGATTGAGGAGCAGGTTGCGGAGGAGAATCCTGATATGCTTAATAAATTGTTGGTTAGTTAGTGGTTTCACCGGGAAGGGCAAAAGTGGGCTAGAGTCCGGGAGCTCGGGCAGCCGAGCGAGAAACTGTGTAAGCATCGTGACCGGGCACCAGGCATTGTTGGTTTTGTAGAGGTGGATGTCTACGCCGGTGCCTGTCTGCTGGGTCTTGGTTACCGGGAGGTGGAGGATGAAATGGTCCTGGTGACGGAGCAGATGACGTCTGCGGAGGACTGGGCCGTGTAGGCTGTTGTGAGTGAACTCACCGGGCCGAAGGAAGCCATAGAAGGCTAGGTAAATGGCTGCCTGTATGACCAGACTGGGGAGAACACCAAAGGGGTAGCTGTTGAGTATGGTGGACATGTCCCTGAAGATGGCACTGGTGATGGTGAGCCGCTTGACTTTTACTGGCGGCTGTTGCTTTTGGATGCCGCGTAGTATGGCTCGGACAGCGTGGGACGAGAAAACAGAGGGTTTGGTAGGATCCTGGATTGAAAGGAAGTGCTGAACACCAGCTAAGTATAAGCGAATGGTGTTAAAAGACAAGACCAGTTGGTTGTGGCAGTACGAGATGAAGGCTAGAATGTGTCTAGTATCTGTGGGGGTGCCTACTGAGGAGGTGACCAGAAATGCGTTGAAGGTTCTCCAGGCTACCTGGTAGGCTTTGAGAGTATTGTCCGATAACGAACGGTTGATGAGCTGCGTGGCTCCTAGTAAATGCGGCTCTAGTCCAGGGTCAACTGCGACCAATGCGGGATAGGCGCTGACGCGGCATCTGCACTGGGAACCTGTAGAAAGAAGGACCGGAAATTAAAGCGGGACAGGGCGTCAGCTGGCCGGTTATATTTCCCTGGGATAAACATGCAGATGACGTTAAATTGGTGCTGTAGTGACAGCTGCACCAGCCTGCGTAGGAAGGACATCACGGAGGGGGATTTAGACCTGCCTTTATTGACAATTTCGGCTGTGGCCTGATTGTCGGTGGTGAAGCCTACCGTTTGTCCGGACCAGGTAGGGCCCCAGAGCTGGGCGGCTGCAACCATGGGGTAGAGCTCGAAGAGTGAAGAGGATTGACTAAAGCCCGGGATGCTAAGTATCTGAGAAGGCCAGGGTCCGGCGAACCAATGGTGGCCAAAAATTGCTGCAAACCCTGTAGAGGCCGCGGCGTCTGTGACTACCTGTGGTGAGAGAGGTGAAATGCACGGGATGAAAAGGGAGATGCCATTCCAGTTGGACAGGAACTCGTCCCACATTGCCAGGTCTGCTAAGGCTGCGGTGTCTAGGCAAAGGATATGATCCGGGTCTTGAGCCTGAGACAGGTAGACCAACAGTCGTGAGATAAAGGAACGGCCTTGTGGGATAATGCGCATGGCATAATTGAGCATGCCCAACAGTGACTGCAGCTGTCTCCTAGTACATCCCCTGGTCCGAGTGAACTCGTGAAGTGCCGCCCTGATGCGGGTTAGTTTGTCAAGGGGCAGGCTGGCTTTCATGGAGCCGGCGTCTAAAATAACACCAAGGAAGGTGATTGAATGTGCGGGTCCGTCCACCTTATGTTCAGCGATGGGAACATTGAGGTTCCCGAAAACGGTCCTTAACTTGTCGAGATCTCTGGGAGGTGCGCCTGGCCGTTCTATCAACAAAAAATCATCTAAGTAGTGGATAACTTGCTGACAGCCGACCTTGTGTAAGAGAATCCACTCGAGAGATTGGGCAAATATGTCGAACAGCCACGGGCTGCTTTTGGAGCCGAACGTCAACTTCGTGGCGAAGTAGTATTGATCCTTCCACTTAATCCCGTGCCAGCACCAGAGGGACGGGTGGATAGGTAATAGTTTAAAGGCGTCGGATATGTCCGCTTTCGCCAGCCATGCGCCTGTGCCTACTTTAAGGATGGCCTGGATTGCCATGTCCACTGAGGAATATTTTAAGGAGAATTCTTCAGAAGGGATCAATGAGTTTAAGCTAGGGATGTGAGAAGAATGAGGCGCAGACAGGTCATACACTAAACGACTTTTATTGGAAAACTTGCCCTTGACAAGCCCAATAGGGCTAACTCTCCACATATTGAAGGGGGGCTGAGTGAAGGGGCCTATAACGAAGCCTCGATCCACCTCGTTCTGCAGCAGTAGGTCGATGGCCTGTTCGTCAGAGGCTGCTGAGCGGAGGTTTCTGCACTCGTGGGTTTGGTGAGGTAGGGAGATGAGGCCGGTGTGAAAACCTGCGGTGAAGCCGCCTATGAGGAAGGTGGTTAGTGAAGGAGTGGGGTGCGTGTTGAGGTAGAAGCCCAGGCAAAGTATGTCTATACGGCTCAGTCATGAACCTTTGTGCGCTTTGACCTCGCACAAATTCCTGGGGTGCGCCCTGTGGCATATAACGCAGATATGCAGTAGACGGCACTGGCTGTAATTACAAGAACCGTAGTTAAAGTTATTGCAGATGGCCGCACCCCCAATGGTTTGGACCGTGCGTCCAAACTTGTCCACCTGGTTTTTTGGTGCCGAGCCTGATGGGCCTGGGGCTGCGGCAGAGGTGGAGGGGAATTCTACCGGGCGAGTAGCCGGTATGTTGGCGCACCAGGGAGCGGTATGGGTGGAGGACTGGCAGACGGCACACGGGTGAACGAAGGCCGGCAAAATGCCGGCAGAATAGTTCCGTATCCATCAGGCTCCAGTCTGTGAGAGACTGGAACTGTGCCAGTTTGGCGGCTGCTTTCGCTGAGAAGGAACGATGGTAGTCGTAGAATGCAAAGCCACCATATTTGTACCCCAGGTCCACCACCGTGTGGAGATACAAATCTAGTTCAACCCTCCTGGCAGGAGAGGCTGAGCAAACGACATCTCTGAGCATGCCGAAGGCTAGGGTAAACTCGGGGATGGATAGCTTCCGGTTTAGCCTGGGGTCCTTAGCTTTGAGAACTACGGATACATCCCCCCAGGTGTAAGCCTTGTTCTCTGCCAGGTCATGCACCGAAATGAGCAAGGAGGCAAGGTTAACATCCTTGCCGTCCAAGATGTCCTTCCTAATGCTGGCCGGCACAAGATGTGCTGGACAGACCACGGGACATGTGCCTTCGGTACCTGTTGGTAGAGGAGACGGGACTGCATCCGGAACAGTGGTGGCTGTAGCTGGAGGTGTTTCTAAGAGGGTCACTCTGGTTTGAACATCCGTGACCGAGCTGGACAGAGACGACACCATGGTATGCAGTTGACCTATGGCCGAAGAGATGGACTGCAGCGTAGCCTGAGGCGGGGTACTAGGCCCGGCGGTAGCTGGGGGGGCAGAGAGGAGCCTAAACAGCTCTGCCTTCCTAGCTGTGGCTGGGAAGGGAATGCCCCTGCGTCTGAGCTCCGCTGACAGCCTAGGGATAGTCCAGCCCCTGAAAGACTGAATGCTGTCGCCCACTGAAGGCGGGCGAGGTGACAGGGGGGCAGTAAGGTCTTCACTGCTGGTCTGGGACATGGTTCCTGATGGATCGAGCCCCGGGAGTGATGTCCTATCTCTTTTGGGGAAGATAGATGGACGACCGGAACCTGGGAGACGACGTCCAAGCTGGTGCAGGGTGGACCTACTAAGCTTTGACTGACCTGGAGAGAGAAACAACAGATGACATTTGTTTGAAGGAGCCTAACAAGGAAAACTGGCATGTGACGTAAGCAGTTGGCTAACACAACTGAAGTGCACCGGTGAGTAGATATTTCTCCGCCATGATTCCTAAACCATCACGCCGTTATTCCCTCATTGTTTCTGTTATCCTTTTGAGATTTCCGTTTTTTTTTTTTTTTTTTTTTTTTTTTTTTTTTGGCCCAGCGCCAGACAACCTGTGGAAAAAATAAATGAAATGTGGCTGTTCCCTCTGGGGCACGCCGAACCGTATCGATGCATCATAGATGCTACTGGATTCGGATCGGAGCGCTATAAGTGACCATGAAATGAAGCACGATTTGCCGTGACAGAGGCACAAACTGGTCGTGTCGTTAGTACAACTGACAGCAGAACGGACTCTGGAGCACGTACTGAAATGAGGGCAACAACCTGGGGGCGAACCGGAACGAATCGGTGCATCCGATCGTGCGACTGGATTCGAACCGGAGCGCGGAATGTGACAGTGAAATGAATTGAAGGACTACTGTCATGACAGAGGCCTGGGATGGCCGGCCCCAAACTGAGGCTGGAACCAACCCGGATTTCTGGAGCATGCACTGAAATGAGGCCGAAAAAGCTACAAAATGTGGGACCGTCCGGGCGAATTGATGCAAACGAAATGCGACCGGATTCGACCCGGGCGAACTAGATGAGGATGAAATGTTTTCCCATGGTAGAGCTGCGACTCGGAGAGGACGCGACTCGCAACCGTCAACGAACGGGCTCTAGCGCATGTACTGAAATGAGGCCAACGACAACTGGGACACGTCGACCAAACCTGTGCGTTTTTTTTTTTTTTTTTTTTTTTTAAAACGACTGGTATTGATTCGAACGTAGTGGTGACGTGAAATGAATCCCATGACAGGGCCCGGGTTGAAATGGTAACGCACGGGCTCTGGAGCATGTACCGAAATGAGGCCAAGCTATTTGGGACACGTTTAATCGAACCTGTGCGTTTTTTTTTTTTTTTTTTTTTTTTGGCAAACGACTGGTATCGATTCGAACGTAGTAGGTGACGTGAAATGAACCCATGACAGAGACCCGGACGGTTGGAACGAGCGGACTCTGGAGCATGTACCGAAATGAGGCCGAATACCTAGGGGCACCCCGGGACGAATCGGCGCATTTAGGTGATGCAACTGGATTCGAATCGGAGCGTAGTAAGTGACAGGTGAAATGAAGAAATGGCCTACGTGAGCCAGTTTGTGGCAGAGGCATGGGTCGTTGTGCCGCAAGATACGACTGGCAACGATATGACTGCGGAACATGACGAACAAGATTATGCAACCGGTAGCTAACAAGGTATCACAGACAACCTACCGAACGACGCCCGTGAAATGAAGGGCGTGTGCGGGCAAGTGCGACATGAGTGATAACAACCCGGTATCATCCCGAACGATGTGACATTTTTTAGGGTTTTACGACACTCAAATAAAATAGAAATGAATAGAAATGAAGGTCAATCGAGACCCCTACCTGCGGCAGTCGAGCCGGCGAGATTTGTACAAAACCGGACGGAACACGAAAACTACGAGACTTCCAAGAAGGGAGACGTTTGTCTGAATGGTAATCAAATGGTGATCAACACGAGCTGTCGGCCTAGTGACGTGGTATTGCGCACCGGAAACCGACAACCACCACAGGCGAACGGGCTGGTTAAATACCCCCCGGGCTCCTCCCATAAATTCAGGCCACCATACTGGCCTTCTTGCATATATTTCCCATTTAATATTCCATTGTACCATTGTTTTCTCAGTAAATTCTTTCCTTGTGGTTTTAAAGCTTTCATAGAAGGTCACTTGTGAGGCAAAGGAAAAACTTAGCAAGACTATGTTCATGTCCTTTTGACATTTTCTTCACATCAAATAAGAAATCTAAAGTCTTCGGGATACACCCAAGTTGATTTTATTAGGTATGCTGTTAAACAGTAAGATAGTAGTACCTGTTTTTTCCTTTTTAAAATGGGCGCTGTCATCACAAGCTCCTGCTTGTAAAAGCATTGTGGACCAAATTTTACATTTCATCCTATATGGTGATTGTGCACATACAAACTCCATGTGGATAGTGTCCCCAGCACTTTTCCCAGGGCTGAAAGTTACAATAACCACTATTCACACTTGTCTATTCTTGGGAGATGTGGTTTCCATCTAAATAAATGGAAAACCCCTCAAAACATGAGACGCATTACACATGAATGCGAATTGGTGTGTACTGGCATGGATTTTAAAGCGTGGCTATTGGTATTATTGTAAAACAAATGTGTCACAGCAAATGGGGGGGGGGGGGGGGGGATTCTAAATGAGCAGTTGGGCAATTGGCTGCCCATGCTGTGCAATACTTTTGTGCAGAGTAGTACAGCTGGGCTAATATTTATGTTCTCCTTTTGGAGTATGAGGAGGCTAAACCTAAAGCCACTCCCACAGCTGTCAGGTAAAATGTTTTCTCTACACCTTAAAAGCGAAAACCACATTTATCTGAAAATATAAAATATTTTGAGTCTATGTTCGATTAGTAAAATACTCTTAAAGCGGTATTAAAGCTTTTGGGTTTCTTTTTAATAACAGCCGAGGCTATAATTAACATTGCTGGATTGGCGGGAGCTTCGGTAAGGATTGGAGGGGAGGCACTGCACAGTTGTGTGTGTTTGTTTTTTTTTTAACTTCATGCTTTCTTTGCATGAAGGAAAAAAATTCAGCCTATAGAACCACTGTTCATAACTATCATAGAAATTCTTTCTTTGGACTTTGTACAGATTTCTCAGGGAAATATCTGTTTATTTGGTGGTGAGCCTAGACACCAAATCTAAACCGTGTAACTGCAACCTTCATAATTCCCCAGTGCCGTAAAACCTCTTTCCTAGTCCTTGTTGGTACTTCAGCTTTTACTGAATTTTTTAAAATTATAATTTTTTTTTTTTTTTTTTTTTACATTTTAATTATGACATTTCTATGCATAATGTGTAAGTCAAGGTTTTTGTGTGTGTATGTATATGTATATATGTATGTATGTGTATATATATATATATAGTATGTGTGTGCATGTATAATTTTTTATATATAATTTATTTTTTTTTTATTTTTTTTTTGTAGATCTTTCCTTGATATAAACAATTGACCCAAGTGTAATGGTACAAACAGCCTGCTCTGTCCTTGAGCTTTAGTCCAATTTTTTTAGCTATCCAAGAAAATCAGTAAACAAACAGTATTGAAACAGTCAAGAAAAATATGTAGACAGCCATTGCAGACTACTTCTGAAAATAGTAGTTGCTTGGCTGTTTTTGTTTTTCTAACCCGCATGCCTTAGGCCCCTTTCACACGGGACGGATCCATAATGATCCGCCCCATGATGATCCGCTTGTTCAGCGGAGATCGCTCCGTTTATCCCCGCTGAGCCGGCAGATGACAGGGCGGTCCCAACACACTGTGCGGGGACCGCCCTGTCAGATCTCCGCTCTCCTCTATGGGGGGATCGGATGAACACAGACCGTCTGTCCGTGTTCATCCGATCCGCTCTGCAGACGGATACAAAAATAGGATTTTCATCCGTCTGCAGAATCGGACCACTGCGGAGACGGACGATATCGGGTGTCTGCGGATGTTCATCCGCAGACACCCACTATCCCATAGGAATGCATGTATGTCCGTCTTTCATCCGCAAACGGATGGATGAAATACGGACATAATGTCCGCATGTGTGAAAGGGGCCTTAATCTGCTAAGAATGTTTTTTGCAGAATTAGAAGTTTCCTTGATACCATACTTCAATACCATCTGAGGTACTGACCTGGAACAGGTAAAGAGATAAATATTTAGATTTTTCTCTGAATTTTCCTTTTTGCTGTGGTGTGTAGGGTTTTTTGTTTACTGTATTTATTTATCAGTGTATAACACGCACATTCATTTTAAGAGGGAAGTTTCAGGGGAAAAAATAATAATTTTTAAATGAGGAACTTTGAAGCAAAATAAGGGTCAGTGCACATCTGCAGCCTCACAAGTGCCATCAATGCAGCCTCACCATTGCTGTCGGTGCAGCAGCCCTCACCATTGCCATCTGCAGCTTAGAGGGGACAGGGAGCGCCGACAGAATACTTAGTGAGAATCTCCTATGCTAGACAGAACAGTGGCTGCCCAGAAGAAGGGACTTCCTATTACAGAGGCCACCAAGTAAACGGGCAGCTAAAATTGAAGTATTGGCATATAACACGCTATTTGCACCCAATTTTCAGGGTGAAAAAAGTGCGTGTTATACGCCAATAAATATAGTAATTTTTTTTTTTTTTTTTACAGGCCAGTGACTCGGCATTGAAGCTGGTCACAACCAGGCAACTATTAATGTTTTTTGGGTGGAGGGCAGGAATTGCCCACCTTTTTCTCTTTATATATGAGATGTGCTTCACATAATTCCCCTACAACCTAAATGTTAAGCTGTGTATGTCGAATGAAAGGATGTGGTGCTTAGGTTTGTTCATGATTAATAAATTGTGAATTAAATGACAATTGTCAAAATAGCAAGCATAGCAGTGTCCATGTGTGATAATAATCCCAACACTCCTAGTTCTTCCACGCGTGATCAATGGGAAGGTCACCAGCGGTGTTTGACCCTTTTTTACAGGATGGTCAAAATGCGCATTTGGAATACCAGATTCCACTGTCAGCACCACTCCGCTCCAATAGTTGCATAGTTAGTAAGGTTGAATAAAGACTCCAGTCCATCCAGTTCAACCTAAGTGTCTACAATTGTCCCTATCCCTGTACATTGCACACTCACATCAATGATCTCTCAGGATAAAGCTAGGATGTATAAAAGGGACTTCACAGGCAACAAGGGTAAAAGTCTCATAGTATAGTATATTTGTTCAAGATAAAGAAGCAATGGGGTTTAAAAGCTGCACTCAAATGTATATGTGCCTTTTCCTGGCACTAGGTGTTTGCAGAGTGTGCAGATAGGCTATTCCTCCAGCGATGGTATGCTGGCCACGTCCCGCTCTGTGTGGGATGTCATACAGGACCCAGAAATGACGGATCAGTCCTGTATGATGTCAGCTTGTTCAATTAGGCTTTGGCAATAAAATCTGGAAAGGAATTGGTTTCTATGTAGAGCTGCACCAGTGCACACTCCAGGTTTAGTAAATCACCCCCTACGCTTGCTATTTTGACAATTTATTTGATTCAACATTCAGTGTTGGATTTCTATGATATTGTTTTATACATTTTTATCCCAATTTATTTATTACTCATGAACAATCAAAGCGCTACATCCTTTCTTTCGATATACACAACTTCTGGGTGAATTTTTTCACCCCAAAGGGGCAGCTTTTACACAGGTTTTGTTCACTTTCACTTCTAGGATGCCAATCTTTGGCTAATTCTACACTAAATGTTAGGCTAAAGGTGGAAGTTCCAGATTTGTGAGCCAGTCATACTCTTTTTGCATTGTGCAGTGCTGTCCTACTAAAATGTTTTGGTCCTAGGGGTACGATATTATCTTACAAAGAAGGGGGTGCACAGAAAGAACCTTAGCAGTGTGGTAATACTCTTGCGTAGATGCAGGGTAAATGAGGTAATGTAAGTTGCAAAGCTGTATGTTCTGTATAGACTTATTACAGCGGCAAGACTCAACAAAATTATTTTTTTAAATATAATATACAGTAGTTTTACGTCTGCATAGTCCAGCTTTGTAACTAGCTGTTCATATGCAACGTTGTCCTCTGTCATTGCCATTGAATACCCTTCACCAACAAGCAGCAAAGTCATGCATCTCTAAATATGTTGTATCTCTTTACATGCATTGTTTTGTTGGACTGCCATGCCATCTAGGTACTCTTACCACACAATGTTTTTTGTAAAAGTCTTTTGAGTTCAGATGTGGGTAAGGTTATCTCACCACAGAAAGCACTGTGATATGTTACATATTCTTATGGAAGTGTTAGAAGGTGCTTGTTGTGGTGAGGCTTCATAAGAATTCTTCACTACTTGCTATTGGCTAATTGACCACCTACATGTTAAGAGTTTATTCATTTTGTGACCAGAGGCTGTTTATGCCTGGACCCAGGCCAAATGATGTTAGCCAAAAGCTATAGAAGATTTTTTTTTTATTACATGTTTGTGTTTATTTCATGTATTACATGAACACATAAAAATGTAAAAGAAAATCTAAAGTGGATGTAAACCCCCCTCTCATCCTTTCTAAACTACTGCAATATTGGTTATCTAGAAGGATATGCATGCCTCCCGCATGTATACTTATCTGTCAGATGTCTCCCCTCTGTCTGCTATGAGACCCGAAAAACTGCAGATTCTGTGGGTGGGTCTGTTTTCCAGGGCTCAACGGGTGGAGTTGTGATGTCAGTAGACTTCCCGCCAACCTCTACACTCCCCTCATCAACATGCATTTTCTCCTGTGTATTTCTTACACTGAACTTCTGCTATGATCACTAACATCCAGTCAAAACTCAGAAAAGTCCCCCACATGACTTCAGCATGCCAAATCATGCTGAGGTGTGGAACAGCCAATCCTTGCAGAGCAGAAGAAAGGAGTGGGAGGGAATTAAAAAATATTGCATGTCTCTTAGGCTAGTGCATGAGAAATGTAAATAACCTGTCACTCACAGCAAGGGGGAGGATTTGACAAAGTTTTTCTCTGGTTGTCAAGATTTCTCTCGCTGAACAATAAGAGGATTGCTCAGAGCTGGATTAACTTTGTGGCAAGACTGGGCTCAAATGATAGAAAATCTTATACTATACATTATGACATTTAATCTTTTATACTGTAATTAGATCCAACAAATACAGTATTAAACAGAAAAATGCTGCCACCTTCAGGTTGGGAACAGGATGGATTTGATTTTTTCATGATTTAATTCACTAGTAAAAAGGCTCAATTTAACCACTTGACCACTGGGCACTTAAAAACCCTTATTAGCCAGACCAATTTTCAGCTTTCGTTGCTCTCACATTTTGAATGACAATTACTCAGTCATGCAACACTGGACCTATATGAAATTTTTGTCTTTTTTTTTTTTTTTTTTCACACAAATGGAGCTTTCTTTTTGGTGGTGTTTAATCACCGCTCGTTTTTTTATTTTTTGTGCTATAAAAGAAAAAAGACCGAAAATTCTGTAAAAAAATAAATAAATAAAAAAATGAATTTTCCTTCGTTTTTGTTATAAAATTTAGCAGATTAGTAATTTTTCTTCATAAATTTTGGCAAAAATTTATACTACTACATTTCTTTGGTAAAAATAAGTACAAATTGGTGGATATTATTTGGTCTTTGTGAAAGTTAGAGTCAAGTTATTACAAGTTAGTAAAGTTATTATCACACCTGAAGTACTGACGGCCTATTTCAATTCTTGAGACCCTAACTTGCCAGAAAAGTACAAATACCCCCCAAATGACCCCTTTTTTGGAAAGAAGACATTCCAAGGTATTTAGTAAGAGGCATGATGAGTTGAAGTTGTCATTTTTTTTTTTTCCCACAATTCTTTTTTCACAAAATTGTCATATTAGTATATTTCTCACAGCATATGCATACCACAAATTACACCCCAAAACACATTCTGCTATTACTCCTGAGTATGGCGATACCACATGTGTGAGATTTTTACACAGCGTGGCCACATACAGAGGCTCAACATGCAGGGAGCGCCATCAGGCGTTCTGGAGCACCCAGGACAATTCTGACATTTCTCTTCTACATGTAAAAATCATCATTTATTTGCTAGCAAATTACATCGAATCCCAAAACATTATATATGTTTTTTAGCAAACACCCTGGAGAATACAATGGTGGTCGTTGCAACTTTTTATCTCGCACGGTATTTGCACAGAAATTTTTCGAATGCTTTTTTTTTTTGGGGGAAAAAAAAAGATTTTGTGCTTTTAAAAAAAAAACAGTAAAGTTAGCCCAATTTTTGCATTATGTGAAAGATGAAGTTACGCCGAGTAAATAGATACTTAACATGTCACTCTTCAAAATTGCACATGCTCATGGAATGGCGCCAAACGTCGCTACTTAAAAATTCCCATAGGTTACGCTTTAAATTTTTTTTTTACTGGTTACATGTTTTGAGTTAGAGGAGGTGTAGGGCTAGAATTATTGCTCTCGCTCTAACGTTCGCAGCGATACCTCACGTGTGGTTTAAACACAGTTTTCATATGTGGGCGGGACTTACGTATGCGTTCGCTTCTGCATGCGAGCACATGGGGACAGAGGCGCTTTTAAAAAAAAAAATTATTTCTTATTGTTCATTTTACTTTATTTATTTTAGTTTGACATTTTTTTTTCCCCAAAAATAAATTTTTTGATCACTTTTATTCCTATGACAAGGAATGTAAACATCCCTTGTAATAGGAATATGGCATGACAGGTCCTCTTTACAGTGAGATATGGAGTCAATAAGACCCCGCATCTCACCTCTAAGCTGGGAAGCCTGAAAAAAAAAAAGATTCTGGCTTTGATCGTATTGGCGAGTCGGTAGAAGTACCGGCGGGAGGGGGGGGGGGGGATGTCTATGGCTGGGTATTGCAGGGTATCTCCGGGTATTGCAGAGTATTGGCGGGTACTGCAGAGTATTGCCGGAGAATTGAGGGGTTAAATTTTGGTGAGCAGCGATGTGGGCACTGCAGATGCAGCCCACATCGCTGCTGACACCGATCTCTTCCCCCTCCGCTGTACCAATCGGTACAGAGAGTGGGAGGGAGGAACCGACGTCATGTCATTTGACGGAGCGATCATGTGGTAAACGGCCGCTATGAGCCGGACCCGGCGGTCACGGATGCTCTCGAGTGTGCGCGAGAGTGGAATTCTGGGAGGACGTCATATGACGGCCTCCCAGAGTTAAACAACCGCCCAGTAGCCGTCATTCGGCTATGGGCCAGTTGTTAAGTGGTTAAATGAACTCGATTTTACATCATAACTTTTAAAGCGTTAACTGTCATCTCTGTCCCGCTGCGGCTCCTCCTCTGACCTGCTGTTGACTCCCCGACAATCCCATTCACTTTAATGGGATTGCTGGTGATGCGGTAGTGACAAAAGTTGAGGGACATGGTGTCAGCAGGTGAGTGGACGCCCACTAACAGGCGCTGCCATGATCGATCTGAAATGACAGGTGCTCTTTAAGTGTAAGAACTTATTCTTGCTGATAGAATCTTTATTTGCAAACAAAATGAAAGGGGTTGTAAAGGTAAACATTTTTTCACCTTAATGCATGGTAAGGTGAAAAAACATCTGACAATACCTCCACAATTCCCCCCCCCCCCCCCATTTTACTTACCTGACCACCCCTCGAAAGTCCAGCGCTCGCCCCCAACATCCTCTTCGCCGCTCACCCTGGCCGTTAGTTGGCTAGAGTGGATGGATTGAAGGCAGCCATTTGTTTGCGCTGCTGTATCACGGGAGCGCGCCCACAAGCACTCCACACTATGCGAGGGAGCTCGCATTAAGTTGTGGAGTCCTTGTGGGTGGGAGCCGAGACAGCCGCCGAGGGACCCCAGAAGAGCGGGTTTGGAGCCACTCTGTGCAAAACTAGCTGCACAGGGGAGGTATGTATGATGTGTTTGTTATTTAAAAAAAAAAAAATAATAAATTTTGCCTTTAGTGATCCTTTTTAAGGTTTCCTATTTAGGATAATAAGCTTTCAGGTTAGTGAAGCCTTGATATCCGAACAAATTTAATCATACGGTTTGTAGTGTACATACTGTAGATTTGCAAAACAGTGGGATAAAGGTATTCCTGAGCCTTGTTTTATCTCATGGTTACTGTGACTGCACCAATGCGATGCATGTTATCTCCGCTTGCAGAGCTTGGATTCATTGAATGGGTTTACAAAAAATGTAAATATTGCAGAATGTACAGCCTCGTGTTGCATAACTAAATTGGATTTCATGCTGAATATATTAATGTATCTTCAATAGAAAAACTAACTTTACTTTTAATTTTTACTCCAAAAGCATTTTATTAAAAAAAATTTGATAATCACAAAAAATTATATTCATTTTTTTTAAATCATTGATTTTTATCCACCCTGGTTGAGAACTATTCTGATTTGTAATCAATATAAATATATAAATTGTATAATAATAATCATTAATGAGGTCCAGAGCTGGAGCGTTAGGACTGAGAGCTTACCAGCTGAAAAAAGCCTTAGGCTGATGCCCCTAAAAGAGCACATTTTTTTAACAGTTCCTTGGCATATTGTACTGGGGGAATTTTCATATACAAATTCTGGATAGGAAGAGGTTAAGCTGTACAGTGTGACAAACTTCTGAGCTAAAGTAGTGTACAAACTTTCTTATTGTTAAAAAAAAAAAAAAAAAAAAAAAAAAAAAGTGTTAAGTATGGGTAGTCGAATGTCAAAGACAATATTCAAGCTGTGTTGAATTTAGTCCATTTTGACATGTCATGCCAAATCGGCTGCTTTGCCTGGCAGTGGCACCATCTGAATCAATGCCTATGTTAGGCCTTTATTACGCACTCGCATCAGATGGCTATTTCCATATAGAGGATTCCAGTATTTGTATTGATCAGAGTGTTTGTCCACTTGGTGTGCCAAGCCACTAGAGTGTGTTTAACCTCCCTGGCAGTAATTCAGAGTGTGGCTCGGGGTTAATTTTCATTACCATTATCGGCAACCCCGAGTCACACTCTGGGTTGCATTGCAGAATCCAGGCACAGGTTACTTACCTTGTCCCCAGGATCCTGCAGTGTCTTCCGCCTGGTGTCCTGTGTGCCAGGCTTCCGTTGCCTGCGAGCATCCTGACACGTGGGGGTAGAGCCTGGCTGCAAATTCAAAAAGTACAAAAAAATAACTTACTGTACACTGATACATTGCTGTATAAAATCATTTCACCTCACTTTTGTCCCTAGTGCTTTGTCCAGTGCCCTACACACACACACACGCACGCAACCACACATGCACCCCCGCGCGCACCCGTATATATATATATATATATATATATATATATATATTATAGTTTAGTTTTAGTTTTAGTTTTAGTTTATGATTTCTTGTTTCAAACTTTATCCTACCCGGGATGTCTACTAGATTCTTGTTTGGACAGATTTAAGTGAGTTATTCCTAGGAAATGCACACCTACAATATACTTAATGTGATTGTAGCCGTATTAGTGCAATTGTGACAGATAAAATTGAGTCATGTCCGTGATACTTTTTTTGCACTAACATACAATTTTTCAGGACAAGCTTTCGGGGTATGTCCCTTCTTCAAGGTCCAAGCAGTACTGATTTACAAATTGTTAATCTGCTTAACAATTTGTAAATCAGTACTGCTTGGACCTTGAAGAAGGGGACATACCCCGAAAGCTTGTCCTGAAAAATTGTATGTTAGTGCAAATAAAGTATCACGGACATGACTCAATTTACACCTACAATATAAAAAGCCAAATTTCTATGCAAAAACAATGTATCGCTGAGATGCAAAAATCAGACATCATACCACCAGGGGAGGCTACCTAAAGGATCCATTGTGTTAAGTTCACAGGATTACAGGAACTTTGGACCATCAATGGCCTAGTTTTGGCTCTCCTTTTGAGATTAAAGTGACTCACTGAAGTGACTGTCCTCAAGTGAATTACAAAGATTAAACAAATTCTCCTACGTAAGTTGTACCTGTTTATCTACAGCAGAATTTACACAGCTTGTGGATGCTTCCAGAAAGCAGAGGGTGGGGAGCAGATGTTGTTCCCTGCAGAGCTCAGTGAGAGCTGATTGGAGGGAAGGGACGCACCCCTTTACACAGCACACGAGAACATAGCTGAAGCTGTCAATCACAGGCTGTGTGCTGGTGCTCCCTCCCTTGTCACTTTTTTATCTTTTGGTGTCAGGAAAACTTTTCAGAATTCATGCTGATAGCGGAGGAACAAGGCAGTAGACAAAAATAACACTGTGTTCTGGATTGATATAAATCTACACAACAGGGATATGCTTTGTTCATATTTCATGCCTGAGGTTAGCTTTCGCTTAAAGCAGTTGTATACCCCTTTTGGTGATTTTTCTGAAGGTCTGGCATATTGGGCCGAAATGGAGAGCTCCTACGTGCATGCACTGTAGTGAAGTCATCGTGGCTCTGGCCACTCGGTGACAAAGGCCATGAACCCAGAAGAAATGCTGAGGGAACATGTCCGCCCCCTTGTGCGATGCTGTACCCAAAAAACAAAAAAAAACAAAGCTCTTCATCAGTTTAGGCCAATATGTATCTTTACATATTTTTGGTAAAAAAAAAAATCGCAATAAGTGTATATTGATTGGTTTGTGCAAAAGTTATAGCGTCCACAAAATAGGGGATAGATTTGTGGATTTTTTTTTTTTTTTTTTTTTTTTTTTGCGGCAGACAGATCACTTTTCTCACTTTTTTCGGGAACAGTGACATATATGCGGCGACCGGTGCTACAAAAAATGCACTGATTACTGTATAAATTACACTGGCAGAGAAGGGGTTAACACTAGTGGTGATTAAGGGTGTTAAATGTGTTACCTGGGAGTACAGAGAGATTGCTGTTCCTAATAACTAGGAACAGTAGATCTCTCTACTCTCGTCAGAATGGGGATCAGTTTGTTTATATTGACAGATCCCTGTTCTGGCTCTGAGTGATCGCACATCAGAAACTGTCATGTCACTAGGCAGAACAGGGAAATGCTTTGTTTACATAGGCATCTCCCCATTCTGCCTCTCCGTCTCATGATCCGGGGCCGCCAGCAAACATAGTTTGTGGGGCACGCTGCTGAGGCGAGCGCATGCTGTGCCGCAAGGTAGCAAATTCAAAGAGATGTACAGGTACTCTCATTTGCCTGTATGAGCCATTCTACCGACATATGTGTGTGCGGTGGTCGGCAAGTGGTTAAAGGGGCCAACATACCGGAACGAGCCGACCTGCCGCTGTATAATGGCAGCTGGTCGACAAGTGGTTAAAGTGGTTGTAAAGACAAAAGCATTCTATGCATTAAGATATGTCCTGTGTGGAGCAGCCCCCCTCAGCCCTCCCTAATGCTTACCTGAGGTCCATCTAGATCGGTGGTTCTCAACCCACTGTCCTCGGGACCCACTATCAGGCCAGGTTTACAAGATAACTTAAATGCATTACAGATGATTAAATTTTCTGCTCAGTGATTGCGGTATTCTAGTCTGCATCTCCCCAAGGTAATACTTAAAATCTGGCCTGTTAGTGAGCCCTGAGGACAGGAGTTGAGAACCACTGATCTAGACCCAGCGATGTTGCACAAGAGATATGGCTGTCCGAGACTCCCCTCCCCCCCCCCCCCCCCCCCCCTTGGCTAAGACAGCAGCACAACGCCATTGACTCCCGCAGATGTCAGTGAGCCAATGAGGTGAGGGGGGACGGGCCGGGCGACAGCAACCTCGGTTGCCCCCATAGCAAGCTGGGAGGGGCCAGGAGCACTGAAGAGGGACCCCAAAAGAGGAGGAACGGGGCTGCTTGGTGCAAAACCACTGCACAGAGGAGGGAAATATAACATGTTTGTTTATTTTTAATGAAAGAAGAACGAGACTATATCACTTTAAATTGTATTTTGGATGCCTGTCTGCAGTTCAAATGTTTTTAATCCTATACTAGATAAAATAACCAGTGGCTAAACAGTCACTGCAGACATGATACAGTTCTTATTTCTACAGTCTTCTGGGGAATGCTGTTACCAATGTTTCTCCATATGCTTTTTTTTTTTTTCCTTTTTTCTGTGGTTTGTTCTTTGCATGTCACTTCTGTTTACAGCTACTGTTCATATTTCACATTTTTACATTCTGGTTTTCTGTAGTTCTGAAAAAAACACAACCGCTATATTTTGGATTTTTTTTCCAGAGAAAAATGATTGAATGTGATTATTGTAATGGGTTTCCTATTCTATTTTGTTCAATATTGACTCTTTAAGACTCCTAAATTAATTTTTGTCCCAATTTTTAAAGACTTGTCTCTGCTTCTACACAGGTACGGGAACTAGTTTTGGATAACTGCAGGGCAAAAGAAGGCAAAATCGAGGGTCTAACGGCAGAGTTTGTCAATCTAGAGTTCCTCAGCCTTATAAATGTTATGTTGATGTCCGTTTCAAACCTTCCAAAATTACCCAAGTTAAAAAAGGTAAGACTTATTTTAATTTTGTTGTAATAATAATTTTTACTTTTTTAAAGACC
The DNA here is from genome assembly GCF_037356315.1 of Lithobates pipiens. Classification (NCBI taxonomy): domain Eukaryota; kingdom Metazoa; phylum Chordata; class Amphibia; order Anura; family Ranidae; genus Lithobates; species Lithobates pipiens. Next base: position 97,489,866 of record NW_027507718.1, read on the forward strand.
TGGTAATTTCCACTTTTAATACATCTTTGCTACATTAGCTTTTCAAGTAAAGTGAGAGAGAACTGTCTGTATTAGTAGCTAACACACTGGGTTACTTTGAAGCAGTCCTTGATTTTCAGTTTGAACAGCCTGAATAAAAACACATTTTCTGGAAAATATATTAAATGGTTAAAAATACTTAGTGGAACTTTGTCCGCTCCAACCTCCTAGGCGATTTGGAGCAGAAGTTTGGAAGTGGAGTTATGGATCCCTGCTGACCCATTTGTGTACAAATAGAAGCTGGTGAGATTCTGTCACTATTTAGGGGTAGTGCTACTACTGAAAAATGACACATTTTGTGTACTAGCCTCAGCTGGGAGTCGAGGAGGGCCAACTGCCAAAATATTGCCAAGTTATTCATTTAATTTCAAACCGGTTGGGCTTGGGTAACTGTTGCTCAACCTGCCGCTCGTGCTTACTCATGGTCTATCTGCGCATCAAGGTGTCCTGTAGTGGCTCCAGTCATGCAAACGTTTCATGTTCATGTATAAGTTCTTTAGTAAAAGTAAAAACATGCATGCTGGGCTTGTGCTTTTCTGCCCCTAAAAAGCATGTCCCAGCAAGGGCACAGCTGGCCCAAAAGGTTAACTACCTCCCGTACGGAACATGCACCAGATTTTTTTTGTGTGCACAATGGTGTGAATGTATTGTGTTGCTGTATTGATGATACAAACATTGGGGGTTATTCACTAAAGGAAAATCCACTTTGCACTGCAAGTGCACTTGGAAGTAAAGTCGCTGTAGACCCGAGGGGGACATGCAAGGAAAATAAACAGCATTTTAGCCTGCACATGATTGGATGATAAAATCCCCTCATTTGAGATCCCCCCCTTTAGATTTAGAGCGACTGCACTTCCAAGTGCACTTTCATTTCACATTCAAGTGCACTTGCAGTGCAAAGTGGATTTGCCTTGCGTAAATCACCCCCATTGTGTTTTTTAGTCTAAAGTTATCTTTCTCGCCATGCACAATTCAGTGCATGTGAGCTAATGTAAGGCTATTTAGCGCAATAAGAGTTTTTGCAAACCATTCAGCCGGATTTCATTTTGTTGTTTTTCATTTGATGCACCTGTATGTCACACTGCCTAATTTATTGTGTGAAGGCATCAACCTTTACCACATCTTGAACTTTTTCTGTAGATACTTCTATAGATAAGTGTTTCTCAACATTTTTTCAGTCAAAGCACCCTTTGCCTATAATTTTAAAGGGTGCCTCGAGATTAAAATTATAGACAATTTTAATCTCGAGGCACTCTTTAAAATTATTGACACTCTCGAATCACCCCATTCTAAAATGTAAAAGCTAATCAAATGGTTTTACATAATGCATAAACATCCATACACGTAGGACACCCAGGTGATTCATTCTTCCAAATCAAATACACTTTTGCACACTAGTACTGACTAGTATTCCAAAGTTTCTCTTCTTTATCCGTATTTCTCACTTGGCTAATGTGACCCCAGGGCTGATGGAGAGGGGCAGGGGAGAATCAAACAAGAATGCTGTGCAGACAACATCCTCTTTATCAACTGATGTCATTGGTTGTTAGGATGCTGGAGGCTAGAAGGTTGTAATGGTCCACAATGAAAACCTGTGGCTTTGTGTAACTAAAAAGCAGGCTTGGTCCACCTGCAGGCTTGTATACAATTTTTGGGCATTTTGCCAAGGCACCCCCCGGTTGAAAAAGGCTGCTAAAGATGCTTTAGGAACGGGTTTTGCAGAAATAGTTTTTCAGTAAAGCAAATAAAAAAAAAAAAAAAAAAAAATACAAATGGCCTCCTATTCTTAATAAAATGGCCACAGATTAATTCTGACTGGTTACTATGGTTTACTTTTTTCATGTGTAGGCCCATTAGGAAGATTTTTCCATCCTACTTTAGAGAGTTGTAACTTTACAAGGTGTCTGTCTGAGATTTCCCCTCACCTTTTGATTAAGGTGACAGATTTTTGTATAACTGTCACTTTCTGCTCCAGTGCAATAAAAGACTTGATTAGATGCTATAATCCTTCCCTTCTTTCCTGGTGACAGTCACCAAGACAGAAAGGGGAAGAGGAAAACTAAAAAAAAAAAAAAAAAAAGTTTCCATTCATTTCTCACAAAAAAACAACAAAAAACATTGGATGGAGTTTCACTTTAGTATTGGGCCTGGCCTATTACACAACTTATTAATTAGACTATTTTGAACACATAGTGTTTCTGTATTTTTTGCATTGAGCATACTGTAGCAGGATCAGAAATACAATAAATGAATGTGTTCCACCATGCACAGAACGTGATAAAAAATTGTGATCATAATTGTGCTACTTGCTATATAAACGACGTACCAAAAAGTGAAAAAATCTGCATACTAATAATCCACAGTAGGGCAGACAAATCTTAATTGTAAAAAATATATAATCCTACAAAAATCTGGATAATAAGAAAATATATACAACAAAAAAAAAGTCCAAGCCGTAAAAGTACACATAGGTGTCACACACCAGTGTGAAATCTTTTAAACACCACCATAGTGATAATGTGTGCCCTTCTCCCTGAAAGCGTTTAACCCCCAAAAAATAAAGATCCTATTCCTTTAATGCATGTTATACAGCACAGTGCTTGTGCTTTGTCATTTGTAATACCTGGCTGATCCTGCCTGGCTATGCCCTCCCCTTTGTAACCTGACCACGGTGTATTATGCCTGCTGAGCCCTGACATCGTGGTCAGTTTACATACCTTTGTCATCTGCAGCTTGCCATCTTTCTCCTCTGTGCTCTCCCCCCACCTCCCTGCCAATCAGCTCATGACACTGCTCATCCCCACAAATCCTGCTGCTCAAATAACTTTTACATCTTCATACCATCCCCTGTGTGTTTTAATCCTGTGTGCCCTTGTGTGAGTGATAAGATATATAGCAGATTTTATTTCAGATCTCTCCTTAGCGAACACATGATCGGCTGGCGCTCTCTTGCCTCTCCTCCTCCTCCTCTCCTGGGGGATGTCAGCGGTGGAGTCTCGGCTCCCGCCCGGTGCATCTATCAGACTGAGAGAGCAGAGAGCCAGCCAATCATCAGTATGTGATCGCTGAGAAGAGCTCTGAAATGAGGTATAGCAGGCTTTTTTTTTTATAAATCACTCACACAGGATTAGAACAAAGAGGGGATAGTATGAAGATGTGAAAGTGGCTTAACAACCACTTTAAGAATAAAACTCACCAGACCAAATTGCCATCCATTCTCATGAGTAGGCAATAGTTCTTAAACAGTTATGACTCCTTTGGAAGAAATCCAGATTGCCTATCCACCTTCCTTGTAACATTAGCGCTCATCAAATATATGTAGAAAAAAAGAGAAAATCGGAAGGCCCCCAATAGTGTATTACTTAAAACACCAAATTTTTGTTAAGTATCCACTCACATTTTAAAGCATTTAAACCAGGATTGAATAAAAGGCAGTCCGGTAGCGGTCCTAGAGCAATCTCGCCACCTCCCACGCTGGTTTGACTACTGTTGGAACCTCGCCCCTCATTCCCCTGGCATTAATGCCTTGCATCTGGTTTCCACGTAACCGCGCTCTGGCACATTTTGTCATATCCAACTTCAACAAATGACTTTTAACAAAGAAACCCATAACTTAAAACATAAATAAAAACTAGAGGTGCATTGAATGGAAATTTTGGTACTGAAACCAAAAATTCAGCATGCACTAGGCTGAAACGGAAAATGACAGTTCTTAAAATATCAATATATAATTTGTACTATATACAACTTTTTAAATTTTAAAATTATGAATTTAAATGAATATGAATGTCGAGCCATTATTGGCACCTTTTTTTTAGAGCACGAAAAGCTCAAGAAAAATGCACCCCTTTAAATTAGGTCTCTGTGTCTTTACACTGGTCTGTTGCACTTCCATTGTAGTGTTTAAAAATCTTACTTGCTGCATTTTTGGTCAGTTAAAAAAAACGCACCAAAAGCACACACCCATGTTACATTTTTGATGCGGTTTTTGAGTGACCTGACCTATGAAAAACACACCATAAGCACAGTAAATCATGGCAAAATTGCATGCGTTTTTGGCGCCATTATTGGCACCTTTTTCTCTATCTGAAAAATAAAGACCATTTTCGGAAAAATATGTTTCAGCAACTGAAATTTTGGTGCTTCTCTAATAAAAACAGCTCAGCTATTGCAGCTTGACCGGTATTTAAACACTTTCATAAAATAATTTACTGTCCCTAAATAGACAAGGGGTCTGTAAACCAACAAGCCACCCTGTCTACAAAACTTGCAACCCATTTGCAGCCATCACTGTGCATGTCTGGAAACCCGTATTTCGGATGTCTAGTCCTATTTCTGAAAGGCCGACTCAATCTTCCTATATAGAGGCTCATTATTCCACCTTTCAGTTCCTGGTGTCTATAAAAGGCATAGCATCATTTTTTATTTTATTTTTTTCTATAGCTCTGTTAATCCACTTCCTAAACTTCTTCTCAAGAGGTTTCAACATAATGGAATAAAGCCATGGAAGATGACAAATGATCTTTTATTTTATGTACCTGCAATTCCAGCTACCTGCCTGTAACTTTTCACTAGACATCTGTACAGATTTCTCAATGGCTTTGTACATTATTATTTGTTCTTATTTTTACTTTTGTGATTGTAAGAAGTGGTCAGGAATATGTTTTATGTAGTGTGTAGTTCACGTCTGAGCAGCAGAAATGTATGCATTGAGCTTCAGTAGTATGGGTAATGTCATACAATTTTCCTCCTTTTTTTTTTTTTTTGCACTGCCTTACTGTGTAAGAAAGATAAATATTCCTAATTTTACACTATATTGACTGCACTGTACATGCAGATAAACGTATATCTATTGTAAATGTCTGCCATACAATATATAAATAAAATAATCAGCTAGCTCAGCAGAGGTTTCAGGGCTTGTGAACACATTCCATTAAGGAGCATTCAATGTATGTTTGTAACTTGCTGAGCACTCCCTGGTGCCCAGAGTACAAAAAGTGTATTGAGCCGAATGGATGGAAATGACTATTGCCCATTGTGTTTGTGTTTGACAGGGTAAAATACATATATTTGCGTCATTACATTTTTTTTTTTTTTAATGGTCACCTTTTACAATTGACTATTCTTTGTGCTTTGTCATTCCTGTGTTTTAGCTTGAACTAAGCGACAACAGGATTTCTGGAGGTCTAGATGTACTAGCAGAGAAACTCCCAAACCTCACACATCTAAATCTCAGTGGAAATAAATTAAAAGATATTAGCACCTTGGAACCATTGGTAAGTAGTGTAATTCTGCTGGTCTAGAGCTCTGTATAATTTATAACCCTTGTGATGGAAACCTGCTGGACTATAGTGCCTTTCCTATAATGAATATTGTTTTATTATTGTCATGTAGTTTAAGAGGACAGTTTTTTGATGAATTTAAAATGCATTACAGTTTCAAGGCCTCATGCACGCTGGACGTTTTTATGCATGAGAGGCCAGCATTTAGGTGCAGGCGGAAAGTACAGGCGCACTGTCCAGCCCCCGTTATGACAGTCTGTAAAACTGAGAGGCTGAAAGCTGCTTCAGCTGGACGAGGCATAAAGAAGTACTAACTTTTTAGGATGGTATGCGCTTAGGGATGAATTTCTAGAATGCAAGAAATCTGCTTTCTTGGCATTTGTTTCTGAGTGCATAAATGCCCTAAATGTTAATACTGCTTGGTGCCCCATCCAGCTGCAGCTGATTTCAGCCTCTCACAGAGCTATACAGGCTGCTGTTCCCACAAATAGAGCTTTCTTTTGATGGTATTTGATCACCACTGGGGGCTTTTTTTTTTTTTTTTTTTTGCTAAACAATAAAAATTTGGAATAAATTGTTATAAAATTTTGTAAATAAGTTTTTCTCCTTCACTGATGGGGCATTACTGCTGCACCCTGATTGCCACCTGTAATGGGCACTGACAACCCTGGTGGCCCTGGGTGGGCATCCTCAGGGGAGCTACACTGCGTACAAACATATATATTTTACATTAAATCTTTATAAATTGTTGGCAATAATATGCTATGGGTGGATTTGTGCCAGTCAGTCTGTGTCACTCCCCTCCAGTCTGTGTCTTCGCATGAGAGGGAGGTGAGCCACCATTAATTTACATCCTAATATCCCACCCCCATTGTGTTTAGCTGGTTTGTGGGCATAGGGGAGGAGGGCTGTCATTTACCACTGTGTATACACCCACATGTGTGACTCATGGACATGGGCTACTCAGATGTGATAGGGAGGAAATGCTCCGCTTAGAAATTCACTGAAAACTGAGCATGTACAGGAGTTGCAGCTGTGGCGGCAACATCCTTAGCTGAATTGGAGACATGGACAGAAGGGGGAGATGGAGAGCAGCAGGTTCAACAATGCTTTCCGTGTTCTTCAATAAAACATCTCATAGTGACTCAGTGAGCCTGAACAATATATAATACCCCATGTATTGATGGTTGTGTTTTATTTTTTATGTGGGTTCAGTGAAACTTTAAGTTATATTTACTTTCAAATGCCTTCAACTACCACTTACATTATTATGTTCTGTTTAGAGACCTTATAGTTGGTGAAAATTAGGTTATTATCAATTTAATAGTATATCAGTATACAATTATAAGTTTTTTATAATATCCAAATCTAAAGAAGGTAAGGGTTTGTTTTATAGGTCGCTGTTTATGTAAGTGCTTTTTAGTAACATCCTTGGGGGGGGGGGGGGGGATATCAATCCCCTGTTACTAACAACTGGAAGCAGGAAAGTTCTGAAGATTTCGATTGGAAGGTACCCTACTGTGCTCACCACTACTCTGAATACTAATACCAAAAATATATTATATCCTGACGTATAGTATTTTAAATCTAAAATACATTTCAAAACGATGGGCTTGTTTTACATTTCTGCAGTCCTGTCATTCCTCTTGCCCACGCATATTTGGGGGGGGGGGGGAGGAGAGGGAGACCAGGAATGGGAGAGAGTGCAGAGTATAAAATGTATGGAGAACAGTAGCTCTCTGTGCATTAAGGCATGCCCTGTGCACAGACAGCCTATGAGAAACAAACTCTGAAGGAAAGGTGGGGAAATTTGCAAAAATGACAGCATTAAAAGTACAAAAAAAATGTTGGCAGATAAAATGGGAAGATGAAGCAAAGTAAAATTGTTAAAAAAAAAAAAAAAAATTGTATGTGCTTTTAAAAAAAAAAATTCTTGACTCTTTCCTAAATTGTTCTTTTATCCATGCTTGCATGGCCTGGTGTCACTTTCCTGTCTACCCACTTCCATTTTACATATGTTATGCACACCATATCAACGCTAGTAAAAAAAAAAAACAACAAGAAATCAACTTGTGCACCCCCACGTAAATAACTAAAATATAGCCACCTGATGCTACAAGGGACAACACTCCACTTGTTTCAGAAACAATGAATAAAACAATCTAGCTCTACAAATAAACCAATAAACTTTAAAAAAAAAAATCGTACCTACCTAGGTGGATGCTGCATCAGTCCCCCACCTGCTTTTAAGACGTAGAACTGAGCAATCAAACACCGCCAACCACTCAGAGAGCTGGTGACTGTCAGTGGGCTGTGTAGGGGGGGTGGGAGCAGCCAGCTCAGCCTCTCAGCAGCTCGCTGAAAGGCTGAGTCGGGGTGCCAGTCCAGGCATGTGGGCAGATCCCGAATTTGCCACGATCTTGCCCACGCCTGCACTGACTGTGACGTCAGCCCACTGTCTGCTGAAAACAGGTCATAGGAGTGCAGAACACACTTAAGGCTCGGTTCACACAGGGGCGACTCAGATCCGACTTCAGGTCGCCTCAGGTTGGACAACATTTAAAAATCAATGTAAGTGAATGAGAGCTGTCTTAATGCACGCTACTGAAGTCGCTCCGACTTCAGAAAAGGTTCCTGTACTACTTCAATCCGACTTGTAGGCGACTGGTACCCATTGATTTCAATGGAGGTCGCCTCCAAGTCGGATCTCTGTCTATACGGAGGCGACTCTGACAGAATTATCAGCTCTCAAGAGGGAACTCCACGCTAAATTCATGAAAAAAAATTGGCGTGGGTTCCCCCTCCGAGAGCATACCAGGCCCTTAGGTCTGGTATGGATTTAAAGGCGAAAAAACGGCGTGGGGTCCCCCCCCCAGATCCATACCAGACCCTTATCCGAGCACGCTACCCGGCCGGCCAGGAAAGGGGTGGGGGACGAGTGAGCATCCCCCCCCTCCTGAGCCGTACCAGGCCACGTGCCCTCAACATGGGGGGGTGCCTTGGGGAAGGGGAGCCACACGCCCCCCCCCCCCCACCCCAAAGCACCTTGTCCCCATGTTGATGAGGACAAGGGCCTCTTCTCGACAACCCTGGCCGTTGGTTGTCGGGATCTGCGGGCAGGGGGCTTATCGGGGATACCGGCCCCCCACCCTATGTGAATGAGTATGGGGTACAATGCACCCCTACCCATTCACCTGTGGAAAAAAGTAAAAATAAAACACAACACAGGGTTAAAATAGTTTATTGCACTGCTCTGGGGGTCTTCCGTCTTCGGTCTTCTCGCCGGACTCCTCCGCTATCTTCTGCTCTTTTGCTAGCGGAGGAGCCCGACTTTCTTCTTCGCCGCCGCCCTCTTCTTCCGACTTCAGGGGTCTTGTCCCCCTCTTCGGTTCTTCTTGCCGGGCCACCGCTTCTTCTTCCAGCTCTTTTACTAGCGGTGGCCCGGTCTTCAGTCGCTGCCGCCTTCCGTTCTTCTTCTGACTCTGACTCGACGCTCTCTCCGGCCGCAATGCCAGGGACGCGGTGCGCGGCGACTTGTATAGGGACAAGGGGCGGGTCACCGGTTGATGTCACATGGTGACCCCGCCCCTTACGATGTCACAGTCCCAGCATCCTCCGGGACTGTGGCATAAAGGGGCAGGGTCACCATGTGACATCAACCGGTGACTCCGCCCCTTGTCCCTATATCAGTCGCCGCGTCCCTGGCATTGCGGCCGGAGAGAACGTTGAGTCAACATCTCCAGAAGAAGAACGGAAGGCGGCGACAGAAGACCGGGTCACCGCTAGTAAAAGAGCTGGAAGACAAGACCCCCGAAGTCGGAAGAAGGCGGCGGCGAAGAAGAAAGTTTGGCTCCTCCGCTAGCAAAAGAGCAGAAGATATCGGAGGAGTCCGGCGAGAAGACCCCCGAAGACGGAAGACCCCTGGAGCTGTGCAATAAACTATTTTAACCCTGTGTTGTGTTGTGTTTTTTATTTTTACTTTTTTCCACAGGTGAATGGGTAGGGGTACATTGTACCCCATACTCATTCACATAGGGTGGGGGGCCGGTATCCGCTGGCCCCCTTATTAAAGGGGGCTCCCGGATTCTGATAAGTCCCCCGCCCGCAGACCCAGACAACCAACGGCCAGGGTTGTCGGGAAGAGGCCCTTGTCCTCATCAACATTTAGCGTGGAGTTCCTCCTTCAGAGCTCTGATTGGCCACGGCAAAAGTCGCCTGGCCTGAGGCGACTTCAAAGTCGCGTTGTAACTCGCCCCAGGTCGTGTCTAAGTCGTGTTCAAGTCCTCTCCAAGTTGGCTCACAAAGTTGTCCTGGAAGTCGTGTCGCCCCTGTGTGAACAGAGTCTTACTCCTGTGATCCACCGGAGAAGTATAGCTCAAAGGACCTTTTAAAGTGTAAACACTTTGAGATGCTTGTACATAAAAGTGCAATCAATGACATTTATAAAGTGTCAGATATGAAACAGATGGATATCTGCCTTCCAGTAGTGTGACACACTGCTTGCAATTACATCTACCATAGCAGAGGCTTTTTTTATAAATTCAAATGTATGTATGAATCTGAGTTTGTCGCACACGATGGTGCTAACTATGAAAACGTGATGGGGTTTATGAATTTGGAGCAAGTCTTCCGACTACATTCACAAAGCTAGAAATATGTCACAAAGGCCTTTAGTGGATCGCTCTCTATATGTGTTAAATTTCAGAATGGTGCCTTTTTAAATATATATTTTCTTCATTATTTGCGGCTAAAAATATTGCTTTTGTCTATGGTGAGATTTTTTTTTTTTTTTTTTAATACTGCAATATTGCCCCCTAGTGAGTAAACTGCTAAAATTTGTTTCTAGAATATGAAGTAGGTAAAAGTGTCTGCAAGTCAGTGAAATGCAAGTGTGTGGATGAAAGCTAAGTTTAGAGATGCATTTTTATGAACCAAGGGAACTGAGATGACTTCAGAACATTGAGCTATTGTGCATTCGCATGCAAAATCTGACTCTCCTATTCACACCCCTAAACCTGTGTAATAAAGTTGTAGAAACCGACTTTTGACTCCTAAGCTGCAAGGCACTGAAACTGAACCACAACTTTACCATGACTGGCAAGAATGACCGCATCTATTTTACATTTGTCAGAAAAGTATTTTTGCTTCCTGACAAAATCCATTTTACGATGATGCATTTGTTGGCCACAAGCTTTTTTTTTTTTTTTTTTTCATTCTTTTTTTTTTTTTTTTTTGCTTCCGTATTCAAATTCATTGCTTCTGAGAGCAGCTATGGCAATTGTTGTGTGGTGTTTTTTTTTTGTTTAATAACCTAGAATGCTGAACTTACCTTTTCAGTCTTCTGTTTTAGATATAATTATGATGTAAATTTTCTGAATGGGGTATCAAAATACTTGGAGGACAGATATATTGGTCTATGAAATTATTTAATGGTGGATTTTTTTTATTTGGTGTAATTTACAAGTGGGGTATAGCTTGAGAACTTGAGTAACGCTTGGTATGTAAAAATCACTGCCTAATACTGGTCAATATTTACACACACACACTAAGGCTACTTTGACATTGGGGTGGGGGCTTTTCGGCCACTGGCGGGGTGCTTTTTTTTAACCCCCACTGGCAGCTGAATAAAGGGTTAAAAGCACCTTACAGGCGCTTTGGCAGCTGTGCACATTAATTTCAATGGCAGGGGCGGTGGAGGAGCGGTGTATACAGCACTCCCGCACAGGCCAAAAGATGCTGCTTGCAGGGATTTTTCTAATGTCCTGCAAGCACACCGCCCCTGTGTGAAAGCACTCAGGCTCTCACACTGGGGCTGCAGGGGAGGCATTTTTCAGGTGTTTTACTTGTGCTATTTTTAGCCCAAAAGTGCCTGAAAAAAACGCCCCAGTGTGAAAAGTGGTCTTAGTCCATAGGGTTCAATATTGAGTATAACCGCTTTAACTCTTCTGGGATGGCTGTCCACAAGGTTTAGGAGTGTGTCTATGGGAATGTTTGATCATTCTTCCAGAAGCGCATTTGTGAGGTCAGGCACTGATTTTGGACAAGGCCCAGATCGCAGCCTCCACTGTAATTCATCCCAAAGGTGTTCTATCAGGTTGATGTCAGGAATCTGTGCAGGTCAGTCAAGTTCCTCCACTCGCTCATCCATGTTTTTATGGACCTTGCTTTGGCACACAGTCGGAACAGGAAGAGGCCATCCCCGAACTGGTCCCACAAAGTTGGGAGCATGAAATTGTCCAAACTCCATAATTTCTGAGGATTTTGCTTTGGCAAATTCGACACCCTCTATGAAAGTAGTAGCATGAACATTTGCTACGCATGAGTAATATGTCCTTAGTAGCAAAATCCAAATAACTAATTTTCAGATGTCCGTTCCCTAACACATTTCTAAGCACTTCCAGCTAATGGTGTTAAAGGGCAGTGCACATTTTACTGCAGTCATGGATGACCTTTACCCCAGCTGTGTCATAGGCATACACACAAATATGATGTTTGACCAAATTCACAGAATGCAAAGCATGGGTGAGGCTGCGCACTCTGGGCTCTCAGTTTCAAAGATTTCTAAGTGTGTTGGTGCTTAGTTTTCACAAGAATTTGACATCCCATTGGTTTTAATATGATATGATATACTGTATGAGGTCAAAAGTACATGCTTATATAGTGGCTGTTTTGTTTTCTAAAGAATACAGGCATTTAACAAGCGTAAAATGCACTTGCTTATAGCAACCAATCAAAATAAATATTTACTAATCTAACCATAGTAAACTAAAGCTGGATTATGATACTTGGCTCACTTGCACTATCTTGGATAAGCTTCACTGTGATGTATGCATTCATCTGTGTTCTTTGTAAATTGGACATTAATAAAGGAAATTATTTTAAGAAAACCTTTTTAATAGAAGATGGGCCTAAATTTATGGCATTTAAAGCGGTAGTAAACTCAAATCCATTCCCCCACCCCCCAATAGGCCCCTACAGGTTTGTGCCACAATGTGTGTGTGTGTGTGTGTGTGTGTGTATATGCACATGCTGACACTTTGCTTTCAGATGGGTCCAAACAAGCCCCTCCAGCGCTGAGCTGTCACTGCTCCCACTTTGCAGCCGCTTGAATGGCTGGGCTTGCCCACAGGAGTCACCATCATGGAACTCTCTGCATGCAGGGCACACCTTTGCCCTGAATGCAGCGCACACTGCACATGGCTGAAGCCAATTTAGAGATCTAATAAACGGTGCAAGTTTAATAGATATTCACAGTACCTACAGGTAAGACTTATTATAAGCTTACCTGTAGGAATAAGTTACATTTCAGACTTTACTAGTTCTTCAAGCCCATAGTTATCTAATATACATGAAAGTTGACTCTACCAGAAGGAGGATATTATGCATTTAATTTCGTCTTTTTGCTGCTCATTTCCTGCACTTCCCTTTAGGCTGTCCATTGATGGTTCCGATACAAACAAACTCAAGGATAAACCGAGGGGAAAAAAAACAAGCTTTACTTACCACCAGCCCACAGACAACCAAATAACCTGTCTAACAGTATGCGTTAAAAGCAGGGGTTTAGTCTGCACACATTTGCAAATGCATGCGTAAGCCGCAGAGCCCCGTAAAGGCACCCTGGTATCTGTGGTACATAACACTAACTTATAAGTGTCCCCACAATGGAGGCATAGGCATTCTGATAGGTGAGAGCAGGTGGACTGAAGGAGAGCCACCCCTTCTTAAAGGTGCAGGAGCACACTGAACACCCAGCACAGTGGCAACAAATGTGTCAGTGAGATGCCTGACCAAAAAACACAACAGTGATACAAAGACGCCACTTGCTCACACCTATAGCTGGCTATCGCAATAAGACGCTTGGAAGGCTACCGACAGATACAAACAAACCCAAGGATAAACCAAGGAAAAAAACAAGCTTTACTTACCACCAGCCCACAGACAACTAAATAACCTGTCTAACAGTATGCGTTAAAAGCAGGGGTTCAGCAGGAACTGGCTAAGATTACACCATCTATGGGCAGACTGATTATAGCCAAGTCGATCCACTAGCAATAATCGCTGTGTTCTCCTCCTTACAGGGAAAGCTCCCAACGCCTCCCTGCCAGGAGAACACAGTAGCTCCACTCGAAGTGCAGGAAAGAAAATTGTATCTATGGCCTGCCTTAGACTCTTTTTTTTTTTTTTTTTTTTTTTTTTTTTTTGAAACGGTCACTCCTAGCAGGTCCACCTGTCAGTTTTTCAGGTGGATGTAAACAGACAAACGTCCATTACCTCCCAGGTCTGTCTAGCCACTAGACAACTGGGCAATTTAAACCCCCTTCCTAACCAGACCAATTTTCAGCTTTTGGTGCTCACATTTTGAATGACAATTACTCAGTCATGGAACACTGTACCCATGAAATTTTTGTCTTTTTTTTTTCATACAAATAGAGCTTTCTTTTGGTGGTATTTAATCACCGCTGAGTTTTTTATTTTTTGCGCTATGAATCAAAAAAGACTGAAAAGTCAGTAAAAAAAAACGTTGTTTCTGTTAAAATTTATTGCCAGGGTATCGCACAATATTGCAGAGTATTGCACAGTATGGGCACAGAGCAGCGCTGTGGGCACTACAGATCAAGCCCACAGCACTGCTAAAACTTATCTCTCCCCTCGCACTGTACCAATCGGTACAGAGAGGCGAGGGAGGAACCAGCGTCATGATATGACGCTGGTTTATTTAAAAGTGATCGCTCCGTAATTTGACAGAGAGATCAAGTGGTAAATGGCCGCTACAAGCGGGCATTTACTGTGATCCGTGATGCCCCGAGTCTTCCTGAACCGGCGGTCACGGATGTTTGCGGGAGAGCGCACCACGGGGGCGTGCAAGAGCAGCATTCTGGGAGGACGTCCCAGAATAAGCCAACCGCGCTGTAGCCATCTTTCGGCAATGGCCCGGTCGGCAAAGAAAAAATATATAAAGGTTTATATCCTTCCCTTTTTTTGGGGGGGGGGGAGAAATGTAATGAGAAGACGCTTAACTTCAGCGTTTCCCCTTTTTTTTTTTTGTGAAAGTCTAGCAAAGATTATGCTTCTTTTGAAATGTCACCTATTGTTCAATTTTCCATGTGGGGCCAATAAGTGGTTACCCACTTCCCTGTAAACTGCATAACAGTTGGTGCAGCAATTTCCTAAATGAATGTTCAGATGATTTACTAAAAGTCAGTATGACAGCACCCGACCATGGGCCTTTTAAACAAATCAGCAGGGCCAGTACCCACATTTTTATTGCCACAAAAGGTAGGTCTATACAGGGATGAGAAAATCTATATACAATTTAAATGTCATTCAGTTTGACTTAATTTTGATAAATGTTGTCCTGCTGATGAGAAATGTATTGCTTTATTTTCAGAAAAAATTGGAGCATCTAAAGAGTCTTGACCTATTCAACTGTGAAGTAACAAATCTTAATGACTACAGAGAAAGTGTATTCAAACTCCTTCCTCAGCTGACTTATTTGGATGGATATGACAAAGATGATAAAGAAGCCCCAGATTCAGATGCAGAAGCTGATGGGGATGGTGTTGATGAGGAGGAAGAAGATGAAGGTGTGTGATTATAAACATGACATTTTTTTAATTTTACCAGTGTTTGTTTTTATAAGGCTGTTTTTATTATGTCAAGTTTTACAGAACTGTCTTAAAGCGGAGCTAAACGCACCTATCTTTTACAGTCAAAAGAAGCTTCCATCTTAGCTTTTGTTCGATCTGCTGTCGTCCTGGTGCTGCACATGTGATCAGTTATGACACCAGCCATTTGATGGCTTGACAGTTTGGTTGAGAGAAAAAGCAACTGTGACCCTTCTTAATCCCGGCATGCCCTGAATGTACCTGTTTTGGGCCTGACACTCAGACATAAACCAGTTCCGGACCACCTTTGGCACGTTTACTGTTTTAAGGTAGCCTGACTGCACGAAATGACTTACCTGTACATCGCTTCATGCAGTAGCCTTTGGGGGCACTCACTGTGCGTTCAACACCCCCCCCCCCCCCCCCCCCCCCCCCCACCACACCCTTCCAATCAGTGGGCCCAGCGGACGCGATGTCTGCTGGCCACCCACAATCGTTCCCCAGAGGCATAACGGCCATCTACCTATGTAAGCAAGGCAGATTGCCATTCTGAGAGGGGGAGAACATAGAGCTCTTCTGTTCAGGAACACGGATCTCTGTTTTCCCCCCCTAGTCAGAGCAACGCCTTAGGGACACACTTGACCCTTTGATCACCCCTGGTGTTAACCCCTTCCTTGCCAGTGTCAGTACAGTACCCATGCATATTTTTAGCACTAATCACTGAATTTATCACTGGTCCCCAAAAACATGTCAGTTGGGTGTCGAATTTGTCCACCACAATATCAGTCCTGCTAAAAAATCACTGATCACCTCCATTACTAGTAAAAAAATAAATAAAAAATCCATAAAAATATCCCATAGTTTGTAGACACGCTTTTG
Organism: Lithobates pipiens; assembly: GCF_037356315.1. NCBI lineage: Eukaryota > Metazoa > Chordata > Amphibia > Anura > Ranidae > Lithobates > Lithobates pipiens. The sequence goes on from NW_027507718.1 coordinate 97,505,671, forward strand.
CGCAAACCAATCAAATATATGCTTATTGGGATTATTTTTACCAAAAATATGTTCAGAATACATATTGGCTTAAATTGATAAAGAAATTATATATATATATATATATATATATAATTTAAAATTTTAACCACTTGCCGACCGTCGCACACAGATGTACGTTGGTAGAATGGCACAGGCAGGCAAATAGGCATACCTGTACGTCCCTTTGAATTTGCCACCTATCAGGTCTCAGGAACTCTGGTTGGCCGGTGACCGCTATTGTAAACAAGGCATTTCCTTGTTCTGCCTTGTGACATGAGAGATCCACTTCTCCCTGTCATCGGGAGCAGTGATCGCTGTCAAGTCAGTGGTAGCCCCCCCCCCTACAGTTAGAACACCTCCCTAGGACACACTTAACCCCTTGATTGCTACCTTCTGTGCCAGTGCCATTTACACAGTAAGCATTTTTATAGCACTGATCGCTGTATAAATGACAATGGTCCCAAAATGGTGTCAAAGGTGTCCGCTGTGTCCGCCATAATGTTGCAGTCACGATAGAAATCGCAACTCGCCGACATTAGTAATAAAAAAATGCCATAAATCTATCCCCTATTTTGTAGACGCTATAACTTTTGCGCAAAGCAATATATATGCTTATTGAGATATTTTTGGTAAACAATTTATAAAAATGTAGAAGAATACATATCGGCCTTTTTTGAGGATATTTATTATAGCAAAAAGAAAAAAAATTGTCAAATTGCATGCCAAATCTCATCAATGTAAACCAGGGCTTAATGTTTGCAGACGTTTGTCTCAATGTTTGATTTGCAATTATGTGTGTGTGTGTGTGTGTGTGTATATAGGGGCAACCGTATTTACTCTTTATGTATACAAACATTGCTTCCTGCTTTTTTTTGTGCTTCATTGCATTTATGCTTTACTACTATTTTCCGCAGTCTGATTCAGCCAACTCTTTGAAAAAAAATCCCTCTAGTATCTTACATTGGCTGTTAATAGAGACCTAATCATTGCACTAAACTACTGAGAGATCTCTTTCTCTGTAGTCGATAATCTAAAAAAAAAAAAAAAAAAACTGTTCTTATTTACTTTATAAGATAAAGTTTACTTCCGTGCTAACTTCTTTTTTTTTTTTTTTTTTAATCAAATCCTTTTTATTATTTTATATGAAAACAACATTGACATGATACGGCAGACAAAACCACAAAAATAGAAATCGCACCAAACCCAACCACCTTCCTTCCACAAACCCTGTCATCCTACCACCCCCTGCTCACTTGGAGTATATAGGACACATGAAAAAAAAAAAAGATAACAATATCCAGTTTTACGAAGTACAATACCTATTGGTTGACATGATACCCAAGTCAGATTGAAGCCATCTAGACCAGATAACATCAAACTTATTCAGGGAGTTCCTTAGGAAATATGTATGCTTTTCATGCTAATTAGTAATTAGAAACGTGCCTAGATTCAACACTCCACTCCAGGTCTTCAAGACCTGCCAAATGGATGATAATAAAGACCTGATAACTAACTACTAACTCCCTTTTTAATAATCAGATTTTAATAATGATCTCTTCCCTTCTTTTGATGAGCTCTTATTTTTCCAATAAATAAGTGGGGCAATAAACCCTCACAATGCAGATCCTCTTGACCTATATCACTGTCAAATGAAATCCTTTTAACAGTCCGACGCCCACACAGTTCCTCGCACGTGGTGGCATCTACTCCCTGGGTTCTTCCAGGTGTCAGTCTTTGGCTGCTTTGATTGTTTGGCAGGGGATGATATCAGTCCTGCACATGTAAAAGCAATGCTGTAAATGACAGCGGTCACAGATGCTTGTGCTGTTGGCTGAACTGTTGAGGGTTTCAAGTGTACCTAAACTGATCAGTTAACCAGTTTCCCAGAACTGTTACATTCAAAACATGCAGTGAATAACTGCCACAGTTGCTTGTGCTTTTAACTGAACTGTCAAACTATCAAATGAGTGATGTCATAGCTGATCATGTGTGCAGTACCATGGTAGGGTCAAATCAAACAAAGGTTAAAGTGGTAGCCTCCATGGTTGTAAAGGATAGAAGAGTTTAGCCCTGCGTAAAATGTATACTTTTTTCAGAGGAAAAAAAATAAATCATACCGGTGTTTTTGTATGTATGTTAGGTTTTGTCTTTGTTTCTTTTGAGCTGTGTTTTATCAGATATAGCTACAATTTTTTATATTTTTATTAAAAAAATAATAATTTTGTTTACGCCTATGCAGAGGGGGGGGGGTGTGTGTGTGTGTGTGTGACTTTTCATGTGTCTTGCTTAGGGCAGCCCATTCTTACAAAAGTGCATGACCCCCCTTTTTTTTTTTTTTTTTTTTTTTTTTTTTGGCACAACACCAAAATGCATGGTACTTTCTGTTTTGTGGTGCCATTAAATATTGATGGCACTGGCATACCCCTACAAAAGGGATGTACTTTTTTGGGGCGTTGCTGGAATGTATATGATTTTGCGCATGTTCCTGCAATGGACAAATGTGAGCCTAGCATAAGGGTTGATATTGTTCCACTCTTTCTATGCTAAATGGGTACTAATCTAATTCTTAAAATCCAAACCATATTTACATTTTTCTATTTGGTGGACACTAAATCCAGCTAGTAATACAGTACATAAAACGTGTTTTTATTTATATTTTTTATTTTATTTTTTCTTACCTGTGGTGCTGTTTGTCAATGTGATAACTGCTAGAAATGAATTCAGTAAAAGATATATTGTGAGCTTTAATCATGCCATGTACCTTGCTTTCCAGAGGGCGAAGAAGAGGACGATGATGAAGAGGAAGAAGGCGAAGAGGAAGAAGACATAGATGAGGAAGAAGATGAGGATGAAGAGGAGGAAGAAGTGGGAGAGGATGACGATGAAGATGCAAGCGAAGATGATGATGTAAATATAGTTTTTTAATTCTCATTTATATAACGTTGTATACCATGGTTATGGCAACAGATAACTGCCATATACCCCGGTATATTTTTACACAGTGGGCAATCCGAAGTCGAGTGAGGGCAAGACGGCTCGATGTCAAACATCACTTCCGCCCACTAGCTTTAAAGTGCTAATTTTTATTTTTTGTGTAAAAGTAAAATTAATTAAATTTTTTTTTTTTTGCTTTTTTTAAGTGTAAATGTGAGGTCTTTTTTACCCCAGATCTCACATTAGAGGCCCTGTCCTGCTTATTTCTTTTACAGGGGATGTTTACAATTCATGTAATAGGAATAACCGTGATCACATTTTTTTTTTTTTTTTTTAAAGAACAGTGTGCCCCTAAGCACGCAGGATCAAACGCATACACAAGTCGTGTCCACATATGTAAACAGTGTTCAAACCATACATGTGAGGTATTACCACGAACGTTCGAGCGAGAGCAATAATAAAGCTTCGCCTGTGGAGATTAAGTACTGTAGTTTGTCGCCATTACACGAGCGTGTGCAACATTAGAGCATGGAATGTTGGGTATCAATTTACTCGGCGTAACATAATCTTTCACATTATACAAAAAAAATTGGGCTAACTTTACTGTTTCTCTTATTTTTTTTAATTGCATTTGTAAGATCGCTGCGCGAATAAGATGTGACATAAAGTATTGTAACAATCTCCATTTTATTCTCTAGTGTCTAAATAATGATTTTAACTTCTAAACCTCGAATGTCAGAAATAGGCTCAAGTGGTTACATTTCCACCAGTTTAATGTACCTGTATCAAAGCCCAACTCCAACTAAAAATGTTAGTTTTATTTAGCCCTTTTCTGGCAAGAACTTAATGCCTGGATACCCAGACCAAATTTAGCAGCGTCCACGCGCATCAGTTAACTTGGCAATAACTTGAAATTTTTAGCAGAATTATTGTCACCATTATGATAAAGCAGCATCAAAATCATTGATATGTTTTAAAAGCTAATGGGCATCCGCACCTTGTTGGTAACACCGGCCTAAGGTATATTTTAAATCTATCTACTGTAGAAATACACAGAAATGCATTTCCTTTTATTGTGTTCAGCAGAGTAAGTAAAGAATTCCTCCAAACTATTTATTGGTTGGCATGTTCCTTATTGTGGTTCATTATCATTCTGTGTACCTGGGTATTTTCCAGATATGTAAAGAAAATACTGCACTATAACTCCCAGCAGTGAATTAATTGGACCTTTAGGCCCTGGTTGGGGCCTATTTTATACCTCCCCTCATGCCCCTACCAGTTTAATAGTATCATTCATAAGTAAAGGTTATTATACAGGATTTATATACCGCTAACAGGTTGCATGGTGCTTTACAATGTTGGGTTATAGGTACATGGGTATCTGTGTCTATGAGAATAAGAAGGCTCGCTTACTAACTGGAAAAAAAACTGTATTTGACCTAGTCTCCGTTCACATGAGTCGCACAGAATCGCATGACAATGGAAATCGCATCATCTTCAATGGTGGCCATTCACATTAATGCAACTCGGCATGGTGTGATTTCGGTAAAGGTTCCTGTAATGTTTTGGTGAGATTCCAGTGCAATTTTGGCCACGTAGCATATGCAAACCACATCCATGTTGCACTAGATAATCGCACTGAAAATCAGATGAAAATTGGATCACAGCAGTGTGAACTTTACTTGACTATAAACAGCACTGAAGGGCATTTTTTTTTTTAACCATCCCCTGAAGTCTCGGGCCACAGGCAGACATTGTTATAGTCCACCAATGATCCCTTCTCATTTACTTCCAGTTAATTCTTTTATTGCTTTTGTATTCAGCCAAGTGATAAACTGTTGTTTTGCCATTGAAATCTGCATGAATCATTTAACCTCATTTGTCTAAATGCATGTTGAAACTAAAGATAGAAGGGTACTAATCCTAAGCAATTTTTTTCAGGAGGAAGTGCTTGGACACGAAGTAGAAGATGAGGAAGAGGATGACGATGAGGATGATGATGAAGGTTAGCCTGAGTCATATTTTTATTTTTTCTTATACCAATGTGAGCTTCTTTCTGACATGTCACTCACAGGTCAAATGTTACCAATATTACATGGCTTTTCTTTTACATTTCTTCAGTTACTTCCTGGTTTCTTGCCTAGGCAAATTATGTAATCCATGCCTGGAGGGTTTTTCTTTCTTTCTTTTTTTTTTTTTTTTTTCAGCTAAGCACACTCTCCTGCATGCATGGCTGAGCTAAGAGATGATGGGTCCCAGGAATTAAATGCTACATCAATCATTTGCCCTTAATCAAGATGGCTATGGCCAAAAATGCTGGGGAGTTGTTTTTAAAAGTAGTTTCTCAACAAAATAAAGCATGGAGACATGGATGGATGAGGGAGTTTGCTTTCAATATTTAAAAATAAATGAAATAGTGTTTTTGGTTTGTGGTGCTCAGATGCAGTGCAGATCTGCTTTAAATAACACGTACAATGACTGAGTGTAGTGGTTTAAAAATTGCCTTAGTTGTCCAGCCAGTCTTAAGGGTTTGGCAGGTAAAAATGGAAGTTCTGCTTTAATGCTTTTACTCTTCTTTTTTACAAATTGATTGTATCATATTGGCATTTTTTGCCAATATCCTTTGTTTAAAAAAAAAAAAAATACTATATTGGCATGTTTAATAAAGCCATCCAAGATCATTGAGTATTTATGTGCTGCAGTAACCTATAGCATTTACTGTGTTTTCATTTTATGGGCATCCAATTTGTTAAAGCATAGGTTCCCATTTGTCCTTTTTGGGTTACTTTAAAGCAGCCATAGCCATTAAAATTCACATGACCTGATTGAATATGGCTGATATTGTTGTAAGCTTGTTGCAGTTTGATAATTCTTGTTCCGCTTGTTGGCTGTACTGCTGTTACACCTAAATGGAGTCAGCCAGTCTATGTTAATTACATCATACAATGGATATAAAAAGTCTGCGATTTGAACATCTCTGGAGAGATCTGAACATAGCTGTGCACTGACACTCCCCATCCTACCTGACAGAGCTTGAGAGGACCTGCAAATAAGAATGGGAGAAACTGCCCAAAATTATGTGTGCCAAGCTGGTAGCATCATACTCAAAGACTTGAGGCTGTAATTGGTGCCAGAGGTGCTTAAAGTATTGAGCAGAGGCTGTGAATACTTATGCACATGGTTTTTTTTTTTTTTTTTTTTTTGCGAAGATAAACTTCTTTCACATTGCCATAATGGGGTATTGTTTATAAAATTTTGAGGAAAAAATGTAATCCATTTTGGAATAAGGGTGTAACATAACAAAATGTGGAAAAAGTGAAGCGCTGTGAATACTTTCCGGATGCACTGTAATGTTATAGGTTTTAAGCACTGTTTTCCTGTTCCTGGCAAGATGGGGTGTGTGGAGGATTAGAGTATGGAAAGCATTTATTTGCTTTGGTGGAAAACCATGTGAATTGCTTTTTGTGTGGGTTGCTTGCTTACGAATAATCTTTTTTTCTCTTCACCCCCCCCCCCCACACAGAGGAAGAAATTGGAAAAGGAGAGAAGAGAAAGAGGGAAACGGACGATGAGGGTGATGAGGAAGAAGACTAAAGTAATTTGGGAAAAAAGGACTTTATTGGATTATACAGTATTGATTGAACTGGCTCCATTCGTGGAATATTGAAAAACAGGCTACAAATTGTAACAATGAAAACGAGCCCTATCCCTGAACACCCAAAAAGAGCCAAAGAGTCGTTACTGTGACATTCCTACAGCCAATAAACCCTACTGGAAGCTTACATCATGGTTTATAGTTAAGTCTCAAAAAGAAATAAAAAAATTATATATATATATATATATATATATATATATATATATATATATATATATATATATATATATATATATTTTCATATTCTCAATGTCCAGCTAAACCAACTGGGTCAATGCTTTTACTATTATGTTGAGGTTCTTGAGGGTTAACAAGTTGAGGGTGTGATTGGTGAGTCATGATTGTCAATGGCTACCTATTCGACATTGGAGCACCATTTTTACTTTCTGTACAACAAACAGCAAAAAGAGGAGAAAAAAAAAAAACTTTGTAAATAAAATCTTAACATTTTTGGGTCTGTTTTTCATGCTTTGCTTTTTTCCTAACAGTTCAATATTTTTTTACAGTAGGATGTTTTTTGCGACAACTGCAGATGAACTATTTTTAAGAACATGAGTGAAATAAACATGTTACTATTTGGTAAATCCTAGTTGTATGTTTACATTTCTGAATGAGAAGTAAATAATTCTTAAACATGTAGTCCTATTTTTTTCAACTATGTGTTTTGAACACTTTTTTTTTTTTTTTTTTTCTGTGGAAAGTTTTCAGTTACTTATAACAGTATATATATATATATTTATAATAACAGTCTCTGTTATTAATTTAATAGTTATTTTTGCAAAAAAGGCACTGAGCCATGTCCCGTAATACAAAAGAGTGATAACGAAAACAAATGCTACAAACAGCGCTTCTTCGTCCTTCAAATTAATGATGCAGGACAGTTGTGTGTGTGTGTGTGTGTGTGTGTGTGTGTGTGTGTGTTTTTTATTCTTTTTTTATTGCTTTTTTTGGAAGAGATTAAATATGTATACGACACATAAAAATGAAACCCCACGGATGTCACCATGTTTACTACATACATATTCTTAAAGCTTATTTAAACCCCAAAACAAACATTAAATATATTGCAATTTACCATTCTTTTAGATATGGTAGCTGCAATCCTTTCTTTTTTTTTATGCCAAGAACATTTTTCATCAAGTACAGAAAATACCTATTGATCTTCCAGGAATCCTTGTTACATGCTTAAGAGAAAGCACAAACCTTTTTTTTATTGTGTATACTAGTCTTCAATCAATTCACCATGTCATGATAATAAACAAGGTAAACATGTTTAGCAAGTATGACATCTAGGACTGTCCCATAGATCAAAGTGGAGAAAAAGGTTTTGACATGAAGGGACAGCAAGAGTGTTGTTAACAGGATTACCAGATAAAGTAAATATAGCAAATGCAGCCACCACATCTAGGCACTGGCAAGCTGCAATAAATTAAACTTTTTTGTTTTTGAGTTTAGATGTGCTTCAACTAGTTCCTGACTACGCTATAGCCAAAAGACTGTTCTGGGAGGACATCCGTCAGGCTCGCTCTGTGACCACTGTGTCCATTTGGACACAGCTGATTGCAGTAAAGGGCCAATCACAGCGGTCCTTTACCATGTGATCAGCTGTGTCCAATCACAGCTGGTCACATGTAAACAGACTTGCCGGTTATCGGCATTCCTTTCCTCACACGCTGTCTGTGTGAGGAAAGGAGAGCCAATAACTGGTAAATCCGACAAGGCACAGTGAGTACATTGTTTTACACTGATAATCAGGGCACTTATCAGTGCTCAGCCGAAAAATTACTTATTTGCAAAACTGAAATTGTGTTTTTTTTTTTTTTTTTTTTTTTTTTTTTTTTTATAATGTATTTTTTTTTTTCTTTAGCAAAAAAAATAACAAACCCCAGTGGTGACTAAATACCACCAAAATAAAGCTTTATCTGTATCAAAAAAAGTAATAAAACTTTCGTATGGGTACAGTGTTGCATGACTGCAGAATTGTCATTGAAAGTGTGACAGCTCTGAAAGCTGAAAATTGACCTGCGTGGGAAGGGGGGGGGGGGGGGTGAAAGTGGCCAGTATTGAAGTGGTTAAAAAAAATACCATAACTATTTTTTCTCTTTGGTGCAAGAAGTATTCTGCCTGAATTGTAAACTGAACATATGCTTGCATTCCAGTGGTGTTGTACATCCAGGGCTTTAAATATTAGTAATAATTTACACGTCTATGCCAAACTTGCTAGCCAAAAGATGGCTGTCATCTGGAGATGTATTAAATATAACTCTGATAAAATTATCAACAGTGGTTTTATAATGTACCATATAAGCTGGATTTTTCAGCACATTTTTACGCTGAAACATCCCCCCCCCACTCTGTTTTTTTTTACTTGAGTGAGGGTGGTATCAAAGGTACGGCTGCAGATGGGCACTGATAAATAGTTGGGTCAGCCTATACTCAAGTATATAAAGTAGTTGGTATTTAGTGGTCTTAAAGCGGAGGTCCACCCTAAAGTGGACTTCCCGCTCATCGGAACCCTCCCCCCCCCTCCGGTGCCACAATCGGCACCTTTCAGGGGGGAGGGGGGTGCAGTTACCTGGATAATCCAGGTAACTGCACCCACTTCCGGGACAGCTCTCTGCGGAAAGGGGCGTAACTTACGCCCCTTTCCGCAAGTGCCCGCCCCTTCCCGCAAGTGCCCCGCTGCCTGCTGGGAAACGCACAGCTCCCAGAGGCAGCGGGGAGCGTCCTTATTGCGCAGCGCAATTCGCGCATGCGCAGTAGGGAACCGGGAAATGAAGCCGAAAGGCTCCATTTCCTGATTCCCATACCCAAGATGGCGGCGGCAGGACCCGACAGACGACCTAGCGATCGGCTTCGGGTGCCGACATCGCGGGCGCGCTGGACAGGTAAGTGTCACTATTTTAAAAGTCAGCAGCTGCAGTATTTGTAGCTGCTGGCTTTTAAAAAAAATTAAAAAAACGCGGAGTCCCGGTGGACTCCCGCTTTAAACTAGGCTTTAATACAAAAAAATCTGCAACTTTTTTGAGACTACCATTCATTTGGTGTTGGTGTTCAGCATTAGTGTATCTAAAGCCAAACGTGTGTGAATGTGGAAGGGTTAGGACCCTTGTTAGGTTTTTCTGCCTGTGTCCTAGCTAAGGGAGATTCACCTCAATTTTAAGTGGATGTAAACCCTCACATATACACAGTGAAGTGAACAGCCTCATGATACAGAGATGAAACCAACATAAGTTTTCCATGTATCTTCATCTTTACATATTCTTGAGAAAGTTCAGATTGGGTTAGAAGATTTTCTCTTTCTGTTCAACACTGCAGTGAAGCGTGGACATACAGCTAAGATGGCTGATTGAAGGAAAGGCATATACCCCCCTCTCCTAGTAGGTAGAGACTGTCAGAGCTGATGGTTGAATAGTTCAGCCCTGTACTAATCTATTTATAGCATCATCCCCAACACAAAACTCCGGCTGCTTTTATCTCGGTTGATGGAGAACATGTCAGAAGTTCTGCTGCTAACAGAAGAACAGAGCAGGAGAAAGCCATGGGACATGTAAGAAAACACTGCAGATATATATGCCCAGCTCAAATTTCATGAATCTGGTTTACATCCACTTTAACCACTTGCACTACAGCCGAATGACGGCTGCCGAACAGTCGGATAACTCTGGGATGGCGTACTATGAGGTCCTGCCAGAATCCCACTCTCGTGCGCCCTCTGGGGTGTGCATCTGAGAACATCCGTGACCTGGACCCTGTGCATCATGGTAAACTGCTGCGAATAACGGCTGTTTACCATGTGGTCACTCCGTCAAATGATGGAGTGATCACTTGTAAACAAGCCGGCATCACGTTCGGTTCCTCTCTCCCCTCCCTGTACCTATTGGTACAGTGCGAGGGGAAAGATCACTGGCAGCAGTGCTGTGGGCTGGATGTGTAGTGCCCACAGCGCTGCTCTGTGCCCATTCCAGCCATCCATGCTCATTATACCCATCCATACTCATCCATCCATGCTCAGCATACCCATGCATACTCGGTATGCTCATCCACCCATCCATGCTCAGCAATACTCGTCCATGCTCAGCCATCCATACTAGGCTTACTCATCCATCCATGCTCACCTATCCATACTCTGCATACTCATCCATCCATACTCAGCGTGCTCATCCATACTCGGCATACTCATCCATCCATACTCTGGAAATACTCTGCGTACTCGGCATACTCATCCATGCTCAGCCATCTTTCAGCATGCTCATCCATACTCGGCATACTCTTCCATCTATGCTAACCCATTTATACTCAGCATACTCCTAAATCCATCCATCCATGCTCACCCATCCATACTCACCCATCCACACTCAGCATACCCATCCATACTCTGCATATCCATCCATCCATGCTTACCCATCCATACTCCGCATGCTAAGCCATCCTTACTTGGCATACTCCTCCATCCATGCTCAGCATACCCATCCATACTCTGCATACTCATCCATCCATGCTCAGCATACCCATCCACACTCATTATACTCCTCTATCCATCTATGCTCAGCATACCCATCCATATTCGGCTTGCTCATCCATCCATACTCATCCATCTATCCATACTCGGCATACTCATCCATGCTCAGCCATCCATACTCAGCATATCCACCCATGCTCAGCCATCCATAGTGAGCATACTCCTTCATCCATCCATACTCGGCATACTCATCCATCCATGCTTGGCCATCTATCCTCGGCAGGAGTAGGAGAATCTATTTTGGGGTGTAATTTCTGGTATGTACATGCTATGTCTTAGAAACATTGTGTAAAAAAATAAAAAACTTGTAGAAAAAAATGACATGTTCAAAAGACTCGATATGCCTTATAGATTATACATTGGGTTGTTTTCTTTCCAAAATGGGGTCATTTTTGGGGCGTTTTCATTGTCCTGGTTCTCCAGGGCCTTCAAAAGTGTAAGAGGTAGTCAAGAAATTATATGTGTAATTTATGCTCTAAGAATGCCTGATGGCACTCCATGCATGTTGGGCCTCTGTGGCCACGCTGTGTAAAAGTCTCACACATATGGTATTGCCATACCCGGGAGGAATAGAAGAATGTGTCCTGGGGTGTAATTTGTGCTATGCATATGCTGTGTGTGAGAAATAACCTGCTTGTATAACAATTTTGTGAAAAAAAGATATCTTGAGTTTTGAAAATAATTGTGGGAAAAAATTATAACTTCAGAAAACTCACCATGCTTCTTACTAAATACCCTGGAATGTCTACTCTCCAAAAAGGGGTCATTTGCGGGGTATTTGTACTTTTCTGGCTTATTGGGGTCCCAAGAAATGAGATAGGCCATCAATACTTCAGGTGTGATCAATTTTCAGAGATTGGCACCATCGTTTTTGGACTCTCTAACTTTCACAAAGACCAAATAATATACACCAATTTGGGTTATTTTTACCAAAGATATGTAGCGGTATAAATTTTGGGCAAAATATATGAAGAAAAATTACTAATTTGCAAAACAAACAAATAAAAATGCATTTTTTTCACAGAATTTTCAGTCTTTTTTTTCTTTTATAGCGTAAATAATTTAAAAAACCCAGCGGTGATTAAATACCACCAAAAGAAAGCTCTATTTGTGTGAAAAAAAAAGACATTTCATATGGGTACAGTGTTGCATGACTGAGTAATTGTCATTCAAAATGTGAGCGCACGAAAAGCTGAAAATGTATCTGGTTAGGAAGGGGGGTTTAAGTGCCCAGTGGGTAAGTGGTTAAAGTCAAATGTTAACTTTGCCCTGGTAACCCCAGGACTCAAAGGGAGAATTCCTTGTTCCTGTGTCAGATAATTTTCCTAATTTTTGTGAGAGATCTTCTCAATTCCTGTTGTGTCTACAGGTCAGGCGCTAGATATGCTTGTAAGGAATCCTGTGATATCATGGAGATATGGATGTTGTCATTGGTGGTCTCCTGAAAAATGCAAATTCCGTAACTGCAGATCCACTGGCTTCATTTTTAAATGAATGACACAGAATAAGTCTTGATGCAATATGGAAACAGGTCTGTGGGGCTTATGTATAATGAAACGGCAGAGATGAAGGTTTTTCCACAAAAGTCATGTCAATAGATTTTTTATTTTTTTTCTCTTAGAGTAAGATGAAAACCGAAATGGTCATTGTGAATACCAAAACATTCTGAGGAGGTCAGCAATTGTAGCATATTTCTCTTCCCTTTTTTTTCTATGCCAAAAAAAAAAAAATTCCAGTTCAAAGGAAATTTGCCTTCAAGCAATCTCAGCATAGCTCATTAGTCCTTCATGTAATGTTTAGTCTCTGATCTGCTTTGTGCTGGAAAAAAGGCTCTCAAGATGCTGTGTTCCATTGGGACAATTTTTCTGAGAAATATTTTCTGATAACTGTATTAGGTTACAGTATTCACTATATAAATCAGTTTTTTTGTTTTTTTTTTAGTTGCCTTTATTTTTTTCCCCCACATTTCACAGGCAGACAAAATTGTCTTTTACAAGTAACTGTTACAGGGGTTTGAACAAATTGTAACGCTGCCTGGGGTAATTATTATTATTTATTTTTTTAAATCCTTTATGACATCCTGCATGTACACGGATCAAAAGGCATCACCATAAGGTTACAGATAAGACATATGGCATAGAGTCTCCAACATAAAAAGTAACCCGCAAAGAGACAGAGAGCAAGAAACATCAATCGTATCCAGCATAGCCTGTGTATAGGGGGGCTCCATATTAGAATAGTTTTTTTTTTTTTTTTTCAGTTATTTAGATCATGTGAATAAAATGTATCAGCAGAAAGCACCCCTGGCAATGTTATTAGTACAAATCTCTTGTCACTGTTCAGACTAGACAACATAGTCTGGATGCAAATGTGGAAAAAAAAATATATAAATAAAAGCATGTTCAATTAAATATACTAATTAATATAATTATATTCAGTAGCTGCATGCAATTTTATAGTATTTTTTGCAATGGCGGTTCTGTTTAAGTAGTATAAAATAACGGTACCACTAGTTTATTACAAAGAGAAGTATCACCGGTATTTTTAACAGTAGCTGGCTAGTGCATATTGCAGTGATTTTATGCATTTTTTTCCCTGTATAGCTAAAGCAGTTAATCATTAGAAAAACAAATGTCTGAATCGATGTGAATGAAGACATTCAGTAAAAAAAATAAATAAAAGAAAATCATCTGATAGTCTAATAATATCAGGATCATACTTCTTGACCTAAACGGCATAATCTGTTTGGTACAAAAGCTATATATTTCCTCGTTCAAAAGATTTATTTGTTTTAGAAATAATAAATAACAACAAATACAGAATATTTGACAAAACTAAAATATTAATATATAACATTAAAGTATAGATGTTATATAAAAATACATAAATAAATATGTAAATAAATAAAAATAAACACACTAAAAGCAATATATTTCATCACCACCCTCCTTCACCTAACATCAGGAATGGTGAGCGGTTATATTATTATTAGAAGAGATTTATATAGTGCCAACAGTTTGCGCAGCATTTTATAATATAAAGTGAGTACAGTTACAATACAATGAAATACAAGCGGGTAAAGAGGGCCCTGCTCATAAGAGCTTACCATCTAATAGGGTGGGGCAAATGGTACAAAAGGTTTTAACTGGGGGGGGGGGGGGGGGGGGGGTGATGGAAGTGATAAATATATGATAAACTATATGGGGAAAAAAAGAAAATCCAATGATTGACCAGTGATTCTCAAGGAACTCTGTGCACAGAAATCCCTACTGGGAATATCTGATCTATAATTAATTATGTGTGAAAGGCTGATTAATTACATCTTGGCTTTGCACTGGGATGACCATAGCTGGAGGTAGATGTGGGGGCAGCCTGTAATCTGAATCCTGCTTTTGTCTCTCATCTAGGCATGTGGTGCAACGTGTTGCGTTAGCTGTGGAGTGCCGTACAGGAATCCAGTCTCTGCAGTTTCCTCAGGGACTTTGCCCGCTGACTGGACGAAGATAACTAAGACTAGATTGCACCTAACACCCTGCCTATCTGCCTTGGGGGAGCTTCAAGATTGAAGACCTCTGTGGTAAGTAAAGGTCCTTTTAAAATTGGGAACTGGACCTTATGAGGATATACTAGTGTTCAAGGACCCTGTGGATAAATTACTGGAATACCTGTCTAATGCCTTGATTCCCTTTGCAGGCTTTCCAATGTAACCTTCTGTTGCAACCATTTCCATCTGCCAAACCCTGGTTGTCTAATTCTAGGCAATGTCTTGGGATCCTGGTTCTATACTGATAGATCCTTCTATCAACTACAGATTCTGCGCTGTTGTGTAGACAAGCTATCAGATATGATCTGACAGATATCCAGAATGGGCCTCCTTACAGTGCATATGCTGAGGACCTTTAGGATTAAATGTTTGAAACTTTAGGGCAAGAAGTGTCTTTGCGAATGCCTTTTGGGCAAAGTTTTGACAACTTTATCAAGGAAATCACAAGGTTAAGATTGCCCTTTTGCTGGTATTTTGTTTCTAATACAACCCATTTGCTTTTCAGTTAGTGCTTGTAAAGGTAAAATGTTGTTTTGTTTACCTCAATGCATTTTCTGCATTAAGGGAAAAAAAAACTTTTCAATGCCCCCCCCCCCCAATACTTACCTGAGCCCGATCTCAATTCAGCTATGTGCATGTCTGCAGCAGAATTTATCCTCTCTCCCTGCTCTGGCAGGCTGCGAGCAGTGGGAGCCATTGACTCCTGCTGCTGTCAGTCTAACCTTGTAAGCAGACAGTGGGGGATGGGGCAGAGCAAGACTGTGTATCTAAATAGATGCAAACAGCCCAGCTCGAGAACAAGCAAGTATAAGTGTGGAGGGGAGGGGCCAGGGTGCTGGTGGGGGGACCTGAGAAGAGGAGGATCCGGGCTGCTTTGTACAAAACCATTGCACAGAGGAGGTAAGTATGACATGTTTATTATTTTAATAAAAAAAATATTTAAAGCTTTCAATCACTTTATTGATAACAGTGTACCAATAAATGTCATATAGCTGATGCAAACGTTCTTAATTGTGGTCTACAAGTATATATTTCAGTAAGAGCACATAGACTTTTATTCAGGTTTTAATTTCCATCAATACATTGTTTATAAAATAGTAATTGTCATGTCTTTGTTCTTTAAATAGTAGATGATACAACTGGGCTGCAGCATTGTAAAGGCTTTTTCATTTCATTATTTGCGTATTTATACTACTGGACCACACATGAATGTACAACTGAAGTACACATAGTTATAATTAAGATATTTTTATATACGGTGGAAAAAATGTTTAATGTCAGTAGCTGATGTTCTGCTTGTTTAATTTTATAATCATTGGGAAATGTTACAGTACAACTACTGTATATTCATGTTCTACAAGCAACAAGTGTAGTTTCTTTCTGGTGCTTTGTTCCTCTGTTATCAGCATGAGTCACTTCTGAGAGATTTTCCCAACACATGAGATAACATGTGGGTGGGGGTGGGAGAACTCACAACTGAGCTTGACTATTTATAACACAGTTCTTCTGCTGTGTCGAGGGGGGTGTGTGCCTTTCCTCCAATCAGCTCTCACACACTTTAACTGCAGTCTCTCTGCCCCCTCCTCTGTGCTCCTGACAGATGAAGAAATATTTTAAGACTTTTCTGCCCTTTTGAAGTGTTGTAAACAAGAGAAGACAGCAGATAAACAAGTAAAACATATTTAGGAGGATTTGTTTAATCTCTATGTATCATCAAGGCTATTTACACTTCACTGGGAATATGTTACATAGTTAGTAAGGTTGAATAAAGACACCAGTCCAACCTGAGTGAGGTGTCTACAATTGTCCCTATACCTGTACATTGCACACTCACATCGGTCCCTACCCTCAAGGAGCCCACAATCCAAGGTCCCCACTCATATACTAGGGCCAATTTTGGACAGAAGCCAATTAACCTACCTACCTGCATGTCTTTGGAGTGTGTGAGGAAACCGGAGTACCCGGAGGAAACCCATGCAGGCACAGAGAGAACATGCAAACTCCAGGCAGGTAGTGTTGTGGTTGGGATTTGAACCAGCGACCCTTTTTACTGCTTTGCGAGACTGCTACCCCCACTACACCACCGTGCAGCTCATGTGAGGGTTTGCATCCACTTTATTAGGGTACACCACAGCTCTCCCTGAGATGGATGTTATTTTAGGTGCATTTATCAATTTATTAGAGGTCCAAGGTAGGGATGGAAAATTTAGATTACCGGAATCCTGTGGAAACAAGGAAAGATTCCCCTGATGTCCTGTCAAAAACAGCACTTTTAGAGGAGTTTTTTTTTCCTGCCCCTAAACACCAATCTGTTAGCCATGCACACATAGGAGTTTAGAGGCAGAACAAAAAATGCACCACCGGTGCTTTTCGGGAGAGGAGCATTTCAGCAAAGAAATGTCAAATACACGCATTAATACTAGAGAGTATAGGCACATTTGTGTGTTTATACATTAATGCATTTCAATAGCCAGAATAAAAAAAGGCATTAAACCGAGAAGGAAACATTTATTATATTGCAGCTTACCAAATTTTAGATGGGATGGTTGCATTAGTTTTGCTTTATAGGCTTTCTTTCTTCTATTTTCATCTGGTGATCTAGTCAGTAAGTCTCTTGTTTTTCAAAAGAACAAGCTCTCTTGCAGATGCATCAGCTACAGGAATGAGAGAAACCAAACAATACTGACAAGGGGTTCTTACAATGATCAGTTTTATTGATGTAAATTCTTTATCCCAAAAGGAAAAAAAAGATGTTTGCTGTAACTGCTTATAAAGTGCTAGCTGGAGTTCAGCTTCAATTTGTTAGTCTATTTAAAGTTTCTAGTACGTCTAACACTCCCCTCCTCTCAGACTGACAATGCTGCTGTCGGTGCCCCTGTACTATTTCATCCAGAGTGGGGAACTCTAATATAGGAGGTGTGTTACTGGCCAGATCACCAGGTGAAAACGGAGGGGGGAAAAAAGCCTAAATAAAGAAAAGTGATGTAGCTACAACATCTAATAAATTGGTAAGCTGCAATATATTATATTTTTGGTTTTGGGTTTAATACCACGTTAATGTTCTTGCCACGAGAATGCATTAACAGCAAACATGCATGCAAAACGCAGTTTAACCCGAAGAGCAAATTGTGCAAGTAAAGGCGCAAAAAAATATAGAAAATAATATCCTATTACTGTTTGTGCTAGAGGTGATTTCCACAAAGTCCACAGTTACTGTAGCAGTTAGAGGGGAAAGTCCACAGGTGTCCTCAAATGGAACTTGCTTAGTAAGTATGGGGGGAGTGGAGAGGGGGGAAAGGTGGGGATAATCCACTCTCAGGGTTGCCATCGCTGGGAAACAGAAACCATGTTCCCAAAAAAGCTGGAAAGAAAAGAGGGAGAAGAAGTGGCTCTGGGTGCAGATTTTTTACAAGTTTTAATATGCAGTAAAGTTTTTCATATAGTAAATTCACATTTTAGTAGTTAAAAGAGGGCATTTGGATAATATCCCAAAGATATGGGGTTGTCCTCAGTGGAGTCGATCCCCCTTGGCCCGTCTGTGTCCTTTGTCTTGCCTTTCTTGTGTACAGCTGGATGATGTCCTGCCGGCTGTGATGGGGTCTCTCGGCTATGTGCGTGTCCTGTGCTTCAGGCGCCTCTAGGGGAAATCCAAAATGAGGGAATCCCTTTCACCAGACTTCCCATCTAATACTGTTCTGGAAAAAAAAATTTTTTTTTAGATTTTTTTAATTTATACTTGCAGTGATAATGGTAAACATGAGAAATAGGGAGAATCTCCCAAACAGGAGCACAGCCAGCAATAAAGACCAGACAGATGTTCTAATCCTTCTCCATTATATCAAAAACTAGAAAAAGCGCTGCATTTAGTTATAAGTGAACCTAACAAAGTAATATATACTTTAATCAATGTTTACAAAGTGGCCTAACTGACCTTGATATTCCCAGGTACATAAAAGAGGTAATGTCAGTCAATGGGGAAAAAGGCCAACACTGCTAGGGATACAGTCACGCTTGAGTTACAGAGAAGGGAAAAAATACAGGTAGTATGGAGCATAGCAAATAAAATACAGTTACAGCCATAGAACAGAGGGAGGAGGGAAGGGGAAGCATTGCTCAGTCACAGGCTATCTGGCCAATTACATTCTTGAATACAGCACAATATTTGATGCACAGAGAGTGGTGAATGAATGTGCCGGGTGTTGGGCAGGGCCGTCTTTAAGGCAGGGCAAAAGGGGCAGCTGCCCAGGGCCCCAAAGCAGCTGCCTCATACTTGCCAACTATCCCAGTTTAAATTCCCTTGTAGTTTTAGTCCCGTGATGTGTCCCGATATCTCAGTGTGAAGTGCCGCTACTAATGCTGCCCAGCTCTGCCCTAGTGTTGTGTACAAATGACTCACCTGCAGACCCTGTGTTTACATGTAAATAACATGCATTCATATGTAAATAGAGACATCATTCATATGTATATCACCTCCCCTGAGGTTATATTCACCATCATCTATACTGAATGCTGGCCACTGGGGAGACGAAGGGGCATGCTTGAAAGTCCTGCCTACAACTGTGGTCATTAAGCCTAACATTAGCCTCTTCTGCAAAGGTAAGTAAATTTGTGGGGGGGGGGGGGGGGGGAGAGTAGTGTGGGGTGTGCAGAAATAGGCAGAGAAGGAATTACAGTTTGGGGTGCACAGGTGAGCTAGGAGGGGATATATAGAGGTAAGGAAGGTGGGTACAAAAATGAGGCAGGTAGATTTAAAGGGGTGGAAGGTTGGAGTGGAGAGGATGGGGGAGGTTTGGGGTGCAGAGGTTAGTAGGGGTTTTAGGATGCAAAGGTGTACTACTGACTGGGTGGATAAAAATGTAGGTCACGTGTAAGGCAGTCCATTCATTTCAATGGGCTGCTCTGTGTGCTAGAAATGTGGAAGAAAGTCCCTAACGCTTTTTAAAAATCACGGTTCCACTGCACATATTAGCAGATGTGTGAGGGTGTCATTAACAATTAATGGTACTGCTGTGTATTTGCTAAAGGGCAGCACATTCCCAGGGATTCAGGAAAGCGATTTTGCATGCATTACAGACACACGTGAATGTAGGCTAAATGTCTCAGTTACGTTGGGGGTCAGTGTAAATCTTCTCATTACATTGGGGCTTGGTATACAATCCTTTCATTCACACTAGTGGCCATTAGTGGCCCTCCTTACATTAGTAGTCAGTGTAAATCCCTCCTTAAATTGGTGGTTACTGCGAATGCTTATATTATATTGGTGGCCAGTGATGAAACTCCTCTTTTTGTAGTCGGTAAAAAAAAAAAAAATATCAGCATTGCAATTAATCACACCCTACGCCCCCCCCCCCCAAGCACTGCCATTGATGCCAGGAGTTCTAGGATCCCTGAGAGTTTTCTGTCTGTTGATGGGTCTGCTCACCTTCCCAGTCCATGGTGTGCAGGCAGTGAGAAGATGATGTGCTGTAACCTCTAGCAACCAATCAGTGAGCAGTAATGATGTGCAATAACCTCTAGCAACCAGTGGGCAGTATTGATGTATAGTAATTTCTAGCAACCAATCAACAAGCAGAAATCATGTGCTGTAACCTCTAACAACTAACCACTGTAACCAGTGAGCTGTAATGTGTGCTGTAACCTCTAGCAACCAGTCAGTAAGCAGTAATGATATGCTGTAACCTCTGGCAACCAATTGCAATCACTGCCTGATCTGATTCAGTAAACTGATTTTGAGTAGCTGCTATTTATTGTATGTCTCAGGGCAGGTGGAGAGCGAAATTGCATGGGGGGGGGGGGGGGCAAGAAATGGTTGTCAAATCGCTATTAAAGATGGCCCTGGTTTTGGGTGTAATTTTGGACAGTGTAAGAGAGAAATAATGTTTCAGATTTTATTTTATGAGAAAAATTGTAAGCAGACTCAGCTAAGACTAGGTTAGCTTGCAGGTGTATTTTCTTAAAGGCAAATACAGGGGCATTTTGTGAAGACAACCGTTGCAATACTTCAGGATGTACAATACTGCAGGGTACATAATATGGCTCTTGCTCAGGTTCTTATATTAACTGGCACAAATCAGTTCCGCTTCCTCCTAGACCAGGGGTATTGAAATATGATTCACAGAGTTTTGGTCAATAACATTTTTATCCAGCAGAGGTCAGAGTCTCATGTTTGTGCGATGACTCGGATCCTTCATATCACAGCCCCACACTCTTACATTACAGTTTCCTCTTTACATCATTCCTCCTCTTTACATTACAGTGCCTGCTTTACATCACAGCCCCCCTTTGCATCCACTTCAGCCAATTTACATCACAGTGTCATCTTTACTTCAGTGTCCTCTGTCCCTCTCTTCACATCACAGCCTCCCTCCTTGCATCACAGACCTCAACCCTTTACAACAGTGTCCTCAGCCCCCACCTCACATCACAGTCCCCCTCCCCGTCACATCAGTGTTCACTGTCACCCCTTTACATCACAGCCTCCCCCCCTACTTGTATCCCAGTCCCCTTCACAGCCCCCTCTTCTTTACACCAAAGTCCCCATCACAGCCCATCCTTACTTGCATCTCAGTCCCCTTCACAGCCCCCCCTTCCTTGTATACTAATCCCCTTCACAGCCCCCAATCCTTCCTTGCAACCCAGTCCTCTATGTGAATGCCCACCCCTTATATCACTTTTCCCCATGACAATCAAAACCCTCCTCCAACCTTACCAATCCTACCTCACACAGCCAGTAGAAGGCAGAAGGCACAGAATGCCTGGTCAAAGGGCAGGAGCTGTTCATGCCCTTTTCATATTAACAGGCAAGTGATTGGTTGCTAGGGCCACTCCGCAACAAACAAACAACCAGCTTGTTAACCTGAAAAGTTGGACAGCTCCCACCCTTTGTTTCTACCTGCTGTTAAGATAAATGCTGTGGCGGCACTGGGCCAACGGGCTGAATGAAAAAAAAAAAAGTAACAGATTCCTCTATCCACACAAATGAGATGGATGGAAGAATAGCCCCACCAGGTCATTGTCTGACAGCAGCTCCCATTGGTCAACAAAATGATCTAACTTTTCTGTTAAGCAGGGATGGCCACACACAGATAAAATATTGGTTGGTACCTGCTGAACCACCTGAATTTCAGTCTATGGCCAGCCACTTACAGCATCTAGCAGTATGGGATAGGGCTGATCCAGAAGACCAAATTTATGGGCATCTGTTGTCTTGTCACCTTCAGGTACAACCCCAAATATTGTATAACTCACAATATGAAGAGCTTGACAAGCTACAGGTCTTGAATTCTGATATTACCAAGGCATGCACTATAATTTCAAATTTTATACACTATATACCTAAATCTCTCCACTATGACAGATAAATTCACATAGAAGGGTATACAGTACTTCAAATACTAGTCTAAGCAGTTCAAGGTGCCAGCAAAAGGAGGTCTGGTGGCTATGGAAGTAGCCGAAAAGATGCAAGTGTCTCCTCCACACAACCTTAACTAGCATACTGACATCAAAAATACATGGAAAATTGACTAATTATTTTCGAAAGCTTCCAGGCCCATTATTAAAAAAATACTCATCTCAGATGGCTCATTTCATAGCTCAAGCATCTTCAAAGTCACAGGGAGCCCTTAAGGAACAGACTGATACTGTGTTTTGTAAACCAGTGTACCACACAATCTTTCTACTCCAACCCCATAATGAACATTCTTCTCCTCCATCATAGTTCACATATTCAAGCTGCACCTTTGGTAGCCAGTATTAGTAGTCCTGTGTATGACACAGAACCATCAGAATCTGGTTAGCAAGAAGGATGCAACTGAGCAGGATGAAGGCTGCTAAATGTTAAAATGAAACCAGTTTTCTGTAATAGGTCACTGTGTGACATTATTACCACAAGCAAATATACACCATAAGGGCAAGGAACCTTATAAAACTTTCACAACTAGCCAAACTAAACTCAGCAGGCAAATATATATCATTCTTCCCATCCTCTTCAGACTCTGACTGGCGAGTGCTTACCATTCTCCTACAAATAGACACTGTCATTATGAGTTTACTGGACAGCCACAGGCCAGGAGAAAATAGCTAGCTGGTATTCTTAAAACCGCATGGTGTCCAGCAGCAATATCATCACCATCTGCTTCACTCATGTTCCCCAGTGGCAGATGTAACAAAGATTTTTTGCATTTCCCTTGTTTTACACATTTTGCAAATGGGTTTGAAAATATGTGAATCTTGGATAAAAGTGCAAATCTTGGGTGAACACATTGATGACCCCTAAACTGTTGGCAATACCATGTGCCAACCTAACTGATATAAGCAGGCAGCACACAGATACAGCATGTCAAAACCATTAAGGCTGGACTTATGCCTCGTACACACGATCAAACAATCCGGTGGAAAAGTCCCGCTGTGTGTGGGCTCTGGCGGACTTTTTTTTACCCAAAAGTCCAGCGGACTAAAAGTATTTTTGCACTCCAATCTGTCCGCCGGACTCGCATTTCGGCGGACAATCCGGCCATGTGTGTGCCAGTCCGCCGTACTTTTGAAATGAATGGACTCGCCCACACACGCGGAGGAAAGTTTTGAGCGAGTCTCCAGGTAGCCGGGGCCAGCAAAGGAGGCATCGCTGGCCCCGTCACCTGGTATGGACTTTAAGGGGAATCCCTACGCCAAAAAATCGGTGTGGGGGTCCCCCCCTAGGTCCATATCAGACCCTTATCCGAGCACGCAGCCCGGCTGGCCAGGAAAGGGGGTGGGGACGAGCGAGCGCCCCCCACCCCAAAGCACCTTGGCCCCATGTTGATGAGGACAAGGGCCTCTTCCCGACAACCCTGGCCGCGGGCGGGGGGCTTATCGGAATCCGGGAGCCCCCTTTAATAAGGGGGCCCCCGGATACCGGCCCCCACCCTATGTGAATGAGTATAGGGTCTTTGGGGGTCTTATCCCCCTCTTCGGTTCTTCTTGCCGGGCCACCGCGCCCTCTTCTAGGTCTTCTGTCGCTGCTGCCGCTGTCGCCGTCTTCTGTTCTTCTCTTCTTCTGTTCTTCTCTTCTGGAGATGTTGCCTCGTCACTGCCTCCGGTCACAATGGCAGGGACGCGGCGCTCGGCGACTTATATAGGGACATCACCGGATGATGTCACAGTCCCAGCATCCTCTGGGACTGTGACATCATAATGGGCAGGGACATCATCCGGCAATGTCCCTATATAAGTCGTCGCACGCTGTGTGTCCTGTCATAGTGCCTGGAGACAGCGACGAGGCAACATCTCCAGAAGAGAAGAATAGAAGACGGCGGCAGCGGTGACAGAAGACAAGAAGAACCGAAGAGGGGGACAAGACCCCCGAGGTTGGAAGAAGAGGGCGGCGGCGACGAAGAAGAAAGCCGGGCTCATCCGCTAGTGAAAGAGCTAGCAAAAGAGCAGAAGATAGCGGAGGAGTCCGGCGAGAAGATCCCCGAAGATGGAAGAAGACCCCCGGAGCTGTGCAATAAACTATTTTAACCCTTGTGTGTTGTGTTTTTTTTTTACTTTTTTTCACAGGTGAATGGGTAAGGGTACATTGTACCCCATACTCATTCACATAGGGTGGGGGGCCCCCTTATTAAAGGGGGCTCCCGGATTCCGATAATCCCCCCGCCCGCAGACCCCGACAACCAACAGCCAGGGTTGTCGGGAAGAGGCCCTTGTCCTCATCAACATGGGGACAAGGTGCTTTGGGGTGGGGGGGGCCGCGTGGCCCCCCCTCCCCAAGGCACCCCCCATGTTGAGGGCACACGGCTCAGAAGGGGGGGCGCTCGCATGTCCCCACACCCTTTCCTGGCCGGCCGTGCTGCGTGCTCGGATAAGGGTCTGATATGGACCTAGGGGGGGACCCCCACTCCGATATTTTGGCGTAGGGATTCCCCTTTAAGTCCATACCAGGTGACGGGGCCAGCGACGCCTCCTTCGCTGGCCCCGGCTAACTGGAGACGCTCTCAAAATGAGCGGAATTTCCTCCGCGTGTGTGGGCGAGTCCGTTCATTTCAAAAGTACGGCGGATTAGTACGCCGTATTAGTCAGCTGAAAAAGTGCCGTGTGTGGGCAAGTAGCTCGTTTGGAAAGTCCGCCAGACTAAGTCCGCCGGATAGTCTGCTACGTGTGTAAAGAAATCGAAAGCGATGTTTTTCCTATCCTCATTACAAATATAGTCATCTCATAGAAACATATTTACACATTGTCACGATAAGTAAGTTTATGACCAGTAAAACAAGAAACTGTTCAGTTAGTTGGTGTGCCTTGTGGACCTACAAGCCCCAGTAATGAAAAATCCAACTCTGTTAAAAGTATATGCAGACCCAGTCGCAATGATCTAAAACATGTTAATGTATTTTCAAAAAATATATTCAATCTTTTTAAATCTATATTTATTTAATGGATTCAAGACATTAGTTACTCACTGCTGTTACCAGCAATCAAAATGTCGGCCATGTAAACATGGAGTTTATGAACAGTGTTTGTAAGCACTGTTTAGAAGCCCAATAGAGAAATACAATGAAACATTATTGTTACTTTGTATTTATTCCTATGCAAATCAAAGGGATAATCTTTGATCTACATATTGCATCAGTTAAAGCAAACTTTTAAGTAAAAATATGTTCCTGTTCATCTCCTTTTCTTTTTCATACATCATGGGACACAGAGTTAGGCTAATATTCATTACCTACTGGGTTATACGCCATCTCTAGGTGAATGGATAATGGTAGACAAAGTCTTAGACAGGAAGTGATCCCCTATATAATCCCTCCCATACAGGAAGTACATCAGTTTTTTACCAGTGTCTGCAAATTGGATGGGCACGTTTGTTTGAGCTCCCTGAGCTCCAGATCTTTAGTCCCACAAATGGTTCTTAAATGAATCAAAGGAGTGACCAATCAGATCCATTTGACACAGGCTCTATATGCTTAGATAAATGGTACCCGAGCCTCGCAAAGAAGACACAAGATCATGCAAGGTTTTGCCTGTCATGTGACCTCCGGGCACTGGACCCTGCAAAGTGAAATCCTGGACACCACAGCACTAAGGCATTCCTGCAGGGTGCTGTACAGGTCCTATTAAGTGGACCCTAAACATTAAAAGGGTACCCAGTCCTTGAAGGTCTTCAAGTTACACTAATGCCGCGTACACACGATCAAACAAGCGGGTGGAAAAGTCCGGCAAACTGAAGTCCGCCAGACAAGCCCCCCGTGTGTAACCTCCGGCATACTTTTTTGACCCGAAAGTACGGCGGACTTAGAAAGTAGTTTTGCACTCCAATCTTCCCGCCGGACTCGCATTTCGGCGGACAATCCGGCCGTGTGTGTGCCAGTCCGCCGTACTTTTGAAATGAACTGACTTTTCCCGCCCGGAGAAAAATCCGCACATTTCGAGTGGTCTCCAGGTAGGCGGGGCCCGCGAAGGAGACGTCGCTGGCCATGCCACCTGGTATGGACTTAAAGGGGAACCCTAACGCCGAAAAAAATCGGCGTGGGGGTCCCCCCCAAGTCCACAACAGACCCTTGTCCGAGCACACTACCCGGCTGGCCAGGAAAGGAGGGGCGAGCGAGCGCCCCCCCCCCCTTCTGAGCCGTACCAGGCTGCGTGCCCTCAACATTGGGGGTGCCTTGGGGAAGGGGGGCCGCGCGGCCCCCCACCCCAAAGCACCTTGTCCCCATGTTGATGAGGACAAGGGCCTCTTCCCGACAACCCTGGGCGTTGGTTGTCGGGGTCTGCGGGCGAGGGGCTTATCGGAATCCGGGAGCCCCCTTTAATAAGGGGGCCCCCGGATACCGGCCCCCCACCCTATGTGAATGAGTATGGGGTACAATGTACCCCTACCCATTCACCTGTAAAATAAAGTACAAAAAAACAACACACAAGATAAAATAATTTATTGCACAGCTCCGGGGGTCTTCCGTCTTCGGGGGTCTTCTTGCCGGACTCCTCCGCTATCTTCTTGTAGCTCTTTTGCTAGCGGAGGAGCCCGGCATTCTTCTTCGTCGCCGCGGCCTCTTCCGACTTCGGGGGTCTTGTCCCCCACTTCGGTTCTTCTGCCGGGCCACCGCGCCTTCTTATAGCTCTTTTACAGGCGGTGGCCCGGTCTTCTGTCACCGTCGCCGCCTTCCGTTCTTCTTCTCCTTCTTCTCCTGGAGATGTTGACTCAAAGCTCTCTCCGGCCGCAATGCCAGGGACGCGCTGTGCGGTGACTTATTTAGGGACAAGGGGCGGGGTCATCGATTGATGTCACATGGGTTGATGTCACATGGCGACAGTCCCTACAGCATCCTCCGGGACTGTGACATTGTAAGGGGGCGGGGTCACCATGTGACATCAACCCATGTGACATCAACCAATGACCCCGCCCCTTGTCCCTATATAAGTCACCGCGCAGCGCTTCCCTGGCATTGCGGCCGGAGAGAGCTTCGAGTCAACATCTCCAGGAGAAGAAGAAGAAGAAGAACGGAAGGCGGTGGCGACAGAAGACCGGGCCACCGCCTGTAAAAGAGCTATAAGAAGGCGTGGTGGCCCGGCAGAAGAACCGAAGAGGGGGACAAGACCCCCGAAGTCGGAAGAGGCCGCGGCGACGAAGAAGAATGCCAGGCTCCTCCGCTAGCAAAAGAGCTACAAGAAGATAGCGGAGGAGTCCGGCGAGAAGACCCCCGAAGACGGAAGACCCCCGGAGCTGTGCAATAAATTATTTTATCTTGTGTGTTGTGTTTTTTTTTGTACTTTATTTTACAGGTGAATGGGTAGGGGTACATTGTACCCCATACTCATTCACATAGGGTGGGGGGCCGGTATCCGGGGGCCCCCTTATTAAAGGGGGCTCCCAGATTCCGATAAGCCCCTCGCCCACAGACCCCGACAACCAACGGCCAGGGTTGTCGGGAAGAGGCCCTTGTTCTCATCAACATGGGGACAAGGTGCTTTGGGGTGGGGGCCGCGCGGCCCCCCTTCCCCAAGGCACCCCCCATGTTGAGGGCACGTAGCCTGGTACGACTTAGGAGGGGTGGGGGGCGCTCGCTCGCCCCTCCTTTCCTGGCCGGCCGGGTAGCGTGCTCGGACAAGGGTCTGTTGTGGACTTGGGGGGGGACCCCCACGCCGATTTTTTTCGGCGTTGGGGGTTCCCCTTTAAGTTCATACCAGGTGGCGGGGCCAGCGGTGTCTCCTTCGCGGGCCCCACCTACCTGGAGACGCGCTCGAAATAAGCGGACTTTCCTCCGCGTGTGTGGGCGAGTCCGTTAATTTCAAAAGTAGGGCGGATAGTACGGCGGACTTAGTACGCTGTATTAGTCCGCTGAAAAAGTGCCGTGTGTGGGCAAGTAGCCCGTTCGGAAAGTCCGACGGACAGTCTGGCGGGAAGTCCGCCAGTCTAAGTCCGTCGGATAGTCGGCTACGTGTGTACACGGCATTACCTGCCGTGATGGGTGAAGATTTGGCTCTTAGTTTCTAAGCTGCCCTGCACCTGGACGGGTAAGTGAAACCCCCCTATTTACTTATTGTGGGGTGTCCCAATGATTGTAACAATCAGTCAAGCTATCTAGAGGCTAGACACCTGTGTGCGGTGTCCATACGGGGGAGTTTTGGGCTAGCTGTGGGTGTTTGTAAAGTGTACCTTTTTTTGCTTGTCTAGCTGTTTTTTTACCTTGAATGGATGGCGCACGAGGCGGCGCCATTGCGCATCATCATTCGGGCAAACGTCCATTCACCAAAATACTCAGCAGTTTGGCGGCCATGGCGTATGTGGCTTCGTTCAGAGCCACGCATGTACTGTAGCCTAATCTGGGCACATGAAGATTTGCGTCGTATGCAAATACAGCTGCGCCCAGGACCACACACATGCGCAGAATGTCCGGCACACAGCCAGCTTATTTAAGCTGTGTATGCCAAGCATGCAGTGCTTCCACAAGGCAGCTGTGGGACACAGAGCAGGCTCCTAACCCAAGTATGTGCAGCGGTTCATTTCTCCTTACCCAGCTCACATGAGTCACCAGGTGTTGCTTGGCAGGCTAAGGTGCTTAGCAGGATTGTTGCATAAGAGCTTGGTGAGCCCTATTAAACGGTCTCACTTTTGAGGTGTGTTAATACTATGCCCAGCTACTCCCTTTTTGTGGCTTGTAAATATCTTCAAAAAAGAGGAGCAGGACTAACACTACAGGGAAGGGAACACCTATGTCGTCATGTAGCTCCTGATGAACCTAGTCGTATCCCTATTGTTGTATCCCCTGAAAGACCAGAGGCTTTCGGGCAATCTGAGTCGCTGCACTTATCTGGTATGGTGCCTACAGTTAACGCTGCTGCTTCACCCTTTATCACCAAGGATGAACTGTCCTCTCCCCTGGCCTGGTTAGAGCACAGGATTGTTGGCATGATTGCCTCCATCCCGCAGAATGGCAAGAGGCGTGACAGATCCCCCTCCCCTGAGCCTCCTAGTTTTGAGCAGGAATGGGTTGAGCATGGGGAAGAGCTAGAAGCTCAAGATTCTGTGGAGGGCCTGGCAGATGATTTCGGTTTTTGAGCAATCTGGACAAGAAGATATCCAGGTGGTGTCTGCCTCTCAGTCACAGAGGTTTTTGATCCAGACTCTTACCAAGATGGATCAAAAGGTCCTCTTTGGGGTCTCTGAGGCCTCTTCAGGCCACACAGGCTTTCCCCTTACACCCACTGTTGGAGCAGGCGGTGTATGCTGATTGGGAACATCCTGACATTTTGTTCCTCCTAAGAGTTTTTCCCTTTTATATCCCATGGATGAATGGTTCATTAAGAAGTGGAGCATGCCAGCCGTAGATGCAGCAGTCTCTTCCTTAAACAAGAACTTGTCCAGTGGATAATGCACAGGGCTTGAAAGACCCTGTTGACAAGAAACTGAAGTCATTATTAAAGACTTCCTTTTCGTTGGCCAGTTCAGCTATTCAGCCATCTGTTGCAGCAATTAGTATCTGCCAGTCCATAAAGGATCAGCTCAGATGACCTGACAGGCCTTGCTGAAAATAAGACAGATATTCCTCAAGCGCTGTGTTTTTCTGTTGATGCTTAAAGGATTCAATACAGCAGGTTTCTCCTTTGGCTCTCTAGTCTGTACATATATGCAGACTTTTGTAGCTTAAGAACTGGTCAGCCGAGCCTCCTTGTAAGAAGTTATTAGAAGGTTTCCCCTTTCATGGGGAATGTTTGTTCGGGGATGATTTTGACAAATATTTCCAAAAGATTTCCAGAGGCAAGAGCTCTCTACTTCCTGTAAAGAGAAGCACCAGGCGTCCCCCATTTAAAACCTCAGGGACTGCTTCCTCAGGTATCTCAACGCCAAGGCAGTTCTGCCGCCAACAGGATGCTAGAGCCGGGGCAAAAAGCCCTGGGTCCAAAGCTCTTCTAAACCCGACACCAAGCCCTCCTTTTGAGCGGACGATCCCACTCTATCAGGTGGGGGGAAGGCTGCTGCACTTTGCGGACATTTGGAGAACAGGTTTTTTTTCGAAAATTCTGACAAACCTAGAAATAGAACGTTTTAAATATTTCCGACGGAACCAATTCCTATTGGGAAAACCGCTCATCTGTATGCAGTTCTGACGGACCAAAAATGATGCATGCTCGGAAGCAAGTATGAGACAGAAGCTATTGGCTACTGGCTATTGAACTTCCTTTTTCTAGTCCCGTCATACGTGCTGTACGTCACCCTGTTCTTTACGATCGGACTTTGGTGTGATCATGTGTACGCAAGACAGTTTCAGCAGAACTCCGTTGGAAAACCTTCAGAATTTATTTTGATGGGAAAACCGGTCGTATGTACGCGGCATGACAATAGACGGGCCATGGATGCTTCCATGTCGCCCCGATCTACTGTCTCAAGGTCCTATATTCCACCCCAATTTACAGTCTCTAAATTTGACGGCATGGCTATTGAAGCCAGGGTGTTGAAGGACCATGGCATCTCGGGACCAGTGGTATCTACCCTGGTGAATACTAGAAAAGCTGTCACTATGAAGATCTATCATAAGGTCTGGAAAACTTATATTGCTTGGTGTGAAGCCAGAAAATGGCATCCTCGGAAATACGAATACTCTCTTTTCTACAGTCAGCTGTGGAAATCAGATTGACTTTGAGTACAATCAGAGGACAGATTTCGGCCCTGTCAGTATTCTTCCAAAGGCCTTTAGCCTTCCATTTGCTGGTCTGAACCTTTATGCAGGGGCAACTCCTTGGGACTTGTAAGGCTGCTACCTATTCTTCAGTGCATATGTTCACAAAATGTTGTCAAGTGGATGTTCGAGCAGCAGAGGATTCGGCTGCAGTGTACTGTGGGTTGCCGTATAAGGTCTGATGGCTATTGTTTGGCAGGGTCTCTCCCTCCCCTCAAGGCTATTGCTCTGGGACGTCCCAGTAGGTAATAAATATTGGCCTAACTGTGTGTCCCATGATGTATGAAAAAGAAAATAGGATTTTTTGTCACACCTGTAAAATCCTTTTCTTTGAGTACATTCATGGGACACAGAGATCCCTCCCCTCTTTTTTGAGGATTCAGTGCTTACTGTAAAACTGATGTACTTCCTGTATGGGAGGGATTATATAGGTGATCACTTCCTGTCTAAGACTATCTATCAGTGTCCATTGACGTAGAGATGGCGTAGGTAATCAATATTAGCCTAACTCTGTGTCCCATGATGTATTCAAATAAAATGATTTTACAGGTAAGTATGATGAAAAAAAAAAAAAATTACTACTTGGTTATCACCAAATACCGCATACAGGCCCATGGCAGAAATAAAAAAAAATGCTCTGATCTATAAGAGGTATACAGGTGGCAGAGCCAAAGTAGTTTAAATAAGTACAATACCATACAACACCCACGCTTATATGACAAGTGACAAATTAAGTAAATTAAAAATCATTAAATAGAAGTGATTAAGAGCTGCTACCTTGAAGACATAATCAATGTCTTCAAGGACATAATAACAGTCTCCTGTAGATATGCATAGGTCCTTATATTCTAATATAGTAAATATACTTAACCATAAAATAATACATCAATGCACAATGAATCTTATATGTCAATCAAAAAAAGTCCACATGAAAATAGTGCTCAGTGATAATACAAAAAAAAAATGCACACCTGCTTATGAAGAGAAAACATGTGTCTTCCAGTCTGCTGTGCTCTTGGACCACACACTCCACTTACTCACTCAAAAAGTGCAGTTTTGTATGGGATCTCTACCACTATAGGCAGTACTCCAATGAGCCTTTAAGGGCCTCTCTCAGCAACTAGGGTTGTACAAGGACTATTACTATGGATAATGTTATACTGTCCCTTTAAGAACCTCTTGTGTCAGCAGGAGATGCGTAGTAGAACCATTAAAGGAAAGGGGAAAAGCCTCTCATAGTGCAATACATTTTATTAAGACTAAATCCCCAAAAAGAAATGCACTTACATGTAAAAAAAAAAAATGGATTTTTATAACAGCTTACCTGTAAAATCCTTTTCTTAGAGTACATCACAGGACACAGAACACCATAATAATGACTATCTGGGTTATACGCTACCTTCAGGTGATTGGACACTGACAACCAATAGTAAGAAAGTTCCTCCCATATAACCCCTCCCACATGGAAAGTACCTTAATTTTGTAGCAAGCAATGAAGATCCCAGAAAAAGAGGGGAGGGATCTCTGTGTCCCCTGATGTACTCCAAGAAAAGGATTTTACATGTAAGCAGTTATAAAAATCCATTTTTATTTCGCGTACATCACGGGGCACAGAGCACCATAGTAATAACTAGCTGGGATGTCCTAAAGCAATACATCTGAGGGGAGGGAATACACTATTCCTAAGCCCCCTTATGGGTAAAAGACTTATAATGCTGCCTGCAGCACGCTGTGGCCAAATACAGCTTCCTTTTGAGATCTAACATCCACCTGGTAAAATCTAGTGAACGTATGAACTGAAGACCAAGCGGCCACTTTGCAAACCTGAGCCATAGACACCTGATGGCGCACTGCCCAAGATGCACTAACCCTTCTGGTGGAATGTGCCCTTAAACTGCCAGGTGGAACCTTGCGTTTCAAGTCATAAGCCTGGATAATGACCTGACGAATCCACCTAGAAATAGATGAACCTGTTGCGGCCTGTCTTTTCTTAGGACCCTCTGGCAGAACAAAAAAAGAGTCAGTATTTTGAAACAGAGATGACATTCTTAAATAGAATCTGATCACCCTCACAACATCAAGTGAATGAAGCGACCTTTCCTCCGCTGACCTAAGATTCAGAAAAAAGGAGGGCAAAATTATATCCTGATTCAAATTAAAATTAGAAACTACTTTAGGTAGAAAATAGAGATGAGGACACAAGACCAACTTGTCCTGATGTAAAATCAAAAAAGGCTCTTTGCAAGAAAGGGCGGCCAATTCTGATACCCTTCTTGCTGAAGTTCTACCCACCAAAAAGACACATTTCCTAGGCAACAGGACTAAAGGAATATGCCTAATAGGTTCAAAGGGCTGCCTCTGCAGAACTGATGGAACCAAATTCAAGTCCCAGGGACACAAGGGTGGTTTAACCGGCAGCCTCAAACGTGTCACCCATTTGACAAAAGTTTGCATTAACGAATGAGATGCAATTGGTCTCTGATAGAAAACCGACAAGGCCAAACTCTGTCCCTTAATTGTCCCCAAAGCTAGGTTCAAACCCACCCCTGTTTGAAGGAAGGCAAGAACCCTCCCAATTCAATACTTGTGAGTAGGGATGAGCCGAACACCCCGCTGTTCGGTTCGCACCAGAACCTGCGAACAGACCTAAACTTCGTGTGAACTTTAGAACCCTATTAAAGTCTATGGGACTCGAACGTTCACAATCTAAAGTGCTAATTTTAAAGGGTAATATGCAAGTTACTGTCCTAAAAAGTGTTTGGGGACCTGGGTCCTGCCCCAGGGGACATGGATCAATGTGAAAAAAAGTTTTAAAAACGGCAGTTTTTTCAGGAGCAGTGATTTTAATAATGATTAAAGTGAAACAATAAAAGTGCAATATTCCTTTACATTTCGTAGCTGGGGGGTATCTATAGTATGCCTGTGAAGGGGCGCATGTTTCTGGTGCTTAGAACTGTCCCTGCACAAAGTGTCATTTGTGCAGGAAAAAAAGTCTTTTAAAATCACTTGCAGCTAAATTGTCGGCTCCCCGTAATACAGAGAACACTCAATGAGTGTTCTCTGTATTAGCCGACAATTCATTCATTCATTCATTCATAAAAAAAAAAAAAAAAAGCGTGGGGGTTCCCCTAAATTCAATTACCAGGCCCTTCAGGTCTGACATGGATATTAAGGGGAACCCCGTGTCAAAAAAAAAAAAAAAAAATTGACGTGGGGGTCCCCCTAAATATCCATACCAGACCCTTCAGGTCTGATATGGATATTAAGGGGAACCCCGCATCAAATTTAAAAAAAATTGACGTGGGGATCCCCTTAAAAATCCATACCAGACCCTTTATCTGAGCATGCAACCTGGCAGGCCACAGGAAAAGAGGGGGGGAGAGAGCGGCCCCCCCCTTCCTCCTGAACCGTACCAGGCCACATACCCTCAACATTGGGAGGATGCTTTGGGGGTCTGTGACCCCTCAAAGCACCTTGTCCCCATGTTGATGAGGACAAGGGCCTCATCCTCACAACCCTGGCCGGTGGTTGTGAGGGTCTGCGGGCGGGGGGCTTATCAGAATCTGGAAGCCCCCTTTAACAAGGGGACCCCCAGATCCTGGCCCCCCCTGTTTGAAATGGTAAGGGGGTACAAAAGTACCCCTACCATTTCACAAAGAAAGTGTAAAAATGGTTAACCACTTGAGATCCGCGCTATTGCCAAATGACGGCATTAGCGCGGACCTACATTTCCGGGACTATGTCTATTGACGTCGTCCCGGTTACGAGGGGCGCGCGCGGCGCGCTCTGTGATCGGCGAGTCCATGAGACTCGCCTGATCACCGATCCGTGCAAGGGGTCGATCCCGACCCCTTATCACGTGATCAGCTGTCAGCCAATGACAGCTGATCATGTGATAGAACGGAGCCGGTAATCGGCTATTATTCCTCCTCGCGCTGACAGCGCGAGGAGAAAAAAAAAAAGCCGATCACCGGCGGCCGTGATCGGGACATCAGTCCCGATCACGGCCATCAATACAAGGGACCACCTGCCACCTGCCAGTGCCCACCTGCCTCCCGCAGTGCCATCCTGAAGTAAAATAAAACGCAAAAGTAAGTGCCCCCCGTCAGTGCCCCCCGTCAGTGCCCATAGTGCCCACAGTGCCACCCACAGTGCCACCCCACAGTGCCACCCACAGTGCCACCCAATCTGCCTCAAAGGTGCTGCACCCCAGTGCCGCCCATCAGTGCCCAGCAGTGCCGC
The DNA here is from genome assembly GCF_037356315.1 of Lithobates pipiens. Classification (NCBI taxonomy): domain Eukaryota; kingdom Metazoa; phylum Chordata; class Amphibia; order Anura; family Ranidae; genus Lithobates; species Lithobates pipiens. The sequence goes on from NW_027507718.1 coordinate 97,540,737, forward strand.
CCATCAGTGCCCAGCAGTGCCACCTATCAGAGCCACCTATCAGTGCCACCTATCAGTGCCCATCAGTCCCATCTATCTGTGGTACCTATCAGTGCCCATCCGTGCCACCCATCCGTGCCACTTATCCGTGCCACCCATCCGTGCCATCTTATCTGTGCCCATCTTTGCCCATCAGTGCCGCCTTATCTGTGCCCATCGGTGCCGCCTTATCTGTGCCTATTAGTGCCGCCTTAACTATGCCTATCAGTGCCCACCAGTGCAGCCTATCAGTGCCCACCAATGCAGCCCATCAGTGCCCACCAATGCAGCCCATCAGTGCCCACCAATGCAGCCTATCAGTGCCGCCTAATCAGCGCACTTCAATGAAGGAGAAAAATGACCCGTTTGCAAAATTTTATAACAAACTATTAAAACATGATTTTTTTTTTTTTTTTTGCATCTTTTTTTGTTTGTTTAGCAAAAAATAAAACTCCGAGCTGTAACTAAATACCACCAAAAGAAAGCTCTATTTGTGGGAAAAAAATGATAAAAATTTCATTTGGGTACAGTGTTGTATGCCCGCGCAATTGTCATTCAAAGTGCATCAGCGCTGAAAGCTGAAAATTGGTCTGGGACTGAGGGGGGTTTAAGTGCCCAGTAAGCAAGTGGTTAAATAAGACAAACACTTTTGAAAAATTCCTTTATTAAAAAAAAAAAAAAAAGATTCCAGCGGGGCTAATCCACTCTTGCTATCCAGCGACGGATCTCCGGGATCCAGCGATGGATGATCATATCCAGCGACGGGGGATCTCTCAGTCCAGCGCTGTCCATACATCCGTCTTCTGTCTCCAGTGCGGAGACACTGCGGAGATCCCAGCGCTGACGTTTCTTATATTAGGAGGGCGGGGCCACCCGTCACCTGACCCGCCCCTCTGACACTGGAGAGGGAAGCCAGGGGTTCCCCAGTGACGTGTGGGTGACCCCGCCCCCTCTGATGTAACGCAGGTTTCCGTTACATCAGAGGGGGCGGGGTCACCCATATGTCACTGGGGAACCCCTGGCTCCCTTCACCAGCCTTAAATTTGATGCGGGGTTCCCCTTAATATCCATATCAGACCTGAAGGGTCTGGTATGGATATTTAGGGGGACCCCCACGTCAATTTTTTTTTTAATTTGACACAGGGTTCCCCTTAATATCCATGTCAGACCTGAAGGGCCTGGTAATTGAATTTAGGGGAAACCCCACGCTTTTTTTTTTTTTTTTTTTTTATCAATGAATGAATGAATTGTCGGCTAATACAGAGAACACTCATTGAGTGTTCTCTGTATTACGGGGAGCCGACAATTTAGCCGCAAGTGATTTTAAAAGACTTTTTTTCCTGCACAAATGACACTTCATGCTCCCCTTCACAGGCATACTATAGATACCCCCAGCTAGGAAATTTAAAGGAATATTACACTTTTATTGTTTCACTTTAATCATTATTAAAATCACTGCTCCTGAAAAAACAGCCATTTTTAAAACTTTTTTTTGCATTGATCCATGTCCCCAAACACTTTTTAGGACAGTAACTTGCATATTACCCTTTAAAATGAGCACTTTAGATTTCTCCCATAGACTTGTATAGGGTGTTCCAGCTTTTCGAATTTGCTGCGAACAGCCCAAATTGTTCACTGTTCGCTGAACAGGTGAACAGGCAATGTTCGAGTAGAACATGAGTTCGACTCGAACTCGAAGCTCATCCCTACTTGTGAGGGTGCCATCCTTTCCCTTCGCACCAGGAAATGTATGATTTCCAGACTCTATAATAAATATTTATAGAAACTGGTTTTCTAGCATTTATCAGAGTGGACAAGACCACACCTGAAATACCACGGTCCTTTAGGACTCTGGTTTCAATAGCCACGCCGTCAAAATTAGCGACTGTAAAGTAGTATGGAATAGAGGTCGACCGATATGGGTTTTTCTCTGGCCGATGCCGATGCCGATATTTAGAAATCATGGCGGCCGATAGCCGATATATGATGCCGATTTTTTTGGGCCGATATGTTAGGCCGATTTTATTTTATTTATTTATTTATTTTTAATCCCCCTTGATCTAACACACCTTTCCCACTGGGGCGTTTTAAGGCGCTTTTGGGCTAAAAATAGCGCCTGTAAAGTGCCTGTAAAATGGCTCCCCTGCAGTCTGTGTGAAAGACAGAGTGCTTTCACACTGAGGCGATGCGCTGGCAGGATCTTAAAAAAAAAGTCCTGCAAGCAGCACGTTTGGAGTGGTGTATACTGCTCATCCAACACTCCTGCCCATTGATATGAATGGGCACCACTGCCGAAGCGCATGCAATGCGATTTGGCAGCGGTGCTTCATGGGCGCATTTAACCTCTTCCTTGGCCGCTAGCTGGGTTATATGTGCCCCACTAGCAGCCAAATAGCACCGCTAAAATGATGGTAAAGAGCCGCTAAAACTTGCGTTTTACCATCAACGCCTGCCCGCTCCAGTGTGAAAGCAGCCTTCATAAGTGATACAGAAAATTTCTTACACTTAAACATTTATTAAACAAAACAAACCTCCAATCAGTTTACTTGTATGTATGATTTAGATAAAAAAAAAATATATTAAATAAAAACAGGTAGTCAAAACTTTTGGACAAAAAAAAAAAAAAATGGGCTAACTTTACTTTTTTTTATTTTATTTTTATTTTTTAAATGGTGTATTTTTTTCCCAAAAAAATGCATTTGAAAGACCTCTGTGCAAATGCCGTGTGACATAAAATATTGCAACAACCGCTATTTTATTCCCTAGGATCTCTGCTAAAAAAATATATATAATTTTTGGGGGGGTCTAAGTGATTTTCTGGCAGAAAATACAGGATTTTTTACTTGTAAGCAACAAGTGTCAGAAAAGATTTAGTCTTTAAATGGTTAAACTGAGAACTTCTACACACAGAGATGACTTAATTCATTCAGTGTAAACATTGTATCTTTCTGTTCTTTTCTTGGCAGCCTGCCCAGAGTGGAGGAAAGGGTTGCTATGACGACTCAGTCAACTTAGACCATGCTATACAGAAGTCATTTCAAAGTCCCACTGTAGTTCTAAATCGGCTTTTTATCAGCACAAATCGGCCGATGCCGATTATTTAAAAAACGGCAAATATCGGCCGATATATCGGCCGGCCGATATATCGGTCGACCTCTAGTATGGAATATGGGTCCTTGAGACAGCAGGTCTGGATGGCATGGAAGGAACCATGGGTCCTCCACTGCCAATTTTACAATCTCTGCGTACCAGGGTCTCCTGGGTCAAGCTGGGGCCACCGGGATTATAGGTTTCCGCTCCTCCTGTATCCTGCCTAGCAGGCGCAGCAGAATCTGCAGTGGGGGAAAGGCATACATCAGAGAAAACTGGCTGTTGGAACAGACGTGTCTGTTCCAACAGCGAGTGGATCCTTGGTCCTGGATACAAACCTTTCCAGCTTGGCACTGAAGCTGGACGCTAACAGATCTACATTTAGGGTCCCCCAGCGCTGGCAGATCTGAAGAAACACTTTGGGATGAAGAGACCATTTCCCCCCGGCAACCATTGTTGGCAACTCAGAAAATTTGCCCGCCAATTGTCCCCCCCTGGTATGAACACTGCCGAAAGGAAGGGTACATGCTTCTCTGCCCAAGCTAAAATATGGTTCACCTCCCTTTGAGCCGCCTGGCCCCTGGTGCCTCTTTGGTGGTTGATATACGCTACCACCGTGGAGTTGTCAAACTGGACTTGTACCGGAAGACCCTGCAACCTGGTTGTCCAGAAGAATAGACCTAAATAGGCTACCCGAATCTCTAAGAGATTGATGGGCAAGGTCTTTTCTGCTCGGGACTACGTTCCCTGGACTGATGCTTCCTCAAAGGACAGCTCCCCAGCCAAGAAGACTGGCATCTGTGGTGACCACACTCCAGGTTATAGGTGGGAAAGACTTCCCTCCTCTCAACCTGCGGATGTTCAGCCACCAAGAGAGATCCTGTCTTACCTGTGAGGACAGGGACATGGGACAATCCAAGGCTAGAGTGGCCTTGTTCCAGGCCTCCAGAATGTTATTCTGGAACAACCTGGAATGTAATTGCGTAAGGGACTGCATCAAAAGATGACACCATCTTTCCCAGTAATCTCATGCACAGCCGAATAGGTTTCTTTTTATAATCTGGACAAGCTTTACTATGGAGCTGACCCATAGGGGTGTCAAAAATACCTTTTCCTGAGTAGTATCCCAGACTCTGGAGACCAGAAACCTAGATGGTGGAAACTCCCTGAACTCTATTCTGTAACCTTGCGTTACCGTGGAAATTACTCACCTGCAGTGTTAATTTTAGCCCCCGTACACACGGTCGGACATTCTGCCAACCAAATCCATCAGATTTTGTCTGACGGATTTTGTCCGACGGATTGTGTCCGAAACTGTTGCATACACACGGTCGGACCCAGTTGTTGGATTTTGCGGTTGCCAAGAACGCAGTGACGTAAGCCGTGTACGGCGGGACTAGAAAAGGGAAGTTCAGCACCACGTCCGGCACCCTTTGGGCTCCTTCTGCTGATCTCGTGTTAGTAGAAGTTTGGGGAGAGACGATTCGCGCTCTTCACATTAGTGATTCAGATCGCTACTGCTCTTCGGTTTGTGCTTGTCTTTGCGTATCTGATAATCAGTGCGTGCAGTCATTAAGTATTTGTTTCTCATTGACTATATCTTGGTATAGTACGCTTTGAAAGGCATTTTTTATTGTCTGCTTGCTTCTGCTATTCAGGTCGTTCTTTCAGGCCTTGCTGTTTATCGGTGCTTTCTGGTGTCCGTTCTGACCAGCCAACCGATTTCAAACCATGTTTCGTCTACATACTCGTCATAGAGTTTGTGCTGTGCAGGGGCTTCGTGTTGGGGTTCTTACTTTGACACAAGCCCGGTCCATGAACAGGGAGGGGAGGCGTTTGTGGACCAAGAATTGGTTGCGCCAGCGTGACCAGTTCTCGCAACATGCCTTTGCTCCGTGAGATCCGCGAGAATAATCCTGATCATTTCAGGAATTATCTCCAGATGACGGACCCTGTTTTTCACCGTCTGCTGGCTTTGCTGACCCCTTATATCACCAGGCAGGATACCTGCATGCGGCAAGCCATCACTCCGGAGCAGAGGCTCATCGCCACGTTGCGCTACTTGGCGACAGGGGGAAGCCTTCAGGACCTCAAGTTCTCTCCAGGCATCTCCCCCCAGGCTCTGGGGATCATTATTCCAGAGACTTGTTCTGCCATCATTCAGGTCCTGCAGAAGGACTATATGAAGCTAAGTTTTATCCTTTAACATCACATTCTATGTATTTCATGATTGCTAATGTCTTGCATTTCTTTCCTCATTCCCTAATTACCATCATTGCAATATGCTCTAATTCATATGCTCTGCCCCTTTGTCCTCATGCATATTTGCCTCACTAACTTCACCACCATGCTCTTCTTGGCCCATAAAACTATAGTCTAGTCACTTAACAATGTTTTTTGTCAGCTCCATAGTATTGTTTTCCCCTAAACACCCCCTAAAATGTCTACAAATGTGATGTGTGTGCTTCAATTCATGCAAAGTGACCTTTTTTTAAATTTTTGGGGTTGTGCCAAACTCATTAGGAACCCCCCTCCCCCATCTGATGACTTGATCAATCCCAATACACACTATACCTACCTTTTTGATGGTCACATTTATGGACGAATTCACCAAAGCATGTAGTGTAAGGGCCTGCCTCAATACTTTCCAATGCAATTTTTTTTTTTTTAACACATTCATTTTCTTGCTATGTAATAGCAGAATGTCAAAATGTGCTTCCATTTTGTTTTCATTTTGTTATTATGACACTTCTTACCTGTCCCGTGGGCTGCCAATAGTGTAAGTAAGGAGGGGCTTCACAAAGTATCACACATTATTTAGGCATTCAGCTCTCAATCAAGTGGAGAGGGTTACCTGTCCTAAACATCCCCCCTCATTTTTTAGCAAGGGCCCATCATATGGGGGGGGATGGGGGGGGGGTGATGACTCTCATAAGGGGACCTTATACTTTAGGCTTTAAATACTCAGTTCCCAAAATGTTATACTAATTTAGACCAAAAATGTGGGTGTCTAATCTGCTTGCAATGTTGATTAGTCTAATTACAAATTTTTGTTCTTGTTTCACTACACAGTGTCCTTCAACGCCACAGGAATGGCAGACTGTGGCCTCCCACTTTGCCATTTTTTTGGAACTTGTGCCTTTTTCACCAACAGTGCAAACCCAAGTTCAGAGCGAGATGAGGGGACAGTCTCTTCTTCAGATAATCTTATTATGTTGTGGGTCTGCTACACACACACACACCTTCTTTTTGTAACTAATGTATGTAGTGCATTACTGATCAAAATCGTGCTCATTTTCAGCACCATGGCACGAAAATGGCATGATTGTCCAAATTTACACATCACTGTGGGTGCTTTTTACTAAAGGCACATCCACTATGCACTACAAGTGCACTGCAAAAGTACACCTGAAACTGCACTTGGAGGGCAAAGTGGAGTTGCCTTTAGTAAATCACACTCCTCAGCACAAACTCAAATTTGACTACAAATACATTTTGTGCGCAATGAAAAAGGAAGCCACACATTGTTGATAATTAAACCTTTTAATACAAGCACATTCACATGTGTGTTTCGAAAAGGTTTTTACAACAAACCAATAAATTGTGTGTATCCAAAACAGAGTTTAATGAGAATTTTGTTTCCTTGTTGTTTTTGTGTAAACAGGCATGTATTAAACCGTAAAATACTGAACACAGGAACTTACAAAGTTCAACTTTGAAAAGTGAAGACAATATCAGACCTGAGTATGTACAAACTGGGCTGATATTGCCTTCATCACATGGGGTGTCACCCCTGAAAAAAACTAATTTGGAAGATGCACACAGAGTGTCAACATGTGCTAGCTCCCATCATGGGGGATCAATGTACATGCTTTGGGGCTGCAACCCCTTCATCTCAGACACTTTCCACAAAACATGTACATTGATCCCCCATGATGGGAGATAGAGCATGTTTACACACTCTGTGCATCTTCCAAATTAGGAACTTCAATAAATACAACATTTTGTTTTTAAAAGAGCAAAAATAAAACCCTATCTAGTTTTTGTTGTTTCACACTCTCCCCAAAACATCAATGATGTTCTTCATTTTATTTTTTACATCATTGATGTTTTGTTGGATCATTTCCAAATCACGATTGCACCCCATTATCTCCCCGATCACGATCTGGGCACTTTCACTGGTAAAACAGGAATCTTCTTCCACATCACCTACAAAACAAAGCAAAAAAACACACCATGTAATAAAAATATGGTGATATACATTGCTGAGCTTACCGGAAGCTGTGTTCTCCGACACTCACCTGTTGTGGTGACAATTTGCCCAACCTCCACGATCTCTCCTTCCTCCTCCTGCTCGTCTGTTTGTGCTTTTGGAAGTTGGCCTTCTTTGGGAGGGGTGTGGTCCCTGGTGTCCTCATACTTGCCAAGTCTTCTCTCCCCTATGAGAATGTAAACAAAGAATAATTAGCACACAGAGGGCAGAAATAGGAATCTGAAACATTGCTTGGAAGTGGTGTACAATTGTGTTTTTGGGCCGAGTTGCAAGGTGAGAACATTATTGGGTACACTTTGTTAAGCTGGAATACTTCCCTGCAGAACGATGTTGCTTACGAACGAATGAAACCATGAACTTGAAAGTGGCCATTTTAAAATACACAACATGAAATCAAAGCACATGGAGCATGTATGCAAGCAAGAATAATCATATGAACATACGACAACTACTTACTTTTTTTAAGAACACGCTTGATCCTTAGGTACTGATCGTGCTCCCTCAGTTTCAGGTCTGACCAGCGTTTTCTCAATTGATCCTTGGATCAGCGTACCCCAAAATTCTTATGAAGACTCTTCACAACTTTATTCATGATCTTGGCCTTTCTGATATTTGGGTTTGGGTAAGGTCCATACTTCCCATCATAGTCGGTCCTGTTCAATATGTCGACCATCTCCAACATCTCTCCAAAAGACATATTTGAGGCCTTAAATCTTGTCTTCCTGGATCGGGACGTTTCAGGCTCCGGGCTTTCCTCACCTTCCTCCTCGTTAGTGTAACTATTATTAGTGTGCACCTGCGTTCTCTCTGCCATGTGCTCTCCCCACTGCGCCGGAAGCGAAGGGGCGGGGAATAGTCTAGAAAGAACGTCAAGGGCGGGCGGAGTTTCACACATGCGCACTGTATATAAAACGCAACACGCGTGTATCGTCCGTACGATCTGGGAAGAGAGTGAGGCACGGACGTGACGAACGTGCAAAGAAAGGTAACATTTTTGACTTGGTGCTTCACTAGACTAGACTGCTTCTATATAGGCCGATGTTGGGACAAGATTAGGAGGGTTTTCATGGCATTATTAGTATTTGAGGGTTTGTCTTGTGTTGTGTCTTGCAGACAATATGGATCCATTCCAAAATGAAAATTTTATGGGGCTATTTCTAGAACTCTACAAGGAGATGCCCTGCCTGTGGCAGTTCCACAACAAGTTTTATGCCGACATAACAAAGAGGAACGGCGCTGGAGAAACTGCTTTCTTTGGTGCGGATCATGGTCCCCACGGCAGACATGGCCTATCTGAATAGGAAAATTGGGGCCATGAGGATTACATATTTCAGGGAGAGAAAGAAGCACCTGGAGTCCTTGAGAGCAGGAGATCCAGATGCCGTTTATTACCCCAGGATGGTTCACTTTGACAGGCTGCATTTTCTGGTAGACCAGGGGGTACCCAGGCCACCACTCTCCAGTCTTCTTTCAAGGCATCCTTCACCCCCAGCTGTGGCTTCTGATGTCCAACCTGGGCCTTCCAGGCAGCAACATGTGGTGGGGCCCAGCTTGAGACAGGTATTGCATTGTTGAACATATTTCTTGTGTTACATTTAATGATGTTAACTAGATGTTATTATTGATCAGTAAGTTGTGATTTATCAAAGTGGTTTACATCTCAAGAGACCGTAGTGACCAAAAATGATTGGGACGGGAAAGAAAAATGCTAGGCTCAGAATGATAGTCTGTTCTATTTGGTAACATTCAATTTGCAAAAGCCAGGAGCACAAAATGGTGTGATTGATGATCAAAAAACTAAAACTATGTCCCCTTTTCATACACAGGAAGACCTCAGCCGGGGGGAGGCTGTGGTAAGTGGCAGCCAGGAGGTTGACCAACGCCCTCCTCCTCCTGCCCCAACTACAGGAGCCCAGCCACAGCCTGGAAGGATGCCTGGAGGGAAGTGCCCAAGGAAGACGAGAGAGTGATGGCCTGGGTTCAGTCTGGTCTGCCAGAAGATGCAGCCTCTTGAAGAACCACATCCTGGGGACATAAATGGCATCTGAATTTCCCGTTCTCTAGGACTTCTGGACCAGACTTCTCTCCCTGAGATATGTACTCCTCAGGCCACCAATTTTTTATATTCGAATTTGTTCATGTCTGCCCTGGGGGCCAAAGGCTGTACCAAAGTAACAAGTTTCTCCAGTGCTGCGTTCCTCTTTTTAGTTTATTGCGACCAAAATAAAGGTTTTTTGTTTGATGAAATACTTGTGTGTGTGTTTTCCTTCCAAAAGGCCAGTTTATTTGTGAGCAGGCAGGTACATTTCCCAAAAAATAAGTGAAATGAATAACAAGGGGTACCAACACTAAAAAACCTCCTGTAGATTAAAAAATAAAAACAAAAAACAAAATCTCAAAAATACAAAAATGTTGTGGTAAGTTTACACACACAAAACACCCCAAAAAAAGGAGAAATGAGCAAACTGTCTTTAAAGGAGATTTTTAGGGAATCCAAAAAAAAAACATCCAAAAAAGAATAAACCAAATCTAAAATTGTGTAGATGTGACGCAAACTAAAATTGTATTGTTGAAATGGTTAAAAAAGAGTAATGAAATACGTTCGGGAGAAGTGTGTGTGACTATGAGCATCAAAAGAAGTTCCTTCTTGCAGCATTGTAAAGAACAAGAGAATGCACTTGATGAAAGAATTTGTAACATTGCAGTGTGACGAATGTGCTATATCGCTTACGAGCAGTAGTTTTACCTGAACGAGTGCTTCCGTGTCAGAATTTGAATGTGAGCACGCGTGGCACCTTGTCCGTCGGAGTAGGCTACACATAATCGGAGTATGTCCGATCAAACCAGTTTGTCGGAAAATATTTCCAGCAAGTTGGAAAACTTGGTCCGACGGAATCAGTCCGATGCATACCACACACAGTCGGATTATCCGACAACACGGTCTAATAGGACACATTCCGACGGATTCTCCGACCGTGTGTACAAGGGCTTAGGACTAAAATAGCATTTTAGTTTTAGTTCTATTTTAGTCTTCTGCAATTGTTTTAGTTTTAGTCGACTAAAATCTCCAGTACATTTCAGTAATTGCAATTTAGTTGTAGTCATAGTCTTTTGACTAAAATGGCATTTTAGTTTTAGTCTCATTTTAGTCTTTTGACTATTTAGTCATCTCAATTGTTTTAGTCGTATTTTAGTTGACTAAAATAGTATTCATTTAGTCGACTAAAATGTTTTAGTCGTTTCAGTTGACTAAATTAACACTGCCCACCTTTCCTGCACCACCTTTCCCAAGTTCCCAAAAATAGCCGTAGCCCCCCCCACCCGTATGAGTGGGGGCGCCCCTTCACAAGGTAGACTTGGTGTTGGGTTTGGCTGATTTTTGGGTCCAGGGCTTTTTTTTGACCCTGTGGTCTTTTAAACCCTGACAGCTGAGGCCGTCAAAACATCTTGGGAGAAGAAGCACTTGGCCCTGAAGAATTAGAAACTCTAAAGGAAGGCTGTTTACTTCTCCTTTTAATGGGAAGCAAGGCGCTCTCCCCCCTGACATCTTTTGGATGCATTTATCCAAATCCTCCCGAAATAGACATTCTCCATGAAAGGGAAAAGCCGAGAGCAGCCTTTTGCATGGCAATTCAGCTGACCAGTTTTTTAACCACAAGCCTCTGCGCATGTGTATTGACAGTAGCGCGACATGAGACATCTGATGGATTGTGTCCTTCAGTGCGTCTACTGCAAAATAAAGCTCAAGGAAGCTTCGATAAATCTTCGGTGGATTACTTATCAGAAGGTAGGTTTTTAACCAACCCTTTAAGAAGGCCCTTCAAGGACTGGCAAACACCGATTGCCACAATTGCCAGCTGCACTGCTGAACCAGCCACTGCAAATGAGGCTTTCAGAAAGAATTCTGGCTTCTTATCAGCCAGATCCTTAAAAACCTGGGCATTATCAGCTGGACAGGTCAGACTTTTATTCACTGAAGAAATGACCGCATCAACCAAGGGTGTGTCACATTTCTTAGTGAATTTTTCCTCTATGGGATGTAATAAAGAAAACCTTTTTGGAGGCAGGAATATCCTGTCGGGATGATCCCAGTCAGCGTTACCTGCTTCAATAATGGATGCAAAGGGAATGCCTGGGAAACCTGCTGAGAATGCAATAATCCTAAAGATTAACAGGAGAGTTCCTCGGGGGTAACTTAAATCCAGCTCTCACCATCTCAGCAAGAGACCGAATAAATAACCTCTTGGAATGGGAGGCTGAAAGAGGTTCCTCCGAACCAAATTCCTCAGCTGAGGAATCGTCACCCTCCCCTTCCTCTCGGTCTTTAACCGCTTCAGCCCCGGAAGATTTTACCCCCTTCCTGACCAGAGCACTTTTTACGATTCAGCACTGTGTCACTTTAGCTGACAATTGCATGGTCATGCGACGTGGCTCCCCACATATGGCACGGCGGCAAATTTAAAGGGACGTACAGCTATGCCCATTTGCCAAGCCGTGCCATTCTGCCGATGTACATCGGCATGTGCTTGTTGGGAACCAGTCAACAGCCACTTTCTCCACATCCTCTGCCCACTTTGGTTTCAAAGCACATGGACCCATCTGGCTATGAGCTCGGTGCTCAAGTGGGTCTACACTTTGGCCAGACTCAGGAGAGGGGGATCTATTATGCTTCCCCCCCCCGTGCCACTGAGGCAATCATACTCGCTATTTTGCCCTCAAGGCTAGCTAGGGCAGATGCCAAATTATCCTTGGTAACATAGGCCGAGGCAGGGACATTTGCAGTGGCCACAATATATGACAAGCACAATGGCTCAGCCAGGCCAGATGCCGCAGGTCTTTCAGGGGTGGCTGAGGTCGTAATAACCTGAGATTGATCTCCAGTTTTTAAAGGACAAATATTTGCCCGTTTAGCTGCCGTGCTCCCAGTACCTTGTTTTCTGAAAGACATTGCTTACAAGTCACAAGGAAAAAAGTACTCCCTCTGAGCCACAGGCTGCAATCCAGCATTATAGCAGCTACTAGTACTACAGCCTATAAACCCCCCCCCCCCCCCCCCGACTTGCTGCAACTGTGTCCAACGACCTCTAGGCTCACGTGCCCAGTACCACTCCATGCCCATTCAGTGCTCTCCAGAAAAAAAATATGGCTTTTTATCAGGTTTATCCGGCATCTGGCGTCCAGTGCCCACTGACCCGTGCGCGCTCATGCAACACGTGACCTGCGGCATGCATGCCTTACATGGACAACCGGTGATGCCCATGCACCTCACGGTGCACGCGCACACCATCACTCGTGCACGGCACTACCTGTCTGTTTAAAAATTTTGCCGACAGCACTGAAAACATTGAGCATACTAGCCCATAAAGGCTGCACACAGCACAACGTAAATGAACAAACAGAGGGGGACTCAGTTTAAGCATCCCAGAGGGAGTACTACTCACCAGTCCACGCGGCAGATACAAGACCAGGAATACCATTACAATGGTCCAGCGCCATATAGGACACATTACTGGCAAAACCTCGGTCTTGCACCGAGGCTCGGGTACCATCCACTTTAGCTACTTTATGCCGTCCGAATGGATCCGAGTATTGAGCCCTCACCGGGACATCATTGAAGAATTTGAAGAGCTTCAACAGCCATGAACATCACCTTCAAGACACTGGCGAAAAAACAAAGGTACCTCCCATGTGGGAGGAGTTATATGGGAGAAACTTTCTTACTATTGGTTGCCAGTGTCCAATCACCTGAAGGTAGCGTATAACCCAGATAGTCATTATTATGGTGTTCTGTGTCCCCTGATGTACGATAAAGAAACAATTATCGAGATCTCTGTATATGAAAACTAGGGATGAACTTCATGTTCGACTCGAACATCGGCTGTTCACCCATTCGGCGAATTCCGAACGTTATGGGCCGTTTGTGCCAAATTCGATTGGCGCTCACGGCCCATAATTCACTGCGGCATCGCAATGTATTGCTGGCTGATGATTGGCCAAGCATGCACTATGACCCGCATGCTTGGCCAATCACAGCGGTGTCTCTACAGCAAGCTGTAATTGGCCAAAGCCACGGTGTGTTGCGTTGGCGGAGAGAGAGACTGACGGAGAGACAGTGTCTTTGAATTTCATTTGAAGCGGTTGCAATTACAGTCGGTGTATTGTGCCACCTGCACAGTGTACACCTAAAGCTACCCCAATTTCTGGTTTTCTTATGATCCTGTACCACAGGCAGCTGTAGCAATTACAGTCGGTGTATTGTGCCACCTGCACAGTGTACACCTAAAGCTACCCCAATTTCTGGTTTTCTTATGATCCTGTACCACAGGCAGCTGTAGCAATTACAGTCGGTGTATTGTGCCACCTGCACAGTGTACACCAAAAGCTACCCCAATTTCTGGTTTTCTTCTGGTCCTATACCACAGGCAGCTGTAGCAATTACAGTCGGTGTATTGTGTCATCTGCACAGTGTGCATCTAAAGCTACCCCAATTGCTGGTGTTCTTCAGATCCTATACCACAGGCAGGCAGCTGCAGTAATTACAGTCGGTGTATTGTGTCATCTGCACAGTGTATGCCTAAAGCTACCCCAATTGCTGGTGGTCTGCTGATCCTATACCGCAGGCAGCTGCAGTAATTACAGTCAGTGTACTGTGTCATCTGCACAGTGTGCACTTAAAGCTACCCCAATTGCTGGCGTTCTTCAGATCCTATACCACAGGCAGCCAGCTGCAGTAATTACAGTCGGTGTATTGTGTCATCTGCAGTGTACACCTAATGCTACCCCAATTGCTGATGTTCTTCAGATCCTATACCACAGGCAGGCAGCTGCAGTAATTACAGTCAGTGTATTGTGTCATCTGCATAGTGTTCGCCTAAAGCTACCCCAAGTGCTGGTGTTCTGCTGATCCTATCCGCAGGTAGCAATTACAGTAGGCGTACTGTGTCATCTGCACAGTGTGCACTTAAAGAGGAAGTAAACCCTGATGGGTTTACTTCCTCTTTGATTCCCTGCAAAGGTAAACCATAATGGACTACCATGCATCGCATAGTAGTCGATTATGTGTCACTTACCTGACACAGGAGCCAGCGATGTCACCGCTGTCCCCTGTAGTCCGGAGCATCCATCTTCTCGGTGGGTCTCGCTGCTCCGCCGCTGTGATTCGACGAAGCTGCAATTACGTCACTCCAGCGCGTGCGCATGGGAGCCTACACTCACGGCATATCGCTGTTGACAGTGGCGCGCTCAGTGCGCCTGCGCGCCGCTGTCTACGGTGCATGCGCCGTAGATGGTGGTGCCTGTCTTTCGGCAAATATCTCCTAAACCGTGTAGGTTTAGGAGATATTTCTTGGACCTACAGGTAAGCCTTAATCTAGGCTTACCTGTAGGTCAAAGTGGTTTGTAAGGGTTTACAACCCCTTTAAAGGGGTTGTAAAGGTTTGTTTTTTTATTTTCTAAATAGGTTCCTTTAAAGCTAGTGCATTGTTGGTTCACTTACCTTTTCCTTCGATTTCCCTTCTAAATGTTTTTTTTCTTTGTCTGAATTTCTCACTTCCTGTTCCTCCTCAGTAAGCGGTTCAGTAAGCTGTTCTGGCTGACTAAACACCGCTCGGATGATGGTGTGAAGTTTACTGAGAAGAAACAGGAAGTGAGAAATTCAAACAAAGAAAAAAAACATTTAGAAGGGAAATCGAAGGAAAAGGTACGTGAACCAACAACGCACTAGCTTAAAGGAACCTATTTAGAAAATAAAAAACAAAGCTTTACAACCCCTTTAAAGCTACCCCAATTGCTGGTCTTCTCATAGTATTAATACTACAGGCAGGCAGTTGATTCTGCTAGCTGCAGTATAATCAGTATATACGTCGCAGCTTTGTGCGGCTACATCTCCCTGCAGGCCATTAGTATGTCTGGAAGGCCAACAAGGAGAGGCAGACAGTCACGAGCCAATAAAAGAGGGCAAGCAGGCTCTGTGTCCAGAGGCAACAGTGCTGGTCGTGGACACAGTGCATCCTCATCGGCACGTGGCCATGGGACAAACTTGTCCTTATTTTCGGCAGCTGGACGTGTTGAGCTGCAACATGCCAAAGACTTGGTAGAGTGGATGACCAAGCCGTCCTCATCCTCTCTCACCCAGGCTCAGGGTACTGGCAAAACAGCTGCCAATGCAACCTCTTCCCTTGTCTCAATGGCATCAGTCACTCCTTCCCTAGCCCCACCATGTCCTCCTGAGGAGTCCCCCGAACTGTTTGAGCACAGTGTTGGGTACATGCTCCATGAGGATGCCTAGGGTTTTGAAGGCTCTGATGATGATACCCAGCTAGAGGAAGGCAGTAACGTGAGCCTAGAGAGAGGGGATGCCCAAGAAGGACAGCAGTCTGGCAGTCATGTTCCCCCAGCTGCAGCATACTGCCAGGTTTTCTCCAGTGATGAGGAAGGAGGGGATGATGAGGTCACTGACTCCACATGGGTGCCTGAGAGAGGAGGGGGAGGCCCATCTCCAATGAGGCAGGATGCCCTCCAGGGGCCAGCTTAAGGGCAGCACACCAACTGCATCACACCACAGACCGATGCCTCTGCACGTTATTCCAAAAGTTCTTTGGTTCTCCTTTCTCCTCATCAGCTGAGATCTCCAACCGCACTATACCTTCAGTCATCTTTGAAACCTATATCGAGAAGAATGAAGGTGTAGAATTAGGTGTGTCACAGCCAAGTACTTGCGGGCAATCTCCTATTGGTACACCAACGTCCGATTGTACCAGGCAAATTTCCCTGCCCCAGCTGCTGCACCATCAAAAGAAGTTCACTCCCAGCCATCCACATGCCCAGCGGTTGAATGCTAGCTTGGCTAAATTGCTAGCACTTCAACTGCTGCCTTTTCAGTTGGTAGACTCTGCCCCCTTCCGTGAATGCCACTTTCGGAAGGCGATTTTGGTTCTCTACCGGCATGTGGAAGGCAATGTCCAAGCCTCGCTGGACAGGGCGGTTAGGTGCATATTACCGATGACTCATGGTCCAGCAGGCATGGATAGGGATGTTGCTCATCTTTCACTGCGCATTGGGTGACTCTTCTGGCAGCTGGGAAGGATGCAGGACAAGGTGCAGTAGTGTTGGAAGTTATTCCACCACCATGTCTCCAAAATGCTACTACTGGCAATTGGGACAGACCTCTCTCCACCCCCTCCTCTTCTTCTTCCTCCATGGCCTCTTCCTGTGCTTTGTCCTTGGAAACCAGCAGTGCTCCGTAGGCGTTCAAGGGCTACGCAAGTACGCAGGCAAAAATATGCCATGCCATGCCATGTCATGCTTGCGCGGGTGTGCTTGGGGGACAGGAGCCACACTGGGGCAGATATTCTGTCAGCTCTGCAGGGGCAGGCTGAGAGGTGGTTGACGCCACGTCAGCTTAAGCCAGGAATGGTGGTTTGCGACAATGGCACCAACCTCTTCTCCGCCCTCCGACAGGGACAACTGACCCATGTGCCCTGTCTGGCTCATGTCCTTAACTTGGTGGTGCAGTGGTATTTGGGCAAGTACCCGGGCTTACAAGATGTCCTGAGGCAGACCAGGAAAGTCTGTGTGCATTTCCTCCGGTCATATAATGCCAGTGCTCGGCTGGCTGACCTCCAAAAGGAATTGAACCTGCCCAAGAACCGCCAAATCTGTGACATGCCCACAACTCAACGTTGGCCATGCTGCAGCGGCTGCACATGCAGCAGAGGGCCATCAATGAGTACCTGTGCGACTACGGCACCAGGACAGGGTCAGGGGAGCTTGTTTTTTTTCCCCACGACAGTGGGCCATGATCAGGGATGCATGCAGTGTCCTGTCACCATTTGAGGAGGCCACGAGGATGGTGAGCAGTCACAGTGCATGCATCAGTGACACTGTCCCTCGCTGCGTAAAATATTGGACAGGGCATTTGAGGCAGAATAGAGGCAGGAAGAGGAGGACTTCCTTGCCTCTCAAGGCCCTCTTTATCCAGACAGTGTTCCTGCTGACCCGCCGATCACACAGGAAGAGGATTAGGAGGAGGATTGCTTCAGCATGGAGGTGGAGCCTGGCATTCAGCATCAGCAGCAGTCTTTTAGGGATCATTTACAGTCCCAAGAAACCCGTGGACTTGTACAAGGCTGGGAGGAGGTGGCTGCTGATCAGAGGACTCTGGACCGAATGCCTCAGCTAACCTAGGCTGCATGGCCTCCCTGATCCTACAAAGCCTGCAGAAGGATCCTCGTATTCAGCGGATCAAGGAGAGGGATCATTACTGGCTGGCAATTCTCCTTGATTCCCATTACAAGGGTAAGGTTGCGGACCTTATCTTGCCGTCGTAGAAGGAGCAGAGGACGAGATATCTTTGGGAGGCTTTGCAGAAAGGTCTGTGCAACGTGTTCCCAGAGACTGGAAGGTTACAAATTCCTGGTCCGTGTTGCTGAGGCTTCGGTCAGTCACAGAAGGAGTGGTGAAGGTGTCTGTCTGCAACCATCGCCAGCGTCTGATTTACATGGTGCAGAAATACCTAGGGGCAACATCAGACTTGGACACCTTTCCCACCGAAAATCCTCTGGGTTACTGGGTCTTGAGGATGGATCACTTGCCAGAGCTTGCACAGTATGCAATTGAGCTACTGGCCTGTCCTGCATCCAGCGTTCTTTCGGGAAACGTACATTCAGTGCTGCCAGAAGCTTTGTAACCGATCACAGGGTGCGCCTATCCACCGACTCGGTCGATCAACTGACCTTCATAAAAATGAATCAGTCTTGAATCACCACCAGCTATCAAGCACCTGATGCTGATGTAACCGAATATTTTTTTTTAAATGTCAGATCTCTTCAAGACTGCCTATGCTGATGCTGAGTGACTATCCTCTTCCTCCTCAATGATCCTGCTGATAGCTTGGAAGAACATTTTTGGTTCTGGGCTCTGCCACCAGTGGCTAAGGCCCAATTTTTCAGCCCCCGTTTAACAGGGACGTGTAATTACAATTTTTGATGGAATATTTTGCAGCAGGGCTTATTCCTGCACTCCAACTAGAGTATCTGTGAGGGGTTGCAGTGTTGTGACACCAGCATCAGTGCCTAAGGCCCAATTTTTTAGCCCCTGTTCAACAGGTGCATGTAATTACAATTCTTGATATAATATTTCACAGCAGGGCCCGTTCCAGTGCCCACCATGAGTAACTGTGAGGACTTACAGTGTTATGGCACCAGCACCACCAAAGGCCCAATTTTTCTACCACTGTTCTTAAATGGCATGTAATTACAATTCTTGATACAATAGTTCACAGCAGGGCATTCCATCGCCCACCAAGAGTCACTTTGAGGGCTTACAGTGTTGTGGCAACACCAACACCTTAGGCCCAAATTTCTGCAGAGCATATAGGGCAGGCCCTTACTTTCAAACATCCAACATACAAACATCTCCTACTTGCAAACGGAAGGAGACAACAGGAAGTGAGATGAAATCTACACCAAGGAAGGGAAATTCTCTCCTGTAAGAGTTGATATGGGAAAAACGTGTCTCCTCTCCACTGATGCTTTATCCCAATCCTTGTTTTACTAAAACCCCCAAATTTTCAAAAAACATTGGTCATTGGGACAGAAAGTGAGGTGAAATCTTCTGAAGAGGTGCACAGATGGAAAAACATGTTATAGAGGTGATAACCCTTCCCTATGTTTTCCAAAAAGCTTAAAAATTTATTTTTTGACTGGAGCTACACTTTAAAAATGTACCAGTTCAAAATTACAAACAGATTCTACTTAACACAACAAACCTACACAGCCCCTGTCTTGTTTGCACAGCCTGTATTCTGCTGTTCTGAGTATATAGGGCCTGGGGGCCCCACGCCTTTCCTTTTTTTAATTTGCGTACGGGGTTCTCCTTAATAGCCGTACAAGGGGCTGGTAATGGGCAGATGGGGGTACCCATGCAATTTTTCTCAATGATTTTCATCCATATTGCCGGGACCAGACATTACATTAAAACCGCAAGCAGTTTTAAATTACTTTTTTCTGTTCATTTTGTGCAGGGACTGTTCTAAACATGGGAAAAGCGTGCCACTTCACAGGCATACTACAGTGCCTTGCGAAAGTATTTGGCCCCCTTGAACTTTTCCACCTTTTGCCACATTTCAGGCTTCAAACATAAAGATATAAAATTTAAATTTTTTGTGAAGAATCACCAACAAGTGGGACACAATTGTGAAGTGGAACGAAATCTATTGGATATTTTAAACTTTTTTAGCAAATAAAAAAACTGAAAAGTGGTGCGTGCAAAATTATTCGGGCCCTTTACTTTCAGTGCAGCAAACTTACTCCAGAAGTTCAGCGAGGATCTCTGAATGATCCAATGTTGTCCTAAATGACTGATGGTGATAAATAGAATCCACCTGTGTGTAATCAAGTCTCTGTATAAATGCACCTGCTCTGTGATAGTGTCAGGGTTCTGTTGAAAGCGCAGAGAGCATCATGAAGACCAAGGAACACACCAGACAGGTCGTAATACTGTTGTGGAGAAGTTTAAAGCCTGATTTGGATACAAAAAGATTTCCCAAGCTTTAAACAAGCTGCCAAGGAGCACTGTGCAAGCGATCATTTTGAAATGGAAGGAGTATCAGGCTACTGCAAATCTACCAAGACCTGGCCGTCCCTCTAAACTTTCAGCTCAGACAAGGAGAAGACTGATCAGAGATGCAGCCAAGAGGCCCATGATCACTCTGGATGAACTGCAGAGAACTACAGCTGAGGTGGGAGAGTCTGTCCATAGGACAACAATCAGTCGTACACTGCACACATCTGGCCTTTATGGAAGAGTGGCAAGAAGAAAGCCATTTCTCAAAGATATCCATAAAAAGTCTTGTCTAAAGTTTGCCACAAGCCACCTGGGAGACGCATCAAACATGTGGAAGAAGGTGCTCTGGTCAGATGAAACCAAAATCGAACTTTTTGCCCACAATGCAAAACGATATGTTTGGCGTAAAAGCAACACAGCTCAACACACCATCCCCACTGTCAAACATGGTGGTGACAGCATCATGGTTTGGGCCTGCTTTTCTTCAGCAGGAACAGGGAAGATGGTTAAAATTGAGGGGAAGATGGATGCAGCCAAATACAGGACCATTCTGGATGAAAACCTGTTGGAGTCTGCAAAAGACCTGAAACTGGGATGGAGATTTATCTTCCAACAAGACAATGATCCCAAACATACAGCAAAATCTACAAAGGAATGGTTCACAAATAAACGTATCCAGGTGTTAGAATGGCCAAGTCAAAGTCCAGACCTGAATCCAATAGAGAATCTGTGGAAAGAGCTGAAAACTGCTGTTCACAAACGCTCTCCATCCAACCTCACTGAGCTCGAGCTGTTTTGCAAGGAAGAATGGGCAAGAATTTCAGTCTCTCGATGTGCAAAACTGATAGACATACCCCAAGCGACTTGCAGCTGTAATCGCAGCAAAAGGTGGCTCTACAAAGTATTAACGCAAGGGGGCCGAATAATTTTGCATGCCCCACTTTTCATTTTTTTATTAAAGTTTCAAAAATCCAATAGATTTCGTTCCACTTCACAATTGTGTCCCACTTGTTGGTGATTCTTCACAAAAAATAACAATTTTATATCTTTATGTTTGAAGCCTGAAATGTGGCAAAAGGTTGAAAAGTTCAAGGGGGCCGAATACTTTCGCAAGGCACTGTATAGACAACCCCCAGGCATGATAGTTACAGGAATATTTCACTTTTTTTTCACTTTAAGCGTCATTAAAATCAGTGCTCCCAAAAAATGTCAGTTTTTAAAACTTTTTTTTGCATTGATACATGTCCCCTGTGGCAGGAGCCCCAAACCCTTTTTAGGACAATAACTTGCATATTAGCCTTTAAAATTAGCACTTTTTATTTTGAACGTTCGAGTCCCATAGACTTTAACGGGGTTCTAAAGTTCGCGCTTAATTTTCAGTCCGTTCGCAGGTTCTGGTGCGAACCAAACCGGGGGGTGTTCG
Source organism: Lithobates pipiens (assembly GCF_037356315.1). Classification (NCBI taxonomy): domain Eukaryota; kingdom Metazoa; phylum Chordata; class Amphibia; order Anura; family Ranidae; genus Lithobates; species Lithobates pipiens. Next base: position 97,562,105 of record NW_027507718.1, read on the forward strand.
GCTCATCCCTAATGAAAACCCAGTACCGCTGCTGTGCCCTCCAGTGTGCGTTCCGGTGTAGCAGAAGCAACGTCACTGGAAGCCCCTTCCTACACATTTCATCTGTATGCAACGTCCCTAGGAGCAGGGGCTGCAAGCTTCATCTCTTCCTTATATGCAACAAAAAACAGCCCATTGCACCCCAGTCATTCTAGTTCCTATAAAATCATTCCCAGCCACAATTAAAATAATAGTATGCGTCTTATGTGTCTTTGTAATATTGATTATCAAGAAAACAGTCCAATAACTAGCGTGAGAATACATTTGGTGCATGTCCCAAAAGAACATTCTTTAAGTGGTTAAACTATTATTTTAATGCAAGTCATTACCAATAAATAGAAAATGTACAGCGCCATCTTGTGGTCTGTAAAAATATTACTCAATTCACCATATAGAATACCAATGTATCCAAAAATTTATATTATGTCCAACATACTATTCTTGTTAAAGTGCATATTAAAAACTTTATTAGGTTGCACTAAAACTGAAAAAATGTGCCTAAATAATACACCAACCATTTACTCATTGTCAAACAATCAGAAATTGGAAATAAAACTATTTGGATCTATGTTAATGTTTATACTATTTGTACTCAATGTACATAAATCCATCCTGTTTCGTTCTTGGTTGACCACTTTCCTGATATCAGTGCCTCTCCAATGCCTTTCTAGTCTACCTATTCCACAATAAGATACTACACTTCATTATGGTGCAATCTAAAATGATTAGAGACACTATGTTTTTGAAACCCCTTTTTAAAATGATTTGTGTGTTTGCCTATTCTAATATTTAACTTTCCGGTTGTACAGCCCACATATTGAAGTCCACATAGGCATTCTAGAAGGTAAGTCACATGTGTACTTTGGCAGGTAATGAACATGTCCATGGAATATTCTTTTAGTGACATTTGACTTAAAAAAGCCTGCTTTTTCTGACTTTTTTGACCGTCTTCCATAGAATTCATCGACGACATGTGAAATAACCAATCTGGCCCAAAAATGGGACCATTTTTTTTGTTGGCGGGGATCTGGTAGATTATGGACTAATCTGTAGTTAGGAGCCTTTCTGTATATGAACTGTGGTCTACTTGGATTGATGTTGGTGGAACTGAACGCACACATATAGAGATTGTGATGCTTGCTTTTATATGTTAGTGTATTACTTTTTTTGTGATTTATTCCCAATAAAACGTTTTACCCTATGGGAAGTTCTTTCCTTTCTTTTTATTGGTTCTACTGCACATCTCTTAAAAGGGACAGTATAGCATTATGCATAGTGGTGGTCATTGTACAACTCCCATCCTTAAAAGCTCATTGGAATATTGCCCATAGCAGTGGGGGATCCAGTATGTGGTACATCTAACAAACTGGCACTTTTTGACCATCTTGTTAAAGTCAACACCATCCAGTGAGTGCAGCGTTTGGTCTAAGGGCACAGCAGACTGGAAGACACACATTTTTACTCATCAGCATGTGTGAATTGTATTTTTGTAACATCGCTGCGCACTCTTTTCAGGTCAACTTATTTTGATTGATTTATAGGATTCATTGTGCATGGATGTATTATATTGAGGATAAGTATAGTCACTATATCGAAAATTTGTGCTATCTTTCCTTAGAATTTCAGGACATTCTTAGTTGAAATATTACTTAGTGATCTTCCCATGACGTCCTTATTGAGGCACTTCCTGTAATAGGGTGATAACACTCTGTCCCTACCTCTTAGTTGCTCTCCTGTGTTGTCACAATGTCAAACAGCCTTCCGGTGTAAAATATAGCAGGCTATATGGATGATTAATGTTCAGACATGTTCCGCCAAACGGTTGCTTTCTATCGAGCAGGGGCAGCCACGCGATGATCCAAATTTGGCCAATTGCGAATTTCAATTAGTGTATGGGCAGCTTTAGCAAAATGGGGTATTAGCAGGTACAGGAACCAAAGTAGAAAATGTAGCTCTTTTCATGTGAAAGTTTACAAAATTGAGGATGTATTCATAAAGGAGTCAACAGTACAATATTCCGAAAAATCTATTTTATTATATCTTTTTATACAAATAAAACAAAATTTAACAAACACATTTTGAAAAAGCAGGTAATAACTAGAAAATAAAAGAAAACAAAGTCTGTGCACGCACACATATATAAACATTTGCTTTTTGGTAGGTTCAATATATAAACATTTGCTGTAATGAATGTTCTGTGTAATATTAATTTATACACTGTGTATACATTTCTAAAAAGTCAAGTGCTAATGGTTTGTTCTTGTAAAGCTTACATCGTAAACAATGGCAGATTTGAAATTTCAAGTATTACATCCAAGCATGTATTTATTGGATTTTTGTTGAATTCAATTTTTTTTTGTTAAACTTTGATGTAGAAACACATTTTATTGTTATCCCATAGAGATGAATCTTACAAAATACACGGTAGATTAAGAATAATTTAAATATTATATTCTACAAGAAAATAATTAACTTGATATAAAGACAACATATCATGCTTCATTATAAACTGTCTTTTTTTTTATAGCTAAACTTGCCTTAACCCTAAAGTGAGGCTTTACATCATACAGTGATATGCTTGAAATTTAAAAAAAAAAAATATACAATGCATCAGCAGGGTTAAATGGCAGTTTGTAGGACAGCCATTGAGAAGTGCAGTGCCCGTTACTGAGCTTTAATCAATAAGGGTCAGGCTGAACTAACTGCATAGCTAGGAATGCAACTCAAAAATTCAGCCTACTATGCTATATACAGTGCAAAGGAAGGCAATGTGTAAAGCAATGCCTTTAATTTTATCTGAATATAAAAGCTTGCAATATACAAAATAATTCCTTTCTGCTGCTATGTGCTCCATGCACAATAATTTTGAGCCTATAACATGCACGATGAATCCCAAAGGATTTTTTTTTTCTCATAAACTGATAAATTAAAATGTATTTACTTTCCTCTTAAGATTTTATGCCCCTAAATAAGCTGGAAATGCTTTGAATATAAGCGTATCCAATAAGGCAAGATATAAGGGCAGTAATCTTTTGCTGCTAATCGGAATTTCTCCTTCACTAGTCTGACTACAGTAAAATATAATCTTGTTGCTATGAGTTACTACACTCCTGCAGTATAATTATTTTAAAGTCTCTCTTGAATAAGCCCCCATTAGTTTAATGGATCCCATAAAAAAAGTTCATGAATAAACTTACTATTTTTTCTTTCCTAAATTTTTGCCTTTTTTAATAAGGTTTGATTAGGTCACTTTGTCCGTGAATGCATTAAAAGAGTTGATTATAGCTTGCTAAATTGTAACATTTCATTGGCCAATCCTGAGCTGTAGTTTTAGACTAAATGCATGTTTAACAAAAGGATAAACGTCACGCTTTAAAATCAGTGATTTCACATACAGAACACCGTTTTCTTGCACTAATCCACTAGTTATTCAGGTTGAAAAAAAAAGTCCATGTAGTTCAACCAATAATAATACATGTTTGTGAAATCAAAGCTTAATCCAGAAATGGACTCAACCATAATAGGGCAGTGCAGGCTGAACTGAAATTATCCTCCTAACAGTCAGTGCATAATTGGCTCTGTATTGTTAATAAGAAAAATGGTGAAGCGTATCTAAACCCAAAACTATTATAATTGCATGGAGATGTGGTTGATGCATTAGTTTTCACTTTTGAGGCTACAGGCATTTTCAGCTAGTGCAGATCTTAGCAGAAATGCCCTTGTCACTCCCCGTGAGAATAAAAGAAGACAAAAAACCTTATTATGTGTAAACTACTAGTCCTACAAGTCTACCATGTAATGGAGATGAACAAAATCAGACATGTTTAAAGTCCAGCCTGAGTGACATCCATGGCTCTTTCCATTGATACAGCAGAGCAAAAAAAACAGCCACAAAATGATAGGTAGTGTGTTATTCACAGGAATAGCAGGTATGAATAAAGACAAATAAGTTGGAAAAAATAAAATTAAGGACTGGCGATATATACATTTTTGATTTTGGGGTTGAGAGAGCTTTAAGGCAGAATAGGGCCCTAGCCAAGGTAGCATTACTGGTCCCATGTATTCCTGTAACCGACATGAATACAAATTGCAATAGGTACAGCATATGGATGCCCTCCCATTCACATTGTCTGAGATGTAATGGTCTACCCTAATAGACACCAACTGCATACAAATACATCATCCCTTGAAATGTGACAGGCAGGTACAAAGCTCTGACTAATCATATCATTCCCCTGGTTTACTGCAGGAGTATGAAGGTTACAAGCTGAACCCCTGGGCATCCACCAGGTTCTAGGATCCACCAGAGGTTTCCTTGAGGATCATCTGGCTTTGATTGTGAATGCCATTTGCACCTGTTCGTTTACCAATGACTAACCAATAGAGTTACCCTTAAGCCTCATTCACACTGACACTTTCAGGCATGCAGTAAGGAATGGCTGTATGCAGTTACTGTATACACTACTGTTGATAAACTCACATAGGCAATTATTCCAGTGTGCGCCTTTTGGCATTCCATGATGAATGTCTGTGTACAAGTTTATGGAAGCACAATGTATACCTTCATACAGCTACTCATTACTATGGGCAACTGTACACTGAAGCCGGCTCTCCCGGACGCAGAAATATGTCTGCAATATACATTGGATGTGTCCGTGTGCATTAGGAATTAATGGTGTAATTTACACAAAACAGTTGCAGGATTTTTCAGTTTTAGGATTTAATTACCAAGCTTTTCATCCAGCTCTAATATTTTAATTCTAGCACGTAAAATGTAATGCATTAAAGACAGGCAATGTACCAATAGAAGTTGCCATTACTGACCTCTATTCATGAATACTGGCTGTCTGTGGCTTCAATATAAATTTTTGGGTCACTAACCCAAAATAAGCATGTAGAAGGTTGGGGCGAACAAAGAAATCTTTATCTGCATGAGAACCAGACATTTCAGAAAGTAAGGACATTAAGGGCAGACTACATATCATCTCAGTATAGGATATCTTTAACTTCTGTTTAAGTTTGTATCTTTGTTACATGTTTCCTTAAAGGGCAATCTTAAGGCTCCATTCACGCTTGTGCAACTTGTCATGCGACTTTGGACATCAGCCCATTTCTTTCAATGGCAGCTGTTTAAGTCGCAGCAATGTTGAAACAGTGCCTGCACTACTTTGATGTGACTTTGATGCAAAGAGTGTAAAGTTGGATCAAAGTTGCAATGGAAATCGTGCGATTTTGGTGTCACACTAGTGTGGATGGAGCCTTATTTTTGTGATGTTGTTCCCCTCACCCACCTAAGCACAGCGCGTCTACTCACACGCAGTCTAAAATGTCCTCCACTTAATGTACATGTGTTCCACAGCCCACATTTATTTCTATGGATGAGCTGTACTCTTCTGGACAGCTGGAAGCTCACATGTATGGCTTATCCATAGGAACCGATTGGGGCCTGGCCAACACAGTTTCTTTGCAAAGTGCAGCTGCAGGAATGCACAGTGAAGATCAATGGAACAGGTAAGTAGTAAGTATTTTAGCAGGTTACCTGCACTGACAGGGTGAGGAGTTTACTTAAAGTTTCCCAAAAGTAAAGCTGTCATTTAATATAGAGCTAAATCCAATCAGAAAAACGCAGCTATTACATGTTAATCTAATGTCAAAAGTTCTTCTCAGTATTTTTAAATCTGCAACTTACTAAAAGCATAGCTGATGATAGTGCCATGTAGGTCCTTGATTAGGCACTGTTATGGGAGGACAATTGTCTGACAACTGTCCTTCATTTTCAACAGGTCATAGCCCCCTGGTGGAGAATACAAGCAGCTGTGCATTGGGCAAGCATGACCCACTTTTGTCTCTATTGGGAAGCCAGTCCACAGTGAATATATGAAGCCAACTGAGTGACTGAAAGAGGCTGCAGAAGATCAACAGTACTGAGATGAAACATAGTTTTCATTTACATTTCATCCTACCAATACTATTATTTATAATAGCAAACGAAATGTCCTTCAGTTAGTGTTTAGATCTACTATAGACCGCCCTATAGCAGATTTACTGGTATAGCATGGCCCTCCTGTTCAGGAAGTGTAATATATATATATATATATATATATATATATATATATATATATATATATATATATATATATATACACACACACACATACACACACATAGGTGATTCTGTACTTCCGCATATACGTGGCACGCGCGTGTGATTAATCACAGCAGAGGCCGATCATTAGAAAAACACACAGAACGGAGATCTGCCTATGTAAACAAGGCAGATCTCCATTCTGACAGGGGGAAAGGGATGGATTTTGTGTCCCTGCAAAACAGGCAATAAAATCCATCTCTTCCTTTTGTAAAAGCAGCACACATAGTACAGTAAAACACTGGCTAGGCACACAGTGAATGCCTGTGATCGCTATAGATGTTTAACCCCTTCCAAGGCCAGTGTCCTTAGTACAGTGACAGTGTATAGTTTTTAGCACAGATCACTGTATTAGTGTCACTGGTTCCCGCAAAGTGTCAAAAGTGTCAGATAGTCTCCCATTGTCTGCCACATATATCACAGTCCAGCTATAAGTTGTTGATTGCCGCCATTACTAGTATGCAAAAAAAATGTAGAATGGATACATATTGGCCTAAATTTATAAAAAAAAAAAAAAAAAAAAAAAAAAAAGATTTTTCTTTTTTTTATTGGATATATTTTATAGCAGAATGTAAAAAATATCGTTTGTAAAAAACCAAAAAAAAACAAAACAAAAAAAAAAAAAAAAAAAAAAAAAATCACAGTAATGATCAAATACCATCAAAAGCAAGCCATTTATGGGGAAAAAAAATTACTAATTTTATTTGTGTACAGCTTTGAATGACTGTGCACTTGTCAAAGTATCACAGTGCTGTATCGTAAAAAAAAATGGCCTGGTCACGAAGGGGGGTAAATCTTCTGGAGGTTAAGTGGTTAAGTTATACCAATTTTTGATTTGTATTCGTTAAAGCGTAACTCCACTTTTGTTGAGAAAAACAAACATCCCCCTTTGGGTGAGCTATGTACATTGCAAGGATTTTAATAAACTGTTGCAGATTCCTACCTTTTGTTATTCTGAAAAAATCCCTGTTTGTTCCTCTGTGCTTAGTGAGTCTAAAGGGAGTGGTTTCATAATTATTAACCAGCTGCTGCAGCTGTAGAGCTCTAATGAGGAAAGTGGCGGGGCCTGCGTCCCTCTAAACTTGATTTTTCTATTGAGAGTATCTTCTCAAAAATGAAATTTTTGTTGCAGGGGATGCCTGAAATCTGACTTGTATTTTAGTGCAGACGTCTGAGAAAATCAGTGAGCCAATCACACAAGCAGGAAATTAGTTTTCTGTACACATTCTGTGTATAGAACACCTCCATGTACCATATTACATAGCATTTACAGAAAACTACAGCGGCTGCAGATTGACAAGAAAAAGCAATTTTTAATAAAATTCAATTACAAGATGATATGTGTCGCAATTGTATATGCTATATTATTCTTTTTTTAAATGATATTTTTTCCCTGATGAAAGTGGGGTTACCCTTTAATATGGTCATGCTGTTTTTGGAAGCGCAAGATTAGATTGCCATCACAAATTATTTATTGACACTACATATTTCATTACAGGAAGATAAAAATAAATAACACAGAGATATTGTTTTTCTTTTTTTCTATTATTTTGCATAGATCAAATTGTGTTTATAATGGCAATTAAAAATATAAGCAAAAGAACTATTTTTCTTTAAGAAATAAAAAATGATATACATATTTTTGACATTATCTATAAAAAATATTCAACTAAAATAAATGCCATCAATTATGAAGTACCATTTTTGTCATAGCCATTTATTATTACTTTAAATATTATCCAGGCCAATGGAAGTCTAAATTGGCTTGCTTGGTCTATTTTGCCTCCAAGCCAAACGCAAAAACAAAACAAAAAAAACCAACAATATTTTTATTTAAAAATTCCATATTTTGTTTTCTGTAAAAATAAAATAAAAAAATCCATATTCAAACATATTTCAGCTTCCATGTTGTCATGGCGAAAAATCCAGGCTATGTTTTTTTAACATCCTTTTTGTATTTTCAAACTTTAATATAGTAACCCACAAAATCTATGAATTTTCTTATAGTGTTTTACGAAAATAAAACAAACACACACACACACACACACACACACACAAGAATACATTCTTAGCTGTAATAAACATTTACAATGCTTCTATTTTATAACTTTGTGATTTCAGTGGGTGCTAAAAAAAATCGGATATAGAGGTCTTTGTTATGTAAGTGACAGGTCCAGTTTAACAGCACTTTCTGTACATGCCTATTATTATCTTAGTGTAATATGTTTTCTAAATATTCTTCAACTGCTTCAATCGTTCTAGAGGCTAAAGTAGTGAATACATTTCAATCGCCATCATGCAGGTAACTGTTGCTTTGAAAAAAATAGGATGATGTAGTATGTTAGACTTATAGTCCAAAGCATATGTATGCAGGTTGATGCTTACAAATACACTGTATATTGGTCACCATATGATTAGCTATGTCTAGGATCAGGCTATGTGTGCTGGTTGCTGCTTTCCTTTAATACATTTGCTAGCTTCAGCAGTACCCTTCATGAAGGGTATAATCTACAAATCGGCCTACATCTTCTGGTTTAGAAATGGTTTACTGCTTTAAGGACCATGGAAGCAGGATGTTTTTTGACATGTATCACATCCAGCAACAGACCCCAAATATATGGAACATAATGGTTTATTCCAAATCGTGCATACAAAAACAGAAAATTATTAAATATCTTTTCATTCTGGCTAGTTTTATCTTTTTTCTAGAAGTTACACTAATATTTAAAGGATAAGTTCACTTTTGGGAACATATCACATGTTCCACCCATTTTTCTAACATGTTCCTAATGTTGTAGCTGCTGCCCGATCCGCCCCCTACCTGTGACAGCAGGAAGTTCTCCATACCAGCTGTGAATTTTTTAAATCAACGTGGTCGTGTGGGGCTCCACCCACATGGAAGCGTGATTCACACAGCTGTGTGTGAGACTAAACTACAAGCCCCGACATCGTTTGTGAGTGTTTGGTTTGTAGTTCTCAATGAACGACCACATCGCTGTGGAGCACTGTGGTAGTTCATTGATTCTTCCCGTCAGTGTATCTGCCTGCCCACATGGCATGTACGACACACAGATATACAGGAGACCTGCATGTCCCCAGTGATCTGCTGGTGGAATGCTTTACAGGCTGAAAAAAAAAAAAAATGATAAATATATATTTTTTTATTCATAGCACATTTTTTTACCCGTAATAAAAAGTGCATTTATTATTATTTTTTTTAAGTGAAATTATCCTTTAAGAAGAATTCAAACCCTTGGATCATTAGGTCTCTAACTAAAGACCTGTTTTTGAAAAGTTTTAAATAAGGGGAAGTCAAATAAAACAATGTCTGATTTCTTAAAGTGATATTATCTGAGCCCAATCTCGATCCAGCGATGTGCACGAGAGCCTTGGCTGTCTGGGACTCTCCTTCCTCATTGGCCGAGAAAGCAGCAGGCGCCATTTGCTCCCTCTGCTATCAAATTCAGTGAGCCTGTGAGGAGAGAAAGGGGGCAGGGCCAAGCTGCAGATCTGTGTCTGAATGGACTTGGCTCGGGTGCCCCCATAGCAAGCTGTTTGCTATAGGGGCAGGAGAGAGGGGCCAGGAGTGCTAGCAAGGAACCTGAGAAGAGGGGGAACAGGGCTGCTCTATGCAAAACCACTGCACGAAGCAGGTAAGTATAACATGTTTTTTTTTTTGTTGTTTAAAAATAACAAACAAGACTTTAGTATCACTAACTTTTTTTTAAATGCATACTAGCACATTCGAGAGTTACCTTTTAAATGGCACCCTCTGGCACTGAGCTGTCACCAACCTAAGGTAGTTCCTTCTTCGCTCAATCTTCCTTTTGGGTGCACACTCTCCGGCCACTCAGTGTGGCCTTAATGCAGAGCATACTGTTTTTGTGAAAGTGGTGTCATCAGTGGTAGCTGATGTAAATATCTACTAAATAGAGCATATTTAGTAGATATTCAGTATCTACAGGTAAGACTTATTATAAGTTTACATATAGGTACAAGTTGAAAACAGTTTACAATCTCACCTTCTTGCCTAAATTCCCTTATGTTTCTGCTCAGTTCTCTTTCTCTTCTGGACTTGTAAAGGCTGTATATTGCACCACTGTATGGAGTATTGGCAGGACCGGTGGACCCCCATTGTTGTGTGGAACCTCTCCAGGGCCCTCTGGCCTTTATAGCTTATTGGCTAAGCTGATTTACTGCCATCACATCAGTTCTTGGTTTTCTTATACTGCCTCTCTTTTGCCATCATGCAAGCAAACCTTTGTTACCAATGTCAAAGCTAGCCCCTGCATGGGCAGAACTGCTGCATATTAACTCCTCGTTAAAACCAAATAAACATTATTGAAACAGAAAAAACAGGTTACTACTGCTTTAAAGTCTGAAAAAAAATGTGAAGTTAACCTGGTTAATTTCAATCTAAACATGTGAACACTGATTGGTATTCACTCCACTTTACCAGTTCTATTTTCACTCCAGTAGCCATTGATGTTTTAAGAAAAGCATGGTAACAATTCATTTTGATTGACAGTGTAATGCACCATTACAGGAGAAAGCAATGCACCTGCACTGAAACACACCACAACTGACTTGCTGTGCACTGCACTAAGGGTCAGGTACGATTTTTGTTGCATTGTAGTGTGTTGGCAGTGCATTCAAATCTAATTAGCTGCCTTACTGAAATGCACATAAGCATACATCAGAATCCATGTTAGCGCATGTTTGGTAACACACAGCAACAAACTGCTAAGGTGTGAAGGTGTCCTTGCACTCTAGCAAATTACTCTCTGTGTACAGTGCAATTTTTTCGATAAATAAAATCATATTTTACACAAATATATATCGGTGACTCAGAGAAAAAAAAAAGGAAAAAAAAAGAAGAAAAGTACTGTTTGGTATGATGCAGCAAGCCTTTTACCAAAAGCTTCAACCTCCTTGTTCTTACTGTAAAATCAGAAGAATAGATTTCCAATTACCATTTTTGAACCACAGAAGGCAAATGAAGAGTTTTTGTCAATACCTAGCAGTTTTCAGCCTTAGCAAGCTATCACTATACGATTACTCAGTTTTCTCTACTGGATTGTCAAAGGCAGGCTTGGCATTCACCTGTGCGCTCACATTTTATTTCCCACCTATTTTTTTTTTTTTAATGGGCTAAGCAGTCCACTAGAATTGACAAGGATTGAAATTAACAATATTATAATAAAAATACTAGTAACAAATAATGATAAATATTCTGTGTACATGTAGCATTACTAAGTTTGTTAATGATTTTTCTTTCCTTTGCACATAAAAATAAAAAGTAATGGTTTTCTGGCATTTTTGAAAAGTTACATTCTATTGCCTGTGAGTGGAGTAGAGTCAGTAGGGGGCTGCGCTGTTGCGGACGTTTTTGATTTCCAATTCGAGCTGTCGAATCTGAATATCTCTTTGGCTCACTTGTTCACGTAATCTACGGATTTCGTCCTGCTGTTTGTAGAACATTTGCAATAACTGCACAGTAAAAGAAAACAACACTGTTAAGAAGATGGGGCACATTATCGGTACTGAATAAAACATGAGATACAACAAGGCTTCCATCTTAAAAATTTTTATACACAGAGTGCACAAGGCTAGACTATTAATAGGCACATCTGTATCAAGGAAAAATGGGCATGGGTCAGGGGGCTCTGCAGCATGCAGTTTCAGGACAAAGGGGCAAATTAAAAGAAAGTCTGGCCTGAGTGCAGTAAGGCCAGCCATAGATGGTGCAAAAATCGCTTGATTCCCCCCATCAACACAGGCAGACAGCGTTGACAGGGGAATCTCTCCCATGGAGACATAGTCTTCTCCTAGCAGGGGAAGCTGTCCCTGCTGGGAGGGAGAACACAGTGATTACTGCTAGTGGCTATAACAGCCCCTAGCAATAATCACATGTAAAATCCAGCAGGCTGGTTGTACCAAAGTTGATCAATCTTGGGTACAAAACTTGGGTACATTCAACCTGCCCATACATGGTTTTGAATCTCGGCCGGTTCCTGCTGAACCGGCTGATATTCGAACCATCTATGGTTAGCTTAACTGAAGATGCCAGAGTATTTCCTTCTGATAAAATGTAACTGCACCAAATGAAAGCAATATTACAATATGGTGAAAATCCACAGCTATTCGCCTCAGAGTTACTGTGAAAATGCCAGCGTTGGAAGAACAGGAGAGTCATATCTTCCAGCCAGTGACAGATGAAAAAAAGCAATGCCAAGGAGGACCCCAAATTGACCATGATGCTGAAAGAAAAATGCCCAGGGTGATGCTTGGCAGTCATGATGGTGGGGGTCTAATAGGGGTAGGTGCACTAAAACACTTTATTATACACACTTCAGGTATAATACATATTACCCTAAAACAATGCAGTCTGGATATTTGCTACCATCTTATATTTGTGTTAGGAGATATCTCAGCATTTAAATAGAAATTACACAAACAAACCATATATTACATTCTCTAAGCAAGTCCCATACAATCTACAGCCATACATTTGAAATAAGCCATACCTCATTTTCTGTCCTAGGTGGGGGACATTCAAACATGTCCAACCCATTGGAGATGAAGGAGTTCCTAGATTCTAGTTTTCGTTCTGTGCCCCTCTTCTTTGCTCTGTCTTCCCTGATAATCTCTGTCTTGTATTCTATTTCCCAGAGTGTCTTTGTGGGAGCCTTTTCTTCGTATGTTTTCTTTGGCTCTTTAGCAGGCAATCTGGGCTCCTCGCTGGGTACATCTGTCTGAGACATTTTCACGCCAGGTTTTAAGGACATCAGAATAGGACCTAAATGAAAAATGACAGCATTGAACTGAATTCAATTTACGAAAAAGGCTTCTCTGTTTTAGATGTAACTAGCAGTCAGCACAATAAGTCAAGTAAAAGCTCTGTGTGCCTAATAAGTTATTGAGTGGCTTATAAAATATTGTTTCTTAAAGTTGAACTTTACCCATAATAGTTTGAGAACAATTAATGTTCTAACAAAAAACTACATTTCACATGAATAATTATGCTACATAAATTAGTGTGTTCTGTAAATTGCCTCCAGAATTGCTCCAGTTTCTTTTTGCTGGAGGCCGCCATCTTGTTGAAGTCCACAGCAGTCACTTCCTTATTGGAAATTTTTCTCCTTGGTCTCAAACTATATATCACTTTCTCTAATTAAATATACACACAACAATGTACAATTCCAGCCTTGATTGTATGTCTTGGCTTAGCTAGAGAGGAAGGTTGACAAGAGCTTCACATTGCTGAACGTCGTAATAAACCCAACAATGTAATATATTACAGCTTATCAATCGTTTGACGTGGTGGCTACATCAGGTTTTTTTTTTTTTTTATACTTTTGTTTTCACCTGGTGATCTGGCCAGTAACACACCTTCTGTATGAAGAGTGCCCCCACTCTAGATGAAGCAGAACACAGGCACCTTTGGACAGCAGCACTGTCAGTTTCAAGGGAGGGGAGTGTTTAAGTTGGCTATACATTAGTCTTTTTTTCCTTCAAGCAGTGGGTTGAAAAAAAAAATAAAAAAAATTCCCCCATCCACACATTTGAGATGAATGGGGAAACTCCCACTGTGCTCTGACGACAGTTTTCCCCGCCATCAGAATACACTGATCAGTGCTGCCCACTATAGCCGGGTCCAGGGAAAATCCCAATAGGCTGATAGTACAGAAGTCGATTGGCAGGTTGGCTTCTGTACAACCGCCTTGTTCGTAAATGGACTGAAATTCTGATGGTGCCTGGAGAACGGGCCGATTGTCAGTCCAGGTATGGCCACCCTTAGATGGCTTAGCAGATTTAGATACACTAACAAATGGAAGCCAAACTCCAACTCACACTACACCTACACAAGCAGTTATACCCAACAGTTTTTGTTTTTTTTGGATAAAGGTTTTACATGAATAAATAAAAACGGATCATTGTAAGCAGTGCTGTGAGTTTGTCTCAACACTCTAAACTACCAATTTTGCAGGAGAGCTTATTCGGTTAAAAGCAATAGACTTACTGGCTAAATCACCAGGTTAAACTGTAGGAATGAAAGCCTAAAAAAGAAAGCTAATGTAGCCATCACATCTAATGCGTACACAGAATCGGACTATCCGGTGGACAATTCGCCCATGTGTGGGCTCCGGCGGACTTTTTCTTCCCAAAAGTCCAGATTTAGAAGTCTCGACTCAAAATTGTCCGCTGGACTCGGCAGTCCGGCGGACAATCTGCCCGTCTGTGTGCTAGTCCGCAGGACTTTTCAAATGAATGGACTTGCCCACACACAGAGTAAAGTCTGTTCATTTTGAACGTGACTCCAGGTAGAGGGGACGAGCGAAGGAAGTCAATGTCGCTGCCTCCATCAGAGAGATTAACACCTCGCAAGCCCCGTCACCTGGTATGGATTTTAAGGGGAACCCCTACGCTGAAAAAACGACGTGGGGGCCCCCCAAAGTCCATACCAGACCCTTATCAGAGCACACAGCCTGGCCGGTCAGGAAAGGGGGTGGGGACAAGCGAGCACCCCCCTTTTGAACCGTACCAGGCCGTGTGCCCTCAACATGGGGGGGAACAAGGGCCTCATCCCGATAACCCTGGCCTTTGGTTGTCAAGGTCTGTCGGGGTTAAGGAGGCCCCCAGATCCCGGCCCCCCATCCTACGTGAAGATCCCAGCCACCCATCCTACGCGAAGATCCCGGGCCCCCATCCTACATGAACGAGTATGGGGTACATCGTACCCCTACCCATTCACCTGGGGGAAAAAAGTTTAAAAAAACACAACATAGGTTTTTAAAGTAGTTTATTAGACAGCTCCAGGGGTCTTCTTCCGACTTCAGGGGCCTTCTCGCTGGGCTCCTCTGCTATCTTCTGCTCTTTTACTAGAGGAGGAGCCTGGCTTTCTCATTCATCATCATCGCCAACGGGGGGGGGGGGGGTCTTTCTCTCGACTTTTCGGTTCTTTTGCCGGGGTCCTCCGCTATCTTCTTCCAGCTCTTTTACTAGCATTGGCCCGATCTTCTTGTTCGTCGCTGTCGCCGCAGCCTTCTTCCTTCTTCTCTTCTTCCGATGTTGACAAAACGCTCTCTCTGGCCGTAATGCCAGGCACGCGTTGCGTGGCGACTTATATAGGCATAAGGGGCGGGGTCACGGGTGATGTCACATGGTGACCCTGACCCTTATGCCTATATAAGTCGCAGCGCAACGTGGCATTACGGCTGGAGAGAGCGTCAACATCAGAAGAAGAAGGCGGCGGCGACAGAGACGAATGAGAAGACCGGGCCAATGCTAGTAAAAGAGCTAGAAGAAGATAGCGGAGAACCCCGGCAGAAGAACCGAAGAGCGGGAGAAGTCAAAAGAAGATCCCCTTAGTCGGAAGAAGACCTCCCAGTCGGCAACGACGATGAACAAGAAAGTCGGGCTCCTCCGCTAGTAAAAGAGCGGTAAAAAAGCAGAAGATAGCGAAGGAGCCCAGCGAGAAGACCCCCGAAGTCGGAAGAAGACCCCCGGAGCCATCTAACTACTTTAAAAACCTGTGTTGTGTTTTTTTTATTGACACTTTTTCCCCCAGGTGAATGGGTAGGGGTACGATACCCCATATTTATTCACATAGGGTGGGGGGCCGGAATCTGAGGGCCCTCTTATTAAAAGGGGGCTCCCGGATTCTGATAAGCCCCCCACCCGCAGACCCCGACAACCAAAGGCCAGGGTTGTTGGGAAGAGGCCCTTGTCCTCATCAACATGGGGACAAGGTGCTTTGGGGTGGGGGGGCCGCAGGGCGCTCGGTCGTCCCCACCCCCTTTCCTGACCAGCCGGGCTGCGTGCTCAGATACGGGTCTGGTATGGACTTTGGGGGGACCCCCACGCCTTTTTTTCAGCATAGGGGTTCCCCTTAAAATCCATACCAGGTGACGGGGCTTGCGAGGTGTCAATCTTGCAGATGGAGGCGGCGACATTGACTTCCTTTGCCCATCCCGTCTACCTGGAATCACGTTCAAAATGAACGGACTTTACTCCGTGTGTGGGCAAGTCCGTTCATTTGGAGAGTCCAGCAGACCTCCCCTGCAAAGTCTGGCTGATAGTCTGATCGTGTGTATGCAGCATAAGAATTGGTAAGCTGCAACATAATAAAGGTTTCTGTCAGATAATGCACCCCTTTGCCCAAAAAATGTTCCGTTGCATATGTTTAGGCATTGTCATGTTTATTTCCTTTGTTTGTATTGGTATGACACAAAAAGCCAAATCTGACATATTCCACACAGAACTCCAAAAATGAACTGGACAAAATTATTGGCATCCTCAATTTAATATTTGGTAGCATACCCCTTGGAAAAATAACTCAAATCAATCGCTTCCTATAATCAATACGTTTCTTACACCTCTGTACTGGAATTTTGGACAGTTCTGTGTTCCCTCTGCAAAGTCTGTCATTCCTGTTGCTTCCATCTCTCTACAGCAACAGTAAATCTTAAAGCTTTCAGCAGATCAGCCTCTAATGGCTCTGATGTTAGGCACAGTGCCAAGAATACAGAGCAACTGAGCATGTGCAGAGCAGGATGAGGCAGTGCATTACTGGATTTTAAACAGTATAGGCACCCATTTTTAATGTTTACTTGCAAAAGGTAAGCCTGAAGTGACTTATCAGGACTTAATTTTCTGATAAAATTCCACTTTAACAAGTACAAAAACTGTAACTCATGGCAATCAATAAGATTTCAGTGAACTGGTTGCTAAGCCTAGCAAACTTATATAGCTCTTTTCCTTTTTATAAGCATGGATTACATGAAAAGATAGTTAATTTTAGAAAATGAATCACTTCATTACCGGGCTATAGTCATATGACGTCCGCAGATGGGATCTCCCATCTCGGTTTCTCGTCGCTGCGCAGAGATGAGATGTGTCCCTCGGACACAGCCCACCCCAGATCCGTGTAAAGAGCCAATAAAAAATTTCTCTTTACCACGTGACTGGCTGTGTCCAATGACAGCCGGTCACATGTATTGCCGACGTGCACGGCACTCATGCACGCCCCTAGGGCACGCACAGAGTGGCGATCGGGGACGAGACTTGTCACCCTGACACAGCCCAACCCCAATCGCAATAAAGAAATTGGCTCCTTACCACGTGACCGGCTGTGTCCAATCACAGCGGTCATAGAATATCAACAAGCCGTGGTAACCAGATGTTACCGGGTTCTCCTCCTCACACACTGATCGTGTGTGAGGAGATTGCAGTAACATCTCGTTACCGCTTACAGTACACACCAACCACACTGACTGCCCCCCCCCAATAAAGAGGACCTGTCATCACCCATCAGAGTACCTGTCACCACCTAGCAAAATACCTGACACAGCCTGAGTACCCGAGTACCTGTTACAGCCCATCTGAGTACCTGTCACGGGAGGAGTAGCAGAATGTATTTTGGGGGGTAATTGGAAGTATGCATATGCTGTGTGTAAGAAATAACTTATTATGACAATTTTGTGAAAAAAAAAAAAATCTTCGTTTTCTCAAGAACTGGGGGAAAAAATTACAACTTCAAAAAACTCACCATGCCTCATACTAAATACCTTTGATGGTCTACTTTTCAAAAAGGGGTCATTTGGGTGGCATTTGTACTTTCCTGACATTTCAGGGCCTCAAGAAATTAGATGATAAGAAATGAGAGGCCGTCAGTGCATCAGGTGTGATCAATTTTCAATGATTTGCACCATAGCTTTTCAATATTTTCACTCTTTTTTTCACTTATGTCGCAAAAAAAAACCAAAAAAAAACAGTGGTGATCAAATACCACCAAAAGAAAGCTCTATGCGTATGAAAGTCATGATAAAAAGACTCAGTTAGACTTACCGGTGACGGTATTTCTAAGAGCCTTTCAGGACAACCCCGGAGAGAGTAGCTCCACCTTGCAATCAGGAAACACATGCCCACTTTAAAAACACCTCCTCCTCCTCCATGGCTTCAGTTATTGTGGCCTTCCGACGCTGGAAAACAAAGCACAGAAAGCACAACACCATGGTAGAACTTAATACATTTACTAAGCATAACCTAGGGAGGGAAGTAACGGTTGTCCTGAAAGGCTCTTAGAAATACCGTCACCGGTAAGTCTAACTGAGTCTTTCTCAAATCGCCTTTCAGGACAACCCCGGAGAGGATAACCGAGAAACTTACCCTAGGGCGGGACTACTGCCTGCAGTACCTTCCTGCCGAAGGCCTGATCTGCTGCAGACAGTAGATCTAACCGGTAATGCCGGAGAAATGTCGAATAACTGGACCAAGTGGCAGCCTTGCAGATTTGTTCAGGCGTGGCACCGGCCCTTTCAGCCCAGGAAACTGCCGTGGATTTAGTAGAGTGGGCAGCAATACCTGAGGGAGGTATTTCTCCTTTTGCTTTATAGGCTTCTGTTATAGCCAACTTAAGCCACCTACCCAGCGTACTTTTAGAAGCTTTCTCCCCCTTGCGTGATCCAGAAAATATCACAAAGAGGGCGTTTGATTTTCTAAATTCTTTAGTAACTTTCAGAAACTGTAAAAGACATCTTCTCACATCCAATGTGTGAAAAACTTCCTCTCCTGCATTTGCTGGGCTTGCAGAGAATGTAGGTAACACTATTTCCTGTGATCGATGGAAAGTTGAGGATACTTTCGGTAGGAATGCTGGATCCGTCCTCAGTACCACCCTGTCCTGATAAATTCTAAGGAAGGGTTCTGTAATAGCTAGAGCTTGGAGCTCGCTGACTCTCCTGGCCGAGGTGATGGCCACCAAAAAGATTGTTTTTAAAACCACCTTCTGTAAAGAAGCTTCTTGTAAGGGTTCAAACGGTGCTCCCGAGAGACCCTGTAAAACTGTAGACAAATCCCAACTGGGAAAGTCTTTAAGGGCTACTGGTCTATTTCGAGCAAGAGCCCTAAAAAATCTAGAAATTAAAGTTTCTTTAGATAAAGTCTTTTCAAAGAAAACTGATAAGGCAGCCACCTGAGTCTTCAGGGTACTGGCTGCGAGACCCTTCTCCATTCCTTCATGGAGAAACTCCAAGACGGACACCGTGCTCTTGACCTTGAGTTCTCTAGAACTGCACCAGGAGTTGAACTTTTTCCAGACCTTCATGTAAATTGCCTGTGTAACTGCCTTCCTACTGGACAGCAGGGTCTTTACTACTTTATCTGAGAGACCTTTAGCCTTTAACAGGTCCTCCTCAGAAACCAGGCGGTTAGCTGCAGGAGTTCCACTTCTGGATGACTTACTGTCCCCTGGGATAACAGATCTTTTCTGAGTGGTAACCTCCATGGGGGCTTCGAGGCTAGGTTTCGAAGACCCGCGAACCAGGGTCTTTTTGGCCAAAAAGGAGTGACTAGTATTAAGTCTGTCCTTTCTTCCCTGAATTTCCTCAGTACTAGTGGAATTAGAGGAAAGGGGGGAAAGGCATAGCACAGCTGGTAATGCCAGGGGTGAGCGAATGCATCCAACCCTATTGCTGCATCTCCTCGGTGAAGAGAAAAGAATCTGTCCACCTTTGAGTTCTGCTGGCTGGCAAAAAGGTCTACCTGAGGAACCCCCCAGGCCTCGGAGATCATCAGGAACACTTCCTGATTCAGACTCCATTCTGCCTCTAGCAATTTGCGCCTGCTTAGGAGGTCCGCAAACAAATTCTGAGAGCCCTTCAGATGCACTGCCGATAGTGAGGCTGTGTTCTGTTCTGCCCAGGCTAACAACAGATTGGCCAGCTCCATCAAGCTCCTGCTTCTGGTTCCCCCTTGCTTCATAATGTAGGTAACCGCTGTTGTGTTGTCTGACAACACCTGAACATGGTGGCCTCTCAAACTCTGCTGAAATGCCACTAAACCCAGAAAGATCGCCTTCAACTCCCTCTAGTTGGATGATCTTTGAGCTTCCTGTTTGGACCAGACCCCCTGAGATGTCTGACCATCCAGATGGGCTCCCCAGCCCCAGGCACTTGCGTCTGTAGTAAGGCGCTTGTCCACAGGAAAGGTCCACACCAGGCCCCTTGAGAGGTTTGCCTGGTCTCTCCACCACCAAAGAGCCCTTTTCGTCTTTGACGAAATTTTTAGCTGTTTTTCCAAAGGATCCTGATGGGACCAGCTTGACAGAACCTCCCTCTGAAGGGGTCTGGAATGGAACCTGGCCCACTGAACAGCCGGGATTGCTGCCGTAAGCAGGCCCAGAACTGCCATAGCCATCCTGACTGAGACTGTCTGGTTGCTCTGTATCCGCTGTACAGCTAGCTGTAACTTTTCCTGTTTTTCCAACGGCAGGAAAACTTTCTGGAGAATCGAATTTAATGTATACCCCAGAAATTTCATTTCCTGTGAGGGGGTCAGGATTGACTTCTCTAGGTTTAGAAGCCATCCCAGGCCCTCGAGGTGAGACTGGGCCCTCTGGAGATTGACTAGGACCTGCTCCCTGGAGTCTGCAAAAAACAAAAGGTCGTCCAGATAAGGAACAACTGGAATCCCCTTCAATTTCAGGGGTTCCAAAGCCTCTGCCATAATCTTCGTAAAGACCCTGGGAGAGGACGAGAGTCCGAACGGCAGAGCCCTGAATTGGAGGTGCCATACCGAACTCCCTACCTTCAATGCCAGGCGCAGGAACTGCTGCGATGCCTGATGAATTGGTATATGAAGGTAGGCATCCCTTAGGTCCAGGGATGCCATGAAGCATTCTGGGGTCAACAGCTTTGTGATGGAGAAAATTGTATCCATCCTGAAATGTTTGTACCGAATGAACCTGTTCAGGAATTTCAGATTCAGGATTAGACGGTACTTCCCTGAGGGTTTTTTCACCAGAAAAATATGTGAATAAAAACCCCCGCCCTGCTGGCTTACTGGGACTTGAATCAGAACCTCTTGCTGTATCAGCTCCTGTAACAACAGCTTCATTGCAGAGGCCTTCTCCTGATCCCTTGGCAATGTTGTCACATAAAACCTGCTCGGGGGTGGTTCTGAAAACTCCAACCTGTACCCCTGATCGACAACGCTCTTCACGAACAGATTTGGAGACAGCCTGTCCCATTGTTCGCGAAAAGCTGACAGTCTCCCCCCCACTGGGGAGATATTGTCACTTGTTCTTAGGGGACTGCTCTGGGGGAGATCTAAAGAGGACTCCACCCCTGCCTTTGCCCTTCTGTGAACCCCATCTGCTCTTGTGCTCCTGGTCTTTTTTATGGGACTGCTGAAAAGCACGAAAATTCTTTTTAGCCATCTGCTTTTTCTTAACTGGAAAAGCCTTCTTTTTATCGGCTGTTCTATCCAGCACAGACTCTAAATCAGGACCAAAGAGCAAGTCACCCGAGAAGGGAAGACCACACAGCTTGACCTTAGAGGCAGTGTCCCCAGACCATGTTTTCAGCCAAACTGCTCTCCTGGCTGAATTTACAAGAGCCGAAGACCTAGCGGCCAGTTTAACTGATTCTGCTGATGCATCCGCCATGTATTTGACTGCATTCAGGATCAGTGGAAAGGACTCTAAGAGATCCTTGCGGGGTGTCCCCGCCTCAATATGGCTCTTCAGCTTCTCTACCCAACATTCCAGATTCCTGGCCACCACCGTAGCTGCCATTGCTGGTTTTAGACTGACTGACGCAGCATCCCAAGCTTTTTTAAGGATGGAGTCAGCTTTTTTGTCCATTGGGTCTTTAAGGATCCCCATATCTTCAAAGGCTAGATCCGTTCGTCTGGATACCTGCGAGAAAGCTGCATCGACTCTGGGTTTCTTATTCCAAACCTCTGAGTCCTTATCTTCGAAGGGAAACCTTCTTTTGAGAGCTTTAGAGAAGAAAGGGGCTTTTTCTGGGTCCTTCCACTCCTTTCTCATTGAGTCTGAGAGGACCCTGTGGACAGGAAAAACTCGCCGTTTTGTTTCGTCCAACCCCTGGTACATTTTGTCATGAACTGACAGTTGTACTCTTTCTTCCTGAATTTCTAGAGTAGTGTAGATTGCTTTTAAAATATCATCTACTTCCTCTAGTGATAGCTTGAATTTGGAGCCCCTGCTATCTTCTTCCTCTTCCTCCTCCTCAGAATCCCTGAAGGAGATGAGAGTACTACCCCCTTCGTCTCCAGACTCTTCAGTTTCCACCTGTCTGGATGACGACGCCCTGGGGCTGGGCGGTAAGTTCTGAGGCTCGGTCTGTGCGGGAGGGTTTTGTATCAGGATGGACTTGACTGAACTCAAAGAGTTTGTCAGCTCTTTAACCAAAGAAAACAAATCCTTATATTGTTGAGATGTTTCCTCTTCCACCAATTCTCTGATACAATTTCTGCACATTGCCTTCTGCCATGAATCTCTGAGGGGGGTTTTGCAGGAAGGACATTTTCTCTGACCTGGTCTAGCTTTTCCTAGTGATTTTTCCTGAAACGACATACAGGTTTAATTCACTAAAAGCTCTCAACAACCAGTTGCTTAACACCAAGCCAGTGCAGAGACCCCCCACCAAACAGACCTACTAGTGAGACCCCAGAACTAGGCTGCAAAAGGTCAGAGCGAAGTCCACCTCTGACCTGCAGCGACAGGCCCCCAAGAGGGGGGAACAAACAAAGACATACCCACAGTAAAGCAGAGGGTGCCAGTGCACCTTACGTACCTGGGCTGGACCGGTGCTGGGGGCGCCTGTCTCCGCCATAGCTGGCTTGCACTCTTCCATCGTTTGAGTGAGGCAGCTATTTTACAAACAGCTCTCATTTTAAATTTTCCCGGCCGCCGCGTCATCAAGGCCGGCCGGAAGCGGAAGCACACGGTCACCTGACCCGCCCCATGACCCCTGCGTTCCAGGCGCTGAACCACGGCGCCACGCCCCCTCAGAGCGCCCGCGCGTCACCGTGAACGACGCCGTCGCCGCCCGGGACCCGGCGCCGAAAACGGAGCCATGCCGCTGACCTGCAGCGGCCTCCGCCAGCAACAGAGCCCTCCCTGCGCTAACAAGCGGACACCGGGCACCCGACGCCGGCACTCCGAGGGTCCTTACTCCCGTGAGATGGCGGGACCAGGAGCTCCAGGAGTCCTCTCCCCGTGGAGATGCTGCTGGGGGTCAAAGAGAAACAACCTGCAACAAAAGGTAAGCCTTACTCCCCTGCAGAGAGTGTAGCTCTCCCTGGTTCAGGCACATGCTTCCTCCAAGGAGGAAACACAATAACTGAAGCCATGGAGGAGGAGGAGGTGTTTTTAAAGTGGGCATGTGTTTCCTGATTGCAAGGTGGAGCTACTCTCTCCGGGGTTGTCCTGAAAGGCGATTTGAGAAAATTTGTTTGGGTACAGTGTTGCATGACTGAGTAATTGGCATTCAAAGTGTGAGAGCGCCGAAAGCTGAAAATTGATCTTGGAAGGAACGGTGTATAAATGTCCTGTATTGAAGTGGTTAAAAAAAAAATGATGACACTGGTTCCAAAATGGTCACCAAGAGGCCAGTGTTGAGAGGTAATAAAATGTCCTATGTCCAAATTAAAAATAGACGTTTAATAGCAGGAGAAGAAACACATTCCTGATTGCCTCCCTATCTTTTAAACTGTAAAACCACAAGTGATTTCATTATACAAAAGGTCATGATATGAGAAACAAAGGTTTGTTACTACACTGTTGGGACTTTACTCCGACATCCAGGCTTGCAGACTCTTTAGGTTGCATTTATTTTTTTGGTCTCTTATACAGGTGTTGCCCAGACCAACCAGATTCATAGTTTGCTTTGATAAATTGAAAGAATAAGGATAAAACCCTGGCTGTTTTCTATAGGAAAAACTACTATTATTCCTCGATTACAGTTTTCCCAATCAGACCTGTTATTTAACCTTTAGAAACGCTCACAATGGGGTCTTTATTCTCTCTCTAGAGCATTTTTCTCCTTTTACTTTTGCTTGATATACGAGCAAAGCAAACAAACAGATTATGTATATACAACTCAAGCAGAATTATAAAAGGTGACGTATAATGAGTCTGTGATTGAACTCTGTCATTGACCTTTGCGCTAACAGCAGTTTCTCAATTCACAATACAATGGCTAGAATGGTTTCAGAATAGACTGTGCTTGTTAAACATACATCTATCTTGTAATACCATAAAGAGAATAAAATCAGGAAAGAGCAGCAAATAGCAGGGCATTTTGTACTAATAATTTAAATGTAACATTGTATAGAAGCAATATATTTCCTTCCCTGCTGACAGTGGAAACAAATGCTGCAATATAGAATATATGCAAGCATTTGCATCCATTTAGCCAAGCTTAAAGGAAAACTCCACTTTTGTTAAAAAAAAAATATAGCATATACCACTGCCACACTTCTGTAATTACCATTTTATTGTGCAGCTGATCATTTTCTAAAATTGGAAAAATTAATGCAATGCAATTTGGCAACCTGGAGGAGTTCTGTACACCCCTACAGACACTGCAGCTTTCCTCATTAGAACACAGACTCTCCCATTCAGGTATCAATCTGGAATAGATATGGTAAAACAAACAGTAATTTTGTTTTTAGAAGGTAAGAATCTGCAACAAATGATATAAAAATTCTTGTAATGTACACCGATTACTCAGAGGGCATTGTTTTTTTTTCCAACAAAAGTGAAGTTAGACTTTAAACAGTGTGAGTTTCCTAAACAATAAAATAAAGCCGATCTCCAGGCATAAGCATTTTCATGTAAAAATAGCCACACACAATGCAAGTCAATTTTGTGTGCACCAAAACCCAGATAGCAATGGCATCATTGTGCTGCATATAGCCTGTGCAGGAAGCAGACTCCATCCATTACAGGCTGCCTGCAGACAACTAGAGGAGGGGCAGATAGAAGACCAGTCACCCTGTACAAACAGAGAGCAGAACTGATTGGTATGCATTACAGGAAGTTTAGTAGTTGTTTCCACAGATGTGGAATACAAAAATTCAAGTAGGAGTACACGTGGCTCATGTATTTACCATATTTGTAGCATGGAATTCAGCTTTAACATGCAATCCTTTATTTGCTGGTCGTATATCCAGCCATTGCAGGAGAAAGGAGCCTACACTTTTAGCATTCCTCAAAATTAAAGATGAAGATTTGATATGCTTTTTTTTTATTTTATTTTTTTTTATAGCATAGGTACATTGGTCCAGCTCAGGCCACTGTAAATATGCATATCTCATACCTGACCGAGGCCTTTGTAAGCTGCAAGTCACTGTAGTAGTCATTGTACTATTCTGATAGCCACAGTGTTTCATGTCTAGTGGCAAGCACCTGACCTTCTAAATTATAACAGGCAGTCACTCGCTCAGCACTGCCATCATTCAGAGAAAGCCTTGATTTTTTTTCAATGAGGCATTCTCCAATTGGACAAGGAGAGGCAGGGTTTCTCCACCTTGTCCAATCAAAGTCTGCCTTGTATTCACTGAAAAATAAAAAAAAATTCTCTATATGGTTGCAGTGCTGGAGTGAGCAACCCCCTGTGGTCAAAATGCAGAAGGGCAGCCGCTTGGCATGGTACCCAGGAGACTTCCACTATCACTGTAGTAGCGGCGACTACTACAGTGAATTGAAGTTTTTGCGGCTATATTTGGGGATATTTTCATTGGTTCAAGCTGGACCAATATAACTCAGCTATAAAAATAAATAAAAATCATACCTAACCTTCAGCTTTAGTGCAACAAAATCAATTCCAATCACAAATCCAGTTTATAAAATGAACTATCATGGATTTTCATAGAAATGCTACATGTTGTAATAATGTTGATTCTTACAAAAATCCTGTAAAGCCTGCATGTTCCTGTACAGTGTTATCTCATGCAGTCCTATCAGATCACCTGAGATCTACAAGACACCTTCTTATGGAGGAGTAGGTGTTCTGTAGTGCCTAGTCCGGTCCTAAGGTGACAACTGTGCTCCTCCATAGATACAGTACACCTCATAAGCATGGTCATCCTATGAAAAAGTGTGTTACTAGCAGGATTACCATTATCTAAGGCCTGGTGAGGGGCTATATAGTTATTTTTTTTGCTGCGCTTAGATACACTAACTTTTACAAAACAATTAAAAGAGCCAATTTAGGACTTGTGAATAATTCCTAAAGCACGGGTTGCAGGAAGGAAAATCGTTTGACTTAACAGAGTCAGTGTTGATTGGGGAATCCCTCCTGTTGAGCCATTATGTTCTACTGATGGGGGGGGGCATGGGGAACTATCCCTGCTGGAAGAACACAGTGATTATTAATAATGGCTATAGCTGCTCTCATGCCAAAAATCAGACATCCTGGTACAATCAGCCTGCCCCATCGATGGTTCAAATCTCAGCTGGGCCTTACTGAACTGGCCAAGATTCCAACCATCTATGGCCAGCTTAACCACTTTCAGACCGGACCAATTTGCTGGTCAAAGACCAGACCACTTTTTGCGATTCGGCACTGCGTCGCTTTAACTGACAATTGCGCGGTCGTGCGACGTGGCTCCCAAACAAAATTGACGTCCTTTTTTTCCCACAAATAGAGCTTTCTTTTGGTGGTATTTGATCACCCCTGCGTTTTTTTTTTTTTGCGCTATAAACAAAAATAGAGCGTCAATTTTGAAAAAAACGCATTATTTTTTACTTTTTGTTATAATAAATATCCCCCAAAAATATATAAAAAAACATTTTTTTCCCTCAGTTTAGGCCGATACGTATTCTTCTACATATTTTTGGTAAAAAAAAAAATCGCAATAAGCGATTATTGATTGGTTTGCGCAAAAGTTATAGCGTTTACAAAATAGGGATAGTTTTATAGCATTTTTAGAAATTTTTTATTATTATTTTTTTACTAGTAATGGCGGCGATCAGCGATTTTTATTGTGACTGTGACATTGTGGGGGATCCATCGGACATTTCATTTATACAGTAATCACTGCTATATAAATGCAGTGATTCCTGTGTAAATGACACTGGCAGTGAAGGGGTTAACCAGTGGGTGGCAGTGTAGGGGTTAAGTGTTCCTAGGGGCGTGTTACTAACTGTGGGGGGGTTGGGCTTTCATTTAGTGAACACTGATCTCTGCTCCAATCACATGGAGCAGAGATCAGCGTCACTAGTTGCTAGGCAGAATGGAGAAATGTTGTTTACAACGGCACTTCTCCATTCGGCCGATCCGTGAGACGATCGCGGGGATGCCCGCAGCGATCGAGTCCGTGGGTCCCGCGACCGGACTCACGGGGGTCCCGACCAGTGCGGGAGCGCGCCGGCGGCGGCGCGCTCCCTATAGCAGGGCAGCAAATTTAAAGGGACGTACATGTACGCCCATTTGCCTGCCCGTGCCATTCTGTCGACGTACATCGTCGTGCGCTGGTCGGCAAGTGGTTAAAGTGTTTTTTACTTTAACTTTCAGCGCTGTCACACTTTGAATGAGAATTGTGCGGTCATGCGACATTGTACCCAAATTAATTTTGATAATTCTTTTTCCCCCACAAATAGAGCTTTCTTTTGGTGGTATTTGATCACCTTTGCGGTTTTTATTTTTTGCGCTATAAACAAAAAAAGAGCGACAATTTAAACACAATATTACTTTTTGCTATAATAAATATCCCAATTTTTTTTTTCCCCTCAGTTTAGGCCGATATGTATTCTTCTACATATTTTTGGTAAAAAAAAATCAAAAAAAAAATCGCAATAAGCCTATATTGATTGGATTGCGCAAAAAGTCTAGTTTTACTAGTAATGGCGGCAAGCTGCGATTTTTATTGTGACTGTGATATTGCGGTGGACACATCAGACACTTGACACTATTTTGGGACCAGTGACATTTATACAGCGATCCGTGCTATAAAATGCATTGTTTACTGCATAAATGTCACTGGCAGGGAAGGGGTTAACCACTAGGGGGTGATCTGTGAGTGATTCTAACTGTAGGGGGAGGGGACTCACAAGGGGAGGAGACCGATCTGTGTTCCTCTGTAATGAGAACACACAGATCGGTCTCCTCACCTGACAGGACATGGATCTGTGTGTTTACACACACAGATCCACGGTCCTGCTCAGTTAATGGGCAATCGTGGGTGCCCAGTGGACATCATGGCCGCCAGGCACGCAGTTTGGGTCCGGAGCTTTGCAGCGGATGTGCGCTCTTCACAATGCAGGGAATCCCAGGACGCCATATGACGCCCTCTCGGAGGGACGAAGGGTTCCTACAGGCATCATATGACAATAGAGCGGTAGGGAAGTGGTTAAACATTAAAACATTGCCAGCCTCCGTTTTATCTAGGCATACCACACTGTATATGTGTTTTTTTTTTAAAAACAATGCCTGTAAATACTTTTTTTCAGCTATATTCCAGCTGGTCACATGACTACCGGCCACTCTGCTATTCCAATTCAGGGTTACAGTGGGAGAGACCAAGATCCCCTCTGAGGTCAGCCAGGAAGGTCACATGACTGCCTTGCCGGCCGCTCAGCCCCTCCTGCTGCAGTCCTGGATCGGAGTAGCAGAGCAGCCAGGAGTCACGTGACAGGCCTGAAGATATCTGAAAAAGGTATTTAGAGACTTCGTTTTTAAAAACCCTTAAACAGTGTGGTATGCCAGGATAAAACAGGTGCTGGCAGTGCCAAGTTAACATTTTTTCTTTACTACTGAAAGCGGCAGGAGGGGGTGTCTTGTGAAATAGGGTCCTCCATCAGATGCTGTCCCCTGTGTACTGCGCATGCGCAGTACACAGGAGCACAGATTCCGAAAATTGCCGAGGACGAACGGCGCCTGCGCCGTGAGTCCAGGTTCTATCCCCACTATCCAAGTGGACATAGAGTTAGAATAAAAAAGAGCCGAGCGGAGCGAGGCCGAGCCCGAAGCGTGGCGAGCGAAGCTCGCCCGCGAGGGGCCCTCTAAAATTCTAAACCCTATGTCCGCTTGGATAGTGGGGCTACCTCCTCCACTCACGGCGCAGGCGCCGTTCAGCATCGGAGATTTTCCGAAGCTTCGTCTGCTCCGTACTGCGCATGCGCAGTACGGAGCGGACACATATGGATGGCCGGACTCTATTAGGCAGAACAGGGGTCAAGGAACACAGACACACGTAGCTGGCAGGCAGGAAGGAAGGGGGTGAAGAGAACAGAGGAGAGCTGCGGATGACAGAGGCCTGTAAACTGCTGCTGAGCCCTGATTACCGTGGTCTGTACAGAGAAAGGGACACAGGAAGTGGCAGGATCAGCCAGGTTTTTTACACTTTAGAGAGGGGCAGATTACATAGCACAAGCCCTGTGCCGTTTAACCTGCTATAAGGGAACAGGATCTCTTTTTTTTTTAGGGTTACAAACACTTTACATAGGTGCAAAGTTTAGGTTGTGCAAGAACCTTCAAGTACTGTGAAGAAAAGATGAAGTCTTAAAACCGTTTGTATAATTTTACACACATCTCTATAAACCCCACTCTCAATCCTCCTCAGAAGAACCTTAGTACATACTTAGCCCAAGTATCAGTTCCTACAATATGCCCTCAGCAAAGGGAACTATAAGAGAAACCACACACAATAGAGGACATTGAAAGGTCCATTATGTATTCTGAGCTATAATAACAAGGACTTGACAAACACCCTAATAAGTGGTATCAAACTTATGCACTTATGTTAAGAGGAAAAAGGAAGTGTACTTCTACAAAGGTGAAATAGGAGGAGGGATTTGGAACTTTGAGAAGGAGATCAGATGAAAAGATAGTGCATGCCCAATAAAGGGTACAATACCCCTTCAATTCTGATAAAAGGAAACAGAATGTATTCTTCTCATTTTATTACAAAAAAAAAAACATAACATGTAGACCTATAGATCTTTTCCTCCCTACAAACAGCCATTCAAGTTTGTTGCCAACTTGATGATGTACTGGAAATTAAAAATGTAATAGATGAAATTATGAAGGCAAAATCCCTTTTAATTGGATCATCATAGTTCACAACAAGTCTTACCTGTGCAAAAAATAATTGAAGTCAAACAATGGAGCCCACTAAGTAATAATGTGTGCAGCTGAACACCATTTTAAACCAACAATAGTAAATTCAGCAATAAGGGTAACAGTTACAGTAAGACTGGTGCCAACTTTCTATGACAGTGCACATTGTCCAAAAATAAAAGTTTTTGAGGGGATTTTGCCCTTTATAATCATAAAATTCAGATTAACAGTAGACACCGAAGGTCAAAAAAAAAATAAAAAAATAAGGAAGCTCTGCAGAGATAGCTGTAATATGCACTCAGTTTGGCCTTTCACTGGAAATCTTTTAGACATGATTT
The DNA here is from genome assembly GCF_037356315.1 of Lithobates pipiens. NCBI lineage: Eukaryota > Metazoa > Chordata > Amphibia > Anura > Ranidae > Lithobates > Lithobates pipiens. The sequence continues at coordinate 97,592,500 of NW_027507718.1, forward strand.
ATTTAATTATTAATGACGATTGCTCTTTAAAGTAGATCCTGTCACCAAGTTTCCTTCCATCTCCTGATACTTTATATAACTGGACTAATATCTGGGGTTTAAAGCTCAGAACAGTTTCACACATTTACTTTGTTTTTTATTCTCTCTGATAAATGCTCAGATGAGTAACCTTTTCTCACAGACACTTATAAAGGCTACAGCAAGAAAAAAAATGAAATCAAGTAAGCGCTGAGATAACAGCATGGGCAAGTCTTTTAAAGATATCCCAGTCTGACCTCTATTAATTCCACTCAGCCATTCATGTGCAGTGAGGGCTGGCTGTGTTCCAGCTGTCATTGGGTAAATGTCCTCCTGGTACGATTCTGACTACAAGACACAAAGGAAAAGATCTCTGAAATGAAAGCCACATTGGTAGGTTTTTATAAAGCAATTGATATGGTGGTCATAGTACCCAATTGTGAACATATATGCACTTAAAGTACATTACAGCAGGGAAAATAATAATCAGTATTGTACAAATAAATATAATCTTATTATTTTCATTAAAAATAATCATAATAAATATTAAATTGTATATATTGTCATACACATGTTCAGTATGATACAAGATGAAAATCTTACTTACATCAGTAGCATTGTAAGAACTTCCCACCATGACCTTCATTACCCAGCCATGTGTCATGTCATCAACAATTCCCAAACGGGTACCTCTGTAGAACAGTTGGGTAACTGTGTGCAGCGGTGTTGTTTACCACTTCAGTCCTAAAGATTTTTCCCCACTCAAGTGCCACTCTATTTTTTTTCCATTTTAGAGACAAGCAATTTCCGTAGCACTTTTTTAACCTATTCTAATCTATTATTTGTTTTCAGACAGATACGGCTTTAATCTGGAAGCAGGTTTGGATGCATACATTTTTAGTTCCTAAATTTTTACTAGAAAATAAATATTTTTCATTGCATTTTCCCAGCACAAAATTCTCATAATTTGTGCAGTATTTACCCCAAAATAAAATCACCAAAGTCTAACTAAAAGGAAATGGTGAGATGAAAGTGAAATGTATGCGTTTTTGATTTAGTAGAGTTTTTTCTTTTCCCCTTTTACATTTTTGATTCGTAATGTACACAGCAAAAAAATGGTTTGTGTAAGTCATAAGTGTAACATTACAGAAAGATTAGGTTTAATTTGTTTGGACAGGGACTTGTGATCACAAGATTGTGTATGACAGCACTGTACCTACTTACATTAGTGTTTGAAGCCCACACAGTTAAAGTATGTCACCCAGACCATCCTATGTATTTGTTGAGGTCTGGGCATTTTTACAATTACCAATCCACTTAGGTTTCATTGGTTTATTAATATGCAAGGAGAGACAAGACTGATTTGGATCAGCTCTGCTCTGTTTAAAAATGGCCGCTGGAGCTCGCCAGAAATACAGATTTTTAAAAACTTAATGCAAAAGGAGTTTTCTGATTAAGGGTCTCTAAACTTTTTAAACAAAGGATCGATTTACTGTCCTTCAGACTTTAAGGGGGCCTGACTGTGGCCAGTGGGGGTAGAAATTGCCCTTGCTTTAGCGGGAATAAACAGTATCTTTGATATTGGGGAGGGAGGAATAGTGCTGCATTTTTGCCATCAGTGGTAGGAATTGTGCCCTATTATTGGTGTCAGTTGTATCAATGGAAGACAAGTGACCCAAGGGCCTGATTAAAGGCAAGCAAAGGGCTGCATCTGGCCACAGGGCCGAAGTTTGGAGACCCCTGATTTAGATCATGAGTGCAGGGCTGGAGTGCAGCTATTCAATAGACAAGTAAAATTGCAGAAGCATTTTAATACAGCATCTGGAACTCAAGCAGTTCCATTTTTACATTGTTCCTCATAGCGCAATGCCACTGTATTGTTCACATTATGTTTTGTCATTCTTTGTCAGATGTGTGGAAACCTGTGAGTTTTCATACACGTGGCAACCTTTTTTTTTCCCTTGTGTTCCTCTACCAGAGCGGCAAAAGAGCAGAAGATAGCGGAGGAGCCTGGCAGAAGACACCAGAGAGTGGGAGAAGAACCGGAGACCGGGAGAAGAGGCCGGAGAGAGTGAAGAAGAAAGAGACCCCCGGAGCTGCCTAATAAATTACTTTAAAAACCTGTCTAGTGTGTTTTTTTAGTGACCCTTTTTTCCCCCAGGTGAATGGGTGGGGGTACGATGTACAACATACTCATTCACATAGGGCGGGGGGGCCAGAAACTGGGGCTCCCTTATTAAAGGGGGCGCCCGGATTCCGAAAAGACCCCCGCCCACAGACCCCGACAACCAACGGCCAGGGTTGTCGTGAAGAGGCCCTTGTCCTCATCATGGGGACAAAGTGCTTTGGGGTGGGAGGAGCCACAGGGCGCCCCCCTGCTCCAAAGCACTCACCCCCTTATGTTGAGGGCATGCAGCCTGGTGTGGTTCAGGAGGGGGGGGGGGCGCTCGCTCATCCCCACCCCCTTTCCTGACTGGCCGGGCTGCATGCTCAGATAAGGTTCTGGTGTGGATTTTGGGGGGGGACCCCCACGCTATTGTTTTGGCGTAGGGGGTTCTCCTTATAATCCATATCAGACTGAAGGGCTTGGTATGGCCTTGGAGGGGGAACCCATGCTGGTTTTTATTTAAAATTTGGTGTCAAGTTCCCCCTCAAGATTCATACCAAACGCAGAGCATGGTATTGGCGGATCTCCATTCATTGAAGTTGGACACGTTCCTGACTTCAAGTCGCAGGACAAAGCGGGATCAAAAGTAGGACGAGTGTCGTACCAGTGTGAACCCAGCCTTAAGAATAAGTTCACTAATGTGAAATTATATAATTTTTTTTGTAGGACGTTGAAAGCATTGCATCAGTAATTAGCAGATCACTGATGCCATGCAGCTCTCCTGCAGACTGACAGTATGCGCTACAGTGCCTTGAAAAAGTATACATATCCCCTGAAATTTTCCAAAATTTTGTCATGTTACAACCAAAAACGTAAATGTATTGTATTGGGATTTTATGTGATAGACCAACATAAAATGATACGGAATTGTAAAGTGGAAGGAAAATGATAAATTGCTTTCAAAATGTTTACAAATAAATATCTGAAAAGTTTGGACTGCATTTGTATTCAGCCCCCCTGAGTCAATACTTTGTGGAACCACCTTTCACTGCAACTATAGCTGCAATTCTTTTTGGGTATGTCTCTACCAGCTTTGCACATCTAGAGCAATGTTTCTCAACCGCAGTCCTCAAGGCACCCCAACAGGTCATGTTTTCAGGCTTTCCATTGTTTAGCACAGTTGATTTGATCAGTTTCACTGTTTTAGTAATTGCCACAGCTGTTTTATCTGCGGGAAATCCTTAAAACATGACCTGTTGGGGCGCCTTGAGGACTGGAGTTGAGAAACACTGATCTAGAGAGTGACATTTTTGCCCATTCTTCTTTGTAAAATTGCTCAATCTCTGTCAGACTGGATGGAAAGCATCTGTGAATAGCAACTTTCAAGTCTTCCCACAGACAGGGGGACATTAGATTAATTAACCAAGAGGATAATGTAAATTGTACCCCAATTTGAGAAGAAGAAGGGGAGGGGGCAGACACTGAGCTCACAGACAGGGAGGATGGGGGGGGGGGGGGGGGGGACAGAGGAGAAAGAGCAGGGCTGTGAATGACAGAAGCACACTGTGGTCAGTTTACAAGGGGAGGGCAGAAACTCGCAGGATCAGCCAGGCATTTTAGGTGTTTTAGGGGGCCAAATGACACAGTGCAAGCACTGTGCTGTATAAGCTGCTTTAAAGGAACAGGATCTTTATTTAAATTTTTTTTTGGGTTAACAAATGCTTTACTTTGTCATTGGTCATAATGTTCTGGCTGAATAGTGTATATATTGCTGAAACAAATGAAAGGTATACACTTGACAGATTGAAGGTATACAGTTTGATATATTCTCTATATTTAAATAGCACAGATATCATTTTGTTAGCACTTTACAGAATACATGCAACCATTCACTTCAGTCCCTGTCCCCTAAAGAAGATTACAATTCTACATACTTAACCACTTGCTGACCGCCGCACGACGATATACGTCGGCAGAATGGTACGGGCAGGCATATGGGCGTATATATAAGTCCCTGCCTTCCCGCGGGTGGGGGGCCCGATCGGGCCCCCCCCCCGGTGCCTGCGGCGGTCGGCATTCGTTCGGGAGCGATCCGGGATGAGGGGGCGGCCATTCATTCATGGCCACCCCCTCGCGATCGCTCCCGACGAATAGAAATGCTCCGTGACATCACTTCCTCTCCTCACAGGAGAGGAAGTGATGTGATCTCTCCTCCGTGTCGGTATTTTTCGTTCCGGCACCGAGGAGAGAGGATCGGTGAGTTGCACCAACACACCACACGTACAGTAGAACATGCCAGGCACACTCACACCCCCCCTTTACCCCCCGATCACCCCCCCAATTACCCCTGCCCCCCCCAGTCACAGTGACACCAATTGCATTTTTTTTTTTTTTTGCATTGGTGTCATTTGTGACTGTAATAACTGTTAGGGCAGTTAGGGTTAGTCCCCTTTAGTTCTAATGTGCCCCCCTAACCCCCCCAATAAAGGTTTAACCCCGTGATCACCCCCCGTCGCCAGTGTCACTAAGGCTGGGTTCACATTGCAGCGGTTTATGAGAACGAATGTGATTCGTACCGCACTGCAGTGCAAATCACATCCGATCTCTGTGCGATTCGAGTTCAGCCATACAGATAGTATGGCTGAATTCGCGCCGCACCCACCGCAAATTCGCACGGGACCCTTTTTTTGGTCCGCAGCAGAATCGGATCGCATGGGTGTTCACACCATGCGATCCGAGTTTGCAGATCGCACTGCGATATGCGAACTGATCTGGGGGTGTCATTAACATTTCACTGACACTCCCAGCAGTTCGCATAGGGCAGCGTGAACTGCCGCCGGGAGGCATGCGATGCGGGAACCCGCCGCGGATTCGTGGCGTTCCCGCATCGCTCCAGTGTGAACCCAGCCTAATAAGCGATCGTTTTTCTGATCGCTGTATTAGTGTCACAGGTGACGCTAGTTAGGCAGGTAGGTATTTAGGTTCGCCGCAGCTTTTTATAGCGCCAGGGACCCCCATATACTACCGCATAAAGCCCCCTGATTGCCCCCTAGTTAACCCTTTCACCAGTGATCACCATATAACGGTTACAGGTGACGCTGGTTGGTTAGTTATTTTTTTATAGTTTCAGGGCACCCGCCATTTATTACCTAGTCTCACTAGTGTACCCCTAAATTTAGGGGTGTCTACTTTCCAAAATGGGGTCATTTGGGGGGCGTTTGTGCCATCTTGGCATTTTATGGCCTTCAAAACTGTAACGCCCTTAGAAAGCCTGAAGGCGGTGCTTGGTTTTCGGGGCCCCGTACGCGGCTAGGCTCCCAAAAAGTCCCACATATGTGGTATCCCCGTACTCAGGAGAAGCAGCAGAATTTATTTTGGGGTGTCATTTCACATATGCCCATGGCATGCGTGAGCAATATATCATTTAGTGACAACTTTGTGAAAAAAAATAAAAAAATAAAAAAGTTTGTAATTTTCCCGCAACTTGTGGCAAAATATAAAATATTCCATGGACTCAACATGCCTCTCAGCAAATAGCTTGGGGTGTCTACTTTCTAAAATGGGGTCATTTGTGGGGGTTTTGTGCCATCTTGGCATTTTATGGCCTTCAAAACTGTAATAGGTAGTGAGGAGTGAAGTCAAATATTTACGCCCTTAGAAAACCTGAAGGCGGTTCTTGGCTTTCGGGGCCCCGTACGCGGCTAGGCTCCCACAAAATCCCACACATGTGGTATCCCCGTACTCAGGAGAAGCAGCAGAATTTATTTTGGGGTGTCATTTCACATATGCCCATAGCATGTGTGAGCAATATATCAATTAGTGACAACTTTGTGTAAAAAAAAAAAAAAAAAAAGAATTTTTTTTTGTCATTATTCAATCGCTTGAGGCAAAAAAATAAAATATTCAATGGGCTCAACATGCCACTTATCAATTTCCTTAGGGGGTCTACTTTCCAAAATGGGGTCATTTGGGGGGGTTTTGTACTGCCCTGCCATTTTAGCACCTCAAGAAATGAGATAGGCAGTCGTAAACTAAAAGCTGCGTAAATTCCAGAAAACGTACCTTAGTTTGTAGATGTGACAACTTTTGCGCAAACCAATAAATATACAGTTATTGACTTTTTTTTTTACCAAAGACATGTGGCTGAATACATTTTGGCCTAAATGTATGACTAAAATTGAGTTTATTGGATTTTTCTAACAAAAAAAAGTAGAAAATATCATTTTTTTTAAAAATTTGCGGTCTTTTTCCATTTATATCGCAAAAAATAAAAATCGCAGAGGCAATCAAATACCATCAAAAGAAAGCTCTATTTGTGGGAAGAAAAGGACGCAAATTTTGTTTGGGTACAACATTGCATGACCGCGCAATTACCAGTTAAAGCAGCGCAGTGCCAAATTGTAAAAAGACCTCTGGTCATTTACCAGCAAAATGGTCCGGTCTGAAAGTGGTTAACACACTAACACAAACTAACGTGCCTGTATGTTGCCCTTTAAGAAGTGACCAGTGCACGCGAGCCCACGGCAGGCTCCGTGAGTCGGGTCTCGTGTCCCAGGATAGCCACAATCGTCTCACGGAAAGCAAGAATGGGGAGATGCTAATGCAAACAAGCATCTTCCCGTTCTGCCTAGTGACAGTGTCACAGATCTGTGCTCCCTGTGATCAGGAGCAGAGATCAGTGATGTGTCACATGTAGCCACGCCCCCCCCACAGTTAGAATCACTCCCCAAGACATACTTAACCCCTATACTGCCCCCTAGTGGTTAACCCTTTCACTGCCAGTGTCATTTACAAAGGAATCAGTGCATTTGTATAACATTTGTATAACACTGATTGCTGTATAAATGACAATGGTCCCAAAAATGTGTCAGAAATATCCGATGTGTCCGCCATAATGTCGCAGTCATGATAAAAATGGATGATTGCCGCCATTACTAGTAAAAAAAAAAATTATTAATAAAAATGCCATAAAACTATCCCCTATTTTGTAAACGCTATAACTTTTGCGCAAACCAAACGATTATTGCGATTTTTTTTTCAAAAAATATGTAGAAGAATACATATTGGCCTAAATGGAGGAAAAAAATGTTTTTTTATATATTTTTGGGGGATATTTATTATAGCAAAATGTAAAAAAAAAAAAAAATTTTTTTTCTAAATTGTCGCTTTTTTTTTTCTTTATAGCGCAAAAAATAATAACCGCAGGGGTGATCAAATACCACCAAAATAAAGCTCTATTTGTGGGGAAAAAAAAAAGGATATAAACTTTGTTTGGAAAACACATCGCATGACCGTGCAATTGTCAGTTTAAAGCGACACAGTGGCGAATCGAAAAAAGTGCTCTGGTCAGGTAGGGGGTAAATTCTTCTGGGGCTGAAGTGGTTAACCAATTGTACTTATAGACATTACTGATGCATTTTTAGTTCTTGCAAAAATCATCACTTCCTGTCTGATAAAATCTTCAATGGAGTCACAGTCGCAGAATTCAGACAGGCGTTTTAATCCTTTCCCACACTTTTCAGTTCCTGACTTGACACTTTAAACTGTTGCCATTTGCTGTATACTGCTTTTTTTACTTCCATTTATATAGCTTTAAGGCCTCTTGCACATTGGAGCTTGAAAAACCTCAGTACAGTGTTTTATTTTTACTGCCCCATTCTTTACAATGTGCATGTTTAAACAAGAGCTGTGTATTCTTGAGTAAAAAAATTAAATAGAAAAATCCGTGCAAGTCCCCCCCCCCCAAAAAAACTAAAAAGACAGCAAAAATTGACAAATTGTGTGTGCAAAGACAGGAAGAATACAGCAGAGAAATGTATCCTCTGACAATCACACCATGCTGTAGATCTAGTGCTCTAATGAACTCCAAAGCCACCCACTTTAGAAAGTGAGATTTTTTTTATTTTTAAATACAGCAGCCAGCCCTCTGTAGCCAGCCTTTGGGCATGAAACTTTTCCCCAAAAAAGTGGCTCGCATAAATAGCTAAATAAAAACACAGTGGCACTACATAGAAAAATAAAAAGGAAAAAGTGAAACCTCCAACTGGAAGCATCCACCTAATGGACAAGGTAAAATGGCTTTTAAAATTGTTGACTGTATGCTTATTCATAATTTGTTACTTTTAATTTTAACTCAGGAATTTTTATAGGGTAGTGTGGAAAAGGATTAAAATTCAGATTTTTATTTCAAATGTGGGTACATTTCTATATGACAACTGTATGAACGTGAGCTTTCCCTTCATTTTGGACCCAACAAATGACCAGAATGTTCCCTACCCCACTCTAGCCTCAAAGAAAGAAATATTGCTACAGTTTCAAATTAGGGTCCTCTGCTCAGTAGCAATACAACTTTACATCTTATTAAGTTTATCTTTAAGTAATAGGTTTTCAAACCAATAAGATGTATAGCCTCTCTGCCCCAAAGTACCCACCCCCCATGTTGAGGGCATGTGGCCTGGTATGGTTCAGGAGGGTGGGGAGAGGTGATTGTTGCTGCCCCCCCCCCACTTTACTAACCTGCCAGGCTGCATGCTCGGATAAGGGTCTGGTATGGATATTGAGGGGAACCCACGCACCATTATGTTTTTTTTACTATTTTCACCAGCAAATTTTTTATTTACTTTTTTTATACAACTATCAGCAGGGAAGCCCATTGACTCATTGGTTGTTAAGGACCCTGCTCCCAGTTTCCCAGCTCTTCTCCTTAACAACCAGCTTTTACTGCGCCTTGATTGGGCAAATCTTTGGGTGAACATACGGGGCGAACAGGCAAACTCATACTCGAGCCAAACCGTTTACCCAACACTGGTTACAATATGCTTACAATTATACCCAACCCTGTTCGTTGATATGGGAGCTGCCAAATCATCACAGTGATTTCTTTCTCTGCTGCACATCCCCCATATATTTTGTTCTGCTGCAGCAAAATTTAGTGAATACAAAGTATATCTTACCCGTCTAGGCACAATCATTGAAACCGGCTCGATCAGTCCTTTTACGGTAATCAGTCTGTAGAATCTAAACACTTCACAGGTAGATACGTCAATACCCCTCTTTGGCAAAGTACCTGGGAAAAATAAAAATTTAACATGTTCAAATTATTTAATGTATTCAGCTTTTTTTTTTCATATCCATGCCATATCCTATACATCCATACTTGCCATCCTGCTGCATAATCAATTATACTTTCTTCGTGTTTGGCAAGTCTTATTTCTTGAATAGTCCGCATTTAAATTACCTTTACAGTCAGTGCCCGTTCACACAGGGGCGACGCGACTTGCAGCGCGACTCACAGACGCGACCTGCACACGACTTCAGCGGCGACTTGCAAAATGACTTCTGTATAGAAGTCAATGCAAGTCGCCTGAAGTCGCCCCGAAAATACTACAGGAACCTTTTTCTAAGTCGGAGCGACTTGAGTCGCTCCTATTAGAACGGTTCCATAGTACAGAACGGAGCGCGACTTGTCAGGCGGCTAAGTCGCCTGACAAGTCGCGGTAGTGTGAACGGGCACTCACTCTGAAATGAATTATGCATTTAAATCATCACAGATTAAGATGAAGAATGTGTACCTAAACCCAAAAATAAAAATGTCATATTGCAGCTCATTTCCCACCTAGTAACACCTCCTGTCCATGGCTGGCTATACTTACTCCTCCACTATATCCATGGAGGGAGCCATGTTCGCTACCCTGGCAAATATGTTTGCTCTTGTTTCCCTATATTACATGAGGGAGGGTGATTGATGGTTTACAGAATAAAGACAGGATTGTGTGTTGCTTTCAGTTCAGTTTGAGTGACAAGTATACTGTATTTCTGGCAAGATCAACAGGTATTTTATGTACTTGCTGAAAATGTTTTTTGGCCTGAAAAGTTAAAACTTTATGCAGTCACCACATTTAAGGACTGGTAAATTACAATATATTGCATTTTAGTTCTTGAGGTTAACCACTTCCCGCCCGGCCTATGGCAAAATGACAGGCGAGCGGTAGTTCAGTTATCCTGACTGGGCATCATATGACGTCCAGCAGGACAAGCCGCGATCGTGCATCTGTGGAGGCGTGCTTGGTGGTGCGGTGTGTCAATCTAACACACCTATACACCGATCTTGGTAAAGAGCCTCTGACGGAGGCTCTTGACCACGTGATCAGCCGTGTCCAATCACGGCTGATCACGGTGTAAACAGGAATAGCCGCTTTTCGGCTTTTCCTCATTCGTGTCTGACTGATGCAAGTAGAGCAGAGCCGATTGGTGGCTCTCCTGATGGGGGGGGGGGGGGGGTCTAGGCTGATTTATTATCAGCGCAGCCCCCCCACGGATTCCCACAATGGACCATCAGGGATGCCGCCAGGACCACCAGGGATAACCACAATGGATGGATGACCAGGGATGCCACCCATGGCCACCAGGGATGCCAGTAAGTTCCTAAAAGATGGCAGTAAGTGCCTGCACATCTTGCCAGTGTCAACTATTATTGCCTGCCAGATGTCTTATCAGTGATGCCCAGCAGTGTCACCCAGTGTCCATCTGTGCCAATCAGTGCCCATCTGTGCCACCCATAAGTACCCATCAGTGCAACCCATAAGCAGCTATCAGTGCAGCCTTTCAGTGCCAATCAGTACTGCCTACCAGTGCCACCTCATCAGTGTAGCCTAATCAGTGCCCATCAGTGCAGCCTCATCAGTGCCCATCAGTGAAGGAGAAAACATACTTAGACAACATTTTATAACAGAAACAAAGAAAAACTTTTTTTTTTTTTATTCGGTCTTTTTTTATTTGTTGAACGAAAAATAAAAATCTCAGCAGTGATCAAATATCACAAAAAGAAAGCTCTATTCGTGGGAACAAAATTATATAAAAAAAAAAAATATGTTTGGGTACAGTGTAGCATGACCGTGCAATTGTCATTCAAAATGCGACAGTGGTGAAAGCTGAAAATTGGCCTGGGCAGGAAGGGGGTGTAAGTGTCTAGTATTGAAGTGGTTAAATTTACCATAACCTGATGAAATGTTCTTCTGATCAATTATGTTTCAATGGTTAAACTCAAAACTCACCAATTCCTTTTTGAGGTAAGTTGGAACGGTATTCATTCAAGTATTGAAAGTAAGGCTTCTGGGGAAGGATTTCATAATATCGAATATTCCCTTCTCCCTAGAGCATAAATAAAGGTAGTTAGACACTGCCAGTACATTGCTGTCATATTGTAAACTGTTTCAAAAAACTTTGTATGAAATCGTAAAAATGCTCACCTTTCCCACAAAATACACCATATTTGTGTCATTGTCAAAAAACGGGAAGAGCAGTCCCGAGGAACCATCCATTTCTTCCTGATGTAAAGGCACTGAAAGGTCATCCTGAAATGTCAAAATGAAGAGTGGCGTTTTGGTAAATGTTTCGCAGTATTTTTGAAGGTCCTAGGTATCTAAAAGTTATACAAATGTGGAAGCAACTAAACTAATTTAAGGATGTGGCCAAGCTCATCCTCAGCTCGGTATGGCTGTCAATAGTGGCATAGATGCACAATGATTCCCACCAATTTTTAAAAAGAACCGGTTAGGGTAGAAACAAAAGATTTGCCCACTAACAGCCCAACCTCAAAAACGGTCACATTCTGAGTATTGTGTGCAGATAGGCAAAAAAGTTAAACTGATTGCTATTTAAAAAAAAAAAAAAAAATGAAAAAAAACATGTCATGCTTACTTGTTCTGTGCAGTGGTTTTGCACAGAGCAGCCCCGACGCTTCTATTTGGGCATAGGTTTGGGTTGTCTTCCGAGCTGGGCTTTAAACACATTAGCATGGCTTAGCCACACCTGTGCTCCCTCCTCACAAGATTTGACTGTCAGCCTATTGCTCCCATTGCTCTCTGGGTGTCCTGTGAGCCTAGGAAGAGGGAGCAGCAGCACTGCAGGCAAGAAAGTGCTGGATCAGTGAAGGAATCAGGTAAGTGTTTAGAGAAGGGAGGCGGGAGGGCGCAACAAGTAAAGGGACGATTTTTACCTTAATGCAGAGAATAAGTAAAGGTAAAAAATGTTTAGACTTTAGAACCACTTTAAATGAATGCTTCAAGGAGTTCAATCCCCCTACATTGGAGATAAGAAAGAACAGAGACCATCCCTGAATAGATTAAAAAAAGTTAACATAATGGCAAAAAGAAAGGTGGGTTCATCTTGGTAGAGACCAAATTTTATAACATCTGTGCTTCCTGGATACACCTTGATTTCTTTAATGCCCAAAATATGCTCAAATACACATGGGACCAATACCCATGCTCAAATACACATGGGACTTCTATTAAACTATGCAACTATGTAAGATATTAGACACTGTATGCTGCTGGTTTAACCATTTGTCTGTGGCACATGTGATTCGTTTATAAGCTTTGTAATAGCACATTTAGATAAAAACCACGTTTAGTCAATGTTCCTTCTAGCCTTCCTTATTTTATCACTCTCCCACCCTCGTACTGCTACCCTAGTTACTTTGTTGGCTCAGTTTTTTTTTTTTTTTAAATGTCATGTTTGGTTTTAGAAGTGATGCACAAACATATCTGCTGTGTACCAACTCTTCCATGATGCAGACTATGTATCAAGCTGCAATTATAACTCTGTCCTGCCCACTGGGTGACAACATAAAGTATAATGTGTTCATTCATTAATTCATGAATCCTCTTTTTTAGAGTATAGTACAGGACACAGGCTCCTTGAAAATCTTGACTATGGGTTTTATGCTGCCAATTTCAGGTGAGGAAACTGGCAAACCAAATTGTTAGGACAGCCCATAGAACAGCTCCCACTCCCAGAAATTCTCACTTTTTTTTAGCAATCACTCAGAGGAAAATGACATGACAGAGGGTGACTTGGTATCCAGGGATGTACTCCAAGAAAAGTATTTTACAGATAAATTTACAGAAAAAATTCCTATTCTTCCTTAATCGAACAGTACAGGACAGAGGCTCCTTTAAGTCTTAACCATGGGGCGTCCCCAAGCAATACAACTGAGTGGTGGGCAACACAGAAACAATGCTAACAGGCCAAACACAAGGGTATCAGGTTCCCAGCTCAAAAAGCAGCTGAAGCACCCTATAGCCGAAGCTGGCACCAGCACAGGCCTGAACGGCAACCTGGTAAAACGTCACATGTGTGAAGAGAAAACCAGGTGGTGGCCTTGCAAGTTTTAGAAAGATGCTTGGAGATGAAAAGCCTTACTTGCCTTAATGAGTTGCGCAAGTCTTAACAGGTAAAGAGAAATTCCTACCCTTCAAAAGGTATAAGCCTCAGGTGTAACCCTACAAGGTGTAAGCCTCAGTTATAACCTGCCAAGACCACTTCGTTTTGATGGAACAAGATGAGGACAGCCCTTGCGAGAGCCCACAAACAGGTAAAATAGAGAATCCAAGGTTTAGACGGAAGCAGTGCCTGGGAGCCAAACTCGCACTTCACATACTACATCTAAAAAATGTAGCGGGATCTCTTTGGGGTACTTTTGAGCAAGGATAAATAGAATGACATCTTGATTAAGGTGGAAGGAGAACACAACCTCGGGGAGTAAGGAGGCCTGAGGTCTCAAAACCCCACTGTCTTCATAACCACCAAAGGTTTCTTAACAGGACAAGGCCTTCAGTTCTGAGACTCACCATGCTATCAAGTGATCTGTCTATTCATGAGAAAAACTACCTTTACGAGTAAGGTCGGCCAAGGGAATATTCTGAATGAACTCAAAGGGAGGCGTCTGTAGAGTCGACAGGACCAAATTGAGATCCTAAAGTAAACAGGTGTACGAACCACCCCCTGAACAAAGGCGGGTCCATATCTGGGTCTGGTTTGTAAGGTCCTCCATCGCCTGGGACACTAGCAAAAACCGAGGATTGCTGTGATTGGGGGGGGGGGGGGTATACAGGCTGTTTCAACCTCTTTGTTTCTGGCATTCTCACCTGAGGGTAGTAGCAAACAACCATAGTCAAGACGCAAACAAGCCTGTGTCCTGTCCTGTACGGTATAAATAAGAAAACTGATTTACTGACTGATGTTTGTTAAGGCGGGATGCAGAAAGCAAAAACTGAAAAGTTAATGCAGTTGTCAGATTGCAACATTTTTTTAAATTTTAGCCATAAATTCAGTTTAACAGGCAGCAACCTCAGGTGATGTTATACCCTCAAGTTTTAAGCTCAGATTAAGTAACTAAAGCAAATATGGGAGAATTTACAGTACTGTGCAAACATTTTAAAATGTGACAAATGCTGTAAATTAAGAAAGTTTTCAGAAATAGAAGTGTTAATAGTTTATTTTCATCAATTAACAAAATTAGTAAAAAAATAAAAAATGAACATAACAGAAATCCAATCAAATCAATATTTGGGGTGACCACCCTCTGCCTTCAAAACAGCATAAATTCTTCTAGGTACACTTGCACACAGTTTTTAAAGGAACTCGCTAGGTAGGTTGTTCCAAACATGGACTAACCAACCAAAGATATGCTGTGGATGTAGGCTGCCTCAAATCCTTCTATCTCTTCAGGTCATTTCACACAGATGGGATTCTGAGATCAGGGCTCTGTGGCGGCCACACCATCTTTCAGGACTCCTTTTTCTTGTCAAATTTGTTTATTTCAATTTTAACAATTAGCATACATAAGTACATATGGTGGCAGCAAAAGGAAAGATCACATATATGGTAATAATATTGAGTTGTAATTCCAACATAAACTAAAAGTAGTTATTTTAGCATGGATCTAACTACTCAAAAGATGACGTCATACATTGTATAACAAAAGGATAAAACCAACTTAGACCAGGTTAATATAAGATGACCACAGATTAAAAAAAAAATGGCAAGAGTACAGTTTTTAAATAGTTCATTATAGAATCTAAAATCTTATACTACATATTGGAACTATGTACAATTGATATAATGATAACCAAGGAAATAAAAGTTCTGCTACCATCAATCATTGCTTGATTGACGTTATTTTTAGTTTCAGCAATTAAGGATGGGGATTTTCAAGCTTTGGCAATTATTTGTTTCGCAGCTGTAGTGATCTGTAAAAGGAGTCTGAATCAACGACAGAAGAATAGAAGAGAAGAGAGTGGCAGGTTTTAAGTTTAAAAGTGCTATTGTAGGATCAGGATTGATAGGGATTTCTGTGTTGAAATCATAAGAAATACATCTTTCCAGAATTTTTTTGCTACCAGACAATCCCACCAAGTATGGAGCAGGTGAAAACTGGACCAGCGGTGCATGGCAGACAATCCGCTTCTCTCTTTCATTTTCAAATCTTAACGGAACGAACTGAAGAGAAGTTGATTGGTTGCCATGGGCAACTGCTCCAGATTCTGTTCGCTCCAATTTTGATCAATTTCCCTAAATGTCTTTTTATCTGTTCTAGCAGTCATATGTGTAAATGAGAAGAATGGTGGGGGCACATCAGGGCATATTGAAGCCCATTGGGGCACATCAGAGCACATCGGGACACATTGGGGAACATCAGGGCACATTGGGGTACATCAGGGCATATTGGAGCACAATGGGGCACACCAGGGCATATTGGGACACATTGGGGAACATCAGGGCACATTGGGGAACATCAGGGCACAGCGTTTACCAGCCAGCATGCAGAGTAGCGCAGGAAGCGCGTGTAATAAGTTCTCTCTCCACTCCTCCCTGGCGGCACCTCCTCTCCTCGTCCATTCCCAGATGATGTCACAAGCAAATAGGGGTAGATGAGAAGCGAGGGGAGGGATTTTGTGGAGGGACAGGGACCAACTACTAAGACCAAATAGCCATCTCTGCTGCAGACAGTCAGTTCAAGGAATGTTCAGAGTGAGGGAGGGGTACCCCAACTTTGGCAAATTGATTTTCAAAAATGCTAACTGCTCCATTAGCTGGGGGGACAACTGGGATCTTTGGGGTGACATGATGTTTCCCGTCACAGAAAACACCCGCTTACTCTGGACACTTGTCGGAGGGCAGGACAGTAGCTTCTTGGCAATATCTGTGAGGGCAGGCCACTCCTCGCTCTTCTCCTGCCAAAAAAAGATTGGATCTGCGGTGGGGTGCACTGGTGGGGCTGACAAATAGGACATGACAACCTCCTTTGCTGATATGGGTTTCTTGGGGCGCACTATGCTGGAGGTTCCCATTAGGGTGTCAAGTGCCTCAGCCAAGACAGAAGATGCTCCACTGGCAGGAGCTCTGCTCACTTCACTAGATGATGCATGGGAGAGGGGGGTCTTCAAAATCTTCTTCCTCCTCTTCCTCTTCTCCCAGCCTTACCATCTGCCTTTCCCTCTGATGCACCCTGTCAATTAGTCTGTCCCGCCATGTTGTCAGAGCACTACAGTGGACAGCCATTTTGCCCTTGATGCGAGGGTCACACATGGCAGCCAGCATCAGTTCTGGGCAAGAGGCGGTCAACTCCTGCGTGCGCCTGCCCAACTCCATCATATTGGAGGGCCATCACCAGGCAAAGGTTCCTCAGCCGACTTGAATCGCTCCAATTTGCTCTGAAGGTGGTTGAAGAGTGGGAGCACATGACCAATGCTGGCATCCTCGCGGCTTAGGTGTTCTGTGACAGAGAGGAAAGGTTTGAGGACTGCCACAATCTGCCCAATTATGGCCCAGTCCTCCCTGCCTAAAGGTCTCTCTATGCCAATGTTATGATCACAGGCCATGGCATGGAGAGCCTTCTGCTGCTCAAGGATGCGTTCCAGCATTGCTAGGGTTGAATTCCACCTAGTCCCCACATCCTGTTTTAGGCAGTGTTCTGGAAGGCCTGCCTTCCTCTGTTCCACCCTGAGGAGGTGGCTGTCCCTCACACTCCGATGGAAGTGGCCAGCCATCTTCCGACAAGAGTCCACCACTTTGGACAGCCTTCCATCGCTGCCAGAAATGGTCTCCACCAACCGAAAACTGTCAGTTACCATTTGGTGGAGGTGGGCTGAGCAACGCACACCCACAAAGCTGCCATCCCTTAGGCTGCATTCACACCTGAGCGTAGCTTTTTCAAGCGTTTTTTGCGGCGTTTTTTACCGCGGTTTTTACCGCGATTCGCTGCGTTTTTTACCGCGATTGTAGCGTTTTTTACCGCGGTTCGCGGCGTTTTTTGCCGCGTTTTGTCGCGAATTTGTGCAGGGCAAAAGGTCACCAATGTTAAGCATTGCAGATGCAGGGTCAAAACGCCCATAGAAACGCTCGTTGTCGCGCTAAACGCTCGAATCGAGCGTTTCCACTAGTTTCTATGGGAATGAAAACGCCCAAATCAGTCCGGAACTTGTTTGAGCTGTTTTCCCCTCCAGCGTTTTGTAGCTTCAGGCGTAGGGCTACAAAACGCTCAGGTGTGAATGGGGTCTTAAAGCCTTGACCATGGTTCTGCCTCCATCAGTGACAACATAGCAAATCCGATAGTTGCTGTCTGCCTGTCCAAACCACTGCAACAACATTTTCTGCAGGGCTTGCAGGATGTTTTGCACTGTGTGCTTTTCATCAAGCACCTCAGCGTGCAGGAGGAAGGAACGGTGCCCATGTTTGTCAACTGCTGACGAGGATCCAGATGTTTGAACTACATCATGGGACACCTTGGCCTGCCACCAATGAGCCGTCAGGGACAGGAAGGCATGCTGGGCACTACATGTACTCCACAGGTCAGTGGTCAGGTGCACTGCCTGTCCACCTGCCCTTCCAATCTCCTGCTTGAGCACCCCGACACAAGACCTGTATAAGGCTGGCACCACAGTTTGGCTGAAGGTCTTATGTGATGGCACACGGTACTGTGGTGCAACAGCCTGCATCAATTGCTTGAAGGGCTCACCTTCCACCATGTTAAAATGTGCTCCTCCAACTGCAATGAGCTGGCCAATCAGGCGTGTTATTTTATGCACCTGCGCCCAAGACATACCCTTACTCTGAAAGCCACCAAAATCTTGCTGGTATGGAATGGATGCGGGATGGTAACAGCATTCTTTTCTGCCTTATACTGGCTGGTGGTGCTGGCACTCATGGTGTCTGTGAAGGTGCCACTATTGGTTCCCCTTTTGGTGTTTGGAGGAGTGGCCATAATACTTTTCTCCCCTAACAGCACTGCATGGCGGTGCACACGCATGTGCTGGTTCATGCCACTATTACTGAGATGCCCTATGTCTCGGCCCTGGCTGACCTCCCTGCCACAGTGATTGCATTTGGCCTTCTGACCGACACCAATTCTTTTAAAATGCTGCCAAATGCTGGAACGGCAGCCACCACCTCGGACACTGCCTGATGGAATCCCTTCCACTGCAGTAGTCCCACTCTTTCTGAGGTTCGGCAGGAGCAGGAGGAAGAGACCTGAACATCCCAGGTATTTTGGGTTCTGTGATGGATTGAGGCCTAATGGTTGCATTGGCCCATTCTGATGCTGGAGGCTTAGAAAGCACTTGGGCAGGGGTCTTTTCAGAAGAAAAAAGTAGTGGGGACTGAGGGGAGATACTTTCTGGGCTGTCGATGGTGACAACATGGGTAGAGGGCTGAAAATTTAATTTGTCTACAACAATGTCAGGAAAGCCTACTTCCACCTCTTTCACGTTGTCAGGGAACAGTGATCATTAGAAGCAGTAAACTCTGTCTCCTTGCTGACCGCTGCCAAGCTCCCTGTAGTGCTGATGGTGATGGCACTGACAGCAATGGTGGTGGTGACATCATCATGAGCCTCTGCCTCCTGACATTTTTCCTGCTGCATGGCCAGGATCTCCAGCTTTGGCTGCACAAATGTATGTGCACTGGGAACCCCTTTGGCCTGCCCTCTTCCATAAAAGGTACCAATGGGCAGCATGCTACCATGGGCAGCAGTGGCAGCAAATGTCTGCTGTTTGCCAGGCTCTTTACCACCAGCAGTCTTCAATCCCATTCGCCTCAGCTTTATGGGAGGTGAGCTGAGCTCAGAGGGCGCAGAGACAGAACGTCCCACCTGCTGCTCATGTACACAGCTCATAGCTCTCCCTCTCCCAGCAGCACTCTTACTGCTTTTTTGGCCTTGTTTGCTGCTCATTTTTCCTTTAAAAGTTAGAAAAATGTAGACAAAAAAAATATGATTTTGATTGCAGCAAACTAACACCAAAATCACCAAATAAAAAATATTATACCAACAGAAAATAACAAAATATTAACTAAATGAAACAAGAAATGAAAAAATAAAATAAAAAAAAAGAAGATCCGAAGAACTAAAACACTAACTATACACTCGCAATCTACAACAGACATAAACTAAAATGAACAATGAAAAACTAAGGATTGCAAAGATATTCACTCAGATGCACAGACAAATAATCGTGTGATCTGCTCCACTACACTAACTAACCCACAAAGGGAAGTCACATGATCGGGCCTGCCCTGTAGGCCTCAGCAGCAGAAGAAAACCTCTGATTGGTCAACCAAGTCACATGTTTCCATAGTAATGAGATTTGGACAGAAAAGTGAACGGAACGCATCTAACGAAAATTCCTATTTCGGATAGGAAATTCTAAAATGGAATTTCGTATTTTGGATAAAAACCAACTTCCATCAGCATCGACTGTCATATTGAGGTATATATTTTTTCCTTTAAATTCATCGTAAAGAACGTTCATACAAGTTAACGAACCTAACGACAATTCGTATTTTGCACGAATTGAAATTGAATTTCAGACACGAAATACAAAGTACAAATTAATTTTAATACGAATCATAAGGGAACAGAACGAAAACAAAATTTATTGACGGCGCCCATGTCTAGTTTTGTTAGGAGTATAGTAGGATACCACTGTGATTAGAGAATCGAATAGACATCCTGTGAGTATAAGATAGCGACCTTCTGAGTCTTTGATCTCTGTCAGAAGGGAAAAGGGTGTAGTACGATGAAAGGCTATTAGCACCTGTCGTTGTTTAGTTTTGGCAGAGGCTGTGAAAAATTGGGGATAAGCAGAACCAAAATATTTAGGGGTCACCTTATCTGCAAAATTTTTTTTTTGGAGGCATACATGTTCTTTTGAGGAAGCTAAGGAGTGAAAAACTTTAGTCCGCTTTTGTGGGATATTTAGACCTTGTACTCTTAGCATAAGGACACTTAAGGGGGCCACTGGTAAATCTTAAAGGAAATATTGTAGTATGCTGCATTAATAGATTGAAAGCCTACAATTACCCCAGGGGCCTCAGGACTCCTTTTTCTTCTTTATGCTGCAGAGAGTTCTTAACCACTTCAATACTGGGCACTTATACACCTGGGCAGGAGCCCAGACAAATTTTGAGCTTTCAGCTCTGTCGCATTTTGAATGACAATTGCACGGTCATGCTACACCGTATCCAAGCTACATTTTTATCATTTTGTTCCCACAAATAGAGCTTTCTTTTGGTGGTATTTGATCACCTCTGGGGTTTTTATTTTCTGCTAAACAAATAAAAAAAGGCAGAAAATTTAGAAAAAAAAAAACTTTTTTTGTTTCAGTTACAAAACTTTGTAAATAAGTAAGGTTTCTCCTTCACCGATGAGCACTGACGGGGCTGCAGTGATGGGCACTGATGAGGCGGCACTGATGGGCACCAATGATGTGGCATCAATGAAGTCGCACTGATAGGCGGCACTGTTAGATGGCACTGATATGCGACACAGATGGACACTGATAGGTGGCACAACTAGGGAACTGGTAGGTGGCACGGATTGTCATGGATGGGTGGCATGGATGGGCATGGATAGGCGGCACGGATGGGCACTGATAGGCGGCACAGATGGGCACTGATAGGCGGCACAGATGGGCATTGTAGCGTACAGTATTGTAGGGATGGATGCCAATCAGTGCCGCCAAACAATAATGCATGCCAATCAGTGATGCCCATTGTGGGCATTGATTGGCATTCATTATGGGCATTGATTGGCATCCATTGTGGGCACTGACTGGCATCCCTGGTGGTCTAGGGGGGCATACCTGCTGCTGGGCATCCCTGGTGGTTTGGTGGCGTCCCTGGTAGTCCAGTGAGGGCATCCTCGGGGAGGCTGTGCTGATAATCGATCAGAACAGACCCCCCCTGTCAGAGGAGCAGCCGATCGGCTCTCCTCTACTCGCGTCTGACAGACGCGAGTGGGGAAAAGCCGATCATCGGCTCTTCCTATTTACACTGTGATCAGCCATGATTGGACACGGCTGATCACATGGTAAAGAGTCTCCGTCAGAGACTCTTTACCAAGATGGTAGTTGCGGTGTGTCAGACTGACACACCGCAACAACGATCGCCGCGATGCGCGCCCCCGGGGGGGGGGGGGGTCATATGACGTCCGGTCAGGATATTAAAACCACTTTGCCACCGTCATTTTGCTATATGGCGGGCGGCAAGTGGGTAATGACACTGGCTGTATGTTTGAGGTCATTGTCCTGCTGTAGAATAAAATTGGGGCCCATAAATTGCCACCCTGATAGTATGGTATGATGGATAAGTATCTGTCTGTATTTCTCAGCACTGAGGACACCATTAATCTTGACCAAATCTCAAATTTCATTTGCAGAAATGCATCCCCAAACTAGCAAGGAACCTCCACCATGCTTCCCTGTTGCCTGCAGAAACTCATTATTTGTACCGATCTTTACCACTTCACGAAGAAAATACCTCCCTCTACAGTCAAATATTTTTGGTCGCAATTCTTCCATGAAAACCACTTCTGGACAGACTTCTCCAGACAGTAGAAGGGTGTACCTGGGTCCCACTGGTTTCCTCCAGTTCTGTGCTGATGCCACTGCTAGAGATCTTCCAATGTCAAAGGGAAGCAAGCATGATGTGTCTTTCATCTGCTGCACGGTTTCCTTAGCCGACAACTGCTTCTACGGTACTCAATGTTGCCCATTTCTTTGTGCTTCTCCAAAAGGGCTTAACCAGTTAAGGACCGCCGCATGTAATTCTACGTCGACAGAATGGCATGTACGGGCACAAGCACATACCCGTACGTGCTTGCCTTCCAGCGGGTGGGGGGGTCCGATCGGACCCCCTCCCGCTGGCTGCGGCGGTCCAATTTGCTTCAGGAGCGATCCAAGATGAGGGGATGGCCATTGGTTTCTGGCCATCCCCTCTCGATCACTCCTGGCGAATGAGAAGCTTCCCCTGCCTGTGTATTGTAAACACAGGCAGGGAGGAAGTGATGTCACTCTCCTCGTGGTGGTCTTTTTGACCGGACGGCGAGGAGAGAAGACATCCAAGTAAGTGCACCAACAGTCCACTGACACATAGATACACATAGGCACACTTTTCACCCCGATCACCCCCCCAGTCACAGTGTCACCGATTGTAGTGATCATTTATTTACTGATCACTGCATTTAGTGTCAGTTGTGACTGTAAAAAGTGTCAGAGCAGTTAGTATAAGGCCCCTTTAGGTCCAGGGTAGCCCCCTACCCCCCAATAAAGGTTTAACCCCTTGATTGCCCCCCAGTTAACCCTTTCACCCCTTTTGCCAGTGTCACTAAGCAATTGTTTTTCTAAACGCTGCATTAGTGTCACTGGTGCCGCTAGGTAGATAGTTATTTTTTAGGTTCACCGCCAGGTTTTTCTAGTGTTAGGTACCCCCATATATAACCTAATAAAAGGTTTTAACCCCCTGATTGCCCCTAGAGTTAACCCTTTCATCAGCTATCACTGTATAAGTGTCACTGGTGATGCTGGTTAGCCAGTTAGTTATTTCGTTATTTAGGTTCCCTGTTAGGTTTTTATATAGCGTCAGGTACCCCCATATCCTACCTAATAAAGGTTTTAACCCCCTGATTGCCCCTAGTTAACCCTTTCACCAGTGATCACCGTATAAGTGTTACGGGTGACGCTGGTTAGTTAGTTCGCTTTTTATAGCATCAGGTCACCCGCCATTTATTACCCAATAAAGGTTTAACCCCCTGATCACCCGGCGGGTGATATCAATTAGGTTTTAGGGTCAGATAGGGTCTGCGTCACCCCAGGCAGCGCTAGGTTAGTGCCAGTACCGCTAACACCCACGCACAAAGCATACACCTCCCTTAGTGGTATAGCATCTGAACAGATCAATATCTGATCAGATCTACACTAGCATCCCCAGTAGTTTAGGGTTCCAAAAAAAACGCATTGTTAGCGGGATCAGTCCAGATACCTGCTAGCACCTGCGTTTTGCCCCTCCGCCCAGCCCAGCCAACCCAAGTGCAGTATCGATCGATCACTGTCACTTACAAAACACAACACACATAACTGCAGCGTTCGCAGAGTCAGGCCTGATCCCTGCGATCACTAACAGTTTTTTTTGGTAGCTTTTTATACAGTCGCTGACAGCCTAGGTGCTTTTTTACCTGTGAGTCTCACTAGTGTACCCCTAAATTTAGAGCCCAAAATGGCAAAGCGAAGGTACACTAGTGAAGAGGCCTACACGTTTCTGAGCATGACAGATAGTGAAGAGGAAGTCACTGATCTGTCAGATTCAGGCTTAGAATACGATCCTGTAGAGGACAGCGGCTCCATGACAGATAGCTCTGACGACGAAGATGAGGTCCCTGCTAACGTCAGGTGTACCGGACCCCGATCTTCTGATGTTGTTGAGGTGCAAGAACCGCAGGTCCCTCGTATGGAGCAGAGACGTACTAGAGCCGCTCATCCTTCTGGTGAACTGGCAAGCACCAGCGGCCTAGTACACCCTGGACGTACATCCAGCACTGCAGTATCACGTGGTGACGTGGAGAGTCCCACAAGTGCAGTTCAAGCTGGCGAGGTGGCAAGCACAAGTAGTGTCCCGCTGCCACCAAGAAGAAGACAAAGGCAGGCCCGTCGTTCCCATAGTGCCCTTCCTGCAGAATTCGCCAATCCTGATTGGGTGCCCACCACTTCTGCAGCACCAGTACTTCCCCCATTCACTGGCCAACCCGGTATTCAGGTGGATACAGCTTATTTTACGCCACTTGATTTTTATTCGCTGTATTTCACGGAAGATCTCTAAAGATCTATTGTGGACCAAACGAATTTATATGCTGGTCAACACATCGCCACTAATCCCCAGTTGCCTTCCCTTGCCAGAGATTGGAAACCAGTTACGGTTTCCGAATTTAAGACCTTTCTGGGCCTTTCCCTCAACATGGGCACACATAAATTCATGGCGTTGCGGGGATATTGGTCCACGCATCCGACTGACCACATGCCCGTGTTCTCTAACTCCATGTCCAGGAAACGATGCGAGCAGATCTTGCGGTTCTTGCACTTCAATGACAATGAACTTTGTCGTCCTCGTGGAGACCCTGAATACGATCGGCTCTACAAAATTTGGCCCCTCATAAACCACCTCAACCAACGTTTTGCAGCCTTGTTTATTCCCCATCAAGTTGTCTGCGTTGAGGAGTCCCTGATTAAATTTTCTGGTCGCTTGTCATTCAAACAGTACATTCCCAACAAGCGTACCAGATACGGGGTCAAGCTCTACAAGTTCTGTGACAGGGCCACAGGCTATACATGGAGCTTTATGGTTTATGAGGGTAAAGATAGTCACGTAGAGCCGGAGAACTGCCCTGACTACATAGGAAGTGCTGGCAAGATAGTGTGGAACTTGGTGTCACACTTGTTCGGAAAGGGGTACCACTTGTACGTGGACAATTATTACACGAGCGTGCCACTGTTTAGTAATTTGTTTGATCATCAGATTGGAGCATGTGGCACCGTGCGACCTAATCGCCGGGGCTTTCCCCAAGGGCTTGTAGATTCCCATCTTAGGCTGGGGGAGAGAGCCTGCTTGCGGTGTAATAATTTGCTCGCTATGAAGTGGAGGGATAATAAGAATGTTTTCGTTCTTACCTCCATTCATACAGATACAACGGTCCAAATTCATACGGAGACTGGTATTGTGGAGAAACCCCTCTGTGTCCACGAAAATAACAAAAATATGGGAGAGGTGGACCTCAATGACCAGTTGTTGGCGCTGTATCTAGTTGCCCTTAAGGCCAGACGCTGGTACAAAAAAGTGTCTGTTTACTTATTTCAATTGGCTTTGCTGAACACTCATGTGCTATACAGAGCTTCAGGTGGGACTTTAACCTTTCTTTTTTTCCCCAGACATTCTGTATCCAGACGGTTCTGCACCTCACCATTCCCAACCAAATGCAGTAAGCCGGCTGCATGAGAGGCATTTTCCTTATGTCCTCCCGAGTACCCCTACCCAACGAACCCCCGAAAGAAGATGTCGTGTCTGTACCAAGCGCGGATATAGGCGTGATACCCGTTGTTATTGTCCACGCTGTCCTGGCAATCCTGGTCTTTGCCTTGGTGAATGTTTTGAACGCTACCACACACTAGTGAAGTTTTAGCATAGGGTACAGCATTTCACAGGCTAGGCACACTAATACAGGGTCTCCCAAGATGCCATCGCATTTTGAGAGACCCAAACCGTTACAGTTGTTACAGTTTACAGTTCAAAAAAAAGTGTAAAAAAAAAGAAAAAAATATATAAAATATAAAAACCAAAAATAGTTGTTTTATTGTTCTCTCTCTCTCTATTGTTGCTCTTTTTTACTGTATTCTATTCTGCAATATTTTATTATGTTTTATCATGCTTGCTTTCCAGGTATGTATTTTTTTTTTATACTTTACTGTTTACTGTGTTTTATTGTTAACCATTTTTTTTGTTTTCAGGTACGCCATTCAGCTGCAGCGCGGATTTATTTATCCTGACAGCAATAGCGTTTGCTCCCACGATACATAAAGCCGTGACTCCAGTGCTGTAGGAGGTGATTTCACCACCACAGTTAAAAAAAAAAAAAAAAAAAAAAAAGAAAAAGAAGAGCATATATGCCGAAGCAGGGGAGGAGGAGCGATTTTGCTCCTAATGCCGCGTACATACGGTCGAAATTCCGACGAAGGGCTTGCCCGTGGAAAAGTTCGACCGCGTGTACGCGGCATAACTTCTTTGCCCCCATGATGCCCCCATGCATAACTTTTTTTGCGGGAGGATGCCCCCATGCTTCGGCATATATAAATGGTGCATGTATGCCCATCATTAGAAGTGGGTGGATGAAGGGAGGTATTCTAATGGTGGGCATACCCACCGATCAATCTCTTTTTTTTCGTTCAGCCAACATGACTCTCAGCAAATAGCTTGGGGTGTCTACTTTCCAAAATGGGGTCATTGGGGGGGGTTTGTGCTATTTTGGCCTTTTATGGCCTTCGAAACTGTAATAGGTAGTGAGGAGTGAAATCAAAAATTTGCGCCCTTAGAAATCATGAAGGCAGTGATTGGTTTTCGAGGCCCCGTACGCAGCTAGGCTCCCAAAAAGTCCCACACATGTGGTATCCCTGTACTCAGGAGAAGCAGCAAAATGTATTTTGGGGTGCAATTCCACATATAACCATGGCATGTGTGAGAAATATATAATTTTGTGACAACTTTTTGTAAAAAAAATAGTATTTTTATTTTTTGTCATTATTCAATCCCTTGGGACAAAAAATAAATAAATATTTAATGGGCTCAACATGCCCCTCAGCAAATAACTTGGGGTATCTACTTTACAAAATGGGGTCATTTGGGGGGGTTTTGTGCCATCTTGGCATTTTATGGCCATCAAAACTGTGATAGGGAGTGAGGAGTAAAATAAAAAATGAATGCCCTTAGAAATCCTGAAGGCGGTGCTTGGATTTCGGGGTCCCGTACGCGGCTAGGCTCCCAAAAAGTCCCACAGATGTGGTATCCCCATACTCAGGAGAAGCAGCAGAATGTATTTTGGGGTGTAATTTCACATATGCCCATAGCATGTGTGAGCAATATATCATTTAGTGACAACTTTGAGCAAACAAAAAAAAAAAAGTTTGTAATATTCCTGCAACTTGTGGCAAAATATAAAATATTCCATGGACTCAACAGGCCTCTCAGCAAATAGCTTGGGGTGTCTACTTTCCAAAATGGGGTATTTTTGGGGTATTTTGTGCTATTTTGGCATTTTATGGCCTTCGAAACTGATAGGTAGTGAGGAGTGAAATCAAACATTTTCACCCTTAGAAATCCTGAAGGTGGTGATTGGTTTCGGGGTGCCGTACGCGGCTAGAATCCCAAAAAGTCTCACACATGTGGTATCCCCGTACTCGGGAGAAGTAGCAGAACATATTTTGGGGTGCAATTCCACATATAACCATGGCATGTGTGAGCAATATATCATTTAGTGACACATTTTTGTAAACATTTTATTTATTTTTATTTTTTTGTCATTATTCAATCCCTTGGGACAAAAAAAAAAAAAATATTCAATAGGCTCAACATGCCACTCAGCAATTTCCTTGGGGTGTCTACTTTCCAAAATGGGGTCATTTGGGGGGGGGGGGGGGTTGTACTGCCCAGCCATTTTAGCACCTCAAGAAATGAGATAGACAGTCATAAATTAAAAGCTGTGTAAATTCCAGAAAATGTACTCTAGTTTGTAGACGCTATAACTTTTGTGCAAACCAATAAATATACGCTTATTGACATTTTTTTTTTTACTAAAGACACGTGGCTGAATACATTTTGCCCTAAATGTATGACTAAAATTGAGTTTATTCGATTTTTCTTATAACAAAAAATAGAAATATCTTTTTTTCCTCGAAATTTTCGGTCTTTTTCCATTTATATCGCAAAAAATAAAAATCGCAGAGGCAATCAAATACCATCAAAAAGAAAGCTCTTTTTGTAGGAAGAAAAGGACGTAAATTTTGTTTGGGTCCAACATATCATGACCGCGCTATTACCAGTTAAAGCAGTGCAGTACGAAATTGTAAAAAGACCTCTGGTCCTTAGGCTGACAATTGGTCCGGGGCTTAAGTGATTAAACAGCACGTTTTGAAGAGTCAGTCTGCATTTAAATATTTGCCCGGGAGAGACCTTGCTGATGTAAGACTCAGCACGCTAGGTAGTATTGCATGGTGTATGAACTGTGACATGAAATGGTCTTCCACAACCTCACCTTAGTATCAGAGTTTGGCTGTTCCTCACTCAGTTTTATACACAGCTGTTTCTGTTTCAGTTAATTACTGCGTTTCAACCTACATATGAAATTGATAAGTAGCACCAGCTTGGTACAACTGGTTAATCATTCACTTGATTTCATGCAAGTGTACTAAGTGTGCAAGTATAAGAATTGATGCTGGTTTGAAGCCAAAGGGTAGTCACACCAAAATATAGATTTTTCTTCTGTTCCCTCACTTTGCATTTTGTAAACTGATAAAAATAAACAATTAAAATGCATATTTTTAAAATCATTCTTACTTTACTGAATTTCTTCACACCTGCCTAAAACTTTTGCACAGTACTGTATATATTTCCAAAATATATCTGTTATAGACCATATAATCAGATGCAT